>NC_091749.1:39324829-39924829 GCF_043380555.1 Nothobranchius furzeri
CCAGTGCCTCCAGATCTATTTTTCCTCCAACTCATTCCATCTTTGTTGGTTTT
Source organism: Nothobranchius furzeri (assembly GCF_043380555.1). Classification (NCBI taxonomy): domain Eukaryota; kingdom Metazoa; phylum Chordata; class Actinopteri; order Cyprinodontiformes; family Nothobranchiidae; genus Nothobranchius; species Nothobranchius furzeri. The sequence continues at coordinate 39,324,883 of NC_091749.1, forward strand.
TTACATGTTGTGTCGTTTTTGCTTTCTGGTGAAAGCACCAGGTGAGCTGACGGTCATCAGTGGGGACGGCTGTTCTCGACTTCTCCTAAGTGTGCAGAATACCAGTTGGCTGAAAGTAAGTAAAGGAGCAAGACATTTTGTTGAGTGAGTTGGTGGGAGAAACAGATGTGTTTAATTTTTCTAATAGTTCAAATTAGTTTTTCTCAATTGCTAAAGCGCAATTCCTGAAACCTTGCTTCCTTTTCTCAAAACATTAAACACAAAACCTCAGCTTCAAGCACGATTTACAAAACCTCTCATTCCTCTTGCAAAATCAAACTTTCGCCTCAAAAAAGTTTTAGCTGTGCTCAAAACAAACACTACTCTCAAATCATAAAAACATTACTCAAAATTACATACACCATCAAGCACTCAGTAAACAATACACCAACAAATAGAAAGCACGATGTTCAGGGCCATACAATCTGTTTATTGTACCATATACAGCCTGCAGTCCATTGTGCTGCAGTGTTCAATGACAGTGAAAAAAATACATAAAATGAAAAACATCAAAGGACTAAACATGTAATCATCTTCTTGTCTGTGGGCTGGGTCAGGCCACAGCACTTCATCAACATCACATGCAATATTTTCCCTCCTGAGGCTCAAATTGGGTTGCACTCTAAGTCCTGCTTCCCTCATTGTCAGCCCATGGACAACAACATGGTCTTTGATTGTTGCTCAAATCTCATTGGGTATTTCCACTCTTTGTCTTGCTCTTCCTCGTCCTCTTTCTCTTTCTTGCCCTCCTCCTCATCCCCCGCCTTGCATACGCACCCGTCCTTGTCCTCACATGAATTCTTCTATCCATTGTCACACTTTCTCATTCCCACCTTCAACAACCTGTTTGCTCTCTGAACTTGCTTATATTGGTGGTCACATCATTTGAAACAAGTTAAATCTATTTTGACTGATTGTGTTCAATCAATGACATTTGTGCTTTTGTGATGGGTAAATGTGTGCCACTTGTGTTTACCGTTATGGATGACATGATGTACATTAGAGTGTGTTTTAAGAATGAGAATGCGTTTAGAGTTTTGCTAAACCGTGTGAAATTGTTTAAGGTTTTGACAACAGGCTCAACAGTTAGCTTAATGAGTTCAAGCAACTGAGAACTTTCTTCAGTCAATGGATTTTAGTGTTATAGTAATTGAGAAAAACTAAATGCACAGAAAATAGGAGGGAAATACAATTTAAAAAAACTAAAGTTGCTTAATTTCAAGGGATGAAATATGCCAGTTTAAATGCCAAAACACATACAAATGTAAAATTCTGCCTTCTAAGTGGAACATTTTCACTCATATTTATTGCAATCCCAACCTGGATGCTTTACAAACCGTGATCCATTAATTAAAAAATAAAAAAAAAACTTTTGCTTTGTGATTCAAGAATTCCTGAGGAGTCTGATTAGTGTCAACTACTTTGGCAGTCTCCTGACAAAGATCTTAAGTGTTTGGTTTCACGCCTGAGAAAGGCAGAGCATATATTGCCTGACCCTGACTCCACTGATGAATCATGCAGCACTGTAACTAAATGTACCCTGGGACCCATGTTAACAAGATGAGTTGAAGCCAACAAGAAACACAAGTAACATAACCTTATGCTTAGCATTAACAATTAAATAACAAATGCCAAAGGGATTTGACTCTCTTCCTTTTTTTTTAACAACGGTGAGCTCAAGATAAAAAGAAGTGGAGTTTTACAAATGAATAAAGCCAAGTTCAGCATCTGTCATGTAATTAGTGGTAAACACAGCCAACTTTCACCCACTTTAAAATTGTTTTATAATAATTTTGCTTAAAGCATCAAATGACGAAGTAAACAAATTTGCACACTCTGCCAGTGTGCTGACTGCTGGATGACAATGAAATGAAATGAACAAGGGAGCTGGAGAACAGGTGAGTAATGTTGAACAGGTACAAATAAATTAAAAAATAACACACTAATATATGGACACCAAACACGTCTTTGTCACAGTTACATCCGGATATTTGGTCACATCAATTATATACAGGTGCTTTTGTTTGATAAAATTTATATATCTTTATATATTCTGCTTGCTTACAAACTACTTTTGTCATGTTTTGTCATGTTGTATGTCAACTTCTTGGGTTTAGGTAGCTGTCATTTGATCATTAGCTCCTCTTATTTTGGAGTAGACCAAAGAGACTAATTTTCTTCACAGCCAGTCTCTGGAATATAATTGACGTGACTAAGTACCCAGGCGTGTCCAGAGCTGAAACATTTGTATGTAGTTTTGTATTTGCACTTAATAAACATTACAAAGCTGAGTGCTCCAGCTCCCTTGCTCTTCTCAGAAAAAAAAATCTTATTTTTTCTCATTTTTACCAAATAAAATCAGTTATGTTACTTTCCTATTCAATCTTGTAAACACAGATTTTTTATGACCTTCCGGATCTGATTTTCAAACTAAATCAGACACTAAGTTTTGAACATCAAATATAAAATCTATTATTTGTATGTTAAGATCATTCCCTGATTTTACACTGTAAACACTAATACTCAATTCAGTTTATTTATATAGCGCCAAATCACAACAAGAGTCGTTTCAAGGCAGTTCACAATGTAAACATTCCATTTGAGTTTGTTAATTATTCCAATTAGTTAAAAGTTTCCCATGTTAGAAAACTTAACAGATTACATCAAGTCACTGACTTGCTGTGTCAGAGCCTACAGCAATCTTCATACTATGCAAGCATGTGGCGACAGTGGAGAGGAAAACTCCTTTTAACAGGAATAAACCTCAAACAGAACCTGGATCAGTGTGAACAACCATATGCAATTCTTTTATTTGGTTCTAGATTTTGTTTCTTAAAGACTACAGTTCCTTTTAGGTCACAACCACTCATTCTCTGTTCAAACATTCTTTGCTGGTAAATGATTTTACCTTCTTACCGCATTTGCAACTTAAAAGTGCCAATCCGGCACCTCTTACACTTGATGAAAAAAATGTAGCTTACATGCCTGGCACTGCATTCTGGTTCCAGCATGATTCCTGCATGTTTTAGATAATGAACACAGCTGATTTGGTGATGAATCACTTATGTAGACACTAACCCCTACTGCACACTGGAAGCATCAGCGGCGAGGAATGGCAGCGGAACGTCACTACTTCAAATAGAATCTATTGTAATCTATGGAGTGCCACAAACCAGCCGTGATGCGACAATATTTAGACACGTCCCAGAAGCGGCATGCCGCACCAACTTGATTTCCTTCTTTTTGGTTTAATGGCAGATTGCATAAACAAACCGTGACCTTTGAAGTTTCAAACCAGGATCTCACAAGTCGAATGAGGAGCACGACAGAAAAGCCACTTTGCTGCTGAGACTCTCCCGGTGTGCACTTGAGTGCAGTGATTGTCGTGAGTAAACCGTTCCGCGCCACTGATGCTTTAATTGTGCAGCTGGGGTAAGCATGGACGTAATTTTCACTTTAGAAGTGTGTGTGTGTGTGTGTGTGTGTGTGTGTGTGTGTGTGTGTGTGTGTGTGTGTGGAGGGGGGGGGGGGTAACTTTACAGTATGTTCTAATGGCAAACAGGCTTCAACACAAATGGTTGTTTTCCGCTTGGTCCTAGAGCTCAACCAGTGTCATTTTAAAATAGCGTAATATTGTTTTTGGATGGTAAAAAGTGCAGGGGTAAAAACTTGATTTTGAAAAAAGTGGGGGGACATGCCCCCCCCCCCCCCCCCAAAAAAAAAAATTACGTCCATTGGGGTAAGGATGGTTGGGGAGGCATTTCAGCTGTTAGATTAAGGTGTTAAAAAGACAAATGCTCAGTGAGGAGATTAGTTTCACATTTGCTTAGTCCACAGATAATTAATAACGGGCAGTAGGGGGTGATAAAATCTAGCAAAACTGCCAAACTTGTCTTTTAAAAGTTTTCTGAGAAAGTTCATTTTAAAAATCTGCATATGCAGTTACGATAGGCCTTCCTTCAGTTCCTTGCATTCCTTTGTTTGGTTTTATGGTGAACTGTTGTTATTTGCATATCACTGTAAAGAAAAACTTGGTTGCTCAGCCATACTGTAAAACTGGCTGGCTGGTCATACTATAAGGAGAAACTGTCTTTACTCAGTTTTATTGTTAAGAAGACTCAAAGGTTGTTTTCATCGATAAACTGACGATAATATCTGAGTGTCTGTGTTTCAGTTCCATGAGAAAACCAGTTTGACAATTAAAAGTTTTAATTCTTCAAATTAAACTAATGATTTTGAAATTGACAAACAGGAAATGACATCAACATTGGCAACTTTGTGGGACAATCTTTAACAGTTGATATGCTGTTCTTGCTCAAATAGACCTTCTGGTGAATTTATGAAGATTGAGAATGTTGTGAGTTGTGAGAGTGATATGATGTGATTATGGATGCGTGTGGGTGCAAAGTGTGGTGAGAATTGAACATGAGGTGATTTTGCTTCAGGAAGAAACAGGAGTCTGAGTGAAAAGTGATGGTTTGAATAAACTTAGGCTTAGTTGGAAAATATGCATCAAAACGCTATCTGTCGTGTTTTGCCTCACCGAAAATCGGACCCTCTGTTGGACCCGGGACGTCACCTTAGGATGTTTCATCCAGGGCACCTTGGCTGGCAAAGAAGACAAAGATGCGCCGCGAACCGGTCCAGAGTTGCCCTCGGTACACGTGGATGGTAGAGCGTTTTGTCGATGCGCTTTCTTAAGTTAATTCACTCAGTAATCAAAAGACTCGGTAATGAGTCTGAGTTAGAAGTCGCGATTCAGCTATTCTGCCTGGCTTGGCAGGAACAGCGTGAAAGGGGGGAGAAACGAGCCAGCCGGCTCTGCCCCCCCCCCTTTGGTTTTCAGGTCCACTCTCTTTCGTTGTCCAACACGAACTGAAATCATAAAACTGAAACTTACCAAAAACCTTTCTCTTCTCAAAGCAAACGTGTGCGTCATCAAATGTGTCTGGAGTTTACTGTGGGAAGATGTGTGTGGGTGTGTGTGAATGTTTGTGTGCTTGAGTGTGTGTGAAGGTCAGTACCAAACACCAAACATTCTCAACATTATTTAAGAATGGATTCATTAAATCTCTTATAATTACCCCAAAGCATAATAGTCATTCATTTGATTAAACACATTTATAATGAGCAAAATGATAATGGTTACTTTAACATTAAAATCAAGAAAAAGAAGTTTAAACTTTATGTTCTGACTTGGTCTGGGTACAACTCATGGAAACACATCTTCTGGTAGACTGCAGGTGGCTGATGTTATGGTTTCCTCCCAGACTCGCTGGCGTTCAGGTCTTAATCTGTGGGTGAAAGTTCTCAATGACCCAGCTTTGACCCAGCTGCGTCCAACACCACCATTGTGACAGAAAACCCATATTTCCTCACGTTACATCACTGAGTGAATGTGTATTCTTGTGTCAGTGGGTCCTATGTGATTGTGTGCACAACGTATTATCTTTGTTTTATTATGTAGTTCATGCCATTGTGCCTGCATGCAGCAGTCAAAAGTTGAGGTTGATCAAGCACCACATGAGCTAGCTGGTTTTTCTTTTTCTTTTTTTTTTATTCTAGAGCCTTATGAAAGGCGACATACACAATAAGTAATAAAAAAAGACTAAGTAGAAGAAGAAGAAAATATCATTTCTATAGCGCCTCTCAAGACAAAAATCACGAGGCGCTTCACAAAAACAAAAAATATTAAAAAATAATTTAGGAAATGGTTAAAATATATTTAAAATTAGTAAAATAGAGACAATTGTGATTAAAAAAGGTTAAGAAAGAGAGAGAGAGTCAATAGGAAAGCGGGAAGTCAGTGGATCCTGAGGAAGGTGGAATAGGTGGGGAGAGCAGAATAAAGAGAGAGTGGTGAAGAAGGTCATACAAAAGCCAGCTTGAACAAGTGAGTTTTCAGATGCTTTTTAAAGGAGACCACTGAGTCCACTAATCTCAGGCTCAGGGGGAGAGAGTTCCAGAGTCTGGGGGCCACAGCACCAAATGATCAGTCACCTTTGGTCTTTAGCCTGGTGCTGCACAACCAGTAGGCTTTGATCACTGGACCTCAGGGACCTGCTGGGGGTGTAGGGAGTAAGAAGATCACCAATGTAAGATGGTGCTTGTCCATGTAAGGCCCTATAGACCAGAACCAGGATCTTGAAATGAACCCTGAAGTTGACTGGCAGCCAGTGAAGCTGGAGGAGAAGCGGGTTGATGTGGGTGTGTTTGGAGGACTTGGTCAGAAACAGAGCACAGGCATTCTGAACCACCTGTAGACGGTTCAGGGAGGTTCTGCTCAGACACATGAAAAGAGAGTTACAGTAGTCTAAGCGTGAGGAGATGAAGGTGTGGATAACTGTCTCAAGTTCAGAGCGGGACAGAATGGGACTCAGCTTAGCAATGTTCCTGAGATGGAAGAAGGAAGAGCGAACAAGAGAACTGACATGAGAATCCAGGGTGAGAGCTGGGTCAAAGGTCACGCCAAGATTCCTGACGGAAGGTTAGGTGTGAGAAGCAAGCTGACCAAGAGAGTCTCTGACTTTGGGAACCAGCTTGTCTGGGGCACAGATGAGGATCTCAGTCTTATCTTCATTCAGCTGTAGAAAACTCCCAGCCATCCAGGTTTTGATAGAGTCTAAGCAGGTGTGTAACAGCTGCAGCTTAGACATCTCATGGGGCTTAAAGGAGATGTACAGTTGGATGTAATCTGCATAAAGATGGTAGGAGATTCCTTTGAAGGAGCTCAGGATGTGCTGAAGAGGAAGCAGATAGATGAGGAAGAGCAGAGGCCCCAGAACAGAACCTTGTGGGACACCATGGGTAATGGAGGTGGTGGAGCATATAAGTATATACAGTAGAGTAGTCACTGAGAACTAAAAATATTTAGCATTTCTTTTTAATGAGTGAAATTCTCTTAACGTACATTTCAGGCTGCACTGCAGTAACTGAAAATTTCCCCTTTTTTATACAAATTACATTCAGCATCTTCAAAGAGAAAAATCATTCTGAATTACAGAGAAGTTTGTGCTGAAGGGTGAATATGTTAGCAAGTGTGTGTGTGTGTGTGTGTGTGTGTGTGTGTGCGCGCACGTGTGTGTGTGTGTGTGTGTGTGTGTATGCATGCATTTCAGAATGATGCAGCTCTGCATCTTAGCAGGATTCCTAGTAAGCTTCACCCTTCTGCTGCTCGGCCTGTTCAATCCTCGTTTCTCATTACAACAGAAGATATTGATACACAGCCACGGGTCACTAAAGAGTCATGTTTCAGCATCTGATTAGCTTTGATGTTAATGAGAACTTTGCCTCTCTATTGCTAATCCCAGAGGTAACTGGATGGAGCTTTCCATCACACTCCATTGCATTTTGACACCCCTGTCCAGATGGCGGTGCATTATAACCCTCTCTATCTTATTCTTTGCCTTCTTCATAATACAAACACAAACTGTGTTGCTTCAAGACTTTGGCAGTATATATGGATACCATGCATACCCCTCTGATCTCATTACAGCAGACAAATGCACAACTTTCTTAAAAGAGACATAATGATTGTAAATCATTTTGTTTTTGGCCAAGTGAAGCCACTGAAGCCATAGTTTTTACTATAGTTGAATCACACTGCGTGCTTTAATGTATTTTTTAACCCAGCTGCTACTACAGTTGTTTGATATTTTCCCACATCTTCAGCAGGAGTCAAAACCACAGAATAAAAGCATAACAGCAGGCAAATGGACACATCCCCACAGGCTCTTGCCCATCACTTTATTTTGCTCTGAAGTTAGTTTCTTCCTGCCACATTTGTCTTATTTTCAATCTTGCTGTGACCTAGCTGAACAGATCTTGACAACAGCATCTTTCCATTTCCAGTTACAAACGCACCCCTGTAGCTATACCATAATGATCAAGTGTTTCAAGTTAGACTTTGAAAAGTGATTCTTCATGCCCAGGCTGCAGCCCGTATTCACACACTACCACTCAGAGTTTGGGATCCTTTGGAAATGTTTTTATTTAAGTGGAAAAATGTTGGAAATTTTTCTGAGTAGGAAAAATAGAAAAGGGGAGAGAGAGAGAGAGAGAGAGAGAGAGAGAGAGAGAGAGAGAGAGAGAGAGAGAGAGAGAGAGAGAGAGAGAGAGAGAGCTGGTGGGGTGGCTACAGCAGATCCCAGGAACATCATCAGACATCTCAGTCTACAAAAGTGCAGTTCTAAGAACAGCTAAGATACTGCAGAACCCTCAAGCTCCCAGGCCTCTGGTAGAGAACCCGCGCTTGGAAGGATGAGACCACCCACAGAGGATGAAATGAAAATATTTTAATGTATTTTTAATTTCTGATTTATAATTGTTGAACAAAAATGAATTAAAATGGAGAACTCCTCTCAATCCAAAACCATGGTCTTGAGTTGGAAAAGGCTCATCCAGGTCAGATATGAGGTCCTACCTCATGTGGAGGAGTTTCAGTATCTCGGGGTCTTGTTCAGGAGTGATGAAAAGATAGAGCGTGAGATTGATAACTGGATTTGTGCTGCGTCTGCAGTGATGCAGGCATTTTACAGGTCTGTTTTGGTGAACAGAGAGCTGAACTCGAAGGTGAAACTCTCAATTTACCAATCTAGCTTTAGTCAATGTTAGTAAATCTACATTCCAACCCTAACCTACTGTCATGAGCTTTGGGTAGTGACTCAAATAATGAGATTGTGGATAGAAGCAGCCAACATGACTTCTCTTCGCAGGGTGACTGGGCTCTTCCTTAGAGATAGGGTGAGAAGCTTGGTCATTAGGAGGGACTTGGAGTAGACTCGCTGCTCCTCCACGTGGAGATGAGCCAGTTAAGGTGCATGGATCGGGCATCTGATTAGGATGCCTCCTGGATACCTCCCTGGTGAGATTTTCTGGGCACATTAATCTGGCAGGAGACTTCAAGGGAGACGCAGGACACACTGGACGGACTTCTCCCCTCGGCCGGCCAAGTAACAACTTGGGATTCCCCCGGAGGAGCTGGCCCAAGTGGCTGGGGAGAGATAAGTCTGAGCCTTTCTGCATTGTCTACTGACCCGTGACCCACCCTAGGATAACTGTAGGAGAATGGATGGAATTAAATTGGCATTAGCCTCTTCCAAAACAAAACATGTCCATGTGTTGGGTATTTTTATATCCTGAAATGAACCACACAGGACAAAAGTCAGTAGGTTTTATACGATGCGAGAGGCAGCGGAGAGAGAGAGGCTCAGAACCTGTTTAGGCCCTGTTCCAATTAACTCTCTGGCGTGTCCTCTCTCTCCAGCTGGTTTTATTGAAACACAGGGAAACAAGGACAAAGAACAACCCCACTGTCCACACTTAACCAATAACACTGTTGCTTCTATCTAAGGCGGGACCTTCTAAAAAGGAAGTCTCAAGTTCCAGGGTGGGCTGCTAGCTTTCCTGTTGCCAAGCAGAGCATTCCCAACCCCCTACAGATAAACATCAGGCCACATACCACAGAGCCAAGAGAGAAGAGGGAAGAACTCTGTGGCTTACTTCTACTTCACAACATATGATTAACATATGATCACTTAAAAAGAACATTTAAGAGAAGTGAAATATAAAAACCCTAACAACATGATTAAAAACATTCAGTTATGGTGAAAACACTAATCCTACTGGAGAGGTCAGTGGTGGGCAGTCAGGGCCAGCAAAGCCTTCTCTTCCTAAACTTACTCAAAAGCGTAAATGTATTTTTTTTTCTTTGGTAAATATTTTTAAATAAAAAAAATGTTTACTGATCTATTTTCTTTATATCCTATTATACCCACTTAGCTGCGATGCTTCCAGTGTTAAAATACCAAGGCTGGGTGTTATCCAATCAGATTTAAGCTAGCTTGTGTTTTCAGGCAGATTAAGTCTGCCCCTAGGCCTTCAGAATCAATCGAGAAGCCCACTGTCCGCTGTAAGTGAACAGAGACCATCCGGTTGTGATAGCCAATCAGCTCACGAGACAGCGTGGCCCAGGCCAGCTAGCTGGCCTCACGCAAAAGTTGACATGAACGCATCCTGTGATTGGATAAGCAGTAGTTAGAACTTTTCTAGCGACATTAAGCAAAATATCAAAACTAAACACAGAGATTTGTACCTATAGGCAGCTATCGGTGTATTTTTGAACACATGATGGCTGAAAGAGGAGAAGGGACAGACTTGGTTGCAGATTTACTTGCCACACCATTTTCAAGATGGATCTTTCAAGAAAAAATGGATCTTGTGAGAACAGGTCGTCCGACTCCAATGCTAGCTGGCTTGTACCAGCAGGGGAAAGGATTTGTTCGTCATTTTCAGGCAAGCAACTATGAACGGTACCCATGGCTAACAGCTTCAGAGAACCGCTGCAGGTTATTCTGCTGGGAACGCCTGTTGCTCGCATCAGATGTATTTTGTAGCATTAAAGCGCATTAAAACGTACACCAGAAACACGACCGGAAAGACAAGTCTTTCAGCATTAGCCTCCATGTCCATAGAAAAGGACCTATGGACCTGAAGCGCACAGATAAACTGTACAGAGCCATTGAGGTTTTCCTGAGGAAAGAAAGAAGGATGGATTTTATTTTCAAATGAGCAGGAGAGGAGGAGATCCATGCTGGACATTTATGTTGGTGAGTAGAAACATTTTATTAGTATTTTTTTATGTTTTGTCATTTTATTTTGTTAATAATCAATAAATGGTAATGAAATAAAATGTCTAAATGAAATTATTCAGTGTTCTGTTTCTATGCAATTTGTATTGTAGACAACATGGTGTGCGCAGCTGCGCCAACATGTTCAGTTGTTTCGCGGTGCCATTTTCTCCAAAACAAATGCAAATAATGTGTTTGCTTTACTTATTTATTTTATTGTCTCATCTCTTAAACCCGTTTTTCGTTTTTGAGATTTGACAGTATCTGTGGTCTTAGCTCCCTACTCTCAATTGGGAATGCGAGTTTTATTTTAAAGGCTCCGGAAATTACGTGTATTGACCAGCCACTGGGTGTGTGTGTGTGGGGGGGGGGGGGGGGGGGGGGGGGAGTGAGAGAGAGAGGTTTCTCCAGCTGTGATGTCCTATTGATGGTATTTTAAGGTGTATTAAATTAGATTGGACTGAATAGGAAATCACTGAAGGCCCAGGGGTGGAACGCACCGCCCGCCGATGGGAGAGGTGGAACGACTACAGAAACAGATATACTAATGAAGTTTAAATCTCAATTAAAATAAATGCATGAAAAATGATACCGATATATCGGCCCCCCTTTTAATAAGATAAGATTAACTAAAACATTTTAGGTCACATTACATATCTCCTATTGGGCATTATCTTAGCAAAATATTTCAACACCTTTAATTTAGTTTGGACCAGTTGTGCCAAACAAACAAAAACACTTCAAAAAAGTTACCTCAGATCTGTCATGTTTTGACATTTTGAGAGAGTGGGAAGTAGCTGAACAGTTTGCTGTTTGAGATTTGCATGGTATCTAAAAGTTGTCATTTGTAGGGTTAACATACATATTTAATTTGGGTGCTTTTTAAGCTCAATATGCTACACTACATTTGACCAATAAGATGTGAATTTCTATATAAATATGGAAATCCAATCTGATTGGTCTTTGAATATTTAACCAGATGATTTAGAATTCTTTGTTTATTCAGGGATTGTAAGACACGTCATATCAATTCAGAGAGAGTCAAGTTTATAAAAAGTAAGAAATTTATTTTCTAAACAATTAAAAACATGAACATTAGGAAACACTTTATGTGATGAATGAATTTAAGTGGATGGAATGTGAGGTGTGATGATGTGTGAATGTAATGTTATCAGAACCTTCGTATCTGGAGAAACTGAGTTCTGAGTGGGATTAAATTTGGTCTGCTATAAACTATAATTAATGGTTTATGAAACCACATCAGACGCAATCTGTCGAGTCTACGTACCCTTATCGGACACTCTCTTTTGGATCTGAGATGTCGGGGAGTCCGTGGACCCCATGGTACTGAAGTCCGTAGAGAAATTGCAGTACGACCAGGTCAGTCCAGAGTCGTCTCCAGGTCACGACAAACAGGTGGACTCATTTTGCGTCTATGGAAGGACTCTTAAGGAGTCGGAGCTGGTTTAGCTTTATTCTGCAGGAACTGTTTGTGGTCAGCTGTAGTGTGCAACAGGTTTTGACAGCTTGTCAAAAGATGCAATGGGAGCAGAGAATTCCTCTGATGGCCAGTCAAAGTTGGGCTCAACTGAATCACTCAGGAAGTGATGCTGTTTTAATAAAGGCCATATCTATGTGCAGTGACGTTAATTTTAACTTGCGTCATGGAGATATGGTGAATGTGTCTTGTCCAGTCAGTGCACTGATTTAATATGAGTCATATATGACATTTCATGCTTATAAATTTTTCAATGTAATAATAATATTAATTTCAACTTCAGTAATTTAAGCACAGATTAATCAAAACATTTCATTTAACCATATTGTCCATATCATTTTACGATTAGTTATGAAACTTCATCCGTCTTGTTCTGTGAATAAAACCAGTCTTAGATAAGAGGGAGCTGTGAGGGACCTTGGCCAAACAACAGTATCTTTCTTGCAGATTAAAAGCACCAGTTAAGACTTATGTCTCCAAATGGCCAGATACTGAAGAGGTCAGACTGTAGGTGGAAAACTGACCATGTCTGGAGGCTGCACATTAAAACAGCAAAAACCATTCCCAGTAATGTCCGATGTCACATCTCATTGGGTTTATATCATGCAAAGTCCACTTATTGAAGCTTTTGACCATGCTACATTGTATATATATATATATATATATATATATATATATATATATATCATACTTTCTCTGCAGGCTCTTCAACCTGCTTTTATTACCAGAAGTCAAAAGTTTTAATGACTGTCTGCCAAATGAAGGCTGCATAATGAATGTGTCAGTTAATAAATGTGTGAGAGCTCTTTACTGCTGAATTGCTAGTGTTCTACGACACGTTTTTGAGCTGCAACGTCTGCTTTTACAGCTTTGAAACTTAAAGAATAGAAAACTCTTGGTAGACGAATTTGTTGAAAATGTTGAATTTCTTCTTTATGCTCCACATCCATGAACCTATACGGTTTATTAATGTCCGAGTTCGGTCCAACGTGACACAATACACTGATTTGTGGTCAGTTTGTTGGTCCTTGGAAGTTCAAAACATTTATGTATATTTTACATAGTAAATCTTTTTCTCTGACAACTTTTTTCTGTAGTATTGTTTCAAACTCACATGCACAAAAAACTGAAGACATGATATTTTATGTTTCTAGCATATTACAGCACAAGTATTTTGATTACTCATTTCTTACATTACCCCCAATATGTACGCTTATACTGTCATGACTCCCATCCTTCACCCTCCTCTGCCTCCTCATTTAACCTTCATTCAGCTCACCTGGTCCCTTCACCAAGCTCCTGAAATGCCCTGTTTCCCTGGCAACCACAATCAACTCCATTCTTCTCACCTGTTCCTGTCCTCAGCTTCATCCACTTCACCTGCTCCTGACTCCTCAGCTCATCTCACACACCTGCTTCCCCTGCTATAAAAGAACCATCCTGCTATCCAGTCTCTGCCAGATTATTGAAAGCATTTGCCAGTAGATCTTCCAGCCATCCACCCTGCCTGTTTTCAGCCTCCAGACCTCGTTTTTGCTCCTGACCCCTGCCTTGTACTCTGCCTGCCTCCACGACCTTCGCCTGTCCTCAACCTCGCCTCTTGCCTGTTCCCTATATCTGCATGTCTGATCTGGTTTTGACCCTCGCCTCCTCTCCGACTCTGTCTCCAACCTCGCCCAACTCTGGTAACCCTGCATCCTAATAAAGATTGTTTTATTTTTACTCTCATTGTGTTTGGCGTCATCACGGGTCTTCTGAGTTCTGTTTGTGACATATACAGCAAATACACTTCCTTCTGTAGTCAGACTTGGGGAAATATTGGCCTTGTAAGCCAGCTCTTTTTCCTGCTTGCTAATGATTTTACTTTTTCATTGACTTTCAGTACGAGACAAACGGCTTGAACAACTTTCCCAGCATCCACATCTTGTTTGCATTTCAACCATCGATATACATAAATGGACAATGGGTTTCCATAGGCTCCAATAACACGTTTTCGTGCTAAAATGGGAGGCCATCACTGCCATTTTGACCGTGTCACAGGTTCTGTCAAGCCCAGACAATTCCATAAAAGGGAAGAGAGGAGGAGCTGAGGGTGGGGCTGTAAGGCTGGGATCAACTGACGACACCCGGTCGAACTAGCTACAAGCTAACCTGAAGCTAATACGGATGTGGGAGCTAAGCTAACAGAGGTAGCAACCTAGCTACAACCGGAGTTAACTGTGCACAACACCAGAGCTTCTGAGTCAGAGATACGCCGGGCTGACCGCTGGGTAAAACCGGGTGGAACACAGAGGTCTCCGAGAGCTCCACAAGCCGGCAGCCGCACAGCAGACAAGCGCCGCTGCGATCTGAGATGCGCAGAGCTGCCGCTGGGGAGAACCGGGTGGAAAGGTTTCCATCCCAGAGCTCCACAAGCCGGCAGCCCGTGCAGCACACAGAAGCCGCGATCAGACAGAGATGCGCCGAGCTGCGGGGAGGGGAGAACGGGTGGAAAACATCGGTCTCCAGAGAGCTCTACAAGCCGATAGTCGGAACCCAGCTCCAGCAACATGTTATATTTCAACCCATTTTCTAAAGTGCAGCATTATGTTAAATAGACTGGGTTTCACCCTATTACATTTAAATTTCATGGTTAAACAGTACATGTTAAAATCTAAGCTCAGCTCGGCAGTGACCTAAAATACATAAATATAATTTTACTTAGTGAAAAAAATGAAGTGGAGACTACTTGGATGCTCTATTAGTGCAATTAATGCCACAGCAAGTCATTTTGTCCAACAATTGCACAAATAATATCCAAAAAAGAATACACAAACACAGAGACTCAAAATCCCGGAACAGTTTCCAAGCCAGGCCGAGGCTCTACTGAGGCCTTTCCATGGAGCTAGCTCTGCGGTCACGTGGGTCTGATGCTCACTAATTATACAGAATTTTAGGCTTTTAATACACTTAAACAGGAGTGAGAAAAAAATTCACCCCCTCAGAGTTGTCATGAGTGTAAACTAGATCATTTAAACAAAAAACATGTTTTGGTACCAGGCTGTAAACATGTTTATTTCTGCTATGAAATTGGTATTTTTAACATGGGAGTCAATGAGTATTTGCTCGCTTCTGACACCAGCCCCCAGTGGATGAGGGTGGAACTGCAAATTTTGGTACTTCCGGGTTGAGACCAATTTTTGAGCCGCATTGTGGGGGCTTGATTTCAACCCAAGCATTTTAAGCTGTTGACATATGCACACTTTATTATTGATGATTATGTGTTCAGCTTTAAGACTCTGCAGGTCATTATGATATGACTGAAATAAAACAGGGGGTGCAGTGGTTAGAGCTGTTGCCTTACAGCAAGAAGGTCTTGGGTTCGCATCCCAGTCAGGGGTCTTCTGCATAGAGTTTGCATGTTCTTCCTGTGCGTGTGTGGGTTCTCTCCGGGTACTCCGGCTTCCTCCCACAGTCCAAAAACATAACTGGCTATCTAAAATGTCCTTAGATGTGAGCGTGTGTGCTTGGTTGTTTGCTCTGTGTGTCTCTGCGTTGCCCTGCGATGGACTGGAAACCTGTCCAGAGTGTATCCTGCCTGTTTGCCCAACAACTGATGTGGATAAGCATGTACAAAAAATGGATGAATGAAATAAAGCAAGATTAAATCAAATACATACTTACATTATGCAGGAAAGTAGCTGCATTGTACTAAGCTTGTCAAGTTTGTGTTTTATTAAACAGTCTTCTGAGTTTAGTTTGTTATAAAACATGATCCCTGTACAGATGCATAATCGTGTCTATCCAATGTCATAGACCCAGTCACAAAGGAAGCACGCCTTGCTATACTTTCCACAACTGAGACACTTAATAGAACACATTTTGATTCAGAAATCCTTCAGGGGAAAGGCAATCATGATGCTTCTACGCTCTTACTAGTCACCAAGAAGGTTTTCTGTCCTGCTACTTAGATTTTCCTCAAGATGCTCTCCTACACCCTCATCATGCTCCTGAGTGTCAACAGCAAATTCTCCTGATGATCCAAATGCATTTATCCATCATTAAAGTCTGGTCCCATCCCGGTACAACTCTATGTCACCATGCCAGGATGCAAGAACATACTAGAAGTTTGCAAATAGTGTGTACCCTATAGATGAGATTAGTATAACTCAAATTATTCAACGAAGAAGCCATACCATGCATACAGTGAGCTGTGCCCAAACCTGGTAGGTGTTTGTACCACTGGCCTGCCAGTGTCTATTCAATAAAACATATTGTTTTGGGACAGTAATGTGTGCAGAGGACAAAAATTGACTTTGGAAAAAGTGGACGAGACATGCCTTTCTCCATCTCTTTCAGGAACTAGCTGAATATCACATCAGAGAAGAGCTGAACTAGCCAGGATTTGGAGTCTTACTTCCTGAAATTTGGACATCTCACCTCTGACTGGATTCAAAGTGACACAACTCCACCACTGACTCCGTTTGACATGTCTCGAGCCTGAAGGAATTCTGCTGTGTGATGAAGTCGCTAATGCTAAAAGTTAGCTTCCAGTTTCCCAGACGGTAAACCAACATTAGTCTTCCTCGTCGTGAGTCAAGATGGGTGAGTCCATGAATGTTAAGTGACAATGTGATGTAGATCTGTAAGGATTTTCAGATCCTGGAGTTTCCCCATGTGTCTTCTATCAGAAGTTAATGCAGCAGATAGGTGTAGGAGATTATTTTCATGTTCAGCCTGCATGACTAACTCAGAGTGACTGATTACAATCAGTAATAATCTTTCAAAAAATGTTTTTTCAGTGTTTTACACCTTCAATGTAAACAACATTCCTCATCCTCTATGTTTTCACTCTGAAATATGAGTGCTTTCAGAGTTCAAAGGCGATCTTACAAAAAATACGACCTCCACTCCCAATTTGAGAGGCTATTTCTAGTCTCTAAGAGGTCCATTACCGAATTGACCTGTCAGTGACCTCTATCATAATTTGAAAATTACTCCATCTACCTCAGCATTGTTGGTAATGTTAACCAAAATTGGGTTTGAATATTCAGCAAATCTGTCTCCGTTTAATGAGCTGTGTTAAATTAACACAGCTTGGAGTTACATCAACAAATAACAAGCAGTCTTGTTGAATTCTATCCAAACTTTCAATCAAGCAAGTTTTAGGGTGTCGACGGATACAACGTGATAAAACAGCTGAGGCTTAGCCAGATAGTTTTAATAATTATTTAAAAGAACATCTTGTCATGGACCGGCAGTCTCTTACTTGATCACAATAAGGAGAAGCTCGAAACCCTGAAGCAAATTAGGCAGAAATGGAAAACAAGTCAACAAAAAGAACATTTCAATTTTTACTATCCCTTGAGTAATATGAGAAGAAAAAAATAAAGTGTTGCTGGCAATTACACTAAGAATTAAAAGTCAAGAATCAAATCTTTGTAATTATCTTTAGTGCTGTCACACAAAATGGGAAGTTTTTTACTTTTTTAACTGGTGCCAAATCTCCTACCTTTGCCAGTAAAACATCTGTAAGCCCTCTTTTAAAACGGTTTTGTATTAAGACTGTCTGCACTAATTCCCAGATACCTAATTCCCAGCCTTACCTTTGTAATATTCTTAATGAGCCCCTAAGCCCCAAGATCCCTCATTCTGCTGCGTTCCACGTTCCCTTTGATCCTGAATATCCCTTTCCCAGCATCCTCGGGGGGTCTGTGCATAGACTTACCTGACTGCGTGGTTCAAATACGATACATAGAATATTCATCCATGCCCTTCTGCTTGCAGTAAGTGTCCTCCATGAGAGAAAAGCCAAATATTGTTTTATGCCTTTAATCGGAAAATGCCCTTTCCTTTAGTTGCACAAAAATTGATTGCATTATGTGATTAATGTCATTGCTATGCTTAAATGTTTCATCGCTTTGTTGTGATATGAAGCAGTAGGTATCAACACGTATTATTCACAGTACAGCAAACACTGAGCACTGCTTTGAAAAGGTTTGCTGCAAAAGTTAAATCTGAGTTCGACAATATCAGGACTTCTTGAAAGCTCTAAAAACAAATCTAGGTTTAGAGATAAATCAAAAAGCTTTTTGTGAATTACTGCACTGGTTTGTTTAGCAAGTGAACATTTTTGTGTTGCCTCATTGCCACTCATTAAGCTTTTTAGGATCAATTTATCATGCATACATTTTGTATCTTTCATATTTTGAATTTACCTGCAAAAGTGCACCTGTTGTGCTTCAGTCCATTTCTGTTTAATTCTGTTTTTTTGGTATTCCTTATTCCTGGACTAACAGCGTTTCCTATCTTGACCTATTATTTAAGAGTTAAACAAATTGTCAGATTTAAGTCTCATTTTACTTTTTTTTTAATTACTTCCAGAGTAGCTGTGCCTGTGACTGTTTGTCACTGGAACTGGCCATTTTTGGACCAGCATCAGGTCAAAGATGCAGCAGCAGAGATAAGGAAATGGTTTGCAGCTAACATGGTGATCTGTGAATTTGAGTTTCAATCCATGCAGTGAGCTCCATCAGCCTTTTTCAAGATGTGTCAGATATCAGATGCACTGTTTGTTTTAACCTATTGATCGTATATTGACACATCATTGACATCCAAACCTCCTGCCAAAACAAGACATAAACAAACACCTTTTGCCCTTTTTGCCTTAGGGGATCTTTTGTCCTTCAGAAGATCATAAAGTTTTAGCATTTTAGTCTCCATGTGACCAAATATTTTTCTTTTATCATTGTTTAATGACAGCATGAAAGCAAGGATGGAAAATCCTTTGAAACATAGGTACATTTTCATTTCCTTCATCATTCATTTCACTTGCTTTAATAATTGACTTAAGCACGCCTGTGTGCATGCATGCTCACACAAGCACAGCCCCTCATGGCACGTTTTACATAAGCCTCCCACAAACAAGCTAAATACCAAATAGACACAGGTGGCCTATAAGCATCACAATGCTATCCTCCCGGCTCATAACCGCCACAGAGATTTCTGCAGGCGGTAGAATGGAGCTTGAAAATGAGTTTTCTGCTGAGGGAAAGTGTTTAGTGAGCTCTGAGCTTAGCCATAGCAGTTAAAGTCCCTTTTTGTTGTTGTGATATGTGAGAGGCTTTCCGCCCTGCCGTCCCAGGCCTCTCTCCTCCACCCTTCTCCCTCATCACTAACGAACAAACTCTGCCAGGCCTTACCTCAGGCGGTTCCCTGTAATTATTCCCCAGTGCTGCAAACTGGTGCAATGGGTGTCCGTTACGCCGTGTGTGCCAAGCTTGGAAAAAACAACAACTGTGGGGCCATTATTTGTCAATCAAACCCAGGGTCAAAACAAAAAGCTGTCTGGTACACCCAGAGTTCTAGTTATCATCATTGAAAGCTGTCAGAACAAAGTACATTTTTATTGATTTCTGTATTGTTAGTTTTATTATTATTTTTATCATTCTGACATTTTTCCTGATTTCTATCTTGTTTTGGAGCTGAACAGGTTTTACAAATATATTGCCTGTCTTCGAGCAAAAGTCTGCACCAACAAAAAATCTTTTTTAAGTACTTTAACTGGAACTGACTTGAATTCAAACTTGAGAACATAAATGTAATTTGGAAAAATATCAAATTGATCATTGGCTCACCATCAAGAACATCTTTTAAGCCAGATTACAAATATAACTTCATATTTGCCCTTTAGATGGCTTGACTTAGAATAGAACACAAATTACAACAGACTTTAGGAAAAGTAATTAATTTCCTCATGCATTTATTCATTTTATTAGAGACAATGCATAAATTCAGTCTGACATCTGCTGTGTGGCTGACTGTTACAGTGTTTATACAAACAACATTAAAATAAAGGCATTCATTTCACTAAAACCTGAAGCCTTCCTAATGAATGTGTTGCAAAGTAAAGATTAGAAAGTCAGTCGTGGTTATTAAAACATGACACTCTCCAAAGCAAACACAACAAAATACATGCAACAACAAAAATAGCAGAAAAAGACAACAAAACACATTGATATCTGCATAATATTGTTATCATACTGCTGTTTTCGGATTGAAGTGTCTTGAGATAAATTGGTCCGTTTCTGAATGAAGTTGGACAACTAAGGAGATTGATTCTCATAACAAAGCAGATTTATAAAAGTCTGAAGCTGGTTTCCAACTGGTTGATCTTTTCTACAGTTTTTAAGAGTCTGTCGGACTTAATCCCCAATCAAACAGACTTGTGTCGCAGTTTGCAGAGATGGCAGATGTGCGGGTGAAACAGGCACAGCAGGAGAGGTCATCACTTTGGCTGCAGGCAGAGTGTTAAAAGTTTCAGTAATGTGCTGTTTTGCACATACACAGATGAAGATTTTCTCCTTCATTGGTTGTTGGAGTCTTCTTCTTCTGTGTTTCTTGGGAGATTACAAGAGCAGGTGTTTCATTGGAAGCTTTTGCATGTAAAAACCTTGTTTTCAATCAATTTTAAAACTTCACATGCTGCATATTTAGTGAAGTAAAGCAAAATGGAATGTCGTTGTCCAGGATCATGACCCCGGCTTTCCTCAGGAGCCGCCAGCAGCATGTTACTGCAGCAGCACGTCTTGCTCGCGTAAACTGCTTCTGTTTTGTTTTGTTTAACAAACCACCACCACACCCTGCTTATTGTCTCTAGATAATCGATAAATAAATAAATAACAGATCTTTGTTTTCTAATCCAGATGATAGAGTGCACTATTCTATCTCTTCCTGCAGGGAAACCTACCCACTCCACCCTCAGTGTGGCTAAGTTTTAAAGTTTAAAGCAGAGAAAAAGATGGGTGGTTTGATGGGGTGCCATATTCACCCCACATGACTGCCCTCTTATTTTGTAGAAGCAACGGCCCAGATATGGCTTTTTTCTTTTTGTCACTGAGATGCAAATAACACCAACTCTCTGGTAAAACACAATAACTACAGTATGTTGCAAAAATAATTCAGATTTTTTTCTGCAATGTAAATATTCAATGCAGGTTATTTATATATCACCAAACCACGACAAGAGTCGTCTCAAGGCACATCACAAATTAAACATTTCAATACAGGTCAGTTCCTTAAGCCAGTCAGTAAAAAGTTTCCTCTATAAGGAACCCAGCAGATTGCATCGAGTCACTGATTAGTGTCAGAGTCTTTACAGCAATCATACTAAGCAAACATTCAGTGACAGTGGAGAGGAAAACTCCCTTTTGAAGGTATAGCAATCAATGTTTTTCTTCCAGGTGGATCACATCAGAAATTGGTCCGCAAAATGTCAATTTCTGGTGAAGCCAATCCTGGGTTAGTTTTCACTGCCTGTGCATGCGTACTCTGTGCACCCTCGCACTCTCATGGGAATCAGGAAGAGGCTAACGCCGTCCAGTCTGCTCCCCACAGACGCTGCTGTTGCCGGTTTTCTGCTCGAGAGGTAAGCTAACGTTCTGCATGCTATTTTTAGAGCCTCTTATTACACATTACAGCCAGTAGCTACTTGTAAACAGGCACTGGGAGAGTGTTGCGCAACGTGGAGTGGGCGGTTCTTTCCTGAAATTCAGAAACATCGATTGCTATACCTTTAACAGGAAGAAACCTCCAGAGGATCATGGCTCAGTATAAGCAGCCATCTGCCATGAGACACACACACACACACACACACACACACACACACACACACACACACACACACACACACACACACACACACACACACACACACACACACGTCTGTCTTTCTCTTAGTTAGGACCATCCATTGATTATTGTGACTGTAATAAGCCTAACCCTATCCATAACAATGCTGGTCTATTCCTAACCACAACCTCAATAAAAACTTAATTCATACCATTCATCTGCCACCAACTTGCAGACATTTAAAAAAAAGTGTGGACCACAAAAATGTCCTCACTTTGAAAAATGACCTCACTCTGTTGGTTAAAACCTCATGATGAGGTAAGTACAAGAACATACACACACATACACGACCCCATAGCCACTGACAGACAGACACACACACACACACAAAGTACGTGACTGGCGTGGTCAAAACACCCATCATTACTTTTCATGTAAATTGCAGTACAACATATGTGCGATCCAAGGTGTGACTTGCATTCATTTTTTTCCCCCGTTCTTACGAGGACCCATGAGCCGACCGGAAAGGGAGGAGACTTAGGCTTCCTATTCAAGCACTTTGTGAATTAGGCAGAAGCACAAAACCCAAACTGCACTTGCAAGAGATGTGCAGTGCTGTTATGATTTGTGTTCCTTTTGGGTGTGTTGGTTTGCTTTTTCCCTCAGCTCTCCAGTTAATTGTGCACACCTGTTTCCCAACAACTCACCTGTGCCTGTTTTTAATCGCATCCTTCAATAGGCATTTGGATTTCATTCACATGTCAGATCCTCCTAAAACTTTCTAGGTCCCTGTTTTGACTCGCTGAATAGTTGTGTATTCTTTTCCTTGTTAAAGGCCTTTTGAGTTCATCGACACATTAGGTCCTACAATAGCCCACACTGTGACACGATGCTTTATGAACTCAGACTTCAGTGAACCTAGCATTATTTAGAAAGAAACAGTCTTGTATAAATCCAGTGTTCCAAATTGGAACTAGAGGTTTATATTTGCTCATCTACTAATACTGGTTAGAAGCAGCAGATTATTTTAGATTAATAACCTGCTGCTTCTTATGCTCTAACTTTAAAAGGAGTTGATAAGTAATATTTCTTGGCTGCAGATGAACTGATTAGATTTTGGCAGCCTTCTTTACTTTCATCAACATGTTGAATTACCTTAATTTGCACCAACACCTTAACAACAGATTTTTGGGTGCCTATTATGTAGCACCTGCTTTTGATGCAGGTGTGATGCAATCAAAATGTGAACCTGTAGCTGTTTGTTGCAGTGTTTTGAAAGAAGCTTTATAGAAAGTCTGGTCATTCATTTCAGGCTGAATTTAAATAGTTACAAACTTTTACACGAGTAGTGTGCCTGTGATGGCTAGACTTTCTTGGTCATACAAACTTTTAATTGAAAAAAGGACACAGTCACTGATTATTGAAATACATTTATTTCAGTTGTGTTTAGTTGACAGGTGAATCTGTAAGTAGAGAAATATTAATTGATTGTATTCAGTTGCTGAATTATGAAATAAATGATAAATGATAAATGACCCGCACTTGTATAGCGCCGCTCAGAGTAAGGACTCCAAAGCGCTTTACACTACAGTGTATCATTCATCCATTCACACACACATTCACACACTGATGGTGAAAATAACACTTATTTCTGGAGCAAACATTTTACTCTTGAGCGTGCTCTCACGGTCTCACCTATTCCTGTTTCCCTGTGTATGTGCAGGCAAAACGATACATGGGCGTCACATTAGAAAACAGAGAAACAATCTTTTATATAGCGCCTCTCAAGATATAAATCACGAGACGCTTCACAAGAACAAAAATAAAAAATATAAAAAAGATCTAAAATTATCATGAAACTGGAAAAACTAAATGTTGCCACTCGTCGCTCGTGCAACTGACAAAACATAGAATGAACAGGTGTGCTATGTCCAGCAGGGATTTATCAGGAAAGCCCCAATGTTCTGAACTCACTTGGTGGAATACCCTCAGGTAGGAAAAATTGGCAACCCTCACGTCTCTGACGGCAGAGTTAAAGAGGTATTAAATTCTGGGCCTGGAGGTCGGGTATCCAGCACGTTTTAGTTTTAACTCTGTTTCAACACAACTGATTTCAATCAGCAGGTGATTAACACGCTTCTGCAGAGCCTGATGAGCTGCAGCAAAGATGAATCAAGTGTGTTGAAACAGAGAAACCACTAAAACGAGCTGGATACCGGACCTCAAGGACCAGAATTAAATACCCCTGCTAGATGCAGCAGATGGATGTGTAGATGGATTTTCTTCCACAAGCGCTCAATTTCTCTGCATTGGCATTTCCCAGTGTGATGAACCCAGTTGGGTATTGTGAGAGCAGATTAAAAGATTGGTGTTATTTTTAATTGTGTAGGAGGTTGTTTTGACATTAGGTTAGCCACTGATTATTTGTAGATGCATGTATATAAAGAAAGTATTTAAGCAGTCATGTTTGAGTATTTAATGTATAATTTTCAACTTGCTTAGAGCTCAGTTATTCTCTATTGCAGGTGATGCTTCTTTCCAATTAGTGTCAGGGTTATAAACGCTGTCATGCTTGTCATTGGGTGTGTCCGAATCCACGGGAAGGATGCTTATGAGTACGGATCCTCGCCGGTCTAGCAAGGCCGGGTTCTTTAAGACCACTAAAACCGGAAGACAGTCTAGCCTTCACCTCTACGGTGGCCCGTAGGTCCTGTCACAGCCGTGGCGGCAGCTACACGCAAAGGAAAAATGCTAAAGGTAGCGAAAATGGAGCAAGGAGCTACAGCAGCTTCATGTCCATCAGCAGCGTTTGTTTACAACCGTTTTCAGGTAAAGTAACTTTGTTTATTCTAGAATCTTTCAGGACTTACATGTTAACTTTAGATGGTTTCATGTATGTTTTAAGCTACAGAATGAACTTGTTAAACATACACAACACATTTCTACAGAGTATTATCATGTAGGTAATTAATATAAACCAAATGCATTATAAATGTTGAATGCAGTAGGATGTTTTCTAATGTAAATTGGACCTTAGAACTTCTTTTGCATCAAATGGGGGTAAAACGTTTTCAAAAACAGGCTTTTTAATAAAATGGCATTGAATTGTTTTCAATGTGCATTTGTTCATTCAACTTAAGCCTAACAATGATTAGATCTGTCTTAAAAATGTAAATTCTCTGTAGTTTTTATTTAAATATTCCCTGCTGCTTTTCTTTAAACTGAACAGAACCAGTGTACTGCAGGTTATGTTTTGTTTTACATTTTTCAATAAAAAAACAAACAAACTCTTATTTAATCTATTACAGGTCAGCATGCACTGTGCTGCACATCTGCATCGGTGCTGGTGAAGTTGTGGGTCTGCAGGATGAGCGTGAGGAAGATGTGTGTGGAGAAGGTCCTGAAGGGGGTACCAGCAGACCACCACTGCTGTTAACAGGCAAATCATTCACAGAAATGTAACAGCCGTCGTCTGAGCCAGCCCAGCAGTCCCTGTAGATGGACGATGGAGTGGACAGTGAGAGGAAGCGTCCCAAAGCTCTCTCTGCAGACCGTCCTGTATGATGTTCCTCTGACCAGAAACGTCCAGCCACAGGTCTGCTCCAGCCCTCCATCCATGTCTGGATCCTCCTACAGCAGATCCAGCTGCACTGTTAAAGACTTCCTGCTCGCTCAGTTTAAATAAATGATCCAGGAAGAGCCACTCAGGTTAATCCTGCTTTAACCGTACATAACTGGTCCATACTGGTTTTGATCTGTAAATAAGTTTAACCTATTATAAATAATCTTGTCTCCTTACCATCTTTTCTGTTCATGTAACATGTTCAAAAAACATCTGTAATAATAAAACTGGTGATAAAATCAATGACCAGGAAGTTATTAGTATTTGTTTTAATAAATGTGTTCAAATATCAAACAGCTAAATAACATTAACATGATGACAGTAGAAGGCCTCTCTCCCAGGATGACCAATAGGTAAAGCCTCTCCTGACCCTGGACACCTGCAGTCCTACAGAGAAAATCAGAGACCACAGGTGACAAAAGGCAAAAAACACATTTTTACATTCACCCACATGAGAAGATAAAAATTATATTCTTCACACAAACTTTTTACTTCATTAAAACGTGTCAGCTGTGTAAATCCCCGAATGTAAAACTACTTTTCACAGAAGAACTACTGTGGTTGTGTGTAAACAGCTTCACTCTTCACCTCTAAGCTTAATAAGAATGCTTCTTTGCTCCGTTGTCCTTAAAACAAATGACAAGTTTAATTTGCCACACACACACACACACGGGAATAACTGGGACCCGCGATACAAACTCGTTCTGGCTGATTTCTGCCTAAAATGTAATTTAAAAAACAAATATACAAACGAAAATTGTCTATAAACTGAACCGCTTTAAGCTTTTAAGGTTTCCATGGCTAGTTTTTAACAAACTTATGTTTAAAACTTCGTAGCTCTCCCCATTTTCTCTGCCTGTTGAAAATCCACAGCCGGTGCGCAAAGCATGCTGGGATAGCCGTCTTCTGTGAGGATACAACAGACCCGTCCTCGAAATAAGGGCGGAGCGAGGATGCATTTGAGGACGTGAGAATGAGTATTCTTGGAATTCGGACAGTACCCGTCGCTGCGCTGTGATGTCACCGCACTCTTTCAAGCATCCTTCCCGTGGATTCGGACACACCCATTGTTACTAGTGAGGTGTGGATGTGTCAAAAGTCTGTGCAGCAAACAAGAGACAAAAAAAACACCACTTCACGTCATCTAGTACGTTTTACGTTACTCCGGGGTGACTGTTACCATGACCATGCTGCCAAGCTAACGTTGCCATTTTACTCAAATGCCCACCCCTCCCCCATTACATTTTTATGAGGCAGTTTGGATCCATTCATGATTTCTACTTAGTTTTGCTAAAATGAGGTTGAATGTTATGTTATTTGTTTAATAAAGTCTAGTGAACAATCTACAAATGTATGTACATTTTGGATCACAACCCCCACACCCCCAGCCATTCATGCCATGTGTGTCCCCCACTTTGAAATGTAAATAACATCATTGTCTATTGCACATGTGAGTATGTGAACTACTGTGTTACTTCCTGCCTAGACTTTACCTCTGAACACAAACTATGCACAATGAATGTGTTTACAGTTCTGTTGGTATGTTCACGATCCATAACACACATTACCACATCAGAGAGAAAGCTTGTGGGGTAAGCAGCTAATTAGAGGGACCTATTAACATGCTCAGCTTAAACTTGGGAATGCGCTGTTCTACTGGCATTTAATGAATCTGTGTAAATCGCACCAAAGCAGCACTCCTGACACATCAAGAAGTACCTTAAATGTGTTGACTTAATATATTAACAAGGTGTAGAAAAATGCTGGAATTTGTCAGGTCCCTTTCCATGTGCTTATCATATCTTGTGAGAAAGATGTGACTATACTACATGATTCTGTGTTTCCAGTAATCAAAAGAGAATGATCACATATTGTTCCTTCGACTGATTTTTGTTCTGATGCAGCGCATGACACACAACAATGCTTAGATTTACTTTTTTTATATCAGACATGAAAAAACAAATAGTTCTGAGGGATTGAGGCACGCTTTAAAAGCCTCCCGAATATTGTTTGTAGTTGTTTTGTTCAGTTTGACATTTTACAGATGATGGAAAAATATGATTTATTCTGTCCTATTTTAGACATACCAAGGAGATAACCATTTTCCTGTGTAATGATACATTTCATAGGACAAAAACATTGTAAATAACAGGCCATTTCATTCATTCATTCATTCATTCATTCATTTAAAAAGCACATTTCTGTAACCAGTTAAATATGTGGTTCACTCATTTAATCAATATCATAACATTTGGAGTGGTGTCTCGTAGGAATGAAAGTCGTACTCTGGGGGAAAAGCACTGGCACACCAGTTTCTGGACTTAGCAGTGAGCAACATCAGAGTTGAGCTTCGAATGGCAGCATTTGGAGTCATAATTCCTAATATTTGGACATCTCATCTTGGACCAGCAATGCAACTCTACCGTTGACTATGTTTGTTCTTCAAGTTTTATCTCCACAAATAACACAAGCCTGAAGGAGTTCTGCTGTGTGGTAAAGTTGACAATGTTAATGGTTAGCTTCTACTAGCCAAGACGTTCTCTGCTGTTTCCTAGACGCTGAACCAACAGCCTTGTCCCAGTATGAGTCAAAATGGGTGAGTCCATGAATGTTCGGTGACACTGTGATGTAGATCTGTCAGGCTTTTCCAATCCTAGCGTTTTCCAATCATCAGAAGCTAATGCAGGAGATAGGTGTAGGAGATTGTTTTCGTGTTTAGTCTGCACGACAAACTCAGAGTGACCGATTATAATCCAAAATAGGATTTAAAATGTGGTTTTCAGTGATCCACACCTTCAAGGTGCTGACCATGATACAAGTATAGATAAAAGTAAGAAAAAAATCTCAACTCTTTAAAAACAAAACAATATTAAAAAACTTAAAAATCCATCAGACCCTAACTCTAACCAAATAACACACACAGAAATACAAGACAGACCACACAAACAAAAATGCTACGTAAAAGATACAGATTACAAAGTCTGCTTCACTCTATCGTTAAAACCTCAAATTGAGATGGATTGTCTGATTTCAAAAGGGAATTTGATCCAAAATCCTGGGCCTATTACTGCAGATGCTTGATCCTCTCAGCACTTACACCTGGAATAGGGACCACCATACATCCTTGTCTGTAGAGTGAAGTGATCTTGAAAGAGCACATCTTTCAAGGAGTGCTAATAGGTAACGTGGAGCTGTTCCTGCAAATCACTGGAAAACAAAGACTAGGAGCTTAACTTCTATGCTGTACTTTACAGGGAGCCACTGTAGATCATCCAGGATAGCAGATATGTCCTCCCACTTATTTGCTCCATAGATAAACCTGGCTGCTGCATGTTGCACCATCTTCAGCCGTGAGAATGCAGACTGGCTCAGTCTGGCATAAATGGAATTACAATAATACTGCCTGGATGGTACAAAAGCATGTATTACTATCTCCAAGTTTTTCCCTTGAGAGCATCAACTTAATCCTGGACAAGCATCAGAGTGGCACGAAGCGAGATCTGACCGCTGCATTTATTTATCAACTGTCAGAGCAGAATCTAGTCTAACCCCCAAATCAGTTATCCCAGTTTTCTTGACGTTAATAGTAGGAGGTCCACACCATGCAACTGGCAATCATCATGGGTAAAAACTATAACCAACCATGAGCGTACCTCAGTTAAACAGTCCACTGGATGCTGCATTAGGCCTGATGTCCCCTGTTTTAAGATAATTATAAGAAAATGTTTGGATGTTGTTACAGACCTACGTTTGCTCATCTACACTGAGATTGTACTGTCTTTCTACTGTTATATATGAAATGCACTCAACATGAAAAAAAAAGGACTGTAGAACTTGAAGCAAAAGTATTAAAACATACATTGAACATTATATAATGTCCCCAGTTTTGGCAAAAGTCCTGCCAACTTCAAACCTGAGCATTATGACCATCATGTCTGTCACAAACAATGTTATCAAATGAATCTGTCAGTACCAAGGTGGGGTTTTTCATGGACTGGACAGATTCTTTCAGCACATCCCAGAGTTGGCTGATTGGACTGAGGTCTGGGGAATTCTGAAGCAATATCTTGTTTGTCAAACCTCCCTTTTGCAGCGAGGCAGTGTGCATTATCCTGCTAAAAGAGGCCACCGCCATTGGGGAATACAGTTGGCTTTCACTGATGTGTGTGCTCTGCAACCGCGTTTTGTGCAAAAGTTGCATCTACAAATTTCACGTGATTTTTAGATGCATAACATTGTCTAAAGCACCTGTGTTGCCTTCTTTGAGCAGCTCAGTCCCCTGCCATATTTTCCTAAACTCCACATCCAAACAAGAAGCTATCTCACCTACCAAATTCACTCACCAAATGTATTGTTCCATTTCCCCACCGCTTTTACCACAGGCTACTATAGATTTGCAAGTTTAAGAAGTGAATAATTGCATGAGGAATCAATTGGGCTTTGATTGGTTTTTGCTTCATTGGTGTGTAATCTGTGATAAATTAGAGTTTAAAGTGAATAAATTCTTAGGAATAACTAAAAATTAGCCTTCAGTATGAGTGTGCTCTCCACAATGACTGCACAGAGGTTGGACAAAGATCGTCTCATTAGTACACCAGCAACTGAAGGTCACATTGTTTTGGAAATACTCTAAGGACTATGTCAAATTTCCAACAACATAAGTAATTTTTAAAACACAACTTCATGTATAAAATGAGGAGGGATTAGTACATGTCCTATTGAAATGATGGGCTTTGAAAATGTAAAAAATGTTATCCAGTGGTTAAAACAGAGGTGTCTTTTCTGAACACGTCGGCCTGATGGTTATCCATGCCTTTATCTCCTCTCGTTTAGATTACTGAAACACACTCATGTTGCCTTTCACCACCTTCAGTTGGTCCAGAACTCTGCAGCGAGGCTCCTAACTGGAGCAAGCAGAATAACTCACATCACTCCTATTCTGATGTCTCTGCACTGGTTACCCATTAACTTTAGGATTCATTTTAGAATCCTGACATTAACTTTCAGGGCTTTACATGGTCAAGCTTCTCCCTACAAAAATGATTTGGTAAAGCCTTATGCTCCACCCCGAGCCCTCAGGTCCACAGTTCAGAACCTTCTAGAAGTTCCAAAGACCAGATATACTGTAAAAGTCAAGGTGATCGCTCCTTCCAGGCTATTGCACCCCGACTTTGGAATCAACTTCCTTTATCCTTATGTAGTATTGACAGTCTGGTCACTTTTAAAAAACAGCAGAAGACCATTTTATTGAAAGCTGCTTTTACCTAAATCTTCTGGGTTTTATTATTTTTTTAACTCACAATTTATTATAACCTGTTACTTGTTTCATGATGTTTATGATCACTTTGTAATTTCATGGTTTGTTTTTTTCTGAATTGAGTTGATTTTATGCTGTTTAGTTTCTAAGATCATTATGATTTTTTGTCTTTATAATTTGTTTTGTATTCTCTGTGAAGCACTTTGTGATTCTCTTTCTGTGATGAGTGCTGTATAAATACAATTTACTTACTGTGAATCCCTTTGAATCTCCGGCCCCAAATTATTAAGTATTCAGTTGAAAGTAACAGCTCTTAAACTAACCCTGAATGTGACACATATCCAATCTCTAAACACCAACATGTGCTTTCAGCTCACCACAGGTTTATAAATGTTGGCACGCTGCCCGATAACTGGTAGTACAAGCACAGTGAAGTATAGGCCTAATTATGCCCCACTGCACCAAGCTGCAGTTGTCTTTGGCTGTAAACAGAGCAATCACTGAGGCACCAATGTGGAACGCGTAAGAGCTTCTTCACTCACTGACTCCCAGGGTGAATTTGTATCAGACTGTGATGGACATAAATGAAGATAGGGCAGGATGAAAATGAAGCAGAGTGCAGTAGGTGGGGCTTAGAAAAACGGTTAAACTTTTTTTTAATTGAAATGTTTGCTGCTGGTCTTTGACAATAATTTTAATGTTAATCAACACACCCTCCACCCCCCCCCCCCCACCCCCCTGTTTCTTACCAGTAAAATCACCTGATTCCTATTTAAGTGGGTCCTTTTGTCCATTTCAAAGATGTGAAGATTTAGAAATATTTATTATGGCCGTTTCACCAATTTAGAGGTTTTCTAGAGAACACCTTTGCTCAGACTGTCACTGAAGATTTGTTTGGTCACACAACATTTTTGCATAACAAAATTAAGTGTGCAAAATCTAAAAAAAATCATTATTGTAATTTTACATAATGTTATTGTGCATAATTAAAACACAATTTTGATGTTTACTCTAACACTGTAATATAGAGAAATAGTATTTTTTATTAGAAAAACTATCCAGCTTAAACCGATTTATTAAAAATATTTGTAGAAAAATATTCTTTATTTTATTTTGTGCTTGGTAACAAATAATTCCCGAACTGCCCCCAGATGTTCGTAATCTGTAAATTGTGTTTTAAAATAGTTAGCATATACAGCAAAAGTCACACATATTTGTAAACTTCAGCAAAACATTTATAATGGAAAATAATTTCATAAATTAACACATTTCATAAAAAAACAACATTTCAACATATGCCCTGTGATACTAAAGGCTTTGTTTGCTTAGCATTTATGATTTATGGTGCCAGTAAGTTTGACATATGAGCAATAAAGTGATAACAGGACTGAACTATTTATTCTAGAAATGTTTTCTACCTATTGTATGAATCTGAGAATGTGTTTGTCAAACTTACAGTAATACTCAAAAGAAATAGAAATATTGTGTGTGCTTTTAGGATTTTAAGGATTTCAAAACAAAAAGATGTAGCAATTCAGTTGACAACACATAAAAAAGAAACACCATCTTAAAGATGGCGATTCAGAAAATAAAGGGAAACGACTTATCACAAGCCATGACCTTGGGGCTTCATTAACTGTCAGTACAAAAACAAATTTAGAATTTGATTAAAGTTTAATGAAAAGATTGATGCTACTGTCAAATTTACAAACTACCCAAGAAACCATTTCAAATCGGATGACTGGCATTGCACTGCTACAAGGACATGATTTTTTCTAAATAAAAATAATATATAATTACATATCTATTTATGAATCAAGGTAAAATATTCTTGTTGATGTATTAAAAATCTATTTTACTTGTATATTTTTAATAATACAGAAACTGTGATGTGGGAGTTTATGAGCTCTTAAGATTAATCACGTCACAGGTAAATGTGACAATTTATTTACTATATACATATATATGCATATATCTGTGTGTGTGTGTGTGTGTGTGTGTGTGTGTGTGTGTGTGTGTGTGTGTGTGTGTGTGTGTGTGTGTGTGTGTGTGAAATAACTGAAAATTAACGTATTTAAAGTATTTTCCCACTGAATGGACCCTTTCTGTGCCATTAAAATGGTACCAGAAGCAGCACATTAATTAAAATAAAAAACACAATGGTTATGGATGATTAGGTCTACTCTTAGATTAATGATGTGGTGATGATACTGGTGAGATAATTAGTTATGTTTTCTTTAGTGTTATTATTGTGATTGGCCCCTCTGATGGACTTCACCTTTATGAATACACCTGCAGAGAAAGATACAGAGGTGGACCAGGTAGTGGTCACTTTTGTAACACCACTAAGCTAGCTTGGTTCCTTCATTAAACTCAGATTAGTCAGATCCTCTAAAGAAGGGGAACATCTTTAGGTGTTGGCTTTCTAGCTTTAGTTACCACAGTAATGTTTCCTGGTAAGAGGTGAACCATTATTGATGCAGAACTATTGTCTGTCTTTGAAAAATCGTTGCATGAGTAGGTCTGTGTGTTTATACTCTGGTTGCAGTTGTTATTTTTCTTTTTTTTTTTTTTTTTCCTTTTTTTGTTTAGTTTGTTTGTACAGCAGATTTTTTATTTTTTGTGGATACTGGTTTATTTTTTCCCCCCTTTTGGATTTCCTTGCCAGCAGCTAAACAACTTTTAATTTTCTCCATGTGTCTCCAGCTATTTCTGCACCTGGGTCCTTTCATTGTATTATTCATAGTCCATCTATGATGCTCTATGGGTCAAAATGTGAAGCATGGACTAGTTGTATAGACTTTACCCTTATTTCTCATTTCTATAAATTCATGAATTATTTTTATTTTTTATTTTTTTGGTTTTTAATTTTTAAGTAGGTGAATGTATTTTTTATAAAAAGTTATATAAAAGTGGTGTGGAGAGGTAAAACGTGTTTTTGAAACACTGGAACTTGCTCTTTTCCTACTCTGAGTGACACACTCCAAGTCAAAAACATTCAAACATAATAAAACACAACTACTCTGATGTAAAGTCCATTGCTAGTGCTTTTTCTGTTATTTTTGTGCCATTGCAATTTATTGAATTATTAATAACCTTCAGTGCTACTCCCCCCCCCCCCCCCCCTCGTTTTCATTCCATGTTCGTACTTACCACGGACTATTGAATGACTACCCTCAGCACTTGTATGGCAATGGGCATGAAGTGAATCTTAGCTTTTTTGTCGTGCCATGTGTGTCAAGGCCTTCTTGTGTCTTCTTGATGTTTTCTCTCTAACTCCCCAGCCACATCTCAGCAATACACACCTTCTGTCATTGCGGTTGTCTATCCCCAATAGGTTGACAGGTTTGTGGCAGAGGATGCTGGTTGATTTATTGGATGCTTCACATTCTAGTGGTGCGTATCTGACTTGGATCCTCTTAGAAAGGCATTTAGGGCCCATTCCTATGAAATGTCATTTAACACACACATTTTGATTGAAAAGTAATATTATTTCATTGTCTAATATTTATATATGTATACATTTTGGAGAAAAAGAAGAAAATACAAATAAAATTATAAAAATAAAAAATATAGCACCTTTTGCTATACAAAGGAGGCAGGAAAAAGCTCAAAGCAAGGCAAGTGCTGATGCCTGACATGTCTTTTCTAATTTGAAAACCAAGTGGTTGGAACCATAGTTCCAAGTCATCTGCATCTTTTTTGACAGAAACCTGACATTGTGGGGAAGCTTAAGTGCTGCGCTGCGTTTTCTGGTTTTCATGCACAATGACTCCTTTGGGCCCTTGCACTAAAAGCCATTAGCGCTCCCAGTGGTGTAAAACTTGCATGAATCTATAAATCTTTCAAGGCCGTGGATTGAATTTGTGCTCTTGATAAAGGATAGGTTTTAGATGAACACTGCCACAGCTGAAACAAGTTGCCAACAGTGGAGGCTTTGATGGGGTTGAAAGCAGCACGTTATAAAATGAAAAACTTCATTCTCATAGGTCTTGTTATTTAAACACTACAAAGACATGTTCAAGGGGTTGGATCGTTAGCAGAGACAGAAATCTATCCGTTGTATCTGTTAAAGCATTTACGTGTCACAGAGTAAGGACATTTGGATTTAAAAGAGCAGAACAAATCTACAGAGTGTGTTTAAATTATCAAGAGGTGCTTAAATAAATCACTTATGCTGCTTTCCCATGTTCAAATAACAAAAATTTGTCAGATGCAGGCATGGTATGCATTTCACTTAACTCCTCACCAATTTATCAAAGAACAAGAGAAAGAGATTGAAGACCACAGAGGCAGTTTTAACCTCTGCTGTTTTTCCATTACTGTATGTCTTTGTGCTGCACTTTTAAGGTTACCTTTTGTATTAAAGAGAGAGGTAGTGTGACAGCAAAGTGTTTATGCCAAACTGTGAAGGACAGTAGGAGGGGCAGGCAAACAGGGAGGAGGGAATCCAATCGCCCAGCACAAGGGCAAATTATCTGACCAAGGTGCTGAGAGTGGGGTGTCTTCAGCCACTAATTGATAAGAGCCTTCTATCTTTAGTAAGCAGCACTGTTTGGCTCAGAGCATCAAAACCTTGGCTGTGGCTAAAAGGATTGTTGTGTCCCTCTCCAGTCCCATCCCTGGCTGTCAAGGGAGGGTAAAAGTCAGGATGTCACCTTGCCAGGGGGTCACTTTAATACTTTCCTGCCTGAAATGTTGAATGTGTTTCCACTTATGTGAACTGAAGCCTTCTACACCTTTGTGTTATTACCTTTATGGAAATTACTAATCATATCTGACCAGTGGCATTTTTAGTTTTATTCTTTCAATATATAATTGTCACTATTAATTTACAATTGAAGCTGCTAGTGCTCACATACATAGAGCTGAAACTGACAAAGATGGTACCATAATCGATCAATCAGATTTATTTATAAAGCCCTTTTCTAACAAAGTGCTACTCAAAGTGCTTTACAAAATGACCCCAGATTCCTATAACAGGTTAAAAACATTAATAGACATATGCAAGCACACGCACACACACACACACACACACACACACACACACACAAGTAAAAATTTTATTTGGCTGAGTCCAGATGAGCCCAGGAAGGTAAGGCAAGGAAACGCCATCACAGGAGCCATCTGCCCCAGCAGCATCAGGTCTTCCACACTAAGTCAGGGCGCTCAGTGGAGGGGGAGCATAGACCCCCACCTCCACTTAAACAATACCTATAGAGCGCCCAGGAAGCTACAGTCGACCACCGCTCCCGGGGCAGAGGGCCCCTACAGAGGAAACACTGGATTAAAATGAGTAAAAATATAATAAAAGAGCTAATATAAATGACAAAAGTTAGAAAATAAGTAATAAATAAAATCACGTAGACAGTAAAATAAAAATATTAAATAATGAAACTGAGCTAAAATATTGTCATATAAAGCAAGCAATAAAATATAATCATGTAAAACGAGAAATAAAACTATAGTAAATAATTAGATAAAAGCTAACCTAAGAAGATGGGTCTCGAGCCTGGACTTAAAAACATGAACGTTCTCTGCGGCCCTGAGGTCCTCTGGCAGCTCGTTCCATAGGCGAGGGCCATAACACTGGAAGGACGCCTCGCTGTGAGCGTCTGTCCTGACTTTAGGGATGACCAGGAGACGCCTGCCAGAGGAGCGCAGAGGCCGTGAAGGTTCATATGGTAAAAACAGTTCTGAGAGATAAGAAGGCCCAAGACCGTTAAGACACTTGAAAACCATTAGAAGTACCTTAAAATGTATCCTGAAACATACGGGGAGCCAATGCAATTATTCTAAAACTGATGTAATGTGCTCCCACCTCCTGGTCTTCATCAGGACACGTGCTGCCGAATTTTGTAGAAGTTGTAAGCCTGAGATGCTCTTTTTAGGAAGACCAGAAA
The DNA here is from genome assembly GCF_043380555.1 of Nothobranchius furzeri. Classification (NCBI taxonomy): domain Eukaryota; kingdom Metazoa; phylum Chordata; class Actinopteri; order Cyprinodontiformes; family Nothobranchiidae; genus Nothobranchius; species Nothobranchius furzeri. The sequence continues at coordinate 39,361,439 of NC_091749.1, forward strand.
GAAGGGCATTGCAGTAGTCTATCCTACTGGTGATAAAAGCATGCATCAGCATCTCCGTATTGGCCCGAGAGAGAATGGGGCGGACTCTGGCGATGTTCTTTAGATGATAAAAACCTATTTTTGTGATATTTTTAATGTGTGGGATAAAAGTCAGCTCAGAGTCAAAAATCACACCCAGGTTCTTCACTTGTTCAGAAGGATTAAAAGACAGAGATTGTAATTTCGGTAAAAGCTTCTCTCTCTGGGCCTCAGGACCAATGACTAAAACTTCCGTTTTGTCCTGGTTGAGCTGGAGAAAGTTCTGTCATCCAGGATTTGATGTCTAAAATACAGTTAAAAAGTGCATCCATTGACCGAGAGTCATCAGGAGACACGGAGATGTACAACTGTGTATCATCAGCATGACTGTGAAAGTTAACCCCGTGTCTCCTGATGACTCCGCCAAGAGGGAGCATATAAAGATTAAAAAGCACTGGGCCTAAAATTGAACCCTGGGGCACACCACATGTAATCCCATGGACCATAGAGGAACAGGTATCCAAGCTCACCATGAAAGTCCTGTCTGTGAGGTAGGATGTGAACCATCTGTGGACAGCACCAGAAAGGCCGATCTGTTTTAAACGAGTTAAAAAAATAATGTGGTCTACTGTATTGAAGGCAGCACTTAGATGCAGTAGATACAACACTGTCAACTTCCGTTTATCATAATTTACTCTAAAATCATTTAAAATCTTCAGAAGAGCTGTCTCGATGCTGTGGTTCACCCTAAAACCAGACTGAAATTTCTCTAGGACATTATTAGTGTTCATAAAATCATTTAGTTGATTTAAAACCAACTTTTCTAAAATTTTGCATAAAAATGGTAAGTTGGATACCGGTAGATAATTGTTTAATTCGTTAAAATCTAAATTGCTCTTCTTCAACAGGGGCCTCACCACCGCCCTTTTAAAGGCAGCAGGAAAGACCCCCGTCTGAAGGGAGCAATTCATCATGGTTAAAATCTCATCACTAAAACATCCATAAAATTGTTTAAAAAAACGAAGTTGGGATTGGGTCCAGAACACATGTGGTGGGTCTCACTGAGGAGAAAACTTTATCAAGAGTCTCAGCTTCTACCAGGACAAAGCTGTCCAGTGTTTCCTCTGGTATAGACACACATTCAGATTTATCTAAGATCTTATTACTTATGGAGGATAAAATATTCCGCCTGATGGTGTCGACCTTCTCTCTGAAGTGGGTATATCGAGGTATATTATCAAGTTTGTCCTGCAGAGAATGACGTTTTGTACAAACAACATATTACAATAGCAAAGTAAACACATTTTTAGAGCACGAATTGCTGGCATGCTGTTAAAATGAAAATCTACCGAACAACAAGGCCATCATTGATCCAGGAAATGCATATCTGAACACAAATATAGAGAAATCACCTGAATGACACCTCTGCGGGATACAAAGCCAGTGAGAAAAGATTTTGCCAATACATTGGTCCAGGACGCCAAAACAATAGCACTTCATATAAACCAATTTGCAGATGCTCTCGTTCCACACTCGTACAAGCTAACTGTGCTCTGCCAATGTGATACGCTGGAACACAATCGATGTAAATGAGTAGCTGCAGAGGAAAGACAAACATTTAAACAGATGGTACGACTCAATGTAGTAATCACACAAAGGGTTCATGGATCTTTCTCTTGGTATGAAAAAAAAATCTAACAAGTTAAATAATTCATGATTTAGTTGATTTATCAATCTATGACCTGTGAATTGGACGGTGTAAGATAGGCTTTGGCAAACATCTAGCTTATAATTATGGTGCTATATTTGTTTCTTGTCACAATGTTTGTTGGAGAAAATTTGACAGATTAAAACATACTTAAACCACTCAAAGAATAAACCCATTCCATTGTCAAGCCTCACTGAGGATTTACCCTATTTCATATGCAGGAACTGAGTGAGCTTGACACACTAGAGATTTTATAATCTTGCAGGCAAGAGTGAATAGAAAGTTATGACAGTTTTCTGTAGAAGACTTTTAGATTTTAATGATGCCCATTGCTATTCATCAAGTGCCATCCAAAAGACAAAAAACAATGTTTTGTACTCATTTGTCAAGAGATTTGAACCAGAAACCTTACCATTTTGAATCGAGAGCTCCTGACGTTGTATTGTGTTTGACAAATGTGCATTTTATTGAGTTTCTCTTTGGCACTGGTTTCAGATGAGTTGAACCGAAATGATTATCAAGAATTGAAGAATTGAAGAAATTTTTTACACCCTCATATGTGGAACTGATAATTTTGTGAATTTATTTTACTGATGGAAGTTACTGTCCAGGGGTTTCATTTATCAAACATTGTGTAGAATCCTTACTAAAACCATACTTAAGCTAAGCAAAAAATAAAGTACTTATGCCAAGTAGGTTTGTGATCTACCAAACATGGAGTACGCACAGCTGCACGCAATCCGCTTCATAAATCGGAGACTAACGAGAATGTTTCTCAGCTGCATTTTAGTCACATCCCACCCTCACCACGCCCACTTACTGCCATCAATAATCAGTGCAAAGTGCCTTGTGGATCTCATGCATATACATAAGCCGGCTGTTGCAGCGCTCCGCCAATGACATGGTGACTGTAGATCAAGGCAGATCAAGGAAGCGCTATTTCACAGAAGCAGAAATTGAGGTACCTGTGGGTGAGGTGGAGAAATGAAAGGAAGTGCTTTTGCAAAACAAATAAGACAAAATCCATGGAGTGGCACAGCGTTGCTGAAGCCGTCAGTGTTGTGAATTCTTCAGAGAGATCTGTGGTGGATATAAAAAAAATGGTCCAATGGGGATTCGATCCCCAGACTCCCAGGTAAAATCACGCGCGCTAACCAGTCAACCAAACAGAGATCTTCCTTGTACGAGTAGCCAGGGTGCATGATCAATCGGGTCACAGTGACAGGACACACACTGTCACAGACGCATGGCATTCTGTCTCAATCTGTCCCCCCTGCTGATATACTGCATTCCGTATTCTACGCTTCAGGCTGTGTGTGTGTGCACGCACGCACGTGTGTGTGTGAGTGTGCGCGCATGTGTGTGTACGTGCATATGTGTGTACGTGCATGTGTGTGTGCGTGTGGGGGTCTTGTTCTGTGTGAAAACGAAGCAGTACAAGTGATAATGCTGCAGGATTTTATAATTTTATCCTTCTCAGCAGCAGCACTGCAGGTGCTCTCCATGTCCAAAATGGGCGTAAGTCAGGTCCTTAGTCAACTTAAAGTTGCGCACATTTTTCCGCTAAGTTTTCTTTCATAAATCCCAAAGTTTGAGTGGAAAGTTTCTTACGCAGTTTTCCGACCCCGTTTTGGGCGTAAGCACGCTTGATAAATGAGGCCCCAGATCGCTACACATCTGCTTCCAAATGGATCCATTTTAAGTACTATTGATGTTTTTTACAAACAAGTTCTGTCGTGAGCCAACTCCCATCTGAGCTCTGTTTTCAGGAATATACTCCTAGATTATTGAATTAGTGTGTTTGTACAATCGGTTGGGGGACTACCACTAGATCCCTCCTTTCAGAAATTCATAGTACATTCCTGGTATTTTATCACAGCAGACTGTTTGCATGAACAAAAAGAACATAAAAACTCTGTTGCTCACAGAGGTATGTACAAACAGTACAAATATGGAGCAACTGTGGCCTGCCCAAGATCCGCCTTTCACCCAGTGTGTATGGCACTCCCACCTCCATCAGTTAGCTCTGTGGCCACATTGTTGCTCCAACGGTGTGGGTGGATGACTGTTGTTTGGAAAACACCTTTGTAGGTTCTAGGCTTTATAAATACAAGTTATTTATCAGTTAAACACATAACAGGTTGCAACCTTGACTTTATTTGGAACCTTTAAAGGTTGAATATGGAACATGGACATCATAGCGACATCTAGTGTGTAGAGGATGTAGTTGCAACAACATAAGAACATTTTCTGCCTTTGGGGTGTTGGTTCACTGCCAATACACGAAGTGACCATCCAGCATTATGTCCAGTGATGAATCGTAGAGGGTAAGGACTAATATCTACTAATACATTTATTTTACAACAGTATTTAAAGTTAGAACATCTTCTGGGCTCAGAAGCCGCTGCCTGAATTGTCGATTCAGCCATTTTCTACAGTCTCAGCCGCTCCATGCCGTGTGAACATTTTACCACAGTGGTGCCCTCCATTGGCTGGCAGTTGTAAACATAAATAAATGTAACTTTGTGATATATTTTTAAACATAGTTTTTAAAGGAAAACATGTGCATTCATTCTGCACACATCTAAACACCTCGTGGAAGTACTACTTTTTTTAATATGGCTTTTTCTTAACTCATTCAATGCCATTGATGACTAAAGTCGTCATTTTAGATCCAACCGTTCACTGCCAATAATGACTAAAGTCGTCGTTTGCATTTTTTTTACTGTTTGGGCATCGGAATGAGCCCCCACGCCGAGAGAACAAACATCTCAGCTGTGAAGCCGATCTTCATCCGCATACGTCACACGTCACATGATCAGGAAGCAGAAAATCCATGTGTTAGGAGATCGTTTTGGGCCGTTCCTGTAAAAAAAAAAAAAAGAGGCGCAAACCGGAAAAGCTTCTGCCGATCACAATTAATCAACGGATTATGAAAGAATGGATAACGCTCGAAACACGCAGATTCTTCCAGATGTAAGAGTTGAGTCTCCGCTTTGTTTTGGTTGTTTTGGCATCGACATCATCCTAGCGCGCAACGTTCTGTGACTCTTAAAAAAACTGTAAAACTGTGAGAAACGCTGGCAGCGAAGGCTTTTAGCGATCAGGAAACAGCTGGCAGTGAATGAGTGAAAATTTTCCATATTCAAACTTTAACTTGGATAAATGGTGTATTTAAAATGGATCTCATACAGCATTATTCTAGTTTACTTTTAAAATACATGATACAAAATTAGTTGTCCATCAATATCATTATCACAAATGATTGCAATTAATCAGACACAAACTGCACGCCAAAAATATGTGTTGATCAGGAAGCCTCCCACCATGATAAATGCCCTTTGCAAATAAAGTTGATGTCTGACAAAAAGATAAAAACTAAAACACACCATAGAACATTTTAAAATGTTGTGAAAAGAAGAGCGGAAGCAGGAACACATAGATATCAGGACTGATGCACTGGATACATTTATCTGCTTGGTTGATTGAGTGTTAATATAGAATTAGAATTAACCGAACATACTTCGTGCTTTTTTATAAAAGTTTAGTTTTTTGTTTCCATGAAGGATTAATTATTAGGTCTTAAAAATATCAACATAACTCATATGTTCCGACTACATCGCTTATGGGATGTCCAAAGACAAAAAAGCATGTTTTTGTTTGGTTTATGCCAACTGCCATAAAAAACTGGTCTCATTTATGTAAGGTCATGGCATTGATTAACCAGAATTGTCCTGGGGCCCAGAAGTGAGGCAGGTTGCAAGATGGCCCAAATTAGACTGTAAAGACAACAACCGACCCAGCTCAATTAAAAAAATCTAATCCACACTGATTACTCCAGTGCCAAATCATTACTGATGGCTGAGTATCTGCTTGAGTAACCCCATAATGGTTTTTATTTGCTTTGTGAGTAGATGGACTCCGGCTACAATGAACAGCATCTACTAAATATGGAATTTAAACATTTGAAACTTTGTCTAATAAAAACATGACAGGAAGCCTCCCACCATGATTAATGCCCTTTGCAAATAAAGTTGAAAAAAATGGAGTCACGTGAAAATGGAAGTTTTAATCTTTATGAAACTGTAGTTCAAAACAAATCTAATGTGTTAGCAAACCTGCAATAGGAGCTAAACTTGTTTGATAAGTTCCATCTCAAAATATGCGTTACATGTCATTCCTTTTGTCATACGTTGAGAAATTCAGTCAATCTTGGTTTGTTTTTTCTGATGTTAAAGGTGCTGAGTTTTCAAGAGCTCGGCTCATTTAAGGTAAGCTGCAGATGGATCGATTTTATTGAAAAAGTGCACCGTGAAAAGCACTATTCCATGTTGGGGAGCAGTGCTGGACTGACCATAGGGCATAGCGGGCAACTGCCCGCTGGGCCGACCCTTTCATCATTTATGGGCCGGTGTCTGTTTTTTTTTTTTTTTTCTGGCCTCTAGTTGTTGCGGACAACTTGTCCGCGCCGCCCCACGCGACGCCTCGTAAAAGTTGGTGGATTGGCCAATTGGTCATAATACACTCTGGGCTGGACCAATAGCCACAGGTCTGATGCACCCGCCAGTTGTTTGTGAATCTCAGTAAACAGACAGATGAAAATGGAGAACAAAAAAACGGAAAGGAGAAGCGGAGAAAATTCGACTAAAAAAGAAACTGGCCCTTCAGGCTGATGCTGGCACATGTGTTAAAATCTCACAGTTGTTTGGTAGTGAAGGTTCAAGCAAAATCAATTTAGGAAGTGATGGAGCCTCAGCCCAGCGACAGGTTGGAGAAGAAAAGAGGGAGGAGGAGGAGAAACCCGAGCCGGTGTTGTGCCATAAATTGACTCGCTGCCAAAAAATGATTAGCCACCGCGGGATCGCGCACGGTTAGGCAATTGCATTTCTAGACAAAATTCCCCAGGATTTCGCCCTAAAACTCAGCATATCTAGCAATATGTACATTCAGAAAGCAAAGATAACCTCTTCCGGTACTTAAACAGATGTTTATCGCGGATATTAGTGTGGCAGTGTTTGTGGCACCCTGCGCGGGAGCACGAGGACGTGCTTGTGGAAAGAGGGAGGAAGATGTGGCAGTGTGAGCATCCACAATGGCCCGATCGATTATGCGCCCTGGCTGCTTGACCAAGGAGATGCTCCTTTGGCTGACTGGTTAGAGCGTATGACTCTATCCCGGGAGTCTGGGGATCGAATCCCGCCTGGGCACTCCTTTCTGCACCGTGCCACATTAGTTTTTCCAGTTCGGAAGTTTTTTTAAGTGTTGCTATTTGTCTTAAACGTTCACAATGAGGATATATTAATCCTTTTTGCAATATTTGCGATTGAAAGATGGTTTGTGCCACAAACTTTGTGGTAAGAACTGGCTTTCTTTATGTTACAGCCTTGATACTAAAAAAATAAATAAACAATGTAAAATGGCACCCTGTATTGAATGTAAACGTTGTATAAATGGAAATAAACAATTCTCCAGCGATTTAATTTTTTCCCCTTCCTTTCTTTAGTCCACTTGACATGGAGCCACAGTTAACTAGTTTGGGTACATTTTTACTTGAAAAAAAGTATTTAAAATGATCAAGCTTTGCCTTTACAATGACACTGTGTAAGTTGCTAAACATTACGTTGCTCTATTTAAAAGTAACAAGATAAAAGCACTTCAGCACATAAAATTAAGATTGGTCACTTGTCAAATAGACTACACCCTCCCGTTTACCTATAAGAAATGCCTCAAAATATCTTTAAATTCTTTATTGATGATTTAATTGTAGACAACTAAAATGGCATTTTACTTGCCAAAACGTGATTGAATCGCTAAGATTTTCATGGAGGCTAAAATTGACCAAATAAGGGTTTTATGTATTATCTGTTGACGTTACTGTACTCATACTGCCTACTGTGTCATCAAAAACACCCCAAAAAGGGCAAAAAAAAAAAAAAAGAAGATAAATTCCCTTGCCAAAAATTGATTACAGTGTCCTGGTCACCTGTAAAGGGTTACATTTACCTAAATATTACTTTATTTATTATCTCTTGATGTTATTAGTGCCATCACAGGATGCCGGTGTCTTTCACATTCATAAACACCTCAAAAATGGCAACAAATGATCATTTCCCTTGCCAAAAATTGATTACAGTGTCCTGGTCACGTGTAAAGGGTTAAATTGACCTAAATATTACCTTATTTATTATCTCTTGATGTTATTAGTGCCATCACAGGATGCTGGGTGTCTTCCACATTCATAAACACAGAGTCCTGGTCACCCATAAAGGCTTAAATTGGCATCAATATTACTTCATTTATTATGATGCTGGGTGTGTTCCACAATCATATTCGAATAAACGTGAAAATATTCTGTCCGAATATCTGTTTCTTGTTATAAATATAACAGCTAGAAGGATTTACAGTTAAAATAGGAGAAACACGTGACTCCCCAGGAAGGGTCGTAACACCACTTGCCTCATGCACATAAGTGAACAAAACAAAGCAGCATGGAGACACTCCGTCTCCAACCACCTCTCAGGCAGCAGCCTGCACTCCCAAGTTCTACACGTCACCAGAACATAACCAACCGCAACACAATAAAAGCAGTGTTATACAAAATGGAAGGCCTGTAGTGTTTATTCTCTTACAGTAACAACTTATCAATTTTTTGGAGGAATTTATTTGAGAATTTTTTGGTTTTTATTAATTGTGCAATAGAAAAGTAATCGCTAGATTAATCATCTAAATAGTCATTAGAATAGTCGACTATTCGATAAAATAATCGTCAGAATAATCATTTTAAAAATAATCAGTTACCCCCAACCCTACTTTTTAGAATACCAGGATAGGAAGGATGGTGTAGGTTTACGTTTATTAGATTGATACATAAATACTACCAATAAAAAAGTGTACGTTGGTGTGTGTCAGAAACAGCATAAGGATTAATGTCTTTTCCAAAAAAAAACAGGTGATGGGCCGGTCTCCAGTCAAAATGCCCGGGCTGAATTTTTGTCCCAGTCCAGCCCTGTTGGGGAGAATTCCTCGTCTGTGCCAAAATAATTTGCAACTGTTTAAACAAAATACTCAGGCCAAGATGTCAGCTGTCAGGCAGTTGAGGATAAACTGTTGCTGAATCTTCCTGAAATGTTGGCAAGACAACAGTCAGAAAGGGCAAACAAGCAAACTTGTAGGAACTTTCTGGCCAAGCTGGTGTTTTTCTGTGTAAAGGTTACAAATAATTACTATCTTTACCTTTATAAATGGTGTGCTTAAGAGTTTTTACTTTTGACAGGTAGCCAACATTCAGTGTGTTTTTGTGTATCAGAAAACCAAACTGTTGCCCTAAATAGACTGACATTTTTTAATGCGTGTAAATGTGTTACCCCTTCTTTCCACTGCTCGTGAAAGTGTCACAAAATGGCCGCAAAACATAATATTTTTAGTTTTAGTGGAGGGGTTTCTTTCCACTGGCAACAAAGTGCAACATTTTAAACGTGCCCCAGGAATGAGGGCACGCTATTATTATGTATCGAGTCTATTTTTTACACACAAAGCCTTTTTTTTTTTTTTTTATACACACTATGCCTTTTATTTATTTATTTATTTATTACACACTATGCTTAACAAAACTCGTCAAACTCCACAGTTTAGATCGCATCAGACAGGAAGTCAAAAAGTGTACAGCAGTGTAAAACGGACCCGTAAACTTTCTAAATAAAAGTTATATGCAGCTAAACATACATGTTAAAACCCCTGTAGTCAATATAAATGGAACAGGAAATAAACCACAGACCTCTTTTGATACATGTAGCCATTTTTATTGTTTATGGACTTCTGAAATCACGCGTGTTGTTGCAATTCTCTTGTGATTTTTTGAGATTGCAGGATCAGCTGTGTGGAACTGTTTCTAATCGTTCTAAAGTACCCAGATAATGTGGTGGGAACCCAACTTCCTCTGCAAGTAAACGGCTTAGTAGAGCTTATACGGGTAACTTCCAGAAGTGGCGAGACTTCGAAAGTGGTACTCTGATTATATCCTTGCCTCTGTGCTACAGAGTTCTGTCAGCCACTGTGCATCTCCTGTGTTTACTCTCAGCAGCATTTTTTTTAACAGTTTGTGTTGCTAGACTAACCGGAAAGGACACGAAAAGGCACATGTCGCCACCTACTGTACTGGAGTGGAAAAAACTTAATTTGAGAATTAGGTTTTCTAACGTATCTGTAAACTAGGAAAAAAGGCTCCCAGTTAATAAGGAGCCTAAGTCTCCTCCCTTTCCGGTCACCTCATGGGTCCCCGGACGAATAAAAAAATGAATGCAAGTCAGCGGAGTAAAAGAGCCATTTTCTAATCTACTTTGCCATGCACCCTGGAACGTGCGTATATTGTACTTCAATTTAAATGAAAGTTTTGATGTGTGTTTCATCTATTGGGCCATTCCCATCTGTACCGGGTCGGCCCGGGCCGGGTAGCATAGGTTGTTTACATATCTGGGTGGCCTGGTATTTTTCCGGGCCAACCAAGGCTCATTCTCAACCCTCTTCTCGAGGGGGTCTGCTTCAGGCCGACCAGGGCCATCACACCCACTGCTGACAGCAAATTCACACCTTCCATTAGAGCAAGCCTCTGATTGGTGGGTAGAATCAGCCCACATGGGCTTAAGACAAGGATGTGTAGAATCAACCGGGCCAGGATGGGGACGACTGGGGCTACCCGGCCCGGGCCGACCCGGTACAGATGGGAATGGCCCATATGCTACTCACGTATATTGACTTATCAGCTTGTAAAAGTTCGGATTTAGCACGACTACAAATCAGACATCGGTATGTTGCATATATGACATCACCACAGAATCTCTTCTCCCCTAGCATAGCTGCTACTTACCAAATAGCCAGATTTATGATAGCTCTTCCCTCCTGAAGGAAGGATTTGAAGATTGTTGAACTTACAGCAGTTTTTTTTTCTGCTCTTCTCCGTGTCTGGTTTGATGACACCACTTTGGTGATGCACATTTGTAGTTCTTGACAAATTTTCACACAAAGCCTAAAATAATGATTCATCCTGTGCAAAAATGAGAGCGTTCTTGACATTAACATGCATCTTTAAAATTCATGGACATCATATGTGAAATCCATGGCACATAACAAACTGGATTAGAAAGTAAAGTTTTTAGCCCCATTGATTTGCATTCATTTCATCGTTCTTCCAGGAACCCATGGTCTGGAAGTAGATGGGTGTGACGTAGGCTCCCTATTACTTTAACTCAACCTAGAGACTGAGATGTGCATGTAAACCAGGAGTGGTCAATCCTGGTCCTCGAGGGCTTCTATCCAGCAGGTTTTAGTGGTTACTCTGCTTAAACACACCTGATTTGAATCTGCTGGTGATTAACAAGCTGCTGCAAAGTCTGGTGAGCTGCTGAACAGGTGTGAACAGGAATCAGGTGTGTTGGAAAAGAGAAACAACAAAAATCTGCTGGATAGCGGCCCTCGAGGACCAGGATTGCCCACCCCTGATGTAAACACACTGACTTATTGCTTCTATTAAAAAAAACTGGTTAAATGTCCAAAATTGCATAGTTTATTCAAATTTATTTTTTAAAAGTTACAATGTTGGTATTTTAAATTTACAGTTGTTCATAAAATTTGACATTTGTGGCATGAAAGTTCTGATTAACTCCTTCATTTGTAGGACACACCGAGCAACAAATATTATTTATTTGTTATATTTGTTTCAAAAATACCATTAATATTTACATAGATCCACAATCTATAGTGTGTGTGTGTGTGTGTGTGTGTTTGTGTGTGTGTGTGTGTGTGTGTGTGTGTGTGTGTGTGTGTGTGTGTGTGTGTGTGTGTGCGTGCGCACGCGTGTGTGTCTCAAGGGCTGTATTGTTTTTTTTCTTTCAACAACCAAGCAATGACATGTTTAAAAAAATATGAAAATATGAACTATTGATTTTTTTCTCTCCTTTGTGTTTGATGAATGGCCTCCATTGTTTATCAATACAATGCAAACTGCCCAAGTATATCCTCTAATGGACATTCAGCTGATGGTAGAAGACACTGACGTAAACTGATGACGCCTGTGTGTTCAAGTGAACACAAGCAAATCACTGAACTGATTTCAGCCCTCCTTCATCCTTAACTGCACTCCCACCTTTTTGCCATGACTTGTATGAATAATGCCCCGTAACAGCCAAACTAGTACACCACAAGTTACATGCTTAATATAAAAACACTCAGTGATCCTTTTCAGGTGGTATTTTGGGTCAGACGGAGTTTAAGAACCTCCCATCACCACTAATCCTCTCTGTGTCCTTCTGAGATGGCTCACAGTGAAGAAGAAGAAATTAGAAGCAGAACAGAGCCATGGGCTCCATTTTAACATCAAATTTCAACTTTTGTATTATTACTTTGTAGCCCTCTCCAGTCTCTCACATTGGAAAAAAACCTCATGTTTTACTTCCACTATTACCATACTTACCCAAAAGCATCCTGAAAATGAATGTAACCAGCCAGCTCCACTTTTCAGATAGCATGAAACCAAAATTGCTTAATTAAAATAAACAAGGACCATGCAGTCATGTCCTCTCAAATCTGTCCCCCCCCCCCCCCCCCCCCACACACACACACACACCTCCCCCTCAAACTTGATAGAAATTCACCAGCACACAAATACTGCTACAATTTTCACAGATGCTTGCATTAGTATTCTGCAGGGATGAATCCCAGTGACATGCAATACATCATAGTCACCAGGAGGCATTTCCACTGCAGAGTCGACGTGCAAATGGGCAGAACATGTTCCAATGTTTTACTTTATACTCCTTATCCTAAAAAAATGTCCTCTGAAGTTTCCGTGCAGAGGGATGTAAATGCACAAATGTACAACCACATACTGTCATAATGCTTACTCACCTAGTGGTATAGCAAATGTATTCCACACATCACTAACCCCCACCTGCCAGCAGCTCTCACACACTAACACATCGCACATCAGGGTCATACAGAATTGGCATCATGGGATATTTGTAAAATGTGATATAAATGGGGGGTGAGGGAGTGTGCGTGTGTGTGTGTGTGTGTGTGTGTGTGTGTGTGTATGTGTGTGTGTGTGTGTGCGCGCGACGTGTTCTCACCTCGAACACTGCAGCCAGGCAGGATGCCTGCCCTTGACTAACCTTGTAGGCTTTACTGTGCTTTCATGAGCAGGTATAAATCATAGTGATTTTTCTTTTCTTTCTCTTTTTAATGCTGTTGTTTTACAACGTTCAGCCAGATTGACAAGGCAAATGTGCACCCCTATAACAGAAACTATTACAGATACTGTCAGAAATACAGTGGGCCCTGAAATTCAATAGAGCTCCAAGTAATAAAGGGATGTATATGTTGTCTTCTGTCAGTCAGAATAGAGAGACAATGATAAATATTTTCAGCTTGGACGCATTTAAATGATTTACCCCTTTGGAGAACATAAACCCAGTACACTACAGGTGAATGAGAAATAAACTAATTATCATATTGATTGCTTTTTATATGAATGATTGGCTTTCAGTCTTTATTTTATAAAATCTGTACATCCAAGCAAATGTGGAAGAGGAGTTGATGGCATTCCCTGGGAGAGACTTAGTCTGGAATCTCAGTTTCCAATCGAAAGCATAAAACAACAGCTCTCCACAACCACTCTCTACAATGTAAACAGCTCAGACTCAAACCTCTCCACTCAACAACACATTTGCTCACAAAGGCTCCCACTCACATATTCATGTATTCATGTGTTTCTCAGAACTTGGCTGTTTGCATTGCCATTTTCTCCCGATAATGATGAGGAAATGCACTATACTGGAATGAAAATAATCATAGATTCCATGTTTTTTTTTCTAACATTAGGAATGGGCAGAGAAAGCGACAAAAAAAGGAACGACAAAGGGATAAATTGGCCTTTTTTTATTTGTCTCTGAAACTCTTGAAACTACTAGAAACTGTGTTTTTAAAAAATATGAACCTGGTTTATTTTAGCCAAGTATCTATGCCCATTGTCTGAATCCATCCATTGTCTGAACCCGCCTGCCCATGTAGAGTCGCGGTGGGGGGTTGGGGTGGGGGGGGGGGGTGGGGCTATCTCCAGCGGTCAATGGGCAATCAGGTGGGGTACAACCTCGACAATGTGCCAGTCAATCGCAGGTATCAATGCCCATGAGTGACAATTTTGTTTTATTTATTGGGGGAAAAAAACTTGCTGTAGAAATCCATTCCTTTCAATTTTCTTCTCAATTACTGATGAGGATATTCTCCTTCCTGACTGTCGGGACCTGATACAGCAAGAATCTGTTCCCTCTCCGTCATAGATCTCTATCTCTGACACTAGTGGGCAGTCACATTCCACACATACACATTCTACACCTTGATAGCAGCACGCACACACACACACACACGCACACACACACACACACACACACACACACACACACACACACACACACGTAGGTAGTACCCTCTTTAATTGTTTCCTTTATTTATTTTGTCTTCCTCTCACTGTCAGTTTTGTGTATTTTCTGTTCTCTTTTCAAAAAGCGAGTCAGGTTGTCGTACAGAAACAGCTGCACTGCTGCCACTGTTCTGCCAAGTGGAGCAATCAACAAACCGGTGATGAAAAATGTCATTGTGGTGAGGAACTGAGAAAATGGCTTTTTAATTAATGTTTGGGTTTTAGGTGGTATATCACTCTTGAGGAAAATAACTAAGCTGAGTAGCATTTAAACAAAGGGGTTACAACCTCGGTATGACCATTCAAAGTCATTCTGAAGTTGGATTGGATATTAATTAGAGGATCATGTTCAAGGGCGAGTGGCTGATCACCCTCCATAAAAGAGAAATGAGGGAGAGAGAAATTAGAAGGGCTAAATAAATGTTCATGTAATTCAACATTTCTGTGATGCATATGTATGTGACTCATAAAAAATACTCCAATTAATTAAAAGCTTTGTAATTAATAATCTCGATTAATCATATTTTAATTGGTCAAGACAATTTGAGCTCAGGCAACTTTTTTAAAATAAAACATTTTGTTAGTGAGGCACAGATGACATACCCACATATTAGTAAGTCTATTTCTGTAATCATAAGGTCCATTTGATTACTTTGGTCTTATTATAAAGGTAACCATTGTGGGATTTGCTCAGATGTGTAAATATTAGTATACGTGTTGATGATGATGTGCAAATGGACATTGAATATTGTAAATGTTGTGTTCTGAACTGAACACTACGTGGCAGCAGAGCACTGCTAAGATAGGTAGAGGTGTAGTGTAGAGTTCAGAGGAAGTTCTGCTGTGGAATGCAAGATGAATGCTGCCTATGATTAAGTTCATCTGGATAAAGTTACTGCCTGTGGGATTTATACCCTAACCCTACCAAAACATAACAGTAAAAAAGTAGGAGAGCAGAGTATCATGATTTGTTTAATTGTAGTTTTATTTGTGTTTGGAGCACATGAAGAAGGTTTGTATGGCCTTGTAGCCCAGGCTTTGTAGTGTTGTTATTGGTGCAGCTTGATGACTTTTATTGGTGCATAGGGCCTGGACTTTGATACTACCAGTCTTTTCCAGCCCTCAATTCAGGAGTGCTCAGACTCAACGGGTCATTTTCAACATGTTTTTTAATTTAATTAATTTCTGTAATTAATTAATTGTAATTAACAGATTTATTTTTCACCTCTAATATATAGGGAAAAGGGAATGCGAGAAACTAGAGGTGTCAGCAATCTGATCATGATGTCTAGAAGCCAAATAAACTTTAAAATGTTGCATTGTGTCATCATTTCTATAAACTTGCTACAATTTTTACAAAAGCCAAAATAAAACTGGAAACTGGTAATATAGGTTAGGTAAATGCTGTTTGTATTTTTATTACACCCTTTTTATTCAGATTTATAGATTTATTGGTCCTGTTGTGACAAAAAGATTTTGAAAATGACAAAAGTTGTAACAAAAATGACAGTTACACTTCTCATTTGTTTCTCCAAACACTTGGTTATGGCTATAATTGGCACAATGAAATATATGTGGGTTCTGTTGTTCTTGCTGTAAACCAAAAAGAAAGAGGAAAAGAAAGAAGTGAATGAGATGAAAAATGTGAAACACAATGTAAGCAACTCATTGATTCAACCAGCATATTTGCACTTATGGCCACTTTGTAAAGTACACTTTCTTCTGTTTGCCTTAATCCTTTATGGCATTAATTCAACAAGGTGTTGGAAATATTCCTCAGAGATTTTGTTCTATATTGACATGATAGTAGTGGAAGTAGAAGGTATTTAGCAACAAGTTGCTGCAAATTTGGTAGCTGAACATCCATATATTTCATGCATGTACCACATACTACAGATGTTCTGGATTTGTTTCAGATTGGGTTACTGTTACGTCCAGTGAATTCATTATAATGTTCATCAAACCAGTTTGACATTGGTCTTTCTGACATGGTGCATTAAACTGCTGGGAGCAGCCATCCTCAGATGGCTACATTGGGGTTATGAAGATATGGACATTGTCAGAAACAGCACTCAGGTAGGCTGTGGTGTTTAGATTATTCTCAGTTGGTAAGGAGCCCAAGATTTACCAAAATACTGTATCTACTTCACACATTACACCACCAGCAGTCTGAACTATTGGTACAAATCAGGATGGATACATGGTTTCAGGGTGTTTACTGTTTACAGCACATTTGGAGTCAACTATCTGAATCTTGCAGATGAAATAAAAACTTTCTAATATGTTATTGTTTGATTGTATTGCTGATGATTTTATAATTGTTGAGTTTGTAATTTGTAGCCTCTTAGCTGACTGGAGTGGTGAGGTCTTCCACTGATGTAGCCCATCTGCTTAAAGGTTCAACAAATTATGGTTCAGAGAAGGTATTCTGCTGACTTTGGATGTAACAAGTGGTTATTTTGTGTTCTGTTGCTCCTATCTGCCTATTTCCCTCTGTCTTCTGGTATTAACAACACATTTTCCCTCACTGCATATTTCCCCCTTTTGGCTCATTCACTCTAAACTCTCAGTGGTTGTGGGTTAATGTCCAGTATATGATCGGTTTCTGAAATACTCAGACAAGCCCATCTTGTAACAACATTTTTATACATTGAACTGTTGAAAAACTGCATTTAGTAAACTGGTCTTTTGCTTAAAATGACTTATTTATGCAAGTGTGAAAGTGTGCTAGAGAGGTGGTGAATGTGTAAAAGTGAAAACCAATTATTGTGTCAGGTCCCAAAAAAAAACATTTTTCTGTTATTGTTTACCTCTAAAATAATGTTTTGTTTTGTAATGAATTAGAATTGTTCTGGAAACTGTGATTTCTGCAGCGTTCAGGAGTGACAAGAAAGAAAAAGAAAATAGAAAAACAAATAAATCGTCTCTCAGAATCAATATTCAACATTTCTGAGGTCTGTTATTGACCTTATTTATTTATTGGTGCTGACTTTTCTTTGAAACAAATCAAAGGAAGCTGGCTTGTCATTTTCTACACGGTGAAGGAGAAAAAATGTTACAAACATATTAAAGGACCGTGTCCACCTTTTGACTTTAGATTCTGCTTCCTTACTTTCATGTTTGCCTCACAGCATGAGGTTTTCATTCACCGTAAAAACTCAGACAGATTTGAAATAAGGAAAAAGGCGGTGCACACAATTCAGCTGAACAGTTTATTCAGAGGTGCATTCTAACGTTTTGTCCTCATCACATTTATAAAGCCAACAGTAGGAGTCACATATTTACTATCAGGTGTGCAGAGTCAACTGACAGATCTCACAAGCCCTTTCACACAAGGCTTCACTAGACGGAGCTTAGTCGATTATTACAAATTGTTGCCCCCTCTCAGGAAGGCTAGAGAAAAATGAAATAAAATAGAAGTAGCTTTCACTCTTGGTAAAACAAATATCTGCAACAGAAAAGTACAGTGCATCACAAAAACCTGCTGAGAAAAGAAAATAGGAATAAAAGATCATAAAAGACGGAGAATCAATCTATAATCTTGGTGAGCAAAAACATTTTCAAAATACACACTAAAAATACCCTTTGTATGGTTAATTAAAGGCCACCCAGTCCCTATATTCACTTTGCAAACTTTAAAGAAGACACTTTGACTCAAAACGTTAGCATTCACCTCTGATTAATCTGTTCAGCTGAGTGTGCTTCAGCTTGTTCCTTGTTTTAGACTCTATGTCTTTCAGCTGTGGAGCACCTGCTGCATCAGTTTGGATGACGCACAGGGCACTTTGTTTTTACTGGCAGATGTATTAGTCTTATGTTCAAATGTGACACTTTTTCATCATCCTAATAATTTTTCTCTTTAATAGAAAGCTACACCATCCAAAATCTCTATTTCTAAAGCCCTGTCCACACGTAGCCGGGGATCTGCCAAAACATAGATATTTTTCTACGTTTTGGCCTGTCATCCACACGAAAACAGAGTTTTTTCCACACGAAAACAGATCTTTTTAAAAACTCCGGCCAAAGTGAAGATCTGCGTTTTCTCCGTTTTGGGTGTCTGCGTGTGGACAGACAAAACTGGAGTTTTAAGGTCTGCAACGTCACTTTCCGCGACAAAAAAATGCTGACATCAAGTGTGCGACCTGTGTTTACACTAGCCGACAGCATGGATGCCCTCAGAGCTGCGCTCGCTTTATCAATTGTCCAAGCGCTTTTTGCTTGTTTGTTTTTGCAAGCGGAATTACTGCTCCTTGCGGAAGACCACAGACGAAGGACGAGGTTAAGAACGGGGGAAGTACTGCCGCTTACAGGTCTGGCATGTTCTTAACAACGTATTTATCCGGGTACGTGTGGACAGAGTTTTGTTTTTAAACTAGGTGGTGTGGATGCAAGTTTTTGGAGGGGAGGATATTCATTTTTTTTAAAACGGCTACGTGTGGACTAGGCCTAAGTAGGTTCCTGTTGCTGTTTGTTCAAGAAGCAACTGTTGCATGACCTTTCATCTGCTTGCATTCATTGACAGAGTTTTTATGCTTATTTTCTTTTTTATATCCGGTAAAGCAAATTGATTCTACAAGAACAGCTTGTTATTGTGCAGCCATCTTTCTCATACTTTATTTCCATTCCTTTTTTTAGTTGGTGAGAGGACTATACTACTATCCTGATCCGCAAATGTCCCTTTGTACAAAAGGATAAATATTTCACCCAAGTGCAGTTATTGGAGTGACCCCGGCTTTCCACCGGAGCCGTCAGCAGCACGTTACTGCAGCAGCACGTCATAGCTGCTGATAGGAACCGCTGTGGTCAACAGAACTTTTTCCACCGGAGCCGTCAGCAGCGCAAGTCGGCCGCGTCTCAGGAGCAGCATGTCGCGGCCCTTACACGCCGGTTCTATTTTCTACGCGCAACGCCTCTGAAACGGGTCAAGTTCGACATTTTGGGGAAGGAAAGACAGGAAATCGGACGCGGAAACGAAGAAAAGCTCTCGAGATTTTAGGAATAAAGAAACGTACTGCCTTCCGGTTGCTTTACTTTAAAAAAAAAGTTACTGTGCGGCCCCGTGAGAAGTTATCACCTAGCTAGCGGTCTCCTTTGATTTTCAGGTCCGTATTGGCGATTATAAAATGGACAGAACCTAAAACACAAAACTTTTGGAGCCATGTTGTAATTTTCTCCTGCTTGTTGTTGTGTTTACTGACGAAGTCACTCGAGTGACTTCGTGCTCTGTCGGTGACAGCTGCTCCCCTGCTGCTTCGCGTCTCGTGGGAAGGGCCAAGCAGCAGCTTACGCGAGCAAGACGTGCTGCTGCAGTAATGTGCTGCTGACGGCTCCTGTGGAAAGCCGTGGTAAATTATGTTGCAAGATAAAAAAAACAAACAAACAAAGAAACAAACACACACACATTAGCTGTACTATCTTAGTAGAGGTGTGACAATGGTATATGCTGCGATTCTACACATTTCTGTTTTCTTTGGTACCTTTAGGGAGGGATACAGCTTTCTGGTCTGCAAGACAATGATAAATCACAAGTCAGGTAAAGATGAAAGCCTCTGGGCCACACTGCTTCAAAGTATGGCCTTCATGAGTTGCCAGCTTATCTTGAAAGGACTGAACACTCTTCAAAAACCGACTGTTGTGAGCTGGTTTGATTGAGTTTTAGTTGTGCTGCAGCTTCACTTTCTGATGTGTTTTGATCTCAAATCACAATCTCACTCATTATGTCATCCTAAAAAAAATCAGTAAAATATCTCAATGGCCCACAACCAATCTGAAGACTAAAAAGCTGTATCAATTTTTGGCCTAACAATATTTTTTTTAGCATTCATCAAAATCCCTCCTAAAGTGTCAAGCAACCTGTGTACAAGAGCAAAATGATACCATGTTGTTTGACTGCACACACATCTAATCTCAGTGTTTCTGATGCTCTGAGATGAGCTCAAGATTCCTTTTGCAGCAGTGCCTTGATGTGGCTGCAGTATTCTGACTCAGGCTGCAAATGCTGGGGACAGCGTCATTATGAGTGGAAATAAAAGGTAAAATAATGCCTTTCATAAACCTGCATGTTCATTCTGAAGCATTGGTAAATGGAGAGTCACGAGTGAAATTAAGTTTCTTTTTCTTCTTCAAAACAGATTTTATTTGAATCTGTAGTCTGTGAAGAGGTGGAATGATTAACTCATGCTGGCACAAACATTGCATCAGCTTAGCTTTTACAGTGTTTTTTATCATTTCAATATGTACACATGACGGCAACAATGGTGTGGTTAAAACAGGTAAAATATGATTTTAATATAAATGTTGACAGCAGATATGGAATAACAGACTTGGATTGATTTCTCGCTTGATTGATATAATTTTGATCATGAAATTCAATTTTAATAATCAACATAAGCAAGTAATTTTAAAAATAGATATTAATATATGTAAAAATAGGAAAATGAAGATGGAATTTCAGTACCAGACTCTGTTGTTGTGCGTGCTCCCTCACCAGTATGCTACTGAGACACATACAGGAATTAAGCCGATGTTGACAAAAGTTCTTAAAAATGAAATGAATTGAACTGAAAAAAAAAAAAGCTTTAAAACAATTATGTTTGTCATTCCAGCTATATTACTTGAAGATGATTATAGGAAAAGAAATAGGGCTGCACGGTATTAGGAAAACCTGCGATATTCGATAACGGTGCTTAATATTGCGATATCGATATTACTCACGATAAATGAACAAATACTAAAGTATGCAGTGTTGATGTCGTCTGGCGTGTGACGTCTGCTCTGGGCTCAAAGCAAACAAAAACTAATGCATGAATTCCATTACAACATAACATTTTTATTGCAAAAATATGCAGCTGCACCTGCTACTGTATTAGCAGCAAAATAACAAACTGCATGCATGCAGTTTCTCAGTGACTTTAAAACATCACCACCACCATAAAACTTTTTCTGATGCTCCAAATACAGAAAAACTTCCCTCACCAGGGTTTTTGAATAAATAAAAAAAATCTGAAAATAAATTTAAATGTTAAATAATAGTTAACATCACTTAAATGCAACAGCAAATTATCTCATTGCTACTGAACATTTTCTCCACGTATGTGGTTATGATATAAGGCTGTTGCTGTAATTGGGAAGTGAACTGTGTTGGGCCAAACTAGGAGAACATTAAGATTTTCTGAGGGAAAGAGAAAAACAATTGTCTACCATTCAGAAGAGGAGCTGGCAAAAAAACTACATGGAAAATATGTGAAAATGTTGGTTTTTAACCCCAAATTGAACAAGTTTACCTAGATCTTAAAAAGCTGCTCAGATGATGAAACTGCAACTATGATTCTGATAACAAGCTAACAAATTGAACTAGCTCCTCTAAGATAAGCGGCTAGCAGAGCTTCTGACTGACAGTTTATGTGCAGCAGCAAATCAACTATCCTGAATAACAAGGTTATAAAAGCTCATAAATGAAAAATCACTTTGATGTGTGGGGGAACTTTTCCAGGCCCTCTTTAGCAGGGTGGGACTTGGAGGAGAGTGCTGTAGCCTTTTAGCTGGAAGCTAACCCGAGCCTGGGGCTAATGTCACCACCCGATGGAACACTAGCGACATGGAGGTAGGTGGGTTGGTTCACCGGCACGTGTCGGAGTCAGCCCGGTTATTATCAGCTGCTTAATGACGCAGAGCGGGTTCACGTTCATGTTTGAAAGCAGCGCTGATTCCAGAAACCTCAGCACAAAGTGAGTTCATTAATCTGAGCCAGCATGACGAACAAGGCAAGCGAGCGGCAGCGGAAAGCGGGGGCGGAGTGGAGATAGAGGAATTTTGGGGTAAGGGTCTACGTAGGGGGTGGGCGTATTACGTGAACGGACCCATCTGATTGGCCGCATATCAGAGGGGCTACATTTGATTGGTCAAATAATACTTCAGCGTAAAAAAACAGAGCTGGTTTACAAAAAGGTGATGTATGACATGGATGGAAATGTTTGAACCAAACATTTATCGGCATTTTTGACGTGCTTTGTGATGGGCCTATCGCAAGTCCTGTTATCGCCATGACGATAATTTTTCGATATATTGTGCAGCCCTAGAAAGAAAGAAACTTCACTTCCAATGCGTGTCTTTGAAGATGATTGTGTGCACACACGTTACAGCGCCCCCTCTTCCAACAGGACTTAAACCCAGTTACGCTCTCCATGACCCGTACAACCTTTAGGAATAGGTGGATTGAGAAGAATTTGGAAAATCGTCTTCTGGTCGTGTGTACTAAGTGGTTGTAAAGTGATTTTGTATATATTTCTCCAGATCTCCACACAATAACTCAAATATGATGCAACAGTGGCAAGGTGGAGAAACGAGGGCCCAGGCGCGATTCGATCCCCAGACTCCTGGGTGAGGGTCACGCGCGCTAACCAGTCAGCCAAAGGGACATCCCTATGGCCAAGTAGCCAGGGTGCATGTTCAATCAGGACACTGTGACAGGATGCTCATACTGCCACATCTTCTCCCCTCTTTCCACAAGCACGTCCTCGTGCTCCCGCGCAGGGTGCCACAAATTTTACATCCATGGACCTACTTGACAGTACTACATGGATCCTGCCAACAATGCCAAATCAATGCCATGATCAATCGGGACACTGTGACTGGACGCTCATACTGCCACAAAACCATTGAATAGTAGTAGAGTTATATATTTTCAAACACTGGTAATGTGCTGATAATGTTCATGATTTAAGTTTTAATCTAGCATTTTGTTGAAATGTCTCTGGTTGCTGAAACAGAATAACACAGTGGCTTCAGAACCATGATTTTTTATTACAGGTCTCTACTTTCAGTTTTGGCCACACAAGTCATGTTGTGCACAGTTTAAATGCTCCATTAACAACGGTCTGTGTGTGCATGCATGTGTTTGTGCATGTGTGTCTTTTCTTCTGTGTTGTATTTGTGATGAAGTGGCGGTCTGTCCAGGGTGTAGCTCACCTCTCATTTAATGACAGCTGGAATAGGCTCCAGACCCGAAAGGGACCAAGCAGGTTTAGAAAATGAATGAATGGGGTTGCAACAGATTTGACAGCAGTCTCTTCAGTGAGGGCAGCAAGTCGACAGTTAACAAGGACCAGAATGTGAGTAAGACAGGAAGTGTAGAGGTATGCTGTTGCTTATGTAATCACATGCAATGTAAATATAAACATCTGTCTTATTGTTTTTCATGACGATAATAAAAATGTAACGGCAAGACTAAAAATATTTAGCTGAAAAGCATCTATGTGATACAAATGAATAAATCAGACTTCTAACATATTACTGGTCCTATTTTTCAGCACTTAAATTTCCACCCTAAGTTTACTCTTATTAGGCTTTCAAATGGTTTCTGTTTTCACTTTTCCTTTAGCGTCTGTTTTTTGTTTTGCTTTTGTCCCCTGCTAATCTCTACTGCGACATGTTAATGAGACTTCAATGCTGCCTCAGTCTTTGGTGCCTTGCATGTAGCCCCACTTTCCCGAACTCATTGCAGCAGAGGAAGCTTGGGGCCTTTAATGCATTCACAACGGTGTTGTCTAATTGTTTATTCTGTTGTAGTGAGAGCAATATTCTTTGCTGCAATTTACAGGGGCAACACCCGTGAAGGGAGGGATACTAACAACGTTACCAAGCTGATCAGGAAGTCTCGCTCTGGGCTGAATTTGTCTGTGGAGCCTTTGGAGTTGCACAAAGGAAATGCTACCTTTTTTTTTCCCTTCATATCATCATAAAAACATAACCCCCCCAGCCCAACCCACACACACACACCACCACCCCCAGCACCAGCACCGCCTCACCCCCTCTAACCTCCTGAGGGGTTACATTATAGTGATGTGTCGGTTGCGAACGAACCGGCTCTAAGAGCCGGCTCTTTGAAGTGAACGACGGGAGCTGGCTCGTCATTGAGAGCCGTCCCCTCCCCCCTCCCCTCTTGCTTTCGTGAAAGCTACAGGCGATTGGTCAACATGTGTAACTGCATGTCCAGACTGTCCACACACAGAGCAGTAGAGGCGGGGAAGAGGGAGGATCAGACTCAGACACACAGCAGAGCACATGCGGGTGGAGGGAGACGAGAGGGAATGAGGAGGAGGAAAAAGGTGAGCGAGAGAGAGGAGAGTGCGACGAAGACAGTGAGAAAAGGAGCGCCAGCAGTCGGAAAGTGGAGATTTCTTAAAGTGCTCAGTTCTTAAATCCATAGAAATGATAAATATTTGATATATTGCATTATTTTACATTAGTAAATAATTTTACAAATAGTTTTACATTATTTTGGTTATAAATGTACTATACGCAACAGAAAATCTGAGGAGCCACTTGGGAGCCGAAAGACCCGGCTCTTGAGCTGAGCCAAAATTCCCATCACTACGACATTAAGACAAATAACATACAAGTCAGCAATGCCAGAGGGTTTTTCTTCTTAAAACTGTCCTTACTGTCATTTAGCAGCATTGGCTTGCTTCAAAACAGGTCTATGTACCCTAAATGCCATTATTTACACATTATTTTAGATCTCATTTAATTAATGTCCTTTCTAATAAAATGTAAATATTGCAACTCACATTTTGTCCAAGTCGAAGCATAGCTTTACTCTGGATTAGTCATTTATTTTTCACACCCAAATCTGAAGACTATTTCTTAGAAACCATCCATTAGGCTTTTCATGAATGATTCATTATTTTTTTATTAATTCAGGAATATTGTGTCAAGTTTTCATGCATCTGTTTTCTCCCCAGTACCTTGAATCAAGGAACAAAAAAATAAATAAAAAATAATCACATAAAAGTAATAATAATTGAATTATGCATTGTCCAGTTGCATCACTGACTAAAATGAAAACCATTCACACACACACACACATGCACACACATACACACACACACCTCTCGGATGGTGACAATGGTGGCTGTAGCTGGGATGAATCATCCCAGTCTGTCCCTGATGCTCACCCACTAAGCTTCATAACCAGTTAGCTAGTGGTTAGCATGTTCGTTGTACTCACCACCTTAGCCTATTAACTGATTCAATGATGCCCATTTTAAGAAGCAATCCTTCTGAAGGCCCACCCTGGTGTTTAAACAAGCAGTCTGTGAATTCGATTACTTTCTGGCTGGGTTTATAAAAGTTCCTGATGCTAAAATCCAACCATTTTTGCAGACTAAATTTCTTCAGGAAGGTTCGTTGACTAAGATACCACTATGCAGATGGAAGGACTCCCATCTGCTGGCTTATGGTCAATGAGTTACGGCACACATTCATACATTTAGAAAAAAATCAAAGAGCTTGATGGGTAAAGTTTATGTTGTCTCTTTGTCATTGATGTTATAATTTGATAATGTGTTTTTTTTTCAATACCTTTTCAGGATTTTCTCTTTTATTTCTTTTGAAGATTGATCTTTGTGTTTTGATTTGGTGTGGCTTAGAAACCATTTTTTTTCTTTGTTGCTGTCTTTTTGTGTTTGATCCTGTGTAACAAGGTGGGTGAAGTTGGGTCACAGGGGCTGCAGTCTAAGCAGGGAAGGCCCAGACTTCCCTCTCCCAAGCCACTTGAGTCAGCTTCTCCGGGGAATCTCAAGGCGTTCCCTGGCCAGATGTGAGACACATTCCCTCCAGCGTGTCCTGGGGCTTCCTTTAGGCCTCCTCCTGGTTGGACGAGCCCGGAAAACCTCACCAGGGAGGCATCCAGGATGCATCCTAACTAAATGCCCAAGCCACCTCAACTGGCTCCTCTCGATGTGGAGGAGCAGTAGATCTACTCTGAGCCCCTCCCAATGACCAAGCTTCTCACCCTATCTGTAAGGGACAGCCCAGCCACCCTGGGGCGAAAACTCATTTTGACCGCTTGTATCTGCGGTCACATTCTTTTGGTCACTACCCAAAGCTCATGACCAGAGGTGAGGGTAGGAACGTTGATCAATTTGTAAATCAAGAGCTTCCCCTTCTGGCTCAGCTCTCTATTCAGCACAACAGACCGGTACAACGCTCGCATCACTGTAGACGCAGCACCACTCTGGCTATGGACCTCACGCTCCATCTTTTCCTCACTCGTGAACAAGACCTCAAGACACTTAAACTCCTCCGCTTGGGGCAGGACCTCATCCCTGACAATTTTTAATGTTATTTTATGTTTGGAAGCCTTCTCATTAAACCCACTGTATAAAACATAGAAGCATTTGTGCTTGACCATACTCAAATTGTAATAAAACAATTCAAATATAATTGATTTACAAAATTTAGAAGTAGATTAAGTGAACACATTTCTAAGCTAAAAGGGTAAGCCCCCCCCACCACCACCACCCCACCACCCAACAGTCATTGTCTGCCCAAAAAAGAAGCCTGAGTAAACGTAGCATTGCGAGCAGTATCATCAGCATCTATTGTTGGACATGCTATATGCTGCTGATGTGTTTCATTGTTCACAGCTCACTATTATTCTTCTATACTTCATTCAAATCAATAGCAAGCCTGATTGCTCTGATGACATCTTATTAGCCTGGTTGGAAATGCATCAGATTATGCAGCGTCATGCTGTCTGCAGCATACTGCATTGATTCTGTCATACTGACAAGTTAAAGAAATTATATAATATCATATGGTCTGTGAATGTTTGTGAACATTTTAATGTTTTAATGTAGTTGTAGTAAAATACAGTATTTTACACTCTTCAGCTCTTGGGTGTAACGGTCTTATTGCCTTAGATGTATTAAATATGTATTGTTTTTCTTTGCATGGTTGTCAAAGTGTTATTAGAATAAACACTTGTGTTGGCATCACTACATGGGCTCCTGGTACATTCAAGGTGCTAACATTTGCCTATAAGCCTTACAAGGAACTGCTCCATCTTGCTTGGCGGCTTTACTGTATCGGTATACTCCATCTCGAGCATGCCGTTTGGCTGATGGGGATCTATTGATGGTTCAGATCATGTGGGAATCAGGTGTTCTCTGTGATGGCTCCAAAACTTTGGAATGAGTTGACTCTGATGTGTGTTAATCGCCATCACTGCTGGATTTTAAGTCACGTTTGTAAACACACTTTTATTTCATGGCTTTTAAACAGTCGCTGTAGTAGTGTTATTGTCTAGCCCTTTCTTACCAATTTATTGTCTGCAATTTTTTATTTATTTATTTTTTTGCTGCTCTGATGCCAATTTTAATTGATTTCTTTAATTGCTCTTGCATGTTGTTGCTGTAGTGTCCCGCACCTTGGGCGTCCATCTGGGTCATGGAAGACGCTTTGCAAATAAAGTGCAATGAAATGGAAAAACACAACAGTGTTGGCTACACTGTACACATACAAAGCAGTCCGTTTCTACTTTGAGTTTGCTTTCCCAAGCAAATGAGTTTAAAACACACTCAATTAGCAAATATCATCTTTTCACCTATTTAACAGTTGTAATGGGCAAACGAAGAATGTAAAAATCCAAAATGTTATTTAATTCTATTCATACAGTGGTTTAAATTCTGTTAAAGGTGTGGTTCACATATTTAATCCCTACATCTGCAGTGATAAAAATGAATGCCTTGTAAGTCATAAAAAAGTCTTGGTACACCAGTTTCAGGAACTAGATGTGAGCCACATAAGAGAAGCACTTCAGACAACAGGACTTGAAGTCTTATTTGCCGATATTTGGACATCTCTCCTCTGACTGGCTAACATCAACAAAACTCTACCACTGACTCTGTTTGCTCTGCAACAGTGATGTTTAATCTCCACAATTAAGACAAGTCTGAAGGAGTTCTGCTGTGTGGTGAAGTTGCTAATGATAACAGTTAGCTTCTGCTAGTCATTACGTTGTTTTTACTGTTGTTTCCTGGATGTTAAACCAGCAACAGCCTTCCCTGTCATGAGTCAAGATGGGGGAGTCCATGAATGTTAAGTGACAGTGTGACGTAGATCTGTCAGGCTTTTCAAATCCTAGAGTTTGACCATCTATTTTCTAGCAGAAGCTAATGCAGGAGATACGCCAAGAAGGCTATTTTCATGTTCAGCCTGCATGAAAAACTCATAGTGTCCAATTAGAATCAGAAATAAAATATTTAAAAAAAAGGTTATTCAGTGAAACACACCTTTAATGGCCCAGTGCTTCTAATCTGGAGCGGAACATGCAGGATAGTGACCTCAAAGACTAGGATTAGATCAAAGTTCTTGAGCATGAAAAAATTATAAATGTGTTGGTTGAAAAATATTTATTGATGTAAAAAGTTAAACCCTCAACTGCCACCAAAATGTAATCAAATCACACTTGGAGTCACCTAGCTGCTAACCCACCTTTAGGCTCTGGCAGCAAAATATTAGTTCAAAGTTCTGATAGACAGTTCAAGGCCTTGCCACGAGCCTGACTCAGAACATGTCTAAATAAATTTCACCTTGGACTTTTATGACAAAGAAACTGCCGGAGCTACTATATCACACCACTGATATGAGATCCTTTGACTTAGAGGGCATCATTACTTTTAGATATTAGTTATTCTCTGTGCAGTCATTCTTTCCTTCTGTTTTGGTTAAAAACAGATATTTGCTTTGCATGCATGCACCCAAATTTAAATTACGTTAATCACCAACTGTTCCTGGGTGCATTAAACAAATAAATTATACATCGAAGTGTAAATGATTAAATCTGTGCATTTTTTCTCTTTGTTGAGGAATTCATAAAGTCCTTTCTCTATGACACTGAATGGCATGGCACACCATGAATGACACCATGAATGACCCTGCTCATTTTCTTTTAGTAGACTAAATGAGCTTTTAATGAATAGACAGAACATTTTAGTCAATGAGCTTATACCTTGTTCATCTGTTACCTTTTAAGCTTCTGAATCAAAATTAGCTGCACTCTCCATTCAATTTTTACTGCCTTTATAGTTTACTTTTGCTTTTCTTTTGCTAGAAGGACCCAACGCATGCCAGATTGAAGCAAACAGTCTGCGACTTTTGAATCAACATTGCTTTGTTTGTTCAAACTGTTAGTTGTTTATTGTCTCCCATTGTTTTGAGCAATTTTAAACCTCTAGAGAGTGAGAATTTGCTCCACAGTTGAATCAACCACACAAATAAAATTTATCTGAAGGATAAAGCTTGAGATTACATTTGTTGTTTTTTGTTATTAAAGATGGAAATCATGAAAATTATGATTGTGCCTTTTTTCCTGCAGGCAAGACAAACAAAGTCAGAAGAAAAAAACTGAACAAATATACAAGCGTGCATTTCAGGCTGGATTTTAGTTTGTGTTTTACAGTTTAAGTACGAATGATTTTGCTTTTGAAGGTGTTGCACAGTGCATTTGCAATTTTATATTTTACAATTTGCACCTGTAGAATTCATTTTTCTTAATAATTATTTGCCCAAACATAATAATAAAACCATTATTTAACAAGCGCAGTACTCACTCTGAGTAAGTGTGCATAATCCTGTGTAAAATACCTTATTTTATCAAATATAATTATACTCTGCTTTTTGAAGTTATATTCTGGTGTCAAAATGACTGGTTTCCTTTGTGGAGGAGCTAGTCATAAAAGCCTTGTGGGATATTAGCAGAAGCTGATTCTGGCTCTTAAAGTAGGTCATGAAGCTCATGTTTGAAATGACTGACTCACACATTATTCAATTCAATTGAATACAATTCAGTTCAATACAATTCAATTCAATAATACTTTATTAATCCCAGAGGGAAATTACTCATGGTAACTAAATATCACAAACACAGCAGACGAGAAACAGAAGAGATCCGACACTCATTTGAAGTGCGCAGACATTTGCTTTTGTCAAGTGATAATGGTGTAACCCACCAGTGGTTTGAGCCACCTTTTTGGCTTATGTGAGACATAAGGGGCTTTAATGTGATTACCGTAATTTCCGGACTATAGAGCGCACCTCAATATAAGCCGCACCGGGCTAAAACTGCAGATATCTACTGAATTGAAAACGTAGTTTGACTGAGCTTAACTGAACTGATCAGTATCAAACAAAACAGAAAAGTTATTAATTAGTTTATTCATTGTCCTCCTGCACACTGAAACCACTGAAGTCATCTTCTTCAGTGTCGGAGTTGAACAGCCTCAGAAGAGCTTCGTCACATACCTTTTCTGTGGCGATGCCAGTGTCGCTCTCCGTGTTGCTGTCATCATCCCGGGGTGAAGCTGGGAAAGCAAGCAGCGCTGTTTTACTGTGAAAAAAAATCCTCCTGGGCGCTTTCCGTAGCACTCCTTTAACTATTCCTTCATTAGACTTTCCAGCATCCATCCTTTCTGGTTGACTAAAGCCGCACTTCATTATAACTTGCATGGTTCAAAGCGTGGGAATAAAGTAGTGGCTTATAGTCTGAAAAATACGGTATACAACCTCAAAAGGCAAAATCAGACGAAAACTAAATCATCAGTATTCTTGACTCACAGGGCAAACAAGTTTCTAAAACAACACGTGTAGCTCTTTCTGTTACTTGTTTAGCAGATCTGAAAGAGCTCAGCTAAACTGTGGTATTTGGAGCTCCTAAATTAGTCATGAGCAATGTTTTCTAAATGTAAGAAAATGTAGAAACGTTAAAAAAAACATTACAATACTCAAATTTTGTACATATTAGGGCTGGGGTAAACAATTATTTTTAAAACGATTATTCTGACGATTCTTTTATCGAATAGTCGACTATTCTAATGACTACAGGTGCTGGCCAGTAAATTAGAATATCATCAAAAGGTTGAAAATATTTCAGTAATTCCATTCAAAACGTGAAACTTGTACATTATATTCATGCAATGCACACAGACCAATGTATTTCCAATGTTCATTACATTTAAATTTGATATTCATAAGTGACAACTAATGAAAACTCCAAATTTGGTATCTCAAAAAATTAGAATATTCTGAAAAGGCTGAATATAGAAGACACCTGCTGCCACTCTAATCAGCTGATTTACTCAAAACACCTGCAAAGGCCTTTAAAAGGTCCCTCAGTCTTGTTTTGAAGGCACCACAATCATGGGGAAGACTTCTGACTTAACAGCTGTCCAAAAGACAATCATTGACACCTTGCACAAGGAGGGCAAGACACAAAAGGTGATTGCTAAAGAAGCTGGCTGTTCGCAGAGCTCTGTGTCCAAGCACATTAACAGACAGGCGAAGGGACGGAAAAAATGTGGTAGACAAAAGTGTACAAGCTCTAGGGATAACCGCACCCTGCAGAGAATTGTGACGACAAACCCATTCAAAAATGTGGGGGAGATCCACAAAGAGTGGACTGCAGCTGGAGTCAGCGCTTCAAAAACCACCACGAGGAGACTCATGAAAGACATGGGATTCAGGTGTCGCATTCCGTGTGTCAAGCCACTCTTGAACAAGAAACAGCGCAAGAAGCGTCTCGCATGGGCCAAGGACAAAAAGGACTGGACTGATGCTAAGTGGTCCAAAGTTATGTTTTCTGATGAAAGCAAGTTCTGCATTTCCTTTGGAAATCAAGGACCCAGAGTCTGGAGGAAGAGCGGAGAAGCACAGAATCCACGTTGCATGAGGTCCAGTGTAAAGTTTCCACCGTCAGTGATGGTGTGGGGTGCCATGTCATCTGCCGGTGTTGGCCCACTCTGTTTCCTGAGGTCCAGGGTCAATGCAGCCGTCTACCAGGAAGTTTTAGAGCACTTCATGCTTCCTGCTGCTGACCAACTTTATGGGGATGCAGACTTCACCTTTCAACAGGACTTGGCACCTGCACACAGTGCCAAAACCACCAGCACCTGGTTCAAGGACCATGGTATCCCTGTCCTTGATTGGCCAGCAAACTCGCCTGACCTTAACCCCATAGAAAATCTATGGGGTATTGTGAAGCGGAGGATGCAATACGCTAGACCCAACAATGCAGAGGAGCTGAAGACGACTATCAGAGCAACCTGGGCTCTCATAACACCTGAGCAGTGCCACAGACTGATCGAGTCCATGCCACGCCGCATTACTGCAGTTATTGAGGCAAAAGGAGCCCCGACTAAGTATTGAGTGCTATACATGCACATTCTTTTCATGTTCATTCTTTTCAGTTGGCCAACATTAGAGAAACAAACATTTTTTCATTGGCCTTTAGAATATTCTAATTTTCTGAGATACCAGATTTGATGTTTTCATTGGTTGTCACCTATAAATATCAAAATTAAACGTAATAAACATCGGAAATACATTGGTCTGTGTGCATTGCATGAATATAATGTACAAGTTTCACGTTTTGAATGGAATTACTGAAATATTTTCAACCTTTTGATGATATTCTAATTTACTGGCCAGCACCTGTATTTAGATGATTAATCTAACGATTTTTTTTCTATTAATAAAAATCAGAAAATCTCCAATTAATAAAAAAAAAGAAAAATTGGTATTGTCTACACTTTGCTACAGCTCTAGTACAGATGCCTGTGATAAAGCTGGAAACCAGTCAAAGAAAAAGAACATGCCATCTTAAAGAACTGAAATCTTCCCTATAGTGGCCTGGAGCAGTTAGACGTTTTAAGTAGGGATGCAATGATACCATTTTTTTCCCAAACCGATAGATACTCATACTTGGATCGGAGTACTTGCCGATTATCGATATCGATACTTCTACCACACAAAAAAAAAAATGCAATGAATTGGAATGTAGGTTTTATTTTCTTCTCTGCTTCCAAAAGGAAAAGACTGTGAGGTAGATAAAAAATAAAATATATGAATAGAAATGATTATAAAACTAAAATATTGGGTGAACAGAAATGGCAAGTTACAGTGAAGCCACTTCCAGGCAACTGCATTGGTATCAGTTCATGGTATCGGTTAACTTTTACCAGTATCGGTGCAACCCTAGTTTTAAGTTTTGTCCTTCCATGTATACAAATGGAACATTTCCTGACAAACACAGGAGTGTTTTTCTTCCCAAATGTTGACTGTTTGATTCACTTATGTTTCCTGCATCTTTAAATATTGTTTCTAATATGTTTTGTATTTGTATTTTTTAGAATATTTTATTAAATGTGATAGTGTATAATCAGTAAATACAACATTTTTATTTCACTTTGCAACAATGCAAATTGTTCAAGGAGCTGTGTCCATTTTTGTTTATGTTGATTTATGTTTTATTTACATGGCTGCTTTCCGCATTTATACAGACTGTGCACATACACTTTTTCATGCCATTTTTATGTCAGCTGCACCAGTGCTCTACTCGAGGTTTTAAAGTTTTTAAAACTGCTTAATGGGTGGCAATCTTGTTGGGTTTGGCAACTGTCTTTTCATAAGACAAAAATAAAACATGTTGTAAAATTTTCCAGTGTCCAGGTTTTGTGTCCTTATGGTCTCTGAGTGATACATGATACATATAGAAATTACAGTCTATCTGCTCGTGGAGTTTTGACTGTAAACACGTGTTATATGTTGATTTTCTCCTTTTGCACATATTTCAGTGGCGGACAGTACTTCAGCAATGGTTTACCAACTAAATTCACCACTATGATGTTGCAATGAAAAGCCAAAAATATGCAAAAATGTAATATGATATTATGGAGGTCCTATTCAGACCACATGAATCCAGATTTGCTTCATCATTTTATAGCAAGATGTTTTGGAGTGCACAGAGAGAGCGAGGGGGTGAGGGAGGATTTGGCAGGGTGCTGTGAAGAAACCCAGTTATTGCAACGACAAACTTCTACACTACAGCTAACCTGGAAATCTAGACAGAGTAGCTGAAGGCAGAATGGTTTTGCTCTGCTTGTTGGTCTAGCCACGCTCTATAGGAGCCTCAGCAGCTCTACCATTGGCTTGAACAGTACTGTGTTATGTCAATCGCGGAGCTATATTGGTTTAGTGGATCAATCACACCACTCGTTTTGGTGGGTGGGATGTTACTGTGACTGAAACGTTTGAAACGGCTTTGGCATCAAATTTTGACTACCGTATTTTACGGACTATAAGCCGCTACTTTTTTCCCACGGTTTGAACCATGCGGCGTATAATGAGCACCCCAGGAGGAAAAGGGGCCGGCTTGGCCACCCCTCTTCCTTGCTGGTTAGTATGTTTTCTTAGGAAAACATGTGCTTAATCTGCCCGCCTGCAAGCACATGAAGCCTAGACTGCAGTTTTTTAGAGAAGAAATGTTAGGCAGTCAGTGGGGACTCATCCGTTTTTGTCAACCTGAAATGAATCCTAGATTTGTTTTCCAGAGGCATTGTTTTTTTCCTCTGAGTTGGTCTTTAAGAAAGACAATCCTTTTTAATGACTGTCTTTCTTAGCTGTTTAGGGGGAGGCTGTGACGACCCTCGTCCCCTCGGTCCGTCCTCTCATCCTAGCCTGAGCCTTTTGTCCCCGCTGCACGGGATCCAGCACCAGGGACAGCGCCAGGAGCGGCCAGCTCACACGCTCCAGCGCCCTTTCAGGACCTCGGAGAGAGGCACGCCAGCAGAGACAGCAGCTGATCTTCATAAGTGATCAAGCAGCTCCCAGCTCTTTAAAAGGAGGAACGCAGCAGACATCGAGGAGATCCTGGATTAGCCGGAGATTCTCCTTTAGCTCACGGACACTTTAGCGACCGTTACCAGTCGGGTTTAAGGCTGTTTACACCGTTCCTGCTGGGTTTAAGGTTGTTGATAGAGATCCAGGAGTAGCCTGAGATTCTCCCTCGCTCTTTTGTGTTTAGGTTTTCTACTAAGGATCCAGGATTAGCCTGGGTACCTTCTGAGTGTGTTTTCACACGCCTTGTTAAGGGTTAAACCTTCGTGGTGTTTTTCTTGTTATCCCCATAGGACTTTTGAGCCGGGGATATTTTGCGTTTTGGCAGAAAGCCTTTTTCATAAGCAGTGAGACTGCTTATGTTGTAGTTTATTATTACTAAGCCTTATTTATGCCGTTTACCCACGGACACCTTATGTTAATAAATCCTGTTGTTTTTACTCGAACCTCCTCGTCCTTTATCCTCACATACACTTTTACACCTATTTTCTTGTGTTAGTCCCCTCATCCTCCTAGACCTGCAGAGAGGGGGCGTAACATAATGGGTGCTCGTCCGGGATTTATTTGAGTTATAAATAATTGGAACTTAATCTAAGTCTGCCCGGTAACAAATAAATAGGTTGTGCGCCGCGTTTTTATTTTTTTTATTGTGCTTGAGTGTGTGTTAAGTACCCTGGGACTCTTTCATTTTGGTGGTTTCACTCTCTGTATTTTAGCTCTTCCCAGGTGAGCTCTATAATAAGTATGTTTTCTTTAAAGGAGTTTCTGCGTGCACCGTCGCGGGAAGCTCTCGAGGCCTGCCGCAAGAGCGATCTGGTGGAGGTGGCTGAGCACCTTGATCTCCATGGCACCCGCACAATGGCGAAACAGGTTCTAAAAGAGACAGTTATCGCTGCCTTGGAAAACCTGAACTTGTTGCCTGCAAAAGGGACTGGAGATCTTCCTGTCCTTTCCCCGCGTGCGGATGATGCCGCAAGCCATGAGAATGGAGCAGGTCCATCTTCGGCTACACCAGAGGAGACGGCTCCCGGCTACCAGACCCCGCCGGCTCACAGTAAGACTCCTTCTTCACCACTAACTTTGCCCAAGTCTGATCCTGTCTCACCAGCTTCTACTCCGAGTTCGCTGGAGCGTTTTAACCTACGTCTGAAAGTCCGAATGGCTCGGCTAAAGTATGAGGCCGAGGAAAAGGAGAAGCGCCGTCGGATGGAGATGGAGCTGGAGATCCGCAGAATGGATCTGGAAGCCAACACTCAGATCAAGCTAAAAAGACTTGAGCTGGAAGCCCAGGCTTGGAGACAAGCCGAGATTTCCCAACAAAATGACCCACATGTTGACACGCACAAGGATGTGACAGAACCCGACACCACAAGAGAAGAAACTACCCCTGGAATAAAACAGAGACTAGACATAAGTAAATGCATTGTGTTGGTGCCACCTTTTCGGGAGTTTGAGGTGGACAGCTACTTCCAGATATTTGAGCGCATTGCTGCAGCTCTTGAGTGGCCTCGTGACGTGTGGGCGTTGATCCTCCAGTGCAAGCTCACCGGAAAAGCCCAGGAGGTAATGTCTTCTTTGTCCCTTTCTGACAGTTTAGATTACGAATGTGTGAAAAGTGCAGTGTTAACTGCTCATGAACTGGTCCCAGAAGCATACCGACAAAGATTCCGAGCATCAACAAATAAAAAGCCACATCAGACGTTTGTCGAGTTCGCCAGAGAAAAGCTGTTATTATTTGAAAAGTGGGTTGCAGCATCAAAAGTGTCTTCTTTTACTGAGCTGAAGGAATTAATCCTGTTAGAGGAGTTCAAGAGATGTTTACCGGAGCGCACCGTTTTATACTTGAATGAACAAAAGGTAGCGACTTTGTCTTCTGCAGCTTTGTTGGCGGATGAATATTCATTAACGCACCGCGTAAGCGGCGAACTGCCACCCAGAGATGCCAGGCGGCCTCCTATGATGAGGCCTGCTCACACCGGTTCGGTAAACGCCCACCAGCCAAGATGTGTTTACTGTCATCGGTCTGGGCATGTAGTAAAAGACTGTTACAAATTAAAAAGGAAAAACAAACAGAAAACCTCCCCCTCACGTGAGGTTGGTTTTATAACGAAAAACAAACAGGTCGTGACAGAAATAAACGACTGTTTTCAACCATTTTTGTCCAAAGGTGTGGTTCAGCTAAATGAGTCAAGTTCTGACCAAGCTCCAGTTATCATCCTACGCGATACTGGGGCATCACAAACGCTCATAACTAGCGATGTCATGATTTTTAATGAGAGCAGTGCAACGGGCGTGTCAGTTCTGCTAAACGGAATAAATGGTGAGCCGATTTCTCGGCCGTTACACCGAGTCTTTCTTTCTTGCGAGCTAGCCAGAGGTTATTTTGATGTGGCTGTTTGCCCATCTTTGCCGATCGCTGGAGTAAATCTCCTGCTCGGAAACGATGCTGCTGGAGGAAATGTGGTCCCTCCATTCCAAGTTTTAAACGACCCGTGCTCAGACACCAGTTCGTGCGTTAAGGAGCAGCCAGGAATTTATCCTGCATGTGTCATAACCCGTGCCCAGGCACGTAAACAGGAGGAAACCTTACAGTTATCCTCTCTCTTTGATGATGGACACAATAAAGAGGACAATCACGTCCACGACCACAATGCGGACATTACCGCCGACACCGAGGATGAAGGCGTGTCGCTCACGTCGGGGTGTCTGCCTTTACCCCGGCTGACTTTAGGAGAGGAGCAACGTCGTGATGACAGCTTGAAGAAATGTTTTCTGGATATTAAGAATCCTGATGGGGAAAAGTCCGGTTATTTCCTACGGAAAGACGTGCTAATGAGATTTTGGAACAATCCTGCCGCCCAAGGAGCACCTTGGGGTACTGTTAATCAGATTGTAATTCCCACAAGGTACCGAAATAAAGTTGTGAGTTTAGCTCATGAAAGTCAGTGGGCAGGACACTTAGGCATCCGGAAAACGTACCAGATAATTTTGGAGCATTTCTTTTGGCCTGGCATGAAGAGGGACGTAGCTGAATATTGTAAGCGTTGCCATGTCTGTCAAATTTCTGGAAAACCAAATCAGCTGCCTGCTCCAGCACCTCTCTATCCGATTCCTGTAATCGGGAATCCTTTTGACACCATTGTGGTGGATTGTGTAGGTCCATTGCCCAGAAGTAAATCTGGTAAGAAATATCTGTTAACCATAATGTGCACATTCACCCGTTTTCCAGAAGCTTTTCCGTTATCCACCATAACAGCTAAAACTGTCACCCGGGCTTTAACCCAGTATTTCTCATTGTTTGGTTTACCCCGTGTTCTACAAACCGATCAGGGAACCAACTTTAAGTCAGAGCTGTTTAGGAAGGTGGCCCAAACACTGGGTATCCACCACGTGGTATCTTCTGCTTATCACCCAGAAAGCCAAGGCGCTTTAGAACGCTGGCACCAAACTTTTAAAAGCATGCTGAAAAAGTACTGTTTAAGTTCAGGAAATCAGTGGGATGAAGGTGTTCCCTTTCTGTTATTTGCCGCCCGAGAGGCTCCCCAGGATTCTTTGGGGTTTAGCCCGGCTCAATTAGTGTTCGGACACACACCTCGGGGCCCCCTTAAAGCTCTCAAGGAACAGTTTCTGAGAGTCCCGGAGTCTAAAAAGGAAAAGATCAATCAATACCTCAAGAAATTTCTGTGGCGTATAAAACATGCAAATAAACTGGCTAGGGAGAACTTGGCGATAACTCAAAAGAAGATGAAAAGGCAGTTTGATCGAAAAGCTGTAGCCAGGGAGCTCCACCCCGGTGATC
The DNA here is from genome assembly GCF_043380555.1 of Nothobranchius furzeri. Classification (NCBI taxonomy): domain Eukaryota; kingdom Metazoa; phylum Chordata; class Actinopteri; order Cyprinodontiformes; family Nothobranchiidae; genus Nothobranchius; species Nothobranchius furzeri. Next base: position 39,399,887 of record NC_091749.1, read on the forward strand.
AGGTTTTAATATTGAATCCTTTGGTTGGCACTAGCTTATAAGCTAAATTCGATGGACCATTTGAAGTGCTGAGAAAAATAAACAGTACTACCTATAGTATTTCCACTCCTCATCGTCGCCGTAAGTCCAGGGCTTGTCATATTAACATGCTTAAGCTGTACCATTCCCCTCAGGCTTCACCATCAGAGGTTTCTGAAGCTGCGGTGTGCGCAGCCTCATCCTCCACTCCTATTCCCGAGGAGGACATCCACCTAAAGCTAAAACCTGTTATTAGCCCCCGACTCGCTAACTCATTAACTTTGGCCCAGCTACCAGATATCCTGGACCACTTGAATGACGACATGAAACACGAACTGATGAGTCTGATACAAGAGTACTCTTGCCTCTTTTCAGATGTACCTTCTCGAACCACTGCGGTTAGTCACGACGTCGTTGTGGAAACATCTCAACCCATAAAACAACACCCATACCGAGCTAATACGGTAAAACGTGAATTGTTAGAGCAGGAAACGCGTTATTTGTTGGAACATGGCTTGGCCGTGCCCAGTTGCAGTCCGTGGAGCTCGCCCTGTTTAATTGAGAAGAAGCCGGATGGCTCTTCCCGCTTCATAACTGATTATCGAAAGGTAAACTCTGTTACAGTGCCAGATGCATATCCCTTGCCCAGAGTAGATGACTGTATTGACAGAATAGGAGATGCATCCTTTATAACGAAAATAGATCTACTCAAAGGTTACTGGCAGGTGCCTTTAACAACTGCTGCCTCCGAAATCTCTGCCTTTGTAACTCCGGACGCATTTCTGCAATACACAGTTATGCCATTTGGAATGCGAAATGCCCCGGCAACCTTTCAAAGAATGATGAGCTCAATAACTTCTGGTTTATCGAACTGCACTGTATATCTTGATGATATCGTTGTCCACACCTCCACTTGGGAAGCCCACATTTAGGGTCTGCGGGCCCTTTTTGTGCGTTTAGCTGATGCTCGACTCACCATTAACCTGGCTAAAAGTGAGTTCGTTAAAGCCACGGTCCAGTTTCTGGGAAAAGAGGTTGGCCATGGGAAAGTAAAAATGTTAGCAGACAAAATACAGGCCATCACAGAGTTCCCCAAGCCGAAAACGCGTAGGGAATTGAGACGCTTCATTGGAATGGCTGGCTACTACCGCTGTTTTTGTAAGAATTTCGCCAGTGTAGTTTCCCCATTAACCAATCTTTTGAGTCCAAAGGTTCCGTTTACCTGGGATGAAAGTGCGCAAAAGGCGATTGACTCCTGCAAGGTTTTACTTTGTAGTAACCCTGTTTTAAAAGCCCCTGACTTGACCAGACCATTTAAACTCGAGACTGATGCAAGCCATGTAGGGGTTGGGGCCGTGTTACTACAAGAAGACGATGCAGGGATTGACCACCCAGTTGCCTACTACTCACGGAAATTTGCCACATACCAATTAAACTACTCCACAGTGGAAAAAGAAACCTTGGCTCTATTGCTGGCTTTGCAGCATTTTGAAGTGTATGTTGGCTCCAGCAACGGGCCCCTAATTGTTTTTACAGACCATAACCCTCTGGTTTTCCTTTCCAGAATGTTTAACAAGAACCAGAGATTAATGAGATGGGCCCTCCTGCTCCAAGACCACAACTTAGACATCCGGCACAAGAAGGGAGCTGACAATGTGGTTGCGGATTGCCTGTCTCGTGGTTTTGTAGAATAGTGCCTTTCTTTTATTCTATGGATATTACAGATAAACTTAAACGAAGCAGTGAGTTCCCAGGTAGGTTTTAGAGGTATACCCCCTTTGGGGTATGTCCTGTTTTTTTTTTTTTATTAGTGTTGTGTGTCGCGGCTAGTGTTGGTGTCCTTTTGGGCACCATCTCGGGAGCACCCCAGGAGGAAAAGGGGCCGGCTTGGCCACCCCTCTTCCTTGCTGGTTAGTATGTTTTCTTAGGAAAACATGTGCTTAATCTGCCCGCCTGCAAGCACATGAAGCCTAGACTGCAGTTTTTTAGAGAAGAAATGTTAGGCAGTCAGTGGGGACTCATCCGTTTTTGTCAACCTGAAATGAATCCTAGATTTGTTTTCCAGAGGCATTGTTTTTTTCCTCTGAGTTGGTCTTTAAGAAAGACAATCCTTTTTAATGACTGTCTTTCTTAGCTGTTTAGGGGGAGGCTGTGACGACCCTCGTCCCCTCGGTCCGTCCTCTCATCCTAGCCTGAGCCTTTTGTCCCCGCTGCACGGGATCCAGCACCAGGGACAGCGCCAGGAGCGGCCAGCTCACACGCTCCAGCGCCCTTTCAGGACCTCGGAGAGAGGCACGCCAGCAGAGACAGCAGCTGATCTTCATAAGTGATCAAGCAGCTCCCAGCTCTTTAAAAGGAGGAACGCAGCAGACATCGAGGAGATCCTGGATTAGCCGGAGATTCTCCTTTAGCTCACGGACACTTTAGCGACCGTTACCAGTCGGGTTTAAGGCTGTTTACACCGTTCCTGCTGGGTTTAAGGTTGTTGATAGAGATCCAGGAGTAGCCTGAGATTCTCCCTCGCTCTTTTGTGTTTAGGTTTTCTACTAAGGATCCAGGATTAGCCTGGGTACCTTCTGAGTGTGTTTTCACACACCTTGTTAAGGGTTAAACCTTCGTGGTGTTTTTCTTGTTATCCCCATAGGACTTTTGAGCCGGGGATATTTTGCGTTTTGGCAGAAAGCCTTTTTCATAAGCAGTGAGACTGCTTATGTTGTAGTTTATTATTACTAAGCCTTATTTATGCCGTTTACCCACGGACACCTTATGTTAATAAATCCTGTTGTTTTTACTCGAACCTCCTCGTCCTTTATCCTCACACACACTTTTACACCTATTTTTTTGTGTTAGTCCCCTCATCCTCCTAGACCTGCAGAGAGGGGGCGTAACACAGAGGTACTTAAGTCCTTTATCTAGAAAAATGATGTATTTGTGTCTTCTTTGACAGTGCATGGGAGACTGCCTGTGTTGAAGAATTGCCTCAGAGATTCACAGAAGAAAGTCCTCAAAAATTTCTCTACCCTAAAGTGGGCCATGGGGAAGCACACACTTTACACTAAAACCAATAAACAAGCCGCCACATTGCTAAACTTGTCTGAACTAATGAATATGGGGTTAACCAAGTGAAAAAGGGAATAAAAGGTTTTACTAAGTTACTAAGGCAGTTATCCCGGACGAGCCCCCATTTATGTTACACCTCCAGACGGCTTATGTAGGAGCATGAAGGAGGATGTAACATAAAGACAAGCATGACATGGTGAATACAGCAAATCGTTTATTTGAAGGTCATACATGAAAAACAGGAAGTTTACCAAACAGGCTTTCTCTGAGATGTTTTTATCTAAACACAAGAACAGCTAAACACTCAAACACCACCGGAAACCTCTATGATTGAAATTAAAAGTAAACTCTTTTGGGAGATTACCTGAGGTATTAGCTATAGGCTAAAAGGGATGCAACCAGCTTCACTGGCTGCCAGTCAACTTCAGAGTTCAACACCCTGGTTCTGGCTCTTCTAGGTTTTCTTCAGCTCCACTCTCTTTTGGTTTAATATTTAAAGTTACTTTTTTCGTAACGTACGTGGTGCATTTGACAAGACAGAGCTGAAAACGGCTCGTGCTGAGTCGGTCACTGCCACCGCTCTGCTCAGTTTTTTTTACCCCCCCCCCCCCCCCCCACACACACACACACACACACAATGAGTGATACAGAGGGTACATCAGCTGAGACTGAATCTAATTATTTATAATTTAAATAATCAAATAAAAAAAGTTGTGTCTGGTTCTAGTATTTAATATTTCCTAGTTCCTACAGCATGAGTTCAGATGTATTAACTCATTTGCTGCCAGTGTTTCTCACAGATTTTACTGTTTTTTTAAGAGTCTTTGAACGTTGCGCTAGGATGATGTCGATGCCATAACAACCAAAACAAAGTGGAGACTCACCTCTTACAACAGGAAGAATCTGTGCGTTGCAACCGGAAGCATCCTACCATCCTACATTCTGACAAAGAACAAGCTAAAGCCCAAGAAACACCTGTCAGCAGTGCCCTTGTGTCTCATAAGGCTGACGTTTGTACTGATGGAGGAGAGGACTGTACTCTTTCAATTGTTCCTGTCAAAATAAAATCTAAGAAAGGAGATCAAGTGTTTCAAACTTATGCCTTCTTGGATCCTGGAAGCACAGCAACTTTCATTACCAACAAATTAAAGAAGAAATTAAACGTGCGAGGCCCAAAGATTAACATCTTGCTGTGTACTATGGGCCAAGAAAGGTTGGTGAGCTGCTGTTGTGGCACTGGACTGGAAATTTCGGGGCTACAAAGTAACAGCTTTGTAGAACTTCCTGAAGTTTACACACAAGAAGCCATTCCAGTCTCTCGGAACAACATTCCTCTTCAGAGAGATGTTGAGAAATGGGACTATCTCAGCACCATCAGGATTTCGGAACTGGATGCTGATGTCGAGCTTTTGATTGGAATGAATGCATCAGACCTCATGGAGCCATGGGAGATAATCAACAGTCAAGGCAACGGACCACATGCTGTCAGAACCCCACTTGGATGGGTCATTAATGGTACCCTGTGAAGCAGTGTAACTACCGAGAAAGGTTGTACAACTGTTTACGCAAACAGGATTTCTGTTGCCAAACTGGAGGAGCTGTTGATATCTCAATACAATCAAGACTTTGATGAAAAAAAAATGGAAGAAAAACATGAAATGTCGATCGAGGACAAGAACTTTATGGAAATAATGGAAAAATCAGCTTGCATATTGGATGGACATTATTGTTTGGACTTGCCCTTCAAAAAGGACGACATTATCATGCCCAACAACCGGTATGTTATGGCACAATGCCTTCAGGCCCTCAAAAGAAAGTTTGAGAGGAACAAAGTCTACAAAAAGGAATATACAGCATTCATGATGGATCTTATTGACAGAGGCTATGCAGAAAAGGTACCTCTTGACCAGATGGAACCCAAAGAAGGAAAAGTCTGGTATCTTCCACACCACAGTGTCTATCACCCAAGGAAAAAGACTTTGAGAGTGGTTTTTGACTGTGGAGCAAGCTACAAAGGCTCTTCATTGAAGGGCCAGCTTCTACAGGGGCCGGACCTTACCAACTCTCTCTTCGGTGTTCTAACCAGATTCAGGCAAGAAAACATTGCTCTGATGACAGATGTCCAGGCCATGTTCCATCAAGTAAAAGTGTCAGAAAAGCATCTGGACTTTCTGCGCTTTCTGTGGTGGCCATTAGGAGACATGTCTGTCACCCCAATGGAATACCGGATGACAGTTCACCTCTTCGGAGCTGTATCATCGCCAAGTTGCGCCTATTATGCTCTGAGGCAAACTGCTACGGACAACATTTAATGTTATCATAAAGAAGTGACTGACACTGTCTATAATAACTTTTATGTGGATGATTGTCTAAAATCTGTTGCCATGGAAGAAACTGCAGTAAAGCTGGCAGAAGATCTTACTGAATTATGTTCTAAAGGAGGATTTGAGCTTTCAAAGTGGACAAGCACAAGTCGCGCTGTGCTATTGTCCATTCCTGATCAGAAACCTTCCAATTCAACAAGACAACTACATCTGGAACGGGATAGTCTGCCTGTAGAAAAGGCTCTTGGCCTAAGCTGGTGTGCAGAGAGTGACACTTTTATCTTTCAACTATGGAAGAAAGACCTCACACCAGACGTGGCATTCTCTCAATGGTCAGTTCCATCTATGATCCACTGGGTTTCCTGGCACCATTCACTTTGTTACCAAAGTTATTGCTGCAGGAGATGTGCAGGAGAAAAATGTCTTGGGATGAGCCTGTCTCCCAGACAATGTCACAGCAATGGACTTCATGGCTTCAAGATCTGCAAAAAATAACAGAGTTAAAAGTGAGTCGCTGTATTAAACCAAAAAACTTTGAAGAACCACTACAAGCTCAACTGCATCATTTTGCGGATGCCAGTGAACATGGTTATGATACAGTGTCTCACCTACGACTGCAGGATGAGAAAGGAAATGTGCATCTGGCCTTTAAGCTGGGCAAGGCAACAATTCCCTGCCTTGAACTTTCCGCTGCTGTGCTTGCTGTGAAAGTTGACAGAATGTTAAGAAAGGAACCGTTACTTGACTTAACATACTCATGCTTCTGAACGGACAGCTAGACGCTGCTGAAATACATACACAATGAGAACAAACAATTTTACACCTTTGTTGCAAATAGGGTGGCTGCAATAAGGGAAGCTACTGATGTATGGCAGTGGACATACGTTGCTTCTAAGCTTAACCCAGCCGATGAAGCATCTAGAGGGCTTACCGCACATAACTTCATGGCCTGTCAAAGGTGGATAACAGGTCCAGCCTTTCTTCAGAAGCCAGAAAAGGACTGGCCAGAGGTTTTTAACCTAAAGCCTGTTTCTTTAGAGGATCCAGAAGTCAAAGGTGAAGTTATAGTGAATGTTTTCAGCTTACAGGCCGATGATCCTACTTCAAGGTTCATTCATTATTTTTTAAGTTGGAGAAAGCTGAAAACTTCAGTTGCTTGGTTTCTCAAGCTAAAGGCCATCTTGCTGGATCTTAGTCCAAAAAGGAAAGAATTTGAGGCTTCACTCCCTGCTGTTGATGTATCAACTTTCACTAAGAAAGTGCAAGAAAACATGAACAGAGCCAGAGAAGCTGTTCGCAAACAAACATTGTCAGTGAACGATCTCTTCAAAGCTGAAAATGCAATCATCTGGTACTGTCAATCAAAAGGATTCAAAGAAGAAATCAGCACCTTGGAGAGCAGTGCTTCTGTTGTGAAGACCAGGAGCGACATCTACAAACTAGATCCAATACTCAAGAATGGTTTACTGAGAGTGGGTGGAAGACTTCGCCGCTCAGCTATACCCCAGGAGCAGAAACATCCTGCTATTCTCACCAAAGACCAACATGTTTCCAAGCTTATTTTGCAGCTTATACACCAGCAGCTTGGGCATGCAGGAAGAAAACACATCCTATCAGCTATTAGAAAATGATACTGGATTACTAGTGCCAACTCAGCTTGCAGGAAGATCATCTCTGAATGTGTTATTTGTAAACGACAAAGAGCACAGCCATTTTGGCAAAAAATGCCAGAAGAATGCATCAGTCCAGATTTGCCACCATTCACTAACGTAGGTGTGTATTATTTTGGACCCATAGAGGTGAAAAGAGGACGTGCCATGGTCAAAAGATATGGAGTAATGTTTACCTGCATGGCAAGCCAGGCTATACATCTGGAGGTGGCACACTCACTAACGACTGATTCTTGCATCAATGCCATAAGATGTTTTATATATCGAAGAGGTCGAGTTCGCCAAATGAGATGAGACAATGGCACAAATTTTATTGGTGCAGAACTAGGGCTGGGCGATATGACGATTTTTGACCGTTTTACGATCTACACATCTGATGGTCTGTCATTTTTGAGAGACCTTTTTATCACGATTCACAGCTCTGCTGTTGAAATTCTGCCTCTGAATGAAAAGGGAACTTACCTCAGGCGAATGACACACCTTTGTTTGACCCTTAACCAATCAGAGTGAGTCATAGTAATATATTAGTGCCCCGCTTGTTTTCACCTGTGTGCGAACAAACATGGCTTCGGCCATGGCTGAGAGCGACAATGAGGTTTTCGTTCCGAAGAGGAACGCCTCGTCCATTATATGGAACTGGTTTGGTTTTTCACCAGATGACAAAGAGCAGCAAAACGTCATTTGCAAGGAGAGCGTCAAGGCAAGTGATGCAACACCACAAACTTGTTTAATCACTTGAAAAGAAGGCATCCCAAACAATACAATGAGAGCCAGCTGGCAGCTAAAGCTAAAAAGCCTGTGGCTGCAGCGGCTAGTGCTTCTTCCAGGCAGCAAACGCTAACAAACACTCACAAAACTCACTTCTTACGGCAGAGACAGCAGACGATGGAACAGCGTGACAGATGCAGTGACGTACCACTTGGTTAAAGATTTGTGTCCCATGCGAACAGTAGGAACATGATAAAAACATTGGATCCGCGCTACGAGTTTTCCAGCCGCAAGTATTTTTCGAACACCGCCATTCCACGCATGTACGCTGAATGCAAAGTGAGAGTTGCAGAAAATATTCAGAATGCGCAGTTTTTTGCTACCACAAGCGATCTCTGGTCCAGCCGTACATCAGAGCCGTATTTGAGCTTAACTATCCACTACATGAGCAACTGGGAGCTACATAGTATTTTGAACAAGTTAATGTTTGCACAATACGTTTGCAATTGACATGTTTACACTTTAAATATGTTTACGATTTTAATTTATGTTAAGTTAATTGAAAAATGAAAAAAAACTGATTTTTGTAATAGTTTCTCTCAGGGCTTTTATCATCTCTGGTGTGAGTTTAAAATATAAGTGTGTTAGCACTGTGTTGATTATCCCTAATATGAATAAATGTTTATTTATTCAATGTTTCTCTTCTTTAATACGCAATTGAAGTTCTGCTATTCATGGATAAAAAATCGTGATAAAATCGAAATTGTGATAAAATATTGGAAAAATCGTGATATTCTATTTTTGCCATATCGCCCAGCCCTATGCAGAACGTGAACTGAGAAAGGTTTTGGCATCAGTGGAACAGAACAAGATTCATCAATTTCTGCTTTCAAAGGAGATTGACTGGACATTTAATCCATCTGCTGCATCCCATCATGGAGGAGTATGGGAGCGTCTTATTAGTATGGTTCGAAAAGTATTATTTTCTGTCCTTCAACAGCAGTCACTGGATGATGAAAATCCACAAACCTTCTTGTGTGAAGTGGAAGCCATTCTAAATGATCGCCCCATAACTAAAGTCTCTGATGAGGCAAATGATCTGGAAGCTCTTACGCCAAATCAAATTCTGCTGCTCAAAGGGAACCCTATTCTAGCTCCTGGTGTATTTGAAGAGAGAGACTGCTACATTAGGAAACGCTGGAAGCAGGTTCAGTATCTGGCAGACTTGTTTTGGAAAAGGTGGACAAGAGAGTACTTACCTTTGCAACAAAAAAGACAAAAATGGTCTAAGCCTCAAAGAAACTTTACAGTGGGAGATGTCGTCATGGTGATGGATTATACTGCGCCTCGAGGATCTTGGATTCTTGGAAGAATACTCAACACTTATCCTGACAAAAATGGACTTGTTGGAGCAGTTCAGCTAAAAACGAAGACCGGACAGCTGGAGAGGCCCATCTCGAAGATCTGCCTTCTTCAAGCAGCTGTATAAGATGGAGCGAAGATACTGGATGGGACTACATGGGACATTTTTTGGCTCCTTATTTTGTTATTATTTAATTGTGCTGTCTACACAATTGGGGCCGGTGTGTAGGAGCCAATATTGTTTTGGTTTAGATTATATTATGGTCTAAGTTTATTTTGGTAATGTTTTATGTACATTTCAGTTTACTGCACTGTGGTTTGTATTTCCTTTAACCACTGGTGGCACTGCGGAGCCTGTAAAGGTGTTGAGGTGGCAGTGCACTGGCGTTTTTTGGGTGACGGGAGGTCACACAATTTTACCGCTTCGTTTGGTTTCATATGCCACATCTAATTTGCCGTTATAATTTTCATCATTTACATAAACCTTGACAAGAAATAGCCATTCTGGACCCTGCATAACTGTGATTGTCAACATATTCAATAAATGGGGCAATAAACCCAAAACCCGCTTTCTGCCTGGACAATATTGTTAAAGCAAGTCATTGCCTCCACCAGCACCCAAGGGTGACTAAAGCTTGGTTTATGCTTGACACATTCACTTTCCGCTTGGTGATGCGGCTCGCGGCTGGAACGCGCTTCACAACTCGCAGTGTTTATGGTTCATGCGGCTTGTCTCTGTGGTGAGCCAATATTCTCCCAAACTGTAGGGGGCAGCATGGAGCTCTACAGCATGCATCCAACACTACACCATAGTAGAAGTAGAAATTACTGTTTACAACATGGCATTTCAGCAGTTTTTAACAGCATCCTCGTCTTTTCCGACAGTGCGAGCTATTTCTCTCCAAGAATTATTAACAACATGTTGATCACGGTGATCTTTGAGAGCTGAATCATACAAATATCTGTATTTCCGAACCTCTGCCATACTAGTTCTTGCCGGTCCACCATGTTTTTCCACGTCCGACCGTCCGTGTGGTTAGAAAATTTTCTAGGTGCGCGTTGCGGAAATCTTGGGCTATGCGGAGGCGCGGTGGAGGGGCGTGGTTGTTAAAATGACGCTAAATGACACAACTTTTCTGCGCAGAGCCGTGCGGACCTCGCGGATGCGTCAAGCATAAACCAACCTTAAAAGTGGGTGTTGTGACTATTGATCAAACGAATAATTTGTAAGCTTTTACTTACTTTTTGGATTCATCAATAAATTCGTAAATATGGAAATATTTACCGATTTATTAATTAATTTGGATATTAGAATATCCACAGGGCAACACCCCTTTTACCAGGGGAAAAATTGAATCCAAACCTCTTATCAATCTTGTCTAAACGTTCCGTGAATCTTAACGAGCTGCAGTTAAATTTCATACCACACAAACAAACTCAATCTGAGACAAAAATCTTAATTGGCAATGCATTTATTAACTAATATCATCACTTCAGCTCCTTCTGAAGCGTTTAGCCAATCAATATTAACCAACTGATTTTATCAAATGAATAACAAACAGTAACACAATGAAAATGATACTGTAAAACAATCTGACCCAACGGTGTAATCAAAATGGAGGGAGATCTGAAAACCCAAGATGGCTGATCCTTTGTCTGGCTGAAAGTATCAAACCATGTGTGTGTGTGTGTGTGTGTGTGTGTGTGTGTGTGTGTGTGTGTGTGTTTATGTGTGTGGACTTTCAAACAGTTAGTGGCAAACTTTCATTTCACACTAACTTCCTCAAACACTTTAACTTTCTTTACAAGGCTCAAGAACAACAACTCAATCAAAGCAAATGAAATATCTCACAGAGTCGGTCAGCCTGGCCACAGCTGACAGACAACAATCCAGATATTAAACAGTTAAAACAAACGGACCTTACTTGGATTATCCAATGACATATTTGGTACGGAAGAGAAAGACCGTTTTTCTATTTTGAAGCGATCAACGCGGTCGAACGCTCCTTCTGAACTATAGGAGAATGGGAGAGGAAGATAGATAAAGAAAAAAAAAGAAAAAAACTTGCAGGAGCAAAAACTCTTCTCTGAGCGACTTCAAGGCGTCCCTTGGCAATTGCGCTGAGCCAGACGATGATTTTACGCTGCTCCTCCGCGGTTCGGCGTTCCCACACGTCCGAAGCTGCAGCAGCGAGCGATCTCTCTAACATCAGCCGAAGCTGAGAACAAAGAAGAATAGGTTTCGTTTTTGCTGGGATTTATAGAATTTCAGCTGTCCAGCGGGAGAAACTCTGTGGTTCCAGCACATGCGCAGAACTTGTTTCCGGTATTCGACGCCGCTTCCGGGAGCAGGGAATCCTGGGAAATGAAGTCACTGCTGGCGCTGGAATATATTCTGCTTTTCAGAGCGCAGATGACAGTTTTTGGAGAAATTACTGCATAGCAATTTCTCATGAGGGCAGAACCTCAACAGTGGGACTTGATAGTCACTACACCGTTCTTTCATAATCCATTGTTGAATTGTGATCGGCAGTCGCTCTTCCAATTTGCGCCTATCATTTTTTTACAGCAGCGGCCCAAAACGATCTCCTAACACATGGATTTTGTGCTTCCTGATCACATGATGTGTGACGTATGTGGATTAAGAGCTGAGATGTTTGTTCTCACGGTGCGGGGGCTCGTTCCGATGCCCACACAGTAAAAAAAATGCAAATGATAACTTTAGTCATCAGCGGTCAGGGGATTCAAGGAGCAGCAGGACAACTCACCAGTGCCAGATGATACTCAGTCTTGGGTTCCAGTCATCTATTCATTCTCGCTTTCTGCAATATCACCAGAACCATCATCAACATTCCAGTCCCGCCGTTTGCCCCTGATCGCCTGCTCTCTGCCACTCACCTGCCCACCTCCAGCTCCTCGGTCTCCCTGCTCAGCCAGGCCTGGCATACGCTCCCCGAAGAACCTGGATCACTCAGGAACCGTAAGCCCTTTGCCTTCCTCATCATCCTCTCACGTTTATTCAGACTCTGACCTCTCTTCCTCTCTCAGAACCCCACGGATCCATTTCCTGTCTATTGGAAGCTACCTCTGCCGCACCATACAAAAAAAAAACATTTTTTACTTACCTTCCGACTCCTGGTGGTGATTCTTCATGTTGTGGGTTAAGAAATTGCCTTCAAACATGACAGAATTTGACTCAGGTGTTTTTACACCTGGGCTGTGGTTGGCACTAAATACACCACAACATCATTATTACCATGATCTTTTCAGTAAACATATATCCATTTGTTCTTTGGGGCTATGATATCTCAGTTCTGTTGTGTTTTGTTTGTGTTTTTCCCCCTCTCTTTTTCTGCTGTTATAAAAGCGAATACTTGTACTTCTTGTATTATTTCTTTTTGTGAACAATTTTTCAAAATAAAAATGTTATATTTCCCGAGACCAAATTCTCTTGGTCAATCAGTCACTTTGGTTGCAAGATACATTTATTTAAAATAACACACTTTGCCAGCAAAACCAGATGGTGATGGTTTAGCTCTGACCATTCAATCAGATGAAAAAAAACAAACTCCTGACCTCACAGTGAGCCAGCCAGCTGACCCAGCAAGGCAAATCGGAAGGCTGATTGGTTAAAAAAAGAAAAAGAAAAAAAAAAACTCCTCTGCCATACAGCATAACTAACAAAGGCCTTGTGACGATTAGATTACCCCTGGCAACAACAGAGGCTGAAATCTGATTGGATGAAACACTGAACATTCACAGACATGTAAAGGGTGTGGTGCAGCCAAGAGAAACTTTTCCAAAATTAGAAAATAAAATTATTGGCAGTGAGTTGATATAATTTTATTTAACAAACAATTTATGTTATAGATATGAGTTGGTGATTGTGATCATTTCAGGGCAGATGGAGAAGGCCTTGCTGGTCTTGAGTGCCACTGTGACATATTGTGATTGAGTTTTCTTCTGTTTGTGGGTCCACATTTTTTTTACAACTGGACTGTGCAGTAAAACTTAGCTGTTCAGTCTGAAACCTGGTGGACCCCAGAGCACATTTTAAAGGTTTGTCACACAGGCTTCATGGTCAGAGCAGATGTGGAAAGCATGAAGTACCATGTTTTCAGCTTAAGACAGAACATCCTGTGTGCCACTAATAGCTTTAGTCTCTGTTTAGGGAGGTTTCATAAGGAAGCTATAAAGTCATTATAGTCTCAGGTCCCTTCAAAGGTTTCTACTGCTTTGTTGAAATTATTCCTCAGAGTGCAGGGTGTTCTGAAGGAAAAAGTGGCCTTATGTGATGGATTAGGCTTTAAGGGGGCACTTGGTACTCAGTGTGCCTAACAAATCCTCATTTTTAAAGTAAAAGTGCTCCTAATTTTGCATTTTCTTTCATTCCAGGTTAGGTTTTTCTCACGCAATCAGTTCTTTGTGTGTAGGAACAAATACAAGATTTATTCGGAAGTTCTGAAAATCCAGCACTAGAAGTAAAACACACTTTCTCTGTCAGGGTCACTTAATTATCCTACAACAGAATTACAGGACTAAAAGAAATCTCATTAGAGCCGTTGAATTAAAACAGAAAAAAACATAAGCTGTGGTTTACTGACAGAGTTTTAATCTGCTATTACTGCTCCAACAAGCAAAGAACATTGCCCTTGTACGTTTCACTCGGATGTGACAATAATCAATGATCACTTAAAATCAAATATTAAAGAAAAATGTCTGCTGCCAAAACTTTTTCATCCTTTCTTTGCTTTATTTAAAAACAATCAGTTTAAATCACCATGGGATTCTGCAAGAAAAGAGTAAACCTATTTTTGGTCTGTTTCATTCTGAAACTATTATGAATTTTGTTTCAGTATTTCATATTCCAAGTATGGCATGCCTTGGCACAGTGGAAATACTGCAACGGAAAGGTGCTGTGAAAGAATCTCTACTCTTTCAAACAGACAACTTGTTTGTGAAATATGAAAGATTCTCAAAATAAGAGAAAAGAAATATGTTTTCCTTTTTGATACTACCTTGTGATTAAAGCAGTCAACAACCAGCTCATTTTCTAAATCAAAAGATGGAAAAAAAAGACCAGTAGGGTTCTGGATGAAACAAAAAGAAGTGACTGACTTGGATTGATGCAAGACAAGGATTGGAATCAAAAGAGAACAAAGAAAAAGCGGTTCTTTTTGAAGCAGAGGAGAGATGCAATGGCTGATTGGGAGGCTTATCATCTCCCTCGTTTACACTTGAAATACTAAATATCTTAACTAGACTCTAAAGTCAAACAACTATACTGGTTTTTACTTTAGTTTCAAGTGGTTACTGTCAAAGCTGAGCAATTCATTGTCTTGGAATCCAGTGGTGGCCTTGAATAAAATAAGACCAGCTCCATCAGCCTTGCTCCAACACCATCAGAAAATGACACCACCATTTTTTGGTCATGCTCTACTGGCAATCGTACTCCACAGGCAGACGTCTACCCACCTGGGAATCCCTGGCCCACTTAGTTCTAGTCTTAGTCAGCTGGTCGCTTCACTAGTACTGGTTAAATAAATAAATAAATAAATAAATAAAAACACACAGGCAATTTCACTTCTTCAGCAAACCATGAAAGATCAAGTTGAAAAAATTAAACATTGAGCTGTCAAATTTTAATTTTTAAGGACTTCTAAACAATCTTGCTCATCGAGTAAGGCAGTGTTGCCAACTCCACCCAACAGAAGTAGCTGACGTTGAACCAGAAAGTCACCCAGATGTTGCCAGAGGATGTCACACACAATTTGCATAATATACTGAAAATTTTTAAAACGTGTTGCTATTAGGATTAAATGGGAGGAAAATAAAAACTGTTTCATGCATTAAAATTATAAATTAGCATCATTGAAATGGCCCAAATTGCTTTGATGTGTAAAATAAATTCCAAAAGTACAAATAAAGCGTCACCTTATCGTGGTGGAGGAGTTTGAGTGCCCTAATGATCCTAGGAGCTATGTTGTCTGGGGCACTTAGTGCCCCTGGTAGGGTCTCCCATGAAAAATTGGTCTTAGGTGAAGGGTGAGACAAAGAACGGTTCAAAGGATCTTTCATGGCAGTTAAAACGAAGAGTCGGAGTACCCGGCCCGGAGGGTTACCCGGGGTCCCACCCTGGAGCCAGGCCTGGGGTTGGGGCCCGTGAGCGAGCGCCTGGTGGCCGGGCTTTCGCCCATGGGGCCCGGCCGGGCCCAGCCCGAACCGGATACATGGGCTCGTCCAACTGTGGACCCACCACCCGCGGGAGGAACATGAAGGGTCCGGTGCAATGCGAATCGGGTGGCAGACCAAGGCGGGAGCCTTGGCGGTCCAATCCCCGGACAAGAAAACTAATTTTTGGGACATGGAACGTCACCTCGCTGGCGGGGAAGGAGCCGGAGCTTGTGGCAGAGGTTGAGCGGTACCGGCTAGATATAATCGGACTCACCTCGACACATTGCATTGGCTCTGGAACCCGAGACCTGGAGAGGGGTTGGACACTCTACTTTGCTGGAGTTGCTCCGGGTGAGAGGCGGAGGGCTGGGGTTGGCTTTTTGTTAGCCCCGAGACTCTCTGCCTGTGTGTTGGGGTTTACCCCGGGGGACAAGAGGGTAGCTTCCTTGCGCCTTCGGGTCGGGGAACGGGTCCTGACTGTTGTTTGTGCTTATGGGCCAAATATCAGTTCAGAGTACCCACCCTTTTTGGAGTCCCTGGGACGAGTGCTAGATAGTGCTCCATCAGGGGACTCCATTGTCCTGCTGGGGGACTTCAATGCTCACGTGGGAAATGACAGCTTGACCTGGAGGGGTGTGATTGGGAGGAACGGCCCACCTAATCTGAACTCGAGCGGTGTTTTGTTATTGGACTTCTGTGCAAGCCGCAGTTTGGCCATAACGAACACCATGTTCGAACATAAGGATGCCCACCGGTACACTTGGTACCAGGGCAGCCTAGGTCGCAGGTCGATGATAGATTTTGTAGTCGTGTCATCTGACCTGCGGCCGTATGTTTTGGACACCCGAGTGAAGAGAGGGGCGGAGCTGTCAACTGATCACCACCTGGTGGTGAGTTGGATCAGATGGCAAGGGAACATGACGCGTAGACCTGGCAGACCCAAATGCATAGTGAAGGTCTGCTGGGAACGCCTGGCAGAAGAACCTGTCAAGACGGTCTTCAACTCCCACCTCCGGCAGAGCTTTGACCACGTCCCGAGAGCAGTGGGGGACATTGAGTCCGAGTGGGCCTTGTTCCACTCTGCGATTGTCGAGGCGGCTGTTGCTAGCTGTGGTCGTAAGGTGGCCGGTGCCAGTCGTGGTGGCAACCCCCGTACCCGCTGGTGGACACCAGAGGTTCGGGGAGCCGTCAGGCTGAAGAAGGAGGCCTACAGGGCGTGGCTGGTCTGTGGGTCTCCGGAGGCAGCAGACAGGTACCGGATAGCCAAGCGGGGTGCAGCAGTGGCAGTTGCCGAGGCTAAATCTCGGGCATGGGAGGAGTTTGGTGAGGCCATGGAGAAAGACTATCGATCGGCTCCAAAGAGGTTCTGGCAAACTGTCCGGCGCCTCAGGAGAGGAAGGCAGCAACTCGCTCACACTGTTTACAGTGGGGATGGGGAGCTGCTGACGTCAACTGAGGCTATAGTTGGACGGTGGAAGGAATACTTTGAGGAGCTCCTCAATCCCACCAATGCGCATTCCGAGGAGGAACCAGAGCTGGGAGGCCTGGGGATGGACTGTCCGATCTCGGGGGCAGAAGTTGCTGAGGTAGTCAAACAACTACACAGCGGCGGAGCCCCGGGGGCGGATGAGGTTCGTCCTGGGTATCTCAAGGCTATGGATGTTGTAGGGCTGTCATGGTTGACACGTCTCTACAACATTGCGTGGTCATCGGGGGCAGTTCCTAGGGAGTGGCAGACCGGGGTGGTGGTCCCCATCTTTAAGAAGGGTGACCTGAGGGTGTGTTCCAACTATAGGGGGATCACACTCCTCAGCCTCCCTGGAAAGGTCTACTCCAAGGTACTGGAGAGGAGGGTCCGATCGATAGTTGAATCTCAGATAGAGGAGGAGCAATGTGGTTTTCGTCCTGGCCGTGGAACTGTGGACCAGCTCTATACCCTTGCAAGCGTGATGGAGGGGGCATGGGAGTTTGCCCAACCAATCCACATGTGCTTTGTGGATTTGGAGAAGGCTTATGACCGTGTCCCCAGGGGCACCCTGTGGGGGACGCTCCAGGAGTATGGGGTGGGTGGCTTTCTGTTAAGGGCCATTCAGGCCCTTTACCAGAGGAGCGTGAGTTTGGTCCGCATAGCCGGTAGTAAGTCGGACCTGTTCCCAGTGAGGGTTGGACTCCGCCAGGGCTGCCCTTTGTCACCGGTTCTGTTCATCACTTTTATGGACAGAATTTCTAGACGCAGCCGTGGTGTGGAGTGTGTCGAGTTTGGTGGCAGGAGAATCTCGTCTCTACTTTTTGCGGATGATGTGGTCCTCCTAGCTTCATCCAGCTCCGACCTTCAGCTCTTGCTGGGTAGGTTCGCGGCCGAATGTGAAGCGGCTGGGATGAGGATCAGCACCTCCAAATCTGAGACCATGGTTCTCGACCAGAAAAGGGTGGCTTGCCACCTCCGGGTCGGGGGAGAGGTCCAACCTCAAGTGGAGGAGTTTAAGTATCTCGGGGTCTTGTTCACGAGTGAGGGTAGGAGGGATCGGGAGATCGACAGGCGGATTGGTTCGGCGTCTGCAGTGATGCGGACGCTGAGCCGATCTGTCGTGGGGAAGAGGGAGCTGAGCCAGAAAGCCAGGCTCTCGATTTACCGGTCGATCTACGTCCCAATCCTCACCTATGGTCATGAGCTTTGGGTAATGACCGAAAGAACGAGATCGCGGATACAAGCGGCCGAAATGAGTTTCCTCCGTAGGGTGGCCGGGCTCAGCCTTAGAGATAGGGTGAGGAGCTCGGACATTCGGGAGGGACTCGGAGTAGAACCGCTGCTCCTCCGGATCGAAAGGAGCCAGTTGAGGTGGTTTGGGCATCTGGTCAGGATGCCTCCTGGACGCCTCCCCGGGGAGGTGTTTCGGGCATGTCCTGCCGGCAGAAGGCCCCCGGGTCGACCCAGGACACGTTGGAGAGGGTACATCTCCAATCTGGTCCGGGAACGCCTTGGGGTCCTGCCGGAGGAGCTGGTGGACAAGGCCGGGGAGAGGACGGCCTGGAGCTCCCTAGTTGGGATGCTGCCCCCGCGACCCGGACCCGGATAAGCGGAGGAAGACGACGACGACGACAAATAAAGCAACATTAGGAGAGAGTTGGTGTGGTTCTGTTAAAGGATTCTCAGATCTCCTGCTCTCCTCATTCTCACCGACTGTCAAATTGGTGAATTATCAGCATTTTCTTGAAAAGTTGCTTCCCCCCATCTCTCAACTTCGTTTGTGCTTTTTCTCCATTGTGATAATAACGGTGCACCCAGCAAAACGGAGCGGGTCTCTCATGATATAACCATCCCTGTGTGACTGAAGGAAATTCAGATGAGCCGCACAGGTGTGTGTTAACGGGATGGTAGTTCAAATTCCCACTGACTCTATTTGCCAAATGCAGGAAGAGCCAGAGTCCCTGACAGCCGCAAACCCAGAGACTGCAGGTCGACCCCTGCGTTGTCTCTAGTAGAAGTGTGAATCTGGCACAGCAACAAGCGTAAATCGGCAGTCTCCAGCTCTACCTTTGTCGTCAGTCTGACCGAGAACGGTTTATGATTGGTCAGTCTTTGTGCACACTTTCAGATTACCATTCTCTTTCCTTACTCCCAGAAGAACGTTTTGGAGCACAAATGGTTTATTTGTTGTTAATCTGCAGGGAATATCTACAAGAAAGTTCTACAAAAGTAGCAAAGGGTCTTTCAAAATGTTGCTAGGTTCGTCGCTAAGTGCTTTTGGGAAAAAGTGTCATTGAGGGGGTAGAAAAGTTGTTAGGAACAGCAACAAAGTTGCGGAGTTGTAATGCAGCTGTTAAATGCTGGGTCCCGTTCTGGTCTCCTTTTTCCATCTGTCTCTAATAAACTGGCGGTACGTCTTCAACGTCGCTGGTCGTGTGACTCGATCTAAGCCAATCAGTAGGTTTAATAGCTGACAGCCAGACGCTGTTGGTAAAACAAGAGGGGACACAGTGAAAGGAGTTGCTGCAGGAGCCAACTAACGTTACTACATAGGAAAGAGCGCGGAGATGTCTTTAAAATGATGGAAATGGCCAGGTCTTTTCTCTTTGGATGGAGAGCTACTAGACGTTAAGCCACAAGCCTAGAAGCCCGCAATCATGCCAGGAGGTTTGATCTGACTCTTTCCATCTCTGTCGGGCTGGTAGGAGGCTCCTGTAGCCACCTTTAAATTTCTGTTCTCCAGCAACGTTAGTAAACAGCGAGTCGCAATTACCCCAATCACATCCTTCACAATTCCCTTTCCCCCTCACGGACACTGGATTCACTCTTTAGGACCAATTTCACTGGTCCTGGGGGCTGCTGGAGTTTGAAGTTGCCATCGACCATGTGCTGAACATTCTATTGATTAGTGATATGAATGTATTTTGATATCTGCAAATGGTCATTGCTTGGTATTTATTGTATATATTGTTATTATTTGTTATATTATAATTCATACTGGTACCAACATTACTAAGTCTATCTTATCCTGTCTCTGTGTCACTTACTCCTGTGATCTGATCCTAGTTTCTGAAGATTTACATCTGCTCCTGATGGATCACGTAGTCACGCAAATACTGATATACTTGTTACATAAACAAAACACAGCACTGATAACAGTTACTTGAAATGCATTAATTCCTCGTTATGTTAGATTGTGAATATCTTCAATCAGGATATGGAGTTTGATGATTCATTCCCAAACCCCTTTGGACACATAGATAAAATAAACCAGAAAAGCCATTTTAACCATTTATTTATATGATTGACAGCTCATGATGGTTCTTCCTCTTAACTCTGACCTGTATGATGCCCCACAGCTCAGTGAAAAGAAACACTTGTGTATCCTGTGTGGAAGTATTTCATGAGAAAAAAAGAAAAGTAAAAACTGAGTGCCTCCATTCCTACTTCAGATTTTGACTTTGCTTCTAGCTAATGCAAAGAAACAAAGTATTTGCCATTTGGGAGATTTTTGCACCTCCATTGTCATTGAATATCCTATTCACACCTCCAACTCATCTTTGCTGGAAAAAGCTGAGATGCAAAGAAGTAAAGTGAGCAAGAAAAGCACAACATCATAGCATAATGAAGAACTTTATAGAGTTTTGATCATTAGTGGAGACAAATGCTATCTCGCTTTTTTTATCTTTTACTCTTGAAAAACAGGAGGAATGTTCATTCACACACATAAGTAGATGATGTCATACAAAAATTGTGGAGTAAACACATTTCCAGTTATGTGCCACTGAAAATGTGAATGTTAAATGGAAGAAATTTATAAATTCTCTTGAGATTTACTTTGCGACGTTGCCATTCTCAATATGAAAAGGACTATAAAAAGTTGTGCATGTTGATCTGAAACCTAGAATGAATTACATACAAAACACTTTTGTATTATTGTGTACATTTTTGGGATTTACAGAGGTCGAAAGGAGCCAGATCATGCTATTTTAAATCTTTGAGAGCAAAGTTAGGCACAATATATGATCAAATATTACCAGTGGCTCTATTGAGACAGCATTTATCTTAAATATGAGTTAATTTATACCAGGAATTGAAATGATTTGTTTCAGCAAAGCTTCACCCACGCCCACTCTTCAGCAGCATCTTAGGCAGCCTGCTGTAATGTTGGCCTTGGTAGTCCAGTGGTTTAAATGCCTTCCCATCACCTTGTTTTGCTATACTGATGCCGGTTCGACTTCCATTGTCTGCAACATTTTATTTAGCCAGCTGAAGCAGCAGTTACTCATTTATATTTTAGTTTTATTGATTATTTTCAGCAAAATATTTTGTATCTAAAGATTTTTGAATTTGGTCATTTGCAAGCAGCATTTCGGTGTATAATCTACTCACCTGACATGTACTCACCATTGCTAAATAAACAAAGAATGTAATAAAATCAGATTTGTCCTTATATTTAAAAAAAAATAGTGACTGCTGCAACTAGGAGGCGAACCTGCACAAAAACACATACCAGTCTGGCACTCTAACCACTGAACTATCAGATCTGTGCTGGCCATTACATGCATCTTTGTAGACAAGAAGTGGGGATTTTATGGTGGTGTTTTGTTTCGAACGCAGAAGTAATTTGTCAAAATATCTACAGAATATACAGGTTTCAGAACTGAGACTAGATCAGCTTCAGGGGGAGGAGAAATGCCTGGTGACACAAGTGTGATACTTTCTTCTGTTTGCAGAAAAAAAATTACCAACCAAATTTCAGCTGAGACAGGAAAATGCATGAAGGCAGCGAAAAAAGGGTTTGGGGGGTATTTTCCATGTGGAAATGACTATATAACATGGTAAAATGCTCCCAAAAGAGGATTTTTCATGATATGGAACATTTAAAGCCCCAGTGTGTGTGATGTTTTTACTTGTTTACTATCAAATCCTGTGTTTCCAGTTCACAAACTTGTCCTTTTTCACTAATATTTCTCACCAACATCAATTCTAAATACCCCTCTCAACTAGAAGTTATACATTTTTATATGCATAAACTGTGGTCGACGCTCCATGGTCTTCCACCATCTTAACCCTTTGATGCATTATGGTCACTACAGTGGACATGTACTCAACATTGTTATTTAGTTTTTTTTTTTTTAATATTTTTTTGCCTTTAAGCACAGCTGTTGAAGACTTTATTGCATTTGAGCCCCTCCATTTGGACTTCAGTAAGTCAAGCCAACATATTTCATGTTCAGAATGCTCGCTGTCCACTGAGGTGGACATGTAATAAATTATTTGTAAATTATTAAATGTTACAAAAATATTTGTAGAAAATGTGTTTCATTCAAACCTAAAGATGAATGAAAAAATTGTTTAAAAAGTCATGGTTGAAGATTTCATAATTCATGCATCAAAGGGTTAAAATGCTGTAGCTGTTTAGGGGCATGCGAGCTCCACGTTACTCGTTTGGACTATGACTGTAACCTGAAAGAACCAGCAGTCTGGTGATTCAACCAAGAAATGGAAAAGAATACCTACACCGTTGCTGCACTTGTTAGTTTGCATAAAAACACAATTAAATCAAAAGACACATAAAATTTGTTAGTTCATCATCATGTCCAACACAAGGAAGCCACATATGTTCAGACCCCCGCCCGCTATTAGCTGGATGCCAGCTTCTGATTAGTGTCTCTGACTCCCAAACTCACCTCAAGTTGTTCATCCGTCTTTTCCTAGTACCAGAACTCCTGATCCGGTCCCAACGTGTCCGTTCCAAAGTCCTTCTACTGATGTCTCCTCTCTTCCTGCACCCTGCCATCTTGCCCAACACGCTCCAGCGCTCGTCCGCTAGCTAGTGGCTAAATCAGCATTGTTTACTTTAGCTCCACAACACTCTACTAACAGTGATGTAGTTCTCCACGCATTACAAAGACGCTCCGACACAGAGGGTTTCTTCTCAAACATTACCTTTAGATTTGGGTCTCCTTTTGCTGGTAATCCGTGGGAGTTCACGCACAGCATACACAACGTCTCCCCGGCTCAAGCCATGGCTAACTAGTAGCTCGATAGCTCGTGACGCCCATCTCCACCACGCCAGCCGTGAGCCAACGATTAGCTGGTGGATAAGTCAGCATTGTTTACTTGATCTCCAGCATGTCCCCAGCTCACCAACACTCCTTCACCAGCTGTAGTTAATGTGCAGCCAGTGATCGATCCATATGCATATAAGCTGGTAGCAGCAGCGAGTTTGTTTACATCGAGCGCACCAGAAAATTTCAGGGAACCCAATTTCTCACAACACCTGACCTCCGGGTTGACATCACCCCACCTCCGTGTGTGAATCTTGACAGCTTCAAGAACAGACCTAGCTTGCTTCCTTCAGAACTGGTAGGCTGATAAAACAGTCCTAATTATACATGTTTTTTTAAAGAGGTCGAGTGGCTTGTTTTAAGCTTTGTGTTGGTTAGGCTTGACAGGTTGGAAATTGATTATACAGTCAAACTCATGAGTGAGCCACCGTACCCTTAATACTTTGAACTGCATGGCGCTAAAGAGTCACATTTTTTCATCATGATTTCAGTGGATTTCACAATATGGGGCCTTTAAAAAGTGACCCCCAGAAGGGCGTCCCAGAAGCAGCATGCTGTGATGCACTATGCCACACTAAAGACAGCATTGCATTCTATTTTTGGCCATGAGTCGCTTCTGGGATACATTAATTTCCACAGTCAAAAAAGGGTAGATAGGAAAGCATGCAAGGTTTCAATGGAAAATATCCAAAATCAAAGGCCATTGCAGCTATGCAATTTCATATCTATGTAGAGTACGTCACATGTGACCTAACAGCTCATTTACTCCCAGCACCTTTAGAGAAGTGCAGTGGTTGGCTTTTCGTGGCTTCAATCATGGCAGTGGAGAAGAAGAATGTTATATATGACATGAAACCAAACTGTGATATCAAACGTGATTCCCTTAGTCTTTTTGGTTTAATGGCGGATAGTATGAACAAACAGGGACCTTTGAAGTCTCGAGGGATTTTGTGAACTTGCAAAGCTGCTCCACGGATGAGGCTGTCCTGGTGTGTGTTGGTGCACGGCGAAGCACGCAAAAGCACCATTCCACTGCCGTTCCGCGCCACTCCAGTGTGAAGTCAGAGCTAAGCTTTTGCCAAATAATAGAAATCACTTATTTTCTATTATGAAGGTCGAAATGGCCAATCTGCAAACCAATAAGCACATCTTTACTGAACCATTTACAGGTTCCATACAATCGCACATCTTCAGAATCTACAGAAACAAATAAATTCCATCAAAATTTTCTTGCATTTTTTTTACTGGCTTAGTGGATTTCTAAACTTTTTATGTGTCTGTACATAGTAAAACCCCTCCCTACTATATGTAAGTTGCATCACCCAAGAATCATTGTTTACACACATTGTGAATAATAAAGGATGTTTAATGTGTTTGCACTAAGGTATTTTTCCTTCATGCATACCCATGTTGGTAAATAAGGTTGGTTGGTCTTCGCTCTGACAAAGTTAACTGATTATTAAATTATTGCCGTTGTACATAATTTTCAAGATCTTAAATGGGGATTTCCCACATTTTGCCTAGAAATAGAATGGAAGAGCAGTTTATTGTCATTGAACCAGCCATGGACATAGTTTTGTACATTTTTTTTGTCCCCTGCACTTTTTACTGTCCAAAACCAATATTACGCTATATTGAAAAGACACTGGTTGAGCACTAGGATGAAGCGGAAAACAACCGCTTGTGTTACATATTACATATTTTTCATGTACTTACTGTAAAGACATCCCCCCAGTCCTCATACTGGCTGTGCCCCCCACCCCCACCCCACCCACCCCTACACACACACACACACACACACACACACACACACACACTTCTAAAGTCAAAACAACGTCCATGGAACCAGTGTCCCTGTACAACGAGATGTACAGTAGTTTCAGTACAACATATACAAGATCTGGCAAAAGTACATGGAATACATAAACAGGAACGGTTAACTGTGGGCATGCAACCCTAAGGCGCTCCCATTTCACAGACAAAGAAGAGATGGATTTAAAAATAAACATTTCAATAGCAGTTTAACTCAATTTTATGATTTATCTTAAAACGTCTTGTCTATAAGTGTATTTGTTGCATAGCTAAACCAAAATTATTGTTCAAACAAAAAAATGCAGCAAATCTGTATGTCATTGTCCCAAATTCTCAGACATATATTTTTCTCTTGCACAGTAGAGCATTTGACAGCATGCCTGATCTTAACTAGTTTGATGCAGAAGGTGATTTGGATAGGTTAAGATTGATGAGGTGTGTATAGCCTGTGGCAACTGTTTCAAGTTTTGTAAGCGAGGAACAACCCTGCCTGTCACTGGAGATGATCTTCAGCAACACAAAAAAGCAACATCAAGATTTTTCCACGTCATCGCCCCTTCATCTGTCAGCTCCACACTTAAGGAGAACAAGCAGTGTCATTTATGGGAGAAAAGTCAAGCCCCTTGAGTAATTAAATAATGGGAGGTTGTAATAGTAAGATGGGATTTGTTATTTTCATTTCATGAAGGGAAAAAATGCATTTACACATTTTCCACATTATTTTGCGCTCTCTTTCTCTCCCTCATTAAAAAGAAACTTTTTTTTACACCAGCATTTTTAAAACAAGCCTAATGTCAATATTTTCCATGGGCCAGCAGTAATTAACTTTTATATCTGAATTTAACCTCAGCTTAATGAAGTTTAAAGGGATCTTTCAAACTCATTATTTTGTTTGGCTTGTTTACGTACTCCAAGCAGTTGTTGTCAGCCAAAATTCTAAACCTATAATTATTACCTGCTCATCTTTGAAATAGACTGTGTAATTTTTTAGAAAATAATCAACTCTTAATTAATATTACATGCACTTTTCCCCTTTTTCTTAAACACATCTATGTGCTTTCTAAACAGTTTTAACTGAAAGATCTAATGAAACAAATATAAATTTTTATTTCAAATTCTGGATGAAAATTAATGTAAAAACTTCACTTTTGGTGGAGCAACGTCAATGTGTAAAATAGTATATGGTAGGCATTGTTACTGTTGCACAAAAGTTTGTCCTTGACACTTGACTTCAGTGACTAAAGCCGGCATTATGATGAAATGATGGGAAACTGGCCAGCAGGTCATCAATTCATTTTTTTTTTGTATGTGAATCTTTGAATCCTGCAACAAATTGTAAGAGTGCATACACATTTTAAATAGACATGTGGTCATGACATGGAAACTCTATAATTACAGTTGTTTGTAGAGTAGCCGGTTGACAACCAGAACCGTCACTAACATGGTAACAAGGCTGCCATTGACAGTTGCCAGAAGGATGATCCCTTGATTTGAGAAACAAGCTGGACTGTCGGGGTCTGGCTTGGCACTGAGAGCTGGCAGTTCAAAACTGCGCCGGAAATAAGAAGGGGCAGCTCAGACAGTTGCCAGGAGACAAAAGGGACCACTCAGGATTAAAGTCCATAAGCTTTACAGATGAATAAAAATTGTTGAAAAGATTGATTGGAGAAACACACAAGGCCACAAAAGACAGGGAATCCCAACAACACAGGCAACACAAAATCAGAAAGTGGCCAAGTCAGTTTAGTATTTGGGGACCTTGTGGACAGAGTTAATCCTTCTGTCTCTTTGTGTTCCCTGAGCCATTACTGAGCACTTCTTCTTGTGTGAAATGACACAATGTACTTAGGAGTGAGCCACCATTGTGAAACACCACTGTGGTTTGTATCTGTGCTTGATCTATATGGTAAGGCATCACAGAAATGAAAAACTGCAAGATAACAGAGGTTGTCAGTTCACTAGTTTGAAAGTTACAGGTAACCGTCTGATTTATTTATTCAAGGCCAGCATAAACACTAAGAATATATGACATGTAAAAACAAACCAGCTACCTTCGGTGCCATAACAAATGTGACTCTGAGATATCACATGGAACATTTGCACATGTGTAAAACTCACAGTAACTGATTTGATTTCAGATTTTCATCTCCAATGAGCTGAACTGCAGTCAAATTGCAACTGTTCTATTAAACGATCTGTTGGGTTGCTATCTGATGTTCTACATTATCAACTCAATCTATTCAATCACAGCATTACCCTTCCTGCAAATAATAGGTTTCCAGTCAGAATTCCCAATTATTCTAATGTATTCACGCAGTTTGAATGAGCCTTGCAATTTGGCAGTTTGGCCTGGTTATACAAGAGAACATAGCTCTGATTGGCATAGCTAATGGCGCCTTTAGTTGTGTGTCTGGCAGTAATATGCACCCCCCATTTGTGACAGATTATGTTACAGAACTGATTAATGTGCCACTGCCTCCACATGGTGTTGAATGATGTGGCTCACCCTGATGATCTCTGAAATTCAGCCAGACCCCAATCTGACCCTGAATCTCTGTCAAGCTTGTATTAGATCTGTATAAATCTAGTGAACTTTAACTAAGCTCCAATACATCTCCCCTACAAAAATCAAACTGACAGGATCCCCAACGTCTCATTTGACATAATAGCACCTATGTCATTTAAGTTAATCACTGTTAAGCTGACATTAAACAATTGCCTGTATATATTTTATTCTGAAAGCTAACCAGTTATAGTATAAACAATAAAGTGATTACAAATTATTTGACTTTTAATGATAGATGAAACATTGTCATCGCTTTTACAGGTTGAATTTCTGGAACCAGAGTCTGCAAACTCAACCGCCAAAGTTCATGGTGCTTTACATACATCAAATAGTTTCCTTATAACAAAACATATAAAACAATTAAAATTAATATTTGAACATAGAGTTGCAAATGTATAATTTTCAAGTGTATTTTTTCTTTGTCACGATACGGGATGGTAGGGCCCAAAATGCAGAACCCAGGATGACAAGAGGCAGGAGATGATATATAAGAAAATCCTTTTATTTGCAGGATGAGTCCAAAACAAAAATAAATCCAAAAGGCTGAAGCCAGTAATCCAAAATGTCCAAAATATAAATTAGAGATCAAAAAACCCTAGAAATCACGAGAAGAACCAGGAAACACTAGAGCTAGGAACGCGGGTGCTTTGTCCAGTAATTAGGAGGTTGTAGGGTCGATCCCAGCTCCCACCAAAGAATGCTCCTGTTGTGTCCATGGACAAGACACTTAACCTGCCTTGGTTGGAGGGGTCGGTGGCACTAGTAGAACTTTCTCCTCCTGTGCGCAATATCAGTGGACTCAGTGGTCTCCTTTAAAAAGCAGTTGAAAACTCACCCGTTCAGAATGGTATTTACGTGACCTTCATCATCACTCTGTCCTTATTCTGCTCTTTCTACCAATAATGCCTTTCCCAGTATCCAATGATTTCTTCTTTCTTATTAATTTTCTCTTTATCTTTTCTTACAATTTTTAAAATGAACAATGTCTTATTTTTCTCATTTTATATATATATATATATATATATATATATATATATATATATATATATATATATATATATATATATATATATGTATATGTATATATTTATCTTTTTTAAATCTTTTTTATTTTATTTATTTATTTACTTTTATTTCTCGTGAAGCACCTTGTGACTTTCTTTTTTTCCCGCTTCTAGCAGTGTGCTACCAGGGCAGCTGTGGCTACATCAGCATGTGAATGTGGGTGTGTGAATGGGTGCATGACTGATTCTATTGTGAAGTGCCTTGGGGGTTGTAGAACCCTAAAGACTGATTCATGCTTCTCCGTCCTCGTCAGTGTGGTGAGACACGCAATGCCATTATCCGTCCTTGCGGACCTGCTGGAGATCTCCGCAAGGACAGACGGAGTCAAGCTCTCTTTTCTAAACATCCGTCTGTCGAGACAGAGAACGCAAGCTTGTGATTGGTCAGGACGTTGCTGTCGTCTACACCACCACCATTGCCCCCTCAAAAACATAAAGAGTGCCGAGGATAACTAGCGGCAGACACGGAGCAGCTTGAAGAATACCTTGCAAAAAATAACTCTAAAAATATGAACGTTTAATTCCCCCGTGACTGGAGGAGTGAAAAGATACGCAGCAGGCATTTTATTTGTGGACGGAAATGACAGGAAACGTGGGTTTAGAGGTGGCGAGCGCATGAAGAGGTGGAGGAGGATGAAAGACAAATTTGTCTGTGTTAAAAAGTCTCTTTTATACAAAAAAACACAATATAAAGACACTATCTTGGACTGGATACATGACACGATACCATAGAACAGCGCTACGCCCTCTGTTATCCTGGTGGGGAATTGCTTTGCAACACTCCCCAGGAGATGGAGAAGTAGGAGGGCAAAACATCTCCGTCCGTGCGTGCGTCTCTCCCTGTTGGAGCTGACAGAGAAGCATGAATCAGGCTTAAGACAGCACCATACAAAAACTGGCTTGAAAACCACCGTAGAGCAACTCTGCTACCTTTTCCTTCCAGGTTTTAACACTTTTGATGCAAGGCTAAGGCTGAGGCCTTCCCTGGAGCAATCGGGGGGCAAGCCACTATTGCTAGCGCTGACCTCTCATCTGTTACCTGTTAATCAAAAGAACACATCCCTAATTATTTTCAATTTCAAGCTTTAATTATTTCTAAATGAATGAGTTACAAAGTTCACTCCCCTCAGAGTTGCCATGATGATAAACTTGACCTAATAAACCTAAAATTGAACCAGGTTTTAAACGCGTTTATTTTGGCTCAGAATTTGGTCTTTTTAACTTGGGAGTCAATGGGAATTTGCTCTTTCTGGATCCATTCCTCAGTGGATGAGTGAGAACCTGCTAGTTCAACATCCACTACCCTCTCAGAACCTGAGCTCGTCAACTGATGCAAAAAATGTGACATAAAAACAATATGAGCTGCGTAAAAATGCTACACTAATTGGCATTATTTGGATATAGTTGTACAGAGATAAATCTAATCTTCAACTAAATATTATTTCTATTGAATCTGCAGTGTTGGGGTCTATAGCTGTATACTATTGTGGAATACACATGGGCGGTATAAACTAGCATGATACAACCCCTTTAAAACAAGTCAGTGTTTATTTCATAAACTACAAACAAAATCTCTTCCATATTTGGTACTTTCAAAATAATGCAGGTGCTGGTGTAATTTAAAACTTTAATTTAATTCATAGAACTTTTCTTAATTAAATTATAGATTGCCACTTATTTAGGGCAATAAAAGTGACACAACTTGTATTAGTTGAATTGGTAATACTATTTGTGTAATGGCATTCCTTCAGTGAGCCCCAATGTGTGATTCACTCTATTACCCTCATGTTTAAAATTATTTTTCCATTTTCATGTTAATCATATAACAATATTTCTTAAGGCTTCATTAGTTTCTTCCACTAATTTGACTTAAATATAAGCTCCACTGGCTGACCACTTTGGAGGTTTTCTGGTAATTGTAAAAATCATCAAAGACAAAATCAAACCTGTTTTGAATTTCCCCCTTTAACATGAGGAAAAAAGCACAAAAAATAAATAAAGAGACAGTGATGTGCTAAATGGGTTCAAATGTATGTCGCAGTTAACCATTACAAGGTCACTGCTACATTTAAATGCTCCAGAGGAGAGAAAAAAAGGATTGATTGAACAGATTCAATGTCCTGCACTCCTCATTAGACTCATTTCTCAGCTGCCTGGGGTTAATTACTACACACACACCTCACGCTGTTGTTCCACTTACATCATAATTACTGTGGCTGAGATTGAGAACAATCTGACGCTCAGGATATGGGGCCCTTCACATGCACACACATGTGCATATTCAAATATAACACACACACACACACACACGCACCACAGTTGCATTGCCATCAATATTCTCTGTCAAAACCTCCCTGTATATTCCCAAATCCCCCTCCCTCCCCAGGAGCCAGCTGTTTTGGAGATTGATTCCATTTATTTAATGATGGCAGTGCTAATGACCCTTCGCACATGGCTGATGGTGTCACTGACACCACAACATCTCAGGAATCAGCATTGGATCAGCCTTGAAGAGTAGGGGTCGGGTGATATTGAACAGAGCAGCATGACTTAGAGCAAGCACAACAGAAGGATAGGAGAGGTGTGCAGGCGATCATTGCCTTTCTCTAACAAACAAGGGCACCGGGTAAAGGATAGAAATTAATAATCACTCCATAGACTAATTGTTACTCTGTGACACAGATGAAAGAGCCCTATTTACCTCTCATTGAAGACTGGTGCTGGCCGGCATGGGTTTTGTGTACATTTGTCATTTTAGGATCTTTTGTGGCAGTTTTGTAAAACAAAACTAAACAAATATATCTTTGATACATAGAAATATTTTTGATGGTATGGGTAAAAGCGGTATTTCTATTAGCCTCTCCATTTTTCATGAAAAGAGTGACCACAAAGTGGTCATCATAATTCAGAATAAAGGTAATTATCTTGCCATTAAGGTAGCACTATTTGGTGGCATGGCCACCATTCTATCTTCTTTTAAACCTAGCTTTGCTATCAGAAGGGCATTGTTACATAATTTGGTGTACACACAACAAATACAGGTTGCTTTGTGCAAGCTGTTTTTAGTGGGTGGGAATGTGTGGTGGATAAAGGAAAGCAACACTCAAACGTTAATCGAGTGAGGCTCATAAGTTATATATGCAATGTATTCAGCCAGAACATATTGAAGTAAGAGGTCTGGATGTGTTTATCCTTGCGAAAGTCCTAGCTTAGACTTGTGCCCTCAGGTGGAAAGTGCATCTTACTAGAGTCACACAATATCACTACTCTAACATCCTTGCTATCTTTTTACAGATAATCCCGCAGGTCGCTGCAGCAGAGGATGTAGTCTTTAAATCATTTGCTTGTAGCTGTAAAGCCCATGGGGCGGTGTGCAAGCCGCCGTGCTTCAGACTGTAGACCACAAATGATATAGTTTTATAGGCTTCTTACTGTCCATGGATTTTACACACACTTTACTTTTATGGACTGGCTTATTGACAGATGCTCAGTACATTACCAAATTTCTTTCAGTGCCACATTCTTGATTAGTGGCAAACTTATTTTGAATAAAGTTTAAGCAGCATAGCACTTTTATACTGTTTCTGAATGAGTTTGGTCAGTATGTAAAGTCAACTCTATTGGCTTCATTCGTCTTTCGTAGAGTTGGATTAAAACACGGTAATTGTAAACGTTGATGGTAAACCACACCATTGCACCATTATCAAACAGCCAACTTTTTTTTTCTCTCAGTTTTTTGAAGTCACCATCATTAAGCACTAATTCACACCAGCAATAAGAGATCCTCTATGTGAAGGTTTTCAATCAAGAATTTCAAAAAGAGAATTATGTTAATATTACTTCTCTGTGAAAAATTGGGATTGGCTACATCAGTGGGCTTTGGGGGGGGGGGGGGGGGGGGGGGGCTGTAAACTTCCCACCCCACGTCTGATATTCACTGATGTCATATTCAACACACTCTCTACCCTGTTCTGGATACCCTGACATCCTTAAACACCACCCCCCACCCGCTCACACAGTTACTGGCGAGAGATTCACCCATGCCCCCCCCCCCCAAAAAATAAACAATTTCATGCGAGAGGATACGCAAATTGTTAAATGCATCCTGGGGAGGCTTTACTGCAAATAATTGAGAACCACTGGACTACAATCAGTCATGGCTATACATCATCTGCCCATATCCCTCCAAAAAAAAAAAATAGACAAATGCTCTGGGTTTGTCAGTCATGTTGGTATGTGCTAAAGGGAAATCCTGCAAAACTATATATTCCTAAATAGTGTCAGTACACATTTACAGTGCTATGGATAGATGCCTACATCCATTTTTCCGGATGATTTTATCATAATTTTCACAAAAACTGTGTCCAGATAAAAAACAAGCATCTGTCAGCTGGGGAAATTCCACCTCCACACAGGCCTGACATGGTCCGTCAGAAACAGTGAATGCTGCACTAATGGGAAGGGGGAAACCAGGAGTGTTGAAACCATTGCTTGTTATTAAGTCTGCTTCATCGGAAAGGATGCTTTAGAGAAGGTGACAGTGTCAAATTCCCTATTTTTATGACTATCCTGACTGCATTTATCAGTGCACTGGGATGATAATGTGGATTTAATGATTAGGTATAGTGTCAAAACATAAATGCTCAAATTATTTTAAACATTAAATAATAAAACAATAAATAGATAGATACAGTACAAACTTAGTCCACGTGTAGAATCAGGGAATGAAACTAAGATGCAATATGACATTTAACATCTTCTTACTAATTATTACAACTGTTACTGCAACAAAAATATATTTATGTATGTTTTGTTGTTAAATATAATTTCATTTCTCACAATATGATGATTTTTTTAATTGACTCCTTAAATACATTCCAGTTCCATCTATTTAAAACCCTAATCTATAATGACAGCTTCATTCTCTCTGTAAGTAGTTTCCTCCCTTTTCACTTAAATTTGCTCCAAGGTAAGACCTAAATTGAAATGTCCCACTCTGATAACCTTGGAATGGTAATTCCAGACCAAGACATTCATCAGTGCCTTTTGTGTTGTTCTTTTATTTGACCCCCATTTCTAATCAGTCTGTCTTGGTCTGGCTGTCCAACTCTTTGCCAATTTTATTTATTTTAAAGTTTTCGTAATAAATATTTTGGGGATTTTAGCCATCTTTATGACTACCATAGATTACCATAGAGAAGATAGACACATGGACAACATAGATTTCTGGCCTAAAGCATTACCAACCACTATTGAACAGTGTTTGTGACATTTTTCTTCAAAAGATCAGAAGAAAAATATTTTATTTTCTAGAGGATCATTAACTGCATGGGTGTCCATTCCTGCTCCCAACAGGCCACTACCCACCATTATGTTTTTGTTTCACTACTATAACACACTTTATTCAGTGGCTGAATTGCCCTATTAGCATGCTTTCAAATCCAAGAGAAGACCATTACTAATCCATCATTTCAAAATGACTGCATTGGAACAGAAAAACATCCAACACCTGCAGGACAGTGGTCCTCAAGGACCAGGGCAGTACACCGTCTGCTATCATTTTTAGATGATGTTTTGGAGATCATTATTTTAATACCACTAAGGTGTTATTGTTGATATGAAATTGGTATTTCCCTAAGATTAGGCTAGAGAATAGGAATGACAGCCACAGACTTATATTGCCCTTGCTATTGTGTGATTTTTTTTTATTCAGCTTAAGCTCAATTGATTTAATTTGAGTTATTTCAAGCACAAATAAGAATGGTCAAACACAAAAGAATAAAGCAAAACTCTGTGTCTAAAAGGGGGATTCAACTACAACTAGGGCTGCAACTAACGATTATTTTAATAATCGATTAATCTGTCGATTATTTTTTCGATTAATCGATTAATCGGTTTGTTATTGTTTAGCTATTTAACCTATACAAGTGATGGATGCATTTCAGTTAAGAAAAAACAAACATAAGAGAATTGTGCAGTTGACTGCAATCTATTTTATAGCACATGAACACAGTCAGCAGTATAAAATGAGCTAAACAGTGCAAAATATCAGTCCAGAATAATTTTTTAGCATTAGCTGGAAGCCTGCTCCTTCCACCATGGATAGTGGCCTCATGTCTTTTACCAGCATGTTTAGAATAGAGTTTGTAAGTGGTATGAATTGCTGGGGGGTGAGTGTCTTGTTCCCCATGTAGTTGTCCATCGTTGCTTGCTTTTTTTCTGCATAAGAAACACAAATAGACTGAAATAAGTACACATATAAAGTAAAGCAGCACACACACTACAACACTAAATCAATATTATATTATTTGAATTAACAATATACAGTGATCATTTATTTTGAGGGTTACGTTCTACAAAATAGGAGATATTCAGAAAAGTCTAATTTTTTTACTATTAAAAAGCTCTGAGTAAGAAGCTCATGAGGCTTTTACTTTGAGTCGGGAGTGTTTAAATTAGCTAGAGAAATGTGAAAAATGTTTATTTTGTGTAATACTGTTTAAGAAACATGATAAAAATGTGTTGTGAGGCGTTTTACAGCGTTAGATAGTAAAACAGCCTTTTAATAGTAAAAAAATGACTTTCTGAATTTCTCCTGTATTTAAAAATTGAAAGCGTACAACTATGCCGCGTTATATTCACCTGGACACAGCTCGTCTGAATATTTTTCTCCGAGGAGTTGTCCTCTTTTGAATGAGGAACATAGTTATGGGTTTGTGCAGTTTTTCTCTTAACGAGAACATTCTTATAAACAGACGTGCTAAATTTGGCAAGCGCATGACACACAACACGGAGGAGATTCACGATTGCATTTAGTCAATCAGAAGTAGAACACCGTAGACTGACGCGGCAAAAAAACATGGTTAACATCCACTATAACGAACTCAGCTAAAACACTAAGTCCTGCTTGTTTATTTTCTGTTACTTACCGGGCTGGCTCTTCCAAATGACGGCTCACTTGACCGCGGTGCTCTTCCTCGGCTGCATCAGCCCCCACATGCTTTCGTCTCAAATGTTCACTTAGGGACGTCGTGCTTCCGTGCCATGCTAGATGGTTTTTGCATATTTTGCAGGTCACCCGTCTTTTCAAGGCATCTAGAGTGAAGTGCTCCCATACTCGTGAGGTTTTTGTCCGGGGTTTCTCTTCAGTTTTGTCGCTTCTATTTTTCTTCCGTATTTCCTCTTGTTCCGCCATCTCTCACAGCAAGATGAGCATCAGTAACGTGATACGTCATGAAAACCGAGGGCACTCATTGGCTCATTTCTTCTTCTACGGCTCCACTGGTAGATCAGTGGCTCATTACTGCCACACACTGGCGGCAAATTTAACAGCTTGTAACCGATGTCAGATTGTGGTAAAAATAGACTTTATGCGGTAAAATATGATTATTAAACAACTAATCGATGACTAAAAAAGTTGTTAACTATTTTAATAATCGATTATAATCGATTAAATCGATTAGTTGTTTCAGCTCTAACTACAACATATATTCCCACTACATTTTACAGCAATAATTTGTAATTATGGATCACATATTTGATTTAACTCAATTTATTGATGATTATTTACACCAGTGGTTCCCAAACTTATTTAGCCGCGCACCCCCTTCTATGTCCCGACCATGTATATATATATATATCTATATATCTATATATATATATATATATATATATATATATATATATATATATATATATATATATATATATATATATCAGACGTCAAGCTAAACAGACAGGGTTAAAAAAAATTCCCCATCACTTTCATTTTTTAAATAGTAATTAATAAACATTCAATACCATTACAAATTCCTTTGATTTAATATTAAATAAATATTTAGAGTGCCCAGGTAGCACATAAACAATGCAATTTAACGGTTTTCTTAAAGTAGGAACGTTTAACCTGTGCGGCCAGAGCGCTCTCCTTCCTTCTGCTCTGCTTAAACCTGAGCTGATCACCTACTTGTGCGTAATCAAATGTCAATAGGGGACAAGATATAGCCATGATGTTCACTTTTACCTCAGACCGACTTATTGCTGTTTTATGGTGTGGCTGAATCTGCGATCCGCTGCCACGCTGACTGGAATAACACATGCTGCAGTAACAGGACTTGTGGTCAGGTTCATGAGGAGTCACTGGCTGTAGCGACCCGACTCATCCCAGAAGCTAATATCTTAATTTGACCTTGAATGAAAAATAACCTCTTAAAAGTTTTTATCGTGGTGGACGCAGCGTTCATTTCTGCCTTCAGTCTGACGGCGCGCCGGAGTTAAAGCAGCGTGCGCGCTTATTGAATCTGTGTGTGCCGCGCGCGCGGCACAGCCGCTCAAGTCACTGCGTCTTGTTATTGGCGCTATTTAAACTTCTGCCCAACCCAGATGTGCTCACGTGTGCACCCGTGAGCCGTGGTTGCGCTGGAACTCGTCTGACCTCTGACAGACGCACTCTGAACTTCAGATCTTCAGCGCGCTGTCAATAGCCTGAATGGGAATCATTTCTTGTTATTTTGTTACATCCACAATGTTCTGTGTGTGAGGTGTACAATGTCAGAACACCTGCATGAGACAGGGTGTTAATTACAATCTGCCAGAATGACTCGCCACCTTCAGATTTCTTCAACACCGTTAAAAATGATCAAATACGGAACATATCGGCGTGCGCAGGCCAGAGTGCTGAAGCTCGACGCATTGTTATTATGAAGCTAGGGCACATGCGGAGGACACGCGCGCGCGCAAAAATATACTTGTTTTCAATTACATTTATTGTGCCCACTTACTTTTTCTTTGGCCCACCCACAAATGAGTTTCTACAATAATGGTGACACAAGACAGACTTCTCTGAGCTCCACAGCCATTACACTTTTCACCTCGCGCACCCCCTAGCGGCAGCTCGCGCACCCTGGGGCTGCGCGCACCACACTTTGGGAATCCCTGATTTACACCAACTGTTACCAAAACACTTCATAGCTCATTTTTACACTCTCATACCATCTGTCTTACAATTTAACTGTTAATTGATTTCTTCAACTTCAATTATCATTACTTTTTCTTCCCCACCATGTGTTTCTCAAACATTTTATTTATATATATATATATATATATATATATATATATATATATATATATATATATATATATATATATATATATTTTTTTTTTTTTTTTTTTTTTTTTTTTTTTTTTTTTTCATGTCCTGTCTGGCTGTGAAGCAAACAGAATTAATGTCTGAATGCTGGTGACAAGCCTTACAGATTTACTCTCAGGTGGAGCATCAAAGCTTCTGCTTTTAATGTCACGCCTGATACTTAAAAAACTTTATTTTTATTGTTTTTTGAATGCTTGTAATTCCGACCGGACACGGAGACAGAGGTGAATGAGAGAGGACGAGAGAAAAGGGGGGGTTCCACAAAAAAGAAACAATCAATGATGAACAAGAGTCTGCTTCTAGACCTGCAGAAGGAGGAAGAAAAAAAAAACAACACACAACAATACAACAGGAGCAAACAATCACTGCGTCTAACTGACGAGGAAATATAAAATCAACATTGTTTTACTGAACAGTCAAACGATAATAAATGACAATACATTAAGTGCCAACCACAGCCTTAAGACAAGTGTTGAACGTGCCCAAGTCCATACATAAGATAGCACCATGTGAGCACCGGTGTGCGTGCCTGCGCTTGCATATGTAAGGTTTCTCTATAGGAGTGTCCAATAGAGAGTGTGAGGGGCCACAGATATGCCCCCCAAAGATGTGTAGGAGATGGAAGGAGCTCCAAGTCTCAGAGATCCAGGAGCTGCCCCGGAGCGCAGGGAGCCCAGGGAGACTGCAACCAAAAAAGCCCCTTCCCCCCTCAAGAGGCACAGAGGATTGCCCCAGGGGGTCACAACCAGCAGCCGGCAGAGTCCTGGGGGAAATCAGCAGCAAGCCCACAGGCCCGCCCGCAGCCTCCCGCCCCCAAGTCGGCTGAGCCCAGAACCCAGCGACTCGGGACCCAGAGGTGACCAGCCCTGCTGGGGACCCAATAGAGCCCAGGGACCCAGATCCCACCAGGCAGCCACCGAGAATAATCAGGTAGACATCAAAAATCTTAAACCCCCTGACCGGGGATCCGCGAACACTTAGGCTGACCAAGGCACCACACTCCACACCGAGTGTGGCAGGAAGAGAGGAGGTGAAAATGTGTAGCAGCAAAAAAAAAAAAGTCCCAGGAGAGGAGAGAAGTCAAAGGCCCCACCTGATATATACAGTCATACACAAACACAGTCAAATACTCCCTCCCTCAAGCTCTCATATACACATACAACCTAAGACATACAAAAATGTACGCCAGACACCCACTCATGCTCCCCATACACACCCTATTCACTCTGGTCCCGGTACTGCTGCACAAAGGGTACTACCATCATCAGTTCCCAGAGTTTGACCCTTCCTGCTGGGGTGCTGATGAGCAGGCTCCCCCACCCAACGCCGAGCAAAGCGACCCACCACCCCAGACCCCAGCCAGACAACCAGATCCCCCTCCTAGCCTCCAGCCCCGGGAAGCCAAGCAACAACAGAGGTGTGTTAAGACCCCTAGTCTCCCTCCCCCTGCTCCAATACAGTGTTGGTTCGTGTTGATGAGGTGTATTCGTGGCTGTGGTGAGCGGGCAGTGCAGGCATCGTCTGGCCTATGCCAGCTGATGCCACCACACCAGCCCTCTTCCCCCCACAGCCCTCTCTGTCTAAGTGCAGTTTAAAATTGGAAGTGGGCACTGGCACTTGGGATGAGGCTGAAAGATTCCCTTGCCAAATGCCGTTGAATGTGCTCACTCCCAAGGCCCTAAGTGTGTGTTTGCGTGGATGTCATTGGGTGTGTGTTTGCGTGGAATGTCATTGGTGGAAGTGTTTAATGTGCAAATAAAAGTGGGGGGCAGTCTGCCACAGGAATGCGTAAAGCCGGGCGTACACTGTGCGACTTTTTCACTTTTTTGAGCCGATTTTCCAGTCGTGCGAGAAGCCACGACATCGGGGCGAGTTTTGCGCCGAGCGGTCGTGTAGTGTACAGGGGGTTACGAGAGGCGATTAACACCACGTGACCAGCCGCCGATCAGCAGTTGTGAGGTCGCACGGACTTCTGGTGTGTTTAATATTTCGCTCGTCCCTCGTGAGGGTATCGCACTGTTGAAGCGGCGCTGCGAGCAGCTGCGACCCAAAAAGTATCAGAACCGCTCACGGCGCATGCGCGCGCAATCCTGCATCAACGCCGGTGTTGTGCCATAAATCGACTCGCTGCCAAAAAATGATTAGCCACTAAAGAAAGGAAGGGGAAAAAAATCAAATCGCTGGAGAATTGTTTATTTACATTTATACAACGTTTACATTCAATACAGGGCGCCATTTTACATTGTTTATTTATTTTTTAGTATCAAGGCTGTAAAATAAAGAAAGCCAGTTCTTACCACAAACCATCTTTCAATCGCAAATATTGCAAAAAGGATTAATATATCCTCATTGTGAACGTTTAAGACAAATAGCAACAGTTAAAACAGCTTCCAAACTGGAAAAAACTAAGCTAATCATTTTTTGGCAGTGAGTCGATTTATGGCACAACCCCGGTCGCTCGCTATTTCCCTAATAACACACGTTGTTCGTTTTTGTTTCTACACGTTTTTTTTACTCACAAAGATTGTCAAGAAAGCGTGTTTGTCGTGTTCATGTCAAATTAAACTGATCACAAAACACAGATTTACTGTCTTTATTTCGTTTTCCTCATCCAACCCCCATAAATCCCTGTGTGTCCTCCTGCAGCACTCCCGAAGGACAACAGGCAAGACAAGACAAAAAAGTCTGACGTGTTGAGTAAAAACTGCTATTTTTAGCACATTTTTAGGGCCGACGTGTTGCTACCAGACGTACAGTGTGAGCAGTCAGGTCGCATATGAGAACTGGGTCGTACAGTGTGAGCACATGACTCGTGAGATCTGCTCTGCGAGGAAGTCGTACAGTTTGAGCTGAAGCTGAGTGCTGCGAGTGAAAAAGTCGCACAGTGTACGCCCGGCTTAAATGGGGTCCATACCCGCACTCCCTGACTTGTCCACCCCCAAGGTCCTATGTGCATGTGTGTGTGATGATGTGAGGGAGCAGGAGGAGAAAAATGTGTGTGGGGATGGGGAGGAATGGCCGGTTGGCCTAAGCCCTCCAGGCAGTCAGCTCCCCCACTGGCCCCAATAGGCACCTCCGTTGCCAAAATGCCACCCAGAGCATGGGTCTATTTTGGACAGTGTCTTATAAACTTTAGACAGTAGTGTGTGTGGGGGGGGGGGGGGTCTGAGATTATAGAAGTCTAATACCCTTGGTGGTGTTTTTAATTCTACTTTATTGAGCTTAAATTTTTGTTTAACTACAGATTTAATTTGGTGATATTCTAAAAAGCTATTCTTATCTATTTCAAATTGGGAGACTATTCTGTTAAATGGGATGAAGTCCAATCCTTCATATATGTGTTCCAGGCATAGGATTCCTTTACTTTTCCAGTCCGAAAGGTTCATTGTATTGTTATTTTGCAAAATATCAGGATTATTCCAGATAGGCGTGCGTCTGCATGGTATTGGTGACAACTCTGTCCTTTTTAGATACTCCCACTATGCTGCCAGAGAGGTGCTGATATTAATACTTTAGAAGTTTTTTATGTTTTCTTATGCTTGAGCTAATAAATGGTAAGTCTGAAAGCTCTATCGCATTGCAAAGTGTCTGTTCTATATCTAACCAGGACTCATCTAGTGGGTTATCTTGCAACCATCTTGGTATATATTGCAGCCTGTTGGTTAAGAAATAATGGTAAAAGTTGGGTAGATCCAGTCCTTCTCTATCTTTGGTCTTCTGAAGTGTTTTAAGCTAATTCGTGGAGGTTTCTCCTGCCAAAGGAATTTAGCGATTGAGAAGTCCAGAGATCTAAACCAGTCAGCTAGTGGCTTGTTTGGGATCATTGAAAATAATTAATTTTTTCTGGGTAAGACCATCACTTTAATTGTAGCAACCCTCCCCATGAGTGATATTGATAAGGATTTACAACTTGCAAGATCATTTTCCACTTTCTTTAAAAGTGGAATGTAATTTAGTTTGGTTAGATCTGCCAACTTGGGAGAGACATTAATTCCCAGGTATGTGACGCTCCCTGACTCCAATTGTATATTAAGCAAATTGACAAAAGAGCAATTCATTGGTAGAACTGTGCATATTAACCAGTTTATAGAGTAATCTGAAACTCTTGAAAAAGAGTTTATCAGTTCTATTGAATAGGAGAGAGAGGATTGAGAATTCTGGAGAAAGAGTAAAACATCATCTGCATAAAGACTGATCTCATGTTATATTTTCTTACACTTTATGCTTTTAATCCCTTTTGTTTGCCTAATTGCTGCTG
Source organism: Nothobranchius furzeri (assembly GCF_043380555.1). NCBI lineage: Eukaryota > Metazoa > Chordata > Actinopteri > Cyprinodontiformes > Nothobranchiidae > Nothobranchius > Nothobranchius furzeri. The sequence goes on from NC_091749.1 coordinate 39,441,590, forward strand.
CTAGTGGTTCGATAAAGATGGCAAACAGTGAGGGGGAGAGTGGGCATCCCTGCCTGGTCCCCCTCTGAAGCCAGAAGCTAGCTGATATTTGGTCATTTGTCCAGACACGTGCTGTTGGTGAATTGAATAATGTTTGTAGCCAATTTATGAAGAATTTCCCAAAACCAAATGTATGTAAAGTTGCGAATAATGACTTCCAGTTAACTCTATCAAAGGCCTTTTCTGCATCTAGAGATAATATACTAGTTTCTATGTTTCTACTGTAAGAGAAATCTATCAAATTAAGTAATCTATGTGAGTTTGTAGATGACTGTCTACCCTTAATGAAACCAGTTTGGTCAGGGTGTATTATGAAGGGAGTTATCTTCTCTAATCTTTTTGTCAGGGCTTTACAAATAATTTTGAGATCAACATTAATAAGAGAAATTGGACAATAACTGGTAGGAAATACAGGGTCTTTGCCTGGTTTTAACAAGAGACTAATATTGGCTGAATTCATGTTTGGCTGTAATCTGTCGCTCTCTTCGATTTCCCTCACCCTTCTGAAGCCAGAATGATCCATAATTCTTGTTAGAACTCTGCCGGGAACCCGTCTGGACCTGGAGCTTTCCTATTAGGCATGGATTTAAGGGCTTCCTGGAGCTCCGCTGATGTTAGTGGCGAGTCCAGGACTGTAGCTTGGCTGTCTGATAATTTAGGAAGTGTTATCCTGTCAAGGAACTCATTGATCTCGTTATCTGATGGGTTTATCTGTGGTGAGTACAAAGTTTGGTAATAGCCTCTGAAAGTGTTTATTCTTTCAGGATCATATACTATATTCCCGGTTGAGTCTTTAACAGCAGATATGGTAGTTTTCTCTTTATTTATTTTTAACTGGTTAGCTAAAAATTTACTTGATTTATTACTATGTTCAACGTTTTCTATTCGTAGTCTTTGTGCAAAAAATGTGTCTTTTTGTCAATAATTCCATGAAGTTCTAATTTAGCTTTACGTAATTTGCTCAGTAACTCTCCTTCTGTGGATTCCTCGAAAGCCTTAATGATTTCTTTTAACTCCTGAATACGTTTGTTTTCTGTTATTTTCTTATGGGATGAGAAAGAGATTATTTTACCTCTTATCACTGCCTTTCCTGCCTCCCAGAGAACAGTTGCTGATGTTCCAGGCAGGTCATTATGTTCTAAATATAAAGCCCACTCCTTTTTAAAAAATTCTATGAAACCTTCGTCTTTAAGCAGAGATGTATTAAACCTCCAGTTTTTGCTTGGTGGGATTGTCTTCTTGTTTACTAGAGTTAAAGAAACCAGAGCATGGTCGCTGACAACTATTGGGTGTATCTGTGTCTGAAATGTCAGCCAACAATGAGCTGATGACTAGAAAATAATCTAAACGTTAATGAGAGTGATGGGCGCGTGAGAAAAAAGTATACTCTCTAAACATTTTACTTTTAATGAAAAAATAAACGCTCCTATATTTGCCTACAACCTGTTTCTCAGCCCTTCAATTGGGTCCTTCAACTGTTTTCTTAAATCAGAGATGTTTAAGCTTTTGAACTAATATTTGAATATAATCACAACAGTTGTAAACAAAGTAACATAGTACAGCCTACTCATTCAGGGTTGCTGAAACAATGGTAAAGAATATTGTAACACTTTACTAACTATGTGATAACCGAGTAACATATATTTAATAATAAAAGATGATTCTGGACCAGTCTCAGAAGATATAAATTTGTACGGAGTGCCAGGGTGAACTTAAATATGAATGAATGCCACAAGGTAAGTTATTTTCTTTATGTGTAGTCAACAATTATAACAAAACACAGTTGACAATCTAAACACAGTAGTGCAACCCGATCATCCGGACAATGAACAAAAATAAATTACAATTGGCCGGCAAAACGTACATTAACAAGAAAAAATAAAGTATTAAACCCACTTTGATACCCTTCAATTGTTGGGACCCTTTTTTTTTTTCTCTTTTCCCTTGTCACTGGTTTGTGTCCAATGCAACAGTTCAATTGTCCTACCACACAGGCAGAGGAAAAGGAAGGGTGCCACACCCTCTTCTGTCCTGAGGTTCCACTGGCTCACCACCCAGCGTCCACTGGGAGTCTTCTAAGGATTCAGTATGGCGTTTGAAGCGTGCCACAACCCGTGCACGCGGATTGGGTCCACAGCGCGCGTGTGAACGGGAATCGCGAGCGAAAATATACATGGCAGCGCGCGTGTGAATGGGACTCGCAAGCGAAAATATACATGGCGAGAGGTCATTTGTGCACTGAGAGGGAGCAAACTGTGTCTGTGAGCGCACAAGGATGTGCACAAGTGACAAACCTGCGTGCACGCGTTGTCAACGAGCACACGGCAGAGGAAAACGTGCGCGCGCGGCAGCCTCTGTGCGCGCTCGGTTTCTGACTCCTGCTCGCTCGGCTGTAAGGGCTTTTGGCACTCTGGAGGCGTGGCCTGTGGCAGATCTTCTCTGTCCTCTGATTGGTTAGTTTACCTCGCACTTTACCCTCTACCTATTTATATAAAAAAGTCTGATATTCAGTAGTTGCTGGCATAGCTCAGTTGGGAGAGCGGGTGACTCTTCCCCCCAGAGGATCCAAGTTCGAGCTCGGGCAAGGAAAATGCAGTAGATGTCATGTTAATTTTTCTTAATTCCAGGTATTTTACAGTTGTGACCGTTCAACTGTCATTAAACGTCCGAATGTTTGCTGGGCAGTGTTTTAAAAAGTGCACATAAGCTAGATGGTTTTAACCATATAAAATTACATTTTTTGTGATACTGGAAAAATACATACTGAAATAAAACTACTGATTGAAAACTTCATGACTGTGGTTGTACAATATATGACTCACTAATACACTGCAAACTCCCTTAGAGTGGGGCTTCCAGAGAGAGAGAGAGAGAGAGAGAGAGAGAGAGAGAGAGAGAGAGAGAGAGAGAGAGAGAGAGAGAGAGAGAGAGAGAGAGAGGAGGGAGAGGGAGAGAGAGAGAGAGAGAGAGAGAGAGAGAGAGAGAGAGAGAGAAGTTCTTGCCTCATTAATGTATTGTTTATTTTTTCAGTATTTAATTGACAAATTATCCTTTCAAATATTTAATTGATGAGTTACATAATTGTCCATTTAGAATTGTTGAATGGACTGAGTAAAGTTTGGTGCACTTTATATATTTCAAAACATGTTTTTTTTTTATTTTAATGATGCATATAAATAATTTAAATGTTAATTTAATGAAATATTTCTATTTTTTCATTACCTCACCCTTGTTTTGACAAAAACGGGACCTTGCTGGATAATATCATGGATAAACTATTTGTTCACAGTACATGGCTCAGTGAGGATCTGTGTTCCAAAGGAGGAGATACTCAGAAATCTGTCTGCAGATTGTTACAACCCAGACTGGAAGTGGTGGGCTGTAATAAGAAAGGAGACCAAACAGAGGAGTGGGTGTTCAACAACTGATTTATTTAACAAAAGTAAGGATTTACTAAAGCAAGTTAGTGAACAGAAAATGGCCATCTCAAGGTTTTACTCGGATGTCCCTCAGCAGGGACCTCACTTACTTTGGTTAAATAAATCAGTTGTTGAAGCCCCCACTCCTCTGTTTGGTCTCCTTTCTTATTACAGCCCACCACTTCCACTCTGGGTTGTAACAATCTGCAGACAGATTTCTGAGTATCTCCTCCTTTGGTATACAGATCCTCACTGAGCCATGTACTGTGAACAAATAGTTTCTCCGTGATATTATCCAGCAAGGTCTTGTTTTTGTCAAAACAAGGGTGAGGTAATGAAAAAATAGAAATATTTCAATAAATTAACATTAAAATTATTTATATGCATAATTAAAATAAAAAACATGTTTTGAAATATATAAAGTGCACCAAACTTGACTCAGTCCATTCAACAATTCTAAATGGACAATTATGTAACTCATCAATTAATTATTTGAAAGGATAATTTGTCAATTAAATGCTGAAAAAAATAAACAATACATTAATGAGGCAAGAACTTTTTAAACTTGAGCATACCTACACCCACAAGTCTATTTTTACCTGGTTAAAACCATCTAGCTTATGTGCACTTTTTAAAACACTGCCCAGCAAACATTCGGACGTTTAATGACAGTTGAACGGTCACAACTGTAAAATAATATCACAGGAATTAGGAAAGAATAATATGACATCAACTCTATGTTCCTTGGCCGGACTCGAACCTGGATCCTCCAGAGTGAGAGTCACCCACTCTCGCAGCTGAGCTATGACAGCAACTGCTGAATCTCAGATTTTTTTATATAGATAGGTAGAGAGTGAAGTGCGGGGTAAACTAACCAATCAGAGGACAGGGAAGATCTGCCACAGGCCACGCCTCCAGAGTGCCAAAAGCCCTCACAGCCGAGCGAGCTGAATTAGAAACCAAGCGCGCAGAGGCTGCCGAGCGCGCACGTTTTCCTCTGCCGTGTGCTCGTTGGCAACGCGCGCACGCAGCGCGCACGCAGGTTTGTCACTTGTGCACATTCTTGTGCGCGCACAGACACAGTTTGCTCCCTCTCAGTGCACAAATGACCTCTCACCATGTATATTTTCGCTCGCGAGTCCCGTTCACGCGCGCGCTGCCATGTATATTTTCGCTCGCGAGTCCCGTTCACACGCGCGCTGTGGACCCAATGCGCGTGCACGGGTTGTGGCACGGGTCTGACGCGATAATTCAGGTTCCAGGATCTGATGCGACTTCGCAGGGATGCTTCAACCGAGCAAGTTCACGGTTCTTTATCCGGATCTGTCCAATACTAAAAAAAAACTGACCGTCAAGTCAAGATGGGGTCTCTCAGATTGATCCAGCATCTTCGCCGACCGAGTGCCAATACCGGAGCTCTACAACCATAAACATGACGATATAACCACCATCTGATAGCAAGTACTTTATATTAACACCAGCTTTGGTAAAAAAAAAGTCATTTTTTATCTGCTTACCATGCGGATGGCAGAAGATTTTAGTTTGCAGTTCCTAGCGATGACACGAGGCTGTTTCACTCACAGGAAGTAAGGAACCAGAAGTGTCATGACCTTGGTCTGGTTTAGCCTTCCAATTGGTCGGGTTCTCCCGAGGGATCATGGGAAACGTAGTAACACCATATTTCGACAGAAATTCCATTAAATAGCCGTTTTTAATCAATAAAGTCTTATTTATTTGACAGTTTATCAATAAATTACTTATTTGATGGTTTTTCCTCAATTTATGTCAGATATAAATATTTAAGCACATTTTAATGGAATGATATTTTATATAAAAATAGATTTCTCCTAAACCTTGGTTACAATATCAATACACATCTTATTTGCTTAAGTAAAACAAACCAAAGATGGATTGATTGACCCATAAATCAGGCCTTGGTAACTAAAATTACCTCAGCGTTACGCAACCCCAATCACACCCTTGCTAAAGTCACACAATTGATGCATTATTTTTTCATGGAAGACATTATAATTTTAGAGGGAAAAAAGTACACAAGTGCATCCTGTTCAAAGAAATAGATCTATCAGCTCATGAGTCTGAGCAAGTTTTATCTTCAGATCAAAAGGCATAGTAAAATACATGTTGCAAGCACTTGCATCAGTTTATTTATTGGTGAACACAAAAGATGACCAAGTTCACAAAAAGGGCTTTCTCTTTTGAAGAATCTAAATCTTTTATCTGTACTTTTTTCCTTTAGCAAAAATGAAAGATCAAGAATTTAGACCAAGGGGTTAGAACACATATGTCAGAGTCAAGGCCCGCGGGCCAGATGCAGCCCGCGGAGCATTTTTATGTGGCCCGCGAGATAAATATCAAAAATATATTAACACTGGCCGATTTTACCGCAAAGACTACAACTCCCATGATGCTTTGCGGCGCCAGCGCGGAGCAGTCGCGCCCCCTCCTTTGTATTTTTTCAGCGCCGAGGCAGTCAGAGGTAGTTGGGTGTCTGCAGCTCCGCTGTCTCGGACAAACTACACTCCTTTCACTCAGCGCCGAGTTCACTCAGCTGTTTTCTGACGTTGAAGCCCAGAAACGGAGATTCTAGCCGCTCAGTAATGTGTTCACGACTTAAAGAGGAAGTTTTCAAACTAACTTCCAGACAGAGTTAACTCCAGCGAGCAGCAACACGCTCAAACCAGCACGGCTCTGTGGCTGCTGACGTTGTTTCCTCCCCGACACACAACAACGCGGTCAAGCTGCTCAGACATGTTCATCAGCACAAACCTATGTGAGCACCTGTTGTCATCTAATGTTGTCATTATTATGATGAAGATGAACAAAACAACAGGAGTCTCCTCCTCAGCTTAGATCAACCCCATGATGCAGGTATCTGGCTGGAACAGGTGAGCATCACAGTAAACCAGTGGAGCAAACTGAGCTTTAAATATGTTGGTTTTATGCTCTTTTTCTGCTCCAAAATATGAAAGTTAACAGGTGAGATGTTGCATTTTCATTTAAGATAAAATGATATCTTTATTTTGTTGTTGGCATGTGAGAAAAGATTTAACCTACAGTAAACAGGAAGTGGAAAGGCTGCAGATAGATGGATAGAATAGAAAATCCCTTTATTGTTCCTCAGTGGGGAAAGCTAGATGTCACAGCAGCGATGACACTTATTACAGGAGAAAAAAAGGAGAATTAAAATAAGAAAAATGAATAAACAAGAAAACATAAATCCTGAATAGATTTTAAAAATGCTGATTATACCACAAGTAATGAATACCACTGATGTGTTTTATTTGTAACTGACTTGCTCGTGTGTAATTTGGTTATTCCACATTCAGTGTTAATGCAGAAATATGTTTGTTTCCAAATTTAAAGGTTCAAAATTGCATATATGTTGATAAAGAAAAAGTGCAAATTTGCCGTCACTTTTTCAAAAAATATTAAGTTTGGCCCTCGACTCCGTCCCAGAGTCTCATTTCGGCCCCTTGTGAGTTTGAGTTTGACACCCCTGGGTTAGAATTTTAGTGAGACACAACCAGAAGAGGTAAGGATCCCATACCTAGGTGTTTCAATGATTGCTTTCTGATAGACTGATGATCTGTAAGATGCTTTGATAAAAAACAAAAATGTGGAACACAAATTATGGAAAAGGTGTTTATTTTTATCAAAATAATTGATTTTGCATGTGTGTGTGTGTGCCTGCGTGTGTGTGTGTGTGTGTGTGTGTGTGTGTGTGTGTGTGTGTGTGTGTGTGTGTGTGTGTGTGTGTGCATGGGGCACACACCAGGAAGGGTTCAGCCATACTCCATTGGGTTGGACCGTCAACTGTGGATCTATCTGACATTTAATTCAAAGTCTAGTTATTCCCAGTACATCTTGCAATATGAATGCTCCAACATTCTTCTTTGTTGTTTTCTACAACATGACTAATGTTTCTTTAATGCTGATGTTGAATTTGGTTGGGATATGCAGATTTAAGGTGGTGTATCTAACCGTATGACGTGATAAGCCAGCTTTGCTCAGAACAAACCGTGGCCATTACATCACTAATTTACAAAGGAAAGCAGGTTGGAGACAGGACAGGCTTTGTCACCCTGAGCTGCCAATTCACCAACAAGGTGAATGGGGTTCTCAATTAGGAATAATAGCCATGAGAGGCCTACAACTTTCATGGTCTTCAGCATCTTAAGCAGATCTCATCTATTCCTTGTGCCCTCCTACTGAGCAGATTTTTAACAACTTCAGTGACTTCTATCAAGGTAATTGACTTATCTGCCTTCAGGTCCCCTCTGTCTCCTCACTGGATAACATAGTGACTAGATTAAGGCCTAGTCCACACGTAGCCGGGTTTTTTTTAAAAACGAATATCCGCCCCTCCAAAAACTTGCATCCACACCACCTCGTTTTAAAAAAAATACTCTGTCCACACGTACCCGGATACGTTGTTAAGGACATGCCAGACCTGTAGGTGGCAGTACTTCCCCCATTCTTAACCTCGTCCTTCGTCTGTGGTCTTCCGCAAGGAGCAGTAATTCCGCTTGCAAAAACAAACAAGCAAAAAGCGCTTGGACAATTGATAAAGCGAGCGCAGCTCTGAGGGCATCCATGCTGTCGGCTAGTGTAAACACAGGTCGCACACGTGATGTCAGCATTTTTTTGTCGCGGAAAGTGACGTTGCGGACCTTAAAACTCTGGTTTTGTCTGTCCACACGCAGACACCCAAAACGGAGAAAACGCAGATCTTCACTTTGGCCAGAGTTTTTAAAAAGCTCCGTTTTCGTGTGAAAAAACTCAGTTTTCGTGCGGATGACAGGCCAAAACGTAGAAAAATGTTTTGGCAGATCCCCGGCTACGTGTGGACAGGGCCTAAGAAGTTCCTCAATGCTCATTCCTTCTTTCCTGACAATGTTGTGAGCCGGGAGGTGAGCACTCTCCACACACCATCCTCTCACCTGTGTTTTGAGCTTCTCTGGTTTCAGGAGAGAGAGCAGCAGATGCGACCCATCAGCTGATTAGCTGGCCGCCTTCATAAGGAGGACGCTTTTGGTTGCCGGATGATTACGCCTCACTGGTAGAGTCCCAGCCCTCGTGAAAACTTGAAACCTTGTCTTTGAATCTATTTTGCATCGTGTTTTTTGCCCTGACCTAATTCCAGTTTTTTCTTACGCTCCAGACTCAGTCATCCCTCCCCATAACCTGCATTCTCATTTCTGGATTCCTACTGCGTTACCATACTGCTCACAGTCTTCCTCCTCGATCCTCGTCCTCTAAACTGGTTCAACCCGCTCACTGCACAGTCTGCCCTCTATCTCCTACCTGCTGGAAACCCATCACTCTGCGCTCTTGAATGCTCTCTCGCTCTCCCGGCTCACTCCTCCTCGGACATACTACTTCTCTCTCCCATCCGTAAGTCCCTCCGTCAACGCATCCCCTGTCATACTGCAAATTCCCAAACTCACGTCTGCTCCTCTCCCCTCTAGACGCTGCTTCCTGTTCTCTCACCCGCTGGATTTCCAGTGCGCCTTTAGTTCTTCTAATAAATTTATTTTTTTCTCACATCCTGCCTCCGAGTTTGATTCTGCATGTCCTGGGTTAAACACTTGCCTCAGATCATGACAGACAATATTTGCCATCCAGGTCAGTAGTTTGCGATCTAATTCAAATACAGCATAAGATGGGCCTTTTTCCCCTTGAGTTACTGAATGGTTTGCAAACACTTTTTGGGGCAAACAAAAGTACTCATCCATGATTCCATTGATTTCTTTTGTGAATTAATTGATATTTTTCAACTACTTTAGAGTCTTTTTGGCTATGAACCTGTCAGCTGCTTCAAGAGACCACTGACAAGCTCCAAAGATCCTTTCCCTCAACTTGATGTCTTCCAATACAATTTAACGTCCACCAAAGGGTACTCTGGTTGCTGCCTCAAAAGGCATCAGTGACCTTCAGGCCATGGATACTGGAAGCTTAATGTGCAATAAAGGCTTTTGGAACATGATTTCTATGTCTTTGGTATGTTCTTACTGTGTCTTGTTTCTAATTCCATTTTTGGTTCTTTTTAAAACACAGGAAAGGTTTCTCTTTACCTTGCCGACAGTTTTGTTTGCCGACTGCAAAACATCCTCAGAGCTGATGCTGATGGTGGCGTCACATCCTACTCCGTTTATCCGCGGGCAGCATCTAAAGATGGATACAGGAAGCTATAGAGATAAGATGTGGATGTGGGACTATGAACAGAGATGATGGGGTCTACACATTGGATCGTGCATGAGACCATCATCGGAGAGGGGAAAGCGGGCAACAGAGGGCAACAACGTCCTCTGCTGCCCGCGGATAAACGGAGTAGGAAGTGACGCCACCATCAGCGTCAGCTCCGAGGATGTTATGCAGTCAGCAAACGAAACTGTCAGCAAGGTAAAGAGAAACTTTTCCTGTGTTTTAAAAAGAACCAAAAAGAATGATTTCTATGTGTCTGGGATGTGGGAAAAATGCTCCTGGAGATGTAAGTTGAAGATTGGCTGTTTCTGTCTCTGTCAGGTCTCTGTCAGACATCCTCCTCTACCGCTGTATGCAGGTTACCATCAAATAGAAGCCAACTTTGCTTCTATCTTTTTTGGTTACCTGTAAGTCATTTCACCTCTTAGTCAAGAGGCTTTTTAAGTTCTAAACTGTTCAATTACCCCCACCCAGAATAACATAAACTACAACAATACATCAAACACTACAGAATATAGTAAAAAAGAAAACTGCTTTGCAGGTCGGTCTGGCCACGCTCAGCAGGTCTACCAAGGCAGGCTCCCTCTTTGGAAGTTTTTAAATCTCACATGAAAACCCGCTTTATTAGATTAGCTTTTAAATTCTGACTTGTGGGGTAGCTTCTCTTTTTTATTGTCTAAACTGTGCTTTTAGTGCTTTAATCTCTTATTGTGTTTTAAATTGTGATTTTATGTGTGTGTGTGTGTGTGTGTGTGTGTGTGTGTGTGTGTGTGTGTGTGTGTGTGTGTGTGTGTTTAATCCCTATTTTTGGTGTCTTTAGTTGCTGTATTTGCCTGTGAAACACTTTGGCCAGCTCCCATGCTGTGTCTAAAATTGTGCTATACAAATAAAATGGTATGCTGTGGTGCCATACATACATAAATACTTGACGTAAAAAACATTTTAAAATGCGTGTAAAGTAAAAGTTGCAATAACTTTGAATGAATAAAGGGTATGTGAACAACTACAGAAGAGAGAAAGCAAAATACTATCAATAAAAAATATGCTATATAGATAGTTAGACCTAATGGTTCAAAATGCAACATCTTTAGCATGTACCCACTGCTCAATGAGCAGCAGCATTACCAAAAATGATTGATAGAGCTAAGAAATAGCAACAATGGGAATCTAATCCTTCTTGAAACGTATCCGATGAAATTCCCTGAAAGTTTCCCTAAATTTCATGGAGTTGAACAGACCAGGACATAGAGCATCTATTCTAAAATTGATTTGCTCTTATATATATATATATATATATATATATATATATATATATATATATATATATATATATATATATATATATATATATATTATTCATTTTTATTATTGTTTCCCCACAGCCCATAGGGCTTGTGGGCTCTTCCTCTTAATTGAAGATTGTTTTGGTTGGAATTGTTAATGCTTTTATAATTGATTTATAATGGATATACGTTTTCAAATGTGTATTTTTTTAAGAAAAGTAATACAAGTTTTACTCCAACTAACGTGTTCATGAACCAAACTGCAATAGTTTTAAGACGTGATGGTAGTCAGACCAGGGACATACACACACTCACTCATACATTCCCTAACATACATATATTAAACTTAGAAAACTGAGCTTTTCTGTACAGTGAAGTCTTTAGTTCATAAAGAAATAGATAATTTAGATTTTGTGAAGTCTACTCAGTAACACAACAGATTCTAGCTGCTGTTGGATCCCAAGGCATTCCCATGCCGAGATGATATAAAATCCCTTCAGCATGTTCTGGGATTACCCTGGTCTTCTATTGACGTGTGCCAAGAAGACTTCCAGGGGAAGACAACCAGTTAGCATCCTAGTCAGATATCCAAACTTCCTCAGCTGACACTTCAGATTTTTATTTCTGATCTGAGATGGGCTACTGTATAGACTGCTTGTAAGTGGGATTGAAGGTGTTCTTTTGGTCAAACTAAAGCTTATAACATAGATAATGGTTGGACCTCAGCTCAGACTGGAGCAGCACCCTCATTACCGCAGTAAAAAAGTCCCTCCATTTGTCCATCACTTCCAACATGGGCAGAGCAGTTTACCAAAATCCTACATTTTTTACCCATCCGCTATAAAACAATGTGCGCTTAATTGCTGCAAAATGAAACAAATGTTTAGTTTGATGGACAGCTTTGCTTTGTTTCTTACTATGAAGCTAGCAGGACATTCATTGTGTCTGTATGTAATATGTTTTTGCTAAGCATCTAGAATTTTGCAAACATAAATTAAATGGAGTTGTATGAATGCTAATCTATTTCCAAATCTCTACATGCATTGTCATGATCTTTAAGGCTTTCTGGTCTTAATCCAACTTCATGCTTGGAGCCTGTGGGCATTAATCCCCAACACATTTTGTATGATATGTGATAAAAGAAATTCCTGACAGTCTATCTCAACCCAGCTCTTTATCCTTTTAACTCTCTTGGCAATTTTGCCTTTTAACTATTCAAAGTGCTTTTACGGAGTGACACTTGTTGAGAAGGAGAGGGTTAAAAGGCTGGAAGAGCACACTATGGTGCACGAGTTATGGGAGCAGATACGATGAAGTGAGTTACTAAGACCAAAGAGCATTTAATGGCATAATTATAAAATCTTCTTTTAAACAAATCATAAATAAAAAAATGTGGTACAAACAATACTGCAATAGTAAGGAATGAAAATTAGTCATTTTGTTCCAAATGTAATCATTCTGCCTTTACTCCTTAGTTTTTCATGCTGTTAGATTTCCTTACTAAAAAATATGTCATATGCACCTTCTTCATTTTCCTTTCTTTCATGAAGGCTTTACGGTTGTGCAAAATAAGCTGACGGTAATTTAACAATTGTCCATCCATTTAAAAAAGGATGGCTTAGTTACTCCACAAAGTAGTTCCCGAATGCGGCCGCAGCTGCCTGTCTCCAGCAATCTCCTGGCAAACAGGCGGGGTACATCCTGGACATGTTGCTAGTTAGTTAAAATGTGATTAATCAAGATTAATTCATTACAAAGCCTCCGATTAATTTAATTCATTTTTAATCAAATCTCACCCATAATGATAACATAAATACACACAAAAGCTGAGTTTTTTATGGGTTTACTTTAAGGTTTAGATGTGTAATATGTCTACAGAGAAGCATGAGAGGAAATTCTTTGACAGAATGAAATCTTTTTCACATCCAAAACGGGGATGTCACGTTCTGCGTCCGCCTCATGTGTCTCCTGGTGTTCTCCAGCCCTCTCTAGGTTCCCCTTTTGTGTCTCCTTGTGTTCCTCATGTGCCTCTTTGTGTTCCCCAGCCCACTCCAGGTTTCCCCGTTAGGTGTTCCCCTAAGGTTTCTGTGCCCCTTTAGGTCTCCAGCTCTCTCCAGGTTTCCCTTAGGTTCCCGATTACTGATTTCAGATTTAGTTATCCCATCCCAGTTAGTGTTTTTCTTCTGGTGTCTAGTTTTCAGGTTTAGGAGTTCACTTACCTAGTCAGTTTTCCCCACTCAGTTAATTAGTCTCACCTGATCCCTTCTGATCTCACTCCCCACACACCTGTCACCTGTTTCCCTGATTGTTTCCCTATGTGTATATAACCCTGTCTGCGTCTCAATGTGTTGTTGGTCCATTGTTTGTGTCAGCGTTGTCTCGTTTCCCTCTCCTGGTCTCTTGGTCTCTAGATATTTGGATGTTGCAAGGTTTTGCTCATAAAATGAGCTCTTCGTCTCTTGGTCTCTACGTATGCGCATTAGGATTTTTGGATTTAGGTTTTTGGCTACTTGCCCTTTTGGATTTTACTTTTGGAAAATTAAATGTATACAAATAAAATGGTATGGTACTAACTAGATAAAGTAACAAACTAAATAAATGTATTAACTAAATAAAGGATTTTACGTTTTCTACTACTCCTGCCTTGTGTCATCCTGGTTCTGCATCTTGGGTCCTAACCTCCTCCTGGCTTACATCGTGACAGGTGAACAAGATTCTTTTTCACTGCCCACTTTTAGTCATGATAAAAAGGCATTCAGTTGTTTGCAATTTACAGTTTATGTTCCTAGAAGTCAAAGAAGTTGATACGTTTTGCATCAAAATCATAGACAGAACAGTTTTGTACAAACATACAAATAGTTGAGGATTGTACGGCTTAATGAGAAATAGTTTGTAACTCATTCAAAGTAAAACATTTATATCATAAGCTGGCTCTGGGGGATTCGTTGCAAGTTACTGACTGGGACAAAGACACCAACAACCATCTTTTGGATGGCTTGGTTAAATATTTAATTGCAGAAACCCTGAGTCAGACTGTAGACAGATTTTAAAGTAACATCAGGCACATCCGTGTTGCATAAACAAATACACTCTTTGTAAAATTTGGAAACCATCTTTTAGTGTTAGCCCTTGTCTGACGTTTGATGTGCAATCACTGTAGAACCATCTCTGAATCTGCTGAATCTCCAGATCTAGTTTTTCTTTTCTTTCTTTTTTGTTTCACAAGAACTGATGGAGGTCTCAGCAAACCCTGGTAAACAGATAGTCTTGCATTTAAGAAAATGATTGCCCTTGATGTGTGACTGGCCTTTGGCCCCTTTCATATATTTGAAGTCATTTTTTAGTTTCTCTCTGCTTTAAACCCATGGTGGCTATAGTCCGTTTTGAAAATATTCTGCACAGAACAATGCAGTTGGCATCAAGCATTTGCCTCTTTTTGTATGAAATAATTGATCCTACAAAAAAAAAGCGTTTTTTGGCTTGACTGAACAGTGTATTTGACTAGATCCTTTTATGTTACAAAATACTGTTTTAAAACCTAACACTGTTGCACCCTGATGTTTCATTAACATTTGCAAAAAAAAAAAAAAACATCTGTAAGAGGCATAGAGCTAAAATTCATGATCAAATGAAGTCTTAAGACAACACAGCTTCCAGTTTTACTCAGAAAAGATTAGCAGAACTTTCTAGGTGCATACATTACAGCTCCCAAGAAGACATCTCTGTATTTCTGCGATTACATAAGGCATATTGCCATTTTGCTGCTAAGTTTCTTGTCAGATTTTACTTCATGTATCAAAAGTGACTGCTTAGACAGCATGGAGCCCATTAACTTGTGGTAAGCTTCACATTAAAGGAGCATAATGGTGTATGAGTATGACAACGCTTCAGTAATGTATGGCTTTTTTAAATGCTAAATATGGAATGATTTACATTGTTGGAAAGCAGGAAAAATCCTGATTTTGAAAGATATAAACAGCACACCAATGTGGATGTTAGATGAATCCATATAATAGATGAGGAAAAACTATTATCAAGTCAAATTAAACTTTAATCTTTGACAGCTCCAGGCTCCTTAGCTAGCTCAAACCTTTGCATTCTATTTATATCAATGTTTTGAGAAGAAAAAGTGCAGTTCATTACAATTCAGTTTATGCCCATGTCCAAATGTTTTGCCCTCACTTTTAGGCATTTAATACAATGATTTGGACAAAATAATGCTTGTGTTAGATCCACCTCCACTGTGATTAACTGGATTGTACTTTTGAAATAAGACAAAATGCTGAATTTTGCAGTTTTATTATCAGTGCCATAGCTAAGCATGCACAGTGTGGTACCAAAGACAAGAATTAAGTACATGTCAGGATTAAGAACATAACAACAAACAGGTAATCATTTTGTGCCTGATTGTTACCAACATTTGTAATTGTGGTTAAAACTTTGCAGCCCCTGAATGCAAAGAGGGTGTAAGATTTGCAGCCCTAATCCATGGTCATGACAATTTGATCATGACCAAAAAATGAAACAAGATACCAAATACAAGGAACTGAAATGGGCTTCTTCCAGCCTTAGAAGTAAGATGAAGAGCTCCATGATCCAGATTTCACTCCTCCTTATCCAAATAAGTCATCTGAGGAGGTTCAAGCATCTGATTTGCTTCATAATTCTGGATCAGATATCAAAGGAAGAAGATCACAGAAGAGATCCAACACTTGCTGGAGGGATTATTTACCCCTCAAGAGGAGCTGGAGAATGTTACCTAGAAGAGGGATGGCTGTACTAGTGACCAAAACCTTAAGTAGGTGAAAGAAACTGCAGGGAAAATGCACACATCTGGTATTGCAACACTGTGTTGGGTATTATTTTTTAAAAAAAGCTGCATTTAAGGTACTTTATTTAAATGTTTTAGATGTTTGTATACCTCCATTACATTATACTGGTGTCTGAAATACTGCATGGCAGAGCAGTCTTGGATTTCCCGTAGACTTTACAAACTCCCCTGACTGAATAATTTGTGAATTTTGATGCCTTCTAAAGCATTTATAGTATACTAATTTTTCAGGCCATTTCTATTACTTTGGGCTCAAGTGTAAAATCGTCAAAGTATAATAAACCGCCTTTCTCTTTCTTTGGTTCTGTGTGCCTTGGGGCACACAGCGTGCTGGTGTTTTGTTTTCAAACTCCTACTTTTTATATTCACTCTGCGCTTAAAATGTAAATCAGGAGACGCAGAACAACAGGGAAGGAGTTGATCTAGTGGGTCAAGGCAGAGAAAAAGTCATGGAAAACATCATAAAATCCATTCTTCCTGCCTGGAGCAAAATGAACAAAGCTTTCACATTGGAATGAAAGTAAACTGCCACTGGAAAGAGTATCATTTATTTAGGTCTATATTTAATTATCAGGGCATTTCACAATAATTGCTGAGAATCAGTAGGGAGAGGTGATGTGTAGCTCCTCAGGTCAGGGTGCTGCCAGCTGCCCCAAATCCTCATATTTAGAGTCTAAACACTGACTAGGTGTATAATTTCTATGAATCACTAAACAAACAGCAATGCACTGAGTGGTGGAGAATAAACACGAAACAGAGAGGGTTTATTAGATTCTGTTTAGGCATGACCAATGAAAATAAAATCACATGGAAAGAAAAAAAAGGTGAGAGCATGTTCATAATTATGTGTTTTGGTAAAACAATGCTAAAAGCCCAAACATTTATTTATTTATATATTAGTTTGAATAGCAAGAATGAATGGTTTCATGGAGTAATGAGTAATCATTTTAAAATGCAGAGCAGGAGGAGGCAACAACCTAACCGACAGCTTCCACCCAGAGTTTTATCTTAAATCTGAGAATGTGATAAAAGGAATTAAATAAACATCAAAAAGATACATTCACACAAATATACAGAGTTATAACTTATTTTTTGCTCCAATAATGAAATAAATTTGAGTCAATAAATATAATAATTAACATAATCTGTGTGATGCTGAAATGTACATTATTTCATAACCGAACAACATTTCATGTGCCAAAATGAAAAAAAAATAATTTATAAAGAACAATATATTATGTCACGGCTGCTCCAGTCATCAAAGGATCGTCGGGCAGAGCATACACCACGCTCAGTTCAATCCAGACTCTTTTCATGTGTCGTTCCACAGATGTGGAATGACTTTCCAAGCACTACCAGGAACTCCTGAAGACCCTGCTCTTCAGAGAGCATCTTCTAAACTAGGGCTCTACTGTCCACTCCTTGTTCGCATCCCTTTATGATTCATTATGCTGCCTCATTGCCACCTTGGATTGACTGATTAGTGTTTGTTGTTAGCCTCAAGGGCAACCTGCTGGCTTCATTATCACTTGTAAGTCGCTTTGGACAAAAGTGTCTGCCAAATACATAAACAAACAAGCATGTGCTCACGTAACTGGCAAGGGATATTAATAGTCATTTAGCATATAACTCACCATTCCTGTTAGGCATTATCCATAGGATATGGTTCTATAGGCCTTGAAACAGTCATAACATCTCTATGATCTCTGGTTGTCTTCTACGCTAATTCACTAAAGCTATGGGGAGCATGTGCAAGTTTAGCCTTTTTTCCTCCTATCTGCTCCTTCTTAGCATCACAATCTCAAATCAAACAGCACTGATTGTATGTTGTTGCAAACACACCCATGAAGTGCAGCAAGTTGGAACATTTAGTACAAGCTTCCCAGAGAACAAACGAAGAACAAAAGAATTTCCCAAATCTAAATTTAGACAGTGCTTGGCTGATGGATGCAAACAAGGGCTTTGTGGCCATATTAGAGTTCTCACTAGTCACTCTTCCTCATTAGAAATCACATTCACCTTCTTTTTTTAATGAAAAATAAATAAGTAACATAACATACAGGTCCTAATTTTAATCAGCTGGCATGCTGCGGTGACCACATTTCCCTGTTTCTTTTGCCTTGGATGCAAATGAGGAGGGTACAAGGAGTATGTTGCAAAGCAGGAAGTTGCATCTACATGGATGAGTAGTCCTCCAAAATCACGAGTAATCCCTGAGCTCTGACCAGCTAAATAGCATTTGCAAAAACCATTCAGTGCATTCCTCAATCAAAGCCTTTGTCTTATTTTCAAAAATGTGTTTGAATTTCTATTTTTCTCAAAAACAAACTCTGGTGCCAATGAAACCGAGCCTCCTTCAGTGATTATGGTCACATTGAGGTTTCTGATCTTCTGTGCCCATTTGATGATTATGAACAAATCTAGAGCTTTCGGTAAACACTTCTCTCTTTTTTGTTGATTGGCAGGTCAAAAACTGCCTATTTGCTATTTTGGGTGTTAATTAGCATAATATTTAAGTTCATTTATATATCTGTTGGCTTCTTTTCTTCCATATTTGATTTGTTCCAAAAAACACATTTGCCAGCATAACAAACTATTTCCTTTTGACCACATGTTCTGTGTTTAGTGAGTTACTTTTGAAGTCAGAGCCATGAAAATGCAGTCAGAAATCAGTAAATCCATTAAAATGACCACAACAGACAGCCTAAATCTACAAAAAATTGTGATTTACGGGCTAACCTGCATGTTGGCAACAACCTGCTGAAGGTCACTTTTCCTGTGTGGAGTCATTGCTCTGTGGTTTCTTTAGACAGAGGTCATCACAGCACATTGTTTTCTCAGAGGCATCCATCAAAGCCATCTCTTTTGGCATTGATTACCTTGGCTCATTAGGGAGCCCTCTGAAGAACAAGCTCTCTCCACACACACACACACACACACACACCTCAAAAGGCTTCACGAACAATTTATGTCTTCAGTGTATGGTTTAGAAAGACATGATATAAAAACAAATCTAACATATATTCCTCGTTTTACTTATTGTGTTTCATTGTTTACTTTATAGCTGCACACGTGACAGAATTAAAAATGTTTGGACAAACAAAAGGATTAGTGTTCCTCTGAGGGACAAAGTCACATTTATTATCAGCTTCTTCTCATTCTCCAATACATTAATGATTTAGGAGACCAATATCTTTTTTTTATTTTGTCTGCAAGATGTTTAATCTAAATCTGGCGTCAAGGAAAAGACGATGCATGGTAGAAAATATAAGCACAACAGATTTAGAAACACAGGCTTGATTCCTTTTTTTCTTCCTTTCTTTCATCTGAACCAGGACTTCTTTTAAATCAATAGGGCCAGTGATGCCTGATTGCCTTCTGAAAGAAATGCAATTGAATGGTGACTTCAATGCAACTCAAATCAATGCTATTTGCCGATCCAGGAAATTACACGGGCCGTAAAACCTGAGACCATATCACGACAGGAATACCCTTCCAGTGACATTTGTTTAAAAATGAATTCTCTTCATTCTTAAGCCTTTTGCCTCTGGGTGAACTCCACTTAACTTTGAAGATATTAATGTGTCTATTAAGATCTGAGGAAGATCCTCACAACAAAAAAACTGCAAAATAATTAAGAAATTTGGCTCACATCAAGAAGGGGGGGTGGGGTTCTTTACCTTAGTAGAGCCCGCAGATTTAAGCTACGTTGCCTCTAATGTGTGACTTTGAGTAAGGAGGAATGGGTCCTAAGTGCCACATTAGGATTTGGCACACCTAGGTTAGTTTGACACAGCTCAAAGAGAGAAGTAGGTCTGACAAAAGATGAACTGCAAAGTAGGCCTTAATATATCAGCGGGCTGGCAGAAAGGTGTGTCACAGAAAAGTGTCAGGGGGAGGGTATTTTTAGGCCCCACAACCACAGCTGCTGCCACTTCTATAGGAGGTAGGTCTACAGCAGAAGATAGGGGAAATCACAGAGGAGAAGGCAGGAAAAGGGGAGACAGGCCCTGACAGGAAAGGGAGTGCAAGCAATAATACGTTTTTTATTGAGGGAACCTTTAGTGTAAGATAACCAGTGACAGAGACATGACCGCAGCATCAGTGGATTTACTATTTAAGTTTTTCCATGATGGCTCCCAAACTATCTTCTTTTCAAAACAAGGTTGGGCCCTTCAAAGATAAATTTGCAGATGTCTATAACTCAGACCACAAAATGAGGCTTTGCAGTGTAAATAAGATAAATAGTTTAATATAGCTCAAATTTATCTTCTTTCAAAACAATCAGGATGGAGCCACTAACCCCTTAAAAGAGCTATCTGGAAAAACACAATGAATGTGCTGAAAACAAAACATTAGAGATGCATTTGAATTAAGTTGCCCTGCTTTTCTTATTATCTGTGGTGTACTAAGGACCTACTAAAATATTTTGGTTGTAATATTATTCCACCAATAACTATTATTTAATTGAGAACTGTTTTAAAAATGCTGAAATCACATTTATAAAAACTAATGAGAAATTGACAAACTTAGTCCTACTGACCGGGGCGATGGTGGCACAGGAGTTAAGTGCTCGCCCCGTAATCGGAAGGTTGCAGGTTCGAGCCCCGCTCAGTCTGTAGCTGTCGTTGTGTCCTTGGGCAAGACATGTAACCCACGTTGCCTGCTGGTGGTGGTCGGAGGGACCGGTGGCGCCAGTGCTCGGCAGCCTCGCCTCTGCCAGTGCAGCCCAGGGCAGCTGTGGCTACAATGTAGCTCATCCCCACCAGTGTGTGAATGTGTGTGTGAATGAGTGAATGGGGGGTGTCTGTCATGGGAGTTAAAGAGGCAATGTGTGGTTTTACTGTTAGTCTCTGAAATTTTCTATCAAAATGTTGTTAAAAATGAATTAAAGGGTTCTCAGTTGTTGAAAATTATTGGCAGCTTTGAAACATGTAACCATAAACTGGGACGGCAGTAGCTCAGGAGGTAGAGCGGGTTGCCGCGTAATCGGAAGGTTACAGGTTCGATCCCGGCTCTGACCAGAGAATGCTGCTGTTGTGTCCTTGGGCAAGACACTTAACTTGAAGGCCTTGCCTATTGGTGGTGGTCAGAGGGACCAGTGGTGCCAGTGTTGGGCAGGCCTCGCCTCTGCCAGTGTACCCCAGGGCAGCTGTAGCTGCATCGTAGCTCATCCCAACCAGTGTGTGAATGTGTGTGTGAATGAGTGAATGATCATGTTGTGAAGTGTCTTGGGAGGTTGTAGAAACCTAAGAAGGTGTTATACAAATACAAGCTGTTTACTGTGTGTGTATAGAAGGACTGTTATTACATGTTTGTGGTTCAACTTTAATGAACAGAACTGCAGAATATTTTTTTTTTACCCACAGCGCTTTTCCTCTTTTAGGGTCTGAAGCATTTTTTTGTCTCAGAATTTTTTTGTTTCTGATCTTCAAAAAGTTTCAATGAAGATTTTTGAAAACATGTTGGTCTTTCTTAGGATTAAAAGGGAGGAAATTTTAAACTATTTTATTAGTTAAAATAATTAATTAGTATGAATGAAATGGCCCTAATCATTTTGATGTATGAAATACATTCTAAAGGTATGAATAAAGGGATATTAGGGCAGATTTGGTGTGGCGATGCAAACAGTTCGGTTATAAGACATAGCTCAGACCTCCTGCTCTCCTCATTCTCACAGACACTCTGTCACGTTTGTGCATTACCAGCATTTTCCTGAACAGCGGCTTTTGGCTTTTCCCCCTCATAGTTTCACCACTTCTTCGTTGTTTTCTCTCCATTTAGATTGTTATCATAACAGTGCAAACAGGTGTAACGAGCAAAAAGGAGCGGGTGTCTTGTACAATCCCTGTGTCATTTAAGTAAATTCATTTGAGCCACAGAGCTGCGTATTTAAACGGGGCGGTGGCTCAAACTCCTGCTGACTATTTGTCAAATGCAGGAAGGGCCAAAAGTCAAAAGACTTTGATCTGCTGACCTTCATCTGCTGTGCTCCAGCAAAAAATACCATAGAGAGTGATCCATGTTTGCATGCTTTTAATGGGCCTCGAAGGGCCATGTTGACAGTCCTTTGGTTTCTAGAGGGTCAGTTCTGTAAGTCCACAGTGTTGACTTAAAACTGTTGTAAATTTGCTTCTGATATCTCTCCAAAGACTCATACATCATCAGACACATGACAGTAAACTAAGAGGCTTATTAGTTACACATGATTAAGACATTCCCCGTTAATCAGTAAAGTAAAATACTGATCATGCAAGAAATGGAGGGTGAGTTAAAAATGGAAGCATCTAATACTAATTCCATCAAGCAAGACACCACGCTGCTAAGACACTCCAGCAAAATCTGAGTGAAAGAGATGCTAAAAAGCACACCGCTGCTAATTTTAAATGGCTCGACAAAATTAAAGGATTAACTGCAACACGATGAGTGCAAAACAAATTTGTTTACTGACGGCCCTATCTGTGAATGTGTTTGCTCAGATGTTATAATGGCATTGTGGCGAGGACTGAGAGACTGATTTGGTTCTTTGAGGGATCATTTATCTTAATCTGGGTTGACCTAAATCCTTGACATCTCCTGCTGTACAGTCTTCTCCTTTAAAACAGAATTTCACACTCCATCCTCCCATGTACCATCCTTCTCTTAACCACAATTGATGACTGCAACCTTTTAATCATTGACTATATTCATTCACAGCGCAAATGTCCTCCATGTTGTCCATGGACAAGCACTAAAAAGTGGCTGTGCCACTGCATGAAAATTAAGAGAGAAGGTTTTTTTCAAGCATGTTAATAAGGGCATCAATCTGATGTCCTGACAGCACAAGCAGACCTGCTACATAATTTAAAAAAATGACTGCAGTCACAATAAATAATGCAGCAATTTGTAAATTATGATTATGATGTCATTATAATAATGTAAAAAAGACAAGCAGGCATGGTTTTTACTGTCATTTATTATTATGAAATATATAATTTGTAATACTAGATTTTTTTCTGCAAGTCATCAGCTTCAAAATAGTCAACAACCACACCTATTGTGAATTTAAAGCAAAATGTTGCATTTATTAATGATATGAGTGATGCAATGGTTTCCAGCATGGGTTGGTTTGATAATATTACAGCCAGCTAACCCTTGGTGGAGCTGCCTCCTTGGCATGTTGGAGGGGTTTGGGTTAACAAATGGCCGACCTGGAGTCCATACATGCCACATTTATGTGGTCTCACCACTTGTGGAGAGGATAATTTCCATCCATTCATCTATACCTGCTTATCCACGCAGGGTCATGGGGGGCTAGTGCCTATCTTTAGCAGATTTTGGGCATCAGTCGGGGTACACCCTGGATAGGTTTCCAATCCATTGCAGAGCAACACCGACACACACACACAGAGTTTTTGGACTTGGAGGAAGCTGGATTACCCAGAGACAACTCACATGTGCACTGTTAGAACATGCAAACTCTATGCAGGGATTCAAACTCACAACCTCCCTGCTGCAAAGAAACATCGCTAACCACTGGACCACTGTACAGTTGGAGAGGAAAATGAAGGTTAGCTATGTGGGCTGGGTGGAAAGTGGGGGGTGGAAACCTGGGCAGGAAAGCAAAGTTACTCTTGTGAGGTGCAACATCATTTTATTGAAGAGGGCAGAGCTTAAAGGTGTGGTTGATTGAAAGAAACAAATTTTAATTATTATTTATAATTGATCACTCAGAGTTTTCCATGCAGGCTGAACATGAAAACAGTCACCTACTGTATCTCCTTCATTAGCGTCTGATAGAAAATAGACTAGGATTTGAAAAGCTTCACATATCTATGTCACGCTGTGAGTTTGCATCCATGGCCTCACCCATCTTGGCTCGAGCCCATCCACAGGAAGGCTTTTAAAAATTGTTTTGCAGCAAGGAAAGTGAGTGGAGAGTGTCGTGGTGATAGTGACTTTGCAACGTCACTGAACGTGTTCTGTTAGCCAATCAGAAATAATGTGTGTGCATAGCATTAATAATAGTGAGTAATCCTGCTGTTTTCAGCCCACCTCTGCACCACCAAACTTCTGCGTCTCAGAACAAGAGCATCATAGCTTTTTTATGACTAACAAGGTATTGATTTACACTAGAGAACACTGCAAATGTATTGAATAAATGAGTTAACAACACCTTTAAAATGTTGAGATAAAGCAATATCGAGTACATGTAGCTCAGCTCAACAGACATCATTGGCATTTGAACCAAAATCCTGGAAAGGAACTGGATTTATTGATTTTATGAGTTATTCAAGGGGAAGTGCATTGGGTTTATTCGCTGTACTCTTTCACAAGGGTCCATCTGACCAATCATAGCGTGGTTGTCACAAGTACAGGTGACACTCTTAAAAAATGTAAAATCATGCAAAAGTCAATTTATTTCAGTAATTCAACTTAGAAATCATCTAAAGCTCAGGAACCCTTTTCAGGTGTTCTGGATTAATTAGCTGATTAGAGTGTGACACTTTGTGTCTAACTTTGAACCTTTTCACAATATTCTAATTATCTGAGATTTTGAATGTGGGGTTTTCATAAGCTGCAAGCCATAATCATCACAATTGTAAGAAATAAAGATTTGATATATCTGGACTTGTATGTAATGAGTCTCTCTCATAAATCAGTTTCACCTTTTAAGTAGAATTACTCAAATAAATTAGCTTTTGCACCATATTATAATCTTTTGAGTTTCGCCTGTGAGAGATTTGTCTTTTTGCATTTGGAAATTGAAGGAAGGAAGGCAGATTCTTTAGTTAAAGCTGTTCATATTACCCAACTATGGATGGTGTCATGGTGGAGAAGATGCCCCCTGGAGACTCCATTGTTTTCTTAGAGAACCTCAGTTTCTATGGCAGAGTTACCTAAAGGGATGTGGTCTGTTTCTCAGTTGTATTTTGTTGTTGGACTTCTGTGCAGGTCATGAAGTATTTTCAAACAATAACCATGTTGGAGAATAAGATGTTCTAGACGCCTGACCAAAGATCCACAATCACATTTGTAAATATATCCTTCAGCCCATGCCTATATTTCTTGGATGCTTGAGTGAAGAGAGAGGCAAAGATGTCTGATCAACAGGTTTACAAAATAAAATTAAAAAAACAGAAAATGGCTAAAACATTTCCAAAACTGTGGACCAGTCCCTAGATGCAGTGGTGCTTCATTAGGCAATTATTATGCAAATTTGACCTTAATCAAATGTGTTAAGAACCCTTTTTGTTTGAAACAAGGATGCAATACATTTCTGATTCTGTATGTATGACACCATCATACCAAGTAGGCCAACTCTGTAGGAGTCCATTAACAGTTTAATTCTAACTGATCAATCCAATGACATTTTAGTTGCCCGATGCCTATGAGAAGCAAATGTGGCTTTAATAAAACTTTACAACTGTTAACCCCTATTTTAGAGTCGGTACATTCCAGATATTAAAACTGAATCTGACTTGAATCTGCTCCTGTTGCATACGTTTCAGAACGTCTCTCATAAACACAGCCAGTAAGCTACATAAACCTCAGCCACATACTGAGATGTGAATCTGACCAGATATTAGTACGATGTTGCTGCTGGATTTGACTGACTGTAAAATGTAGCAAAAGAATCAATGTCAAAGTAATGCCTGTGCAGAACAGATTACGTTAGAAACGTTGAACAGCCTGGTTCAGCATGTTTCACACCAGAACTAACTCATGGTTAGAGGAAATATTTCAATGCAGATCATTCTAATTTCCCCTGAAAAGAGTCAGATTATTACATGCTATGTGCAAGAGTAACCAGTCTCTGCGATGTGTTTCGAATGAACCCTTGAGACAGTGCAAATTCAGCTTTTTATTCCAACCTCTTTTCTTGTCAGCACCTCTATTAACCAGTCAAATTGCATCGTTCAGGTGAGCAGGAGGACATTTTTTCTTCATATCTAACACCACAGACTTCAAATTTGAGGGGAAGGTGTCATACAGAATAGAATATAGAAATGACGACTAGAGTTTTTTTTTATTATGAGAACAAATTTATTCCTGACCCTGTAAAAACTACTAGAAATAAAGCAAGAAATATATAATTGTACTGAATTTTATTTGTTTTTGAGTGCTGTATTGTTGTTCAAATGTACAACAAAATGTCAAGGTAAAGTTCTGTAACGCAAATGCACAGTGTCACATTTTTAAATTTTTTTATGGCTTACCCACACAATTGCTGCACCTTACCACAAAATGAAAGAGGCTGTTCAGACTCCTAATGGTCACATCTCCAGCCAAACCTCCTGGCAGCAGATTAAAATAATTCCCTGTTTTAATCTGAGACAAATTTGTGGAAAACTGTGGGGGAAGAGGAAGAAAGTTCAGATATAATTAAATTATATGGAAGGGGACAGCGAAAAGGTAGGAGATTTGGGGGAAGGTATTCATATTTCTGTTACAGAGACATATATTCAATACAATTCAAAAATACTTTATTAATCCCAAAGGAGAGTTTCAGTACACACAATTCTGAGATCAGACATACATGCATCGACACATGACAAGAATTGGTGACTGTGGTCATTCGCAACCCGAGTCGCGCTACCGTAATAGATCAAGAGGGTTTATATGAGGATAGAGTAAGGGGGAGGGGGGAAAAAGGCACTTCAGAGTTACCCTCCACAGCGAGGGCAGCTTTGCTATGCAAAAATACCACCTCAGACAGATATGCACACAGACTTCAGACATTACACAAAATAAGTGTCCACTGGGGGGGAGGTAGGGTTGGGACTCTCCTCACTTCAGTACATGCAGCCGCATGGGGCAGCTCACATCACCTCCGTTTGGACAGGGGAGGGAGATAATGGGTTAGAGGGCACATTGACTCCTAGATACGGTTCCACGGCCTTCACCGGTCACAGTCCCGCCCAGGCTGGGATAGGGAGAATGAGTTTCCATAGCGACGGCAGCATTCCACATTTCTTCTGAAGGGAGTTTACACCAGCCTCACAGGCTCCAAGGGCACCAGATTCAGATAAGAATTGTTTTGGGGACAGACAGAGATAATTTCCTCTCTGTCTTAGTATTCTGTTGGTCTTCAACCCCTCTAGATCCAATAATGGCATAATTAATCTATCCCAATCTGTGCTGATCCGTCAACTCGCTCCTTGATGGAATCCACCTTTTGTGCCAGAGCCTGAATCTCAGCCAAAGTTCCAAGCTTACGACTCATCTCGACAATCATATGAGTTTGTGCATTCACAGCACGATGCATTCCATCCCTGAGCTCCGGGATTGAGCCAATACTCCTGGAAAGCTCATTAATTTTCCAGTAAGCCAGGTAACCGTTCAGTCCAAACTGCAGGAATCCCAACACCAAAACGACGAATATCCAAACATCTTCAGAATCCTCTACAGACAGTTGAGAGAGGCATATCAGGTTCGACTGTTTCCAGGAGTCCATGATATACCCAGCTGGCTCTGTCCCAGAGGGGCATCTGGGAGCCCCCTCTCCCGTTCTCATCGTTGAAAAAATGTTGTCAATTGCATTGAGAGTCCAACTGACCAGATCCATTTTGAATAATTTCCAGTTTCCAGAAAAAAATGCAGAAAGTGTCGTGCACACAAAGACAGGACAAAGAGCCTTGGGGATAAGGAGGGAGGGAGAGGAGAAAAAAAGTGTCTGTACTCTCCAAGAGCTGGAAGAAGAACCATGCAGGTTTGGCTGGAGCACAGATGCTGCTTTTCAAGTCTTATTGGGAAAAGTCCACAGGTTTGTGTGTGCCTGAGGACATATGTTGTGGAGAAAGTAGGCTCAAAAACTGAAGCTTCAGTTTAACTGTGAAGACACTCATTTTAGAAGTAGGTTTGCACAAATGCATTATTTTTCCCAACTTCTGAAAATTGCCAACTTTCCTGGAATAAAATATGTTTTGTAGATTTTGATGTTTTTTTTTTCTTTTTACATAATTTCCTATAGTTTAATTGCCTAGAATTAACAGTGAAATTGTGATTCCCTGTTTGTTTTATACCTAACTTGACATTTTATGTGACATCTTCATTGCCTGTAAAAACTCAGCATTGTTGTCATTAAGAAAGTAATAGTTCTCACTAAAAATGATCTTGAGACAACAGTAATTCACAAGGTTTTGCATGATGAATAATGTTTTAAAAAGCAGATCATGCTATTTCATGTCTTTGAGAGCAAAGTTAGGCAAAATGTATGATAAAATATTACCATTGGCACTATTGAGATGTAATTTTATCTTAAATCTTAGTTATTTTTGTCAGCTTGAATGTCTATCCGGAAATGAAACAGTCTGTTTCAGTGAAGCTCTGCCCACGCCTTCTCCGACAAAATGCCCCTACAGCAGCGTCTTAGGACAGCAAAGTGCTGTATTGGCTATGGTGGTCTAGTGTTTAAACATTCTGCCTTTTGTCTTGTTTGCTATGTCTTGATGCCGGTTTGACACCTGGTGTCGGCAGCAGTTTATTTATTCATTTTTTTTTAATTTTTTATTTATTCTTTTCTGCAAAATATTTTGTTTCTAAACATCTTTAAATTTGGTTATTTCCCAGCATCATTTTAGTTGATTTACTCTTCTCACCTCACGCAAACTCACACTGGCTAAATAAACAAAGAAAGTAACCAAAACAGATTAGTCTATTTTAAACAGTTTACCAATAAAGGGTTGAAAACATAATACTGGCAAATGTAGCTAAAAAAAGTTAATGGAACTGTTTCTCAATGCTCACGGACGCTAATACATTCTTGTGTAGTAGACAAGTATGTTCTTGGTAAGGACACCAGAAAGTCTGTTCTACCGAGTATGGGAGAAGGAGAACAGCATTTGGAACAGATCTGTACTCCATTGTGTCCTGGCAACAAGCGCTGCTTCTTGCTCCAGTTAAAAAAAAAACAACCTGACATACATTTAAAAGTCTAGTTTGTTCTTTAAATAATAAAATAACAACAAAAATGTATTAGTTGTATTATATCTTGCCCACTTTTGATCAAAACTATTAAAATACTAGCATTTCCCACTCTTTAATGAATAAAAAAGTGATTTTTTTTTGTCAGAATAGAGCTATTGTACTTTTATTTGGTAGTGGGTTAGCTATTAGCATTTTGAAGGATCGTGAAGAGTAAAACCCACACACATTAAAATTTACCGTCTAAACAATAATATTACCAATAACAGACAACTTTATATTTTTTCATTTATGTTTCTTAACATTCGGAGTTTAACAGTTTGCAACGGAATACTTTATGGGAAACGTTGCTGCCCCAACTCTGTAGAAGGATGCATTGATGCATTCTCGATACGATGGGTGGAGCAAGAACACATCCGGGAACTTTGGGCGAACTTCCCATGATGCACACTTAGGATTGGGACAGTCCTTGGACCATCATTTTTAATGTTTCACGAGGAAGCACACAAGTTCGGGTAAGTATGCATATTGCGAAACGGCCCAGGAGTCGAACTGGTGCAAAACAGCATGCTAGTCCTGTCCTGACGCTGGTTTGACTTGTTGAATCCTGCCAGTTACTCTAATCTCCTGGCTACCAATTACAAAACAATAGCCTGTGCTGGCCATTATGTCTGTCATTGTGAATAGGGTGCATGGTTTTCATGCCGCTGTTTCATCCCCACCGCAGAAGTAATTTGTCAGAATATACTCTCTGGTACTGGTGGAGGTTTAAAGCAGTCATCTGTAACATGAAGGTCACATTCTCAACTGCAGCATGAACTCAACAGCTCTATTCCTGCAACTCGGAGAAAGTGGGCATTAGTCGTACTTCCAGGTGAGGCGGGTTCCAGAGCCGAGACTAGGTTCAGGTGGAGGAACAATGCCGGATGACGCACTTGGGCTTTTTGGTCCCATCTGCAGGCTCCAAAAAATTTTAAGCTGAGGCAGGAAAATACATGAATGCAGTCACAAAAAAAGGGTTTGAGAGTATTTCTCATGAGGAAATGACAATATCACAAGGCAAAAAGCTTAAAACAGTTCAATTTCATGATATGGAACCTTTAAACCCCAAATTCTGTCACGTTCACAAACTTCTTTGTTTGTTTAATTAATATATTGCATTAAAGTCTATTTTAAATACTCCAATGAGCTTGAAATGTTACACTTTTTATATAAATAAACTGTGGTCAATGTTCAATAGTCATACGCCATCTCGAAATACTGTAGCTGTTTAGGGACATACAAGATATTTTGGTCTGCATTTCCTATTTGGGCTTTGACATGAAAGTTCTCCTCCCTTCAAACATGTGATGATGCCTCCAGTTCTCTCTGTGCAAGCCTTTCTGGTTTGCAAAAAATTTTCTCTTTCCCCTTGGGATGATTAAACTGACCTAACTACATCAATTTAAAGCTGCAGGTCAGTTATAACTGTGAGGGGTGTGTGTGTGTGTGCGCACGGCCGCGGGAAAGAAGGAGACAAGTGACGCTGCTGAAGTGATCGATGTGGCAGACATGTTCGATGAAGCAGAAGCGGCAGCACTGGATCTCTCCCTGAGAGAGACACAGGGTGTTTCTCAATGTCAAGGTGCCTTGCCTTGCAAGGCAATGTCTTGCGAGGCAAGGACACTGTCCTTCCTTGGTCAAAGAACACGGTTAAATGGAACTGATTTGCATCACGTGACCGCAGCTTCCGCGGCGGTCATAAAATGTCACGTGACACGGGAGATAACGTTACATTTTAGATGTATTAGTTTCAATGTAAATATTTAACAAGACTTTTACTTTTTAAATTGTTTATATGTTTATTAAATTAAAAATATAAGCGAGATACTACCTGCTAGCTACGGAAGCTGCAACTACTAAGCAACTAACCAACAATAGATAACTTCTTTGGATCTAAAAAAAACATTTTAAATTAGCTGACTTACTTTTAAACTGGAAAATTGTCCCCGAAGTAGCTGCCGGCTTCTGATCCGCTGTCCTTTTGAAAATACTGCGGTGTAAGACACCTCCCGTGTATCCTTGCTCAGCTAGCTAAACGGCTAACAAATGGAGAACACACGCCTCAGTAGACCATGAACATTGGAACACGTCTTGGCGGCTCCCGATGACGTATCTCCTAGGCAACTGGGGCGAGGCCAAGACATCAAGGCAAGGTTGCTTGGCATTGAGAAACACCCACTGACTTGTTTGTGACCGTGTGCGACCCCTAAAGTAGCCGTAAATGCTACAGTGTCTCCCTCCCCTCCACAGCTGTGTGAGCACTGGCACAATGACCAAATGCCTTTTTGATACATGTAGGCTACTGTAGCTGCAATACCTACTTTGAAATGCATGGCGCTACTGAGCTGAATAGGGCTTTAAGGCAGGAACCTGTTT
Source organism: Nothobranchius furzeri (assembly GCF_043380555.1). Lineage (NCBI taxonomy): Eukaryota > Metazoa > Chordata > Actinopteri > Cyprinodontiformes > Nothobranchiidae > Nothobranchius > Nothobranchius furzeri. The sequence goes on from NC_091749.1 coordinate 39,472,711, forward strand.
ATGTTTGCAGGGAGGAAGAAAAACAGATCAACAGAAGCTTCTGATGGGTTGGTAAGTCCTGAAATGACAACTCTTAAGAATATTTTTTTATCTAATGCTTTATAAAATACATAGTGGTGTGCAATGACAGAATTTCAGGCAGATATCACAGATAGTCAGTAAGGTCCACAAATTGACAACAATTTTAGGTCAAATCAGCTATGCTTTGGTATGATTAGAACACTTAATAAAAACAAGGTATACTCTTCAGATGCATCATAAAGCAGCAAACACACAGCCTCTGTAAGACAAACAAGGACCATAGAATTAATACAAGCAGAAAAAGTTCCAGGTTTGAAAAAGATGCTCATCCTTACATCCTTTTTCCAGAAAGAGAGACAGGATTGAGTTAGAGGTCAGGATGATTCCTTCAGGGGGGAGATTGCAACCAGTCATTTCTGTGGCAATAAAGTACTTTCACCAAATGTTTACGCAACTTGAACAGATTACATTTTACAAAATAAATATTGCACACACAGAGAGAGGAACACAATAAATATAAAATTTATTCAAATGGTTTTAAAACAGAACAGTTACATCATTAGCTCACCACATTGTAATCTCGATAACAGGAGAATCAAAACCCATTTCTCTTTAAAAAAATCATAACAAAAATGATCAGATAAACCTTAAATGAAGAATGGGGATTGGTGAGAAATCGCTAAACGTAATGTCTTGTTTGTCGGAACTGTTACCTGTGGTTCTAGTAACGTTCCATGGATTATGTTTCTGAGAAAAAGTCTGCAACTACAACCCGTTTTCTTTTTAGCTTTTGAAACCCAATTGATGGAACTTTGTTGGAGCTCATTTAGCATCATCAGACATTGTTCAATGATTCTGAACTGCTTTTCTATGTAAAAGTGTGGAGAAATAGTTTTTACAGGAATGGTTGAGCAAACAGCTGGTCTGAGACCAGCCACAACCTGAAGGAACAGCAACTCCAGAGCTGAGGCCACCGTGGAAGCCATCTGCAGTTGGTAAGATATAAATAATGTACAACTTTAACACAAAAACATACTTAAAATGGACCAAAAAAATCAGAGAAACAATGTGCAAACTTTTACATGTTCAGTTCTAAAACCTCTGATAGTAGCTCGATCACTATTACACTATTTTGAATTTACACTGTCACAACAAATGTTTAATGTACACAAAAAATATGAACACTCATCCAGGCGCCTGGCACAGTTATCTTTTCTTCCCTGAGTGCACCCAGTTCTTGTAATGCTAGGATTGTGCTAACACATAAGCTTACGCATATTCTGTTAACAGCATTTCAGTTTTTTAATAGTCAAATAACTTTTCCAATGCTTAATCGCTTCATCACAGCTTGCATAAAAAAGTTGCTTTTGACTTTAAACCACAGCAAATTTATAGCTTAAACTGAAATCACAACCAGATTAAAACGTCTCAATCAACTCAGTTTCCTTCACATTGATCAACCATTTAAAGTGTTTCACGGACATAATATATGGAAGGCATGTGTAGAATGGGACTTTTTACAATGAAATGGCTGTGAAATGACATGTTGCACATGAAAGTTGCAGAAAATATGGCCAATGACTGAAAAGCAAGCATTTGTACCGAAAAATGACTGAGTCCTCCGGTGAGTTGGAGAAATATAAAAAGACAAGGAGATGGAGAATGCACTCTGCCTAAAACAATTGCTGTAGAATAAAAACCGAGCACAAATACCACACATTGCATTATAGATATTGAAACTTTCTTTTTTCCTCCCAGAAGCAAACATCTGAGAAAAAGCACACAGGCCATCTACACCCTCACAGAATGCACCTTATAAAGCTTTCCTCATACACATGCTGTAAAACTGGAGAACAGCCAAAATGGCTTTATTGTGTTTTAGGTTCATGCTCTATAAATGGGAGAAAATGCACTTTTTTAAGACAAGGTTCTTGGTTTATTTTCTCCTATTTATTTATTTATTTATTTGTTTATATTTTTGCAAGAAATACGTTATTGAGTACTGAACCAGGAGGCACAGGTATTTTCTCAACTTTTCTGTCTTGAATCTGGTTTAAAACTGTTATCTGGGTGGAAAAAGCTTAAAATGTTTTGAGGATTTAAAAAAAAAATTATTATCAAACATGCAACCCTCCCTTCTACCACTCTACTAGGATGTGTTGCATGGTAATAAACACAAAATGTACCCATGTCTGGAGAATTTGCTGTCTCCTTTGATCTTATTTATATGTGTCAATAAGCTGTCCTCAGATCACCCAAAATGTAAGTAAATTGCACGCCTATAAATGTGAACATTGAGAAATGTAATTTAAGCAGAGTAAACCTTTGCTTTACAAGTGCCTACCACCAAGGGCGTCAGTTTGTTTTCAGAATTGCTGGGGACAATAACCATACACTTGAGTGGGGTTTAAAAATTGCTGGGGACAATAAAGTAGGCTAGCACAGGGGTTGGCAACCCGCGGCTCTGGAGCCGCATGCGGCTCTTCCATCCATCTGATGCGGCTCTCTGTGCTTGTAAAATAATGAATGGATATTTCAATAAAATGCTTTATATTTTACTGCATTAATTTTACATCTGTATGTCAATTCTAAATGTAAAGATTGTCTGCGTAAACCTGAACAGTTCCAACCCGGACTTACTGTGAGACCGGGTTGACGCGTCACGCTTGTGCGTAATCATAGGCGCTTCCTGAGCTGACAGGATGTGAGATTCTGGGCTTCTCCTCAGGCTCCTGGATGTGTTGCCACATTGGAGACAGGAACAAGCACTATTCAGCCAATGTTTCATAATCAGGGAACATTTTCTAAGTGACAAGTCTCGCTTCAGTAGGATGAATCTTCCCACATGCGCTCTGGTTCTGCGACGCGCTCCAAGCCCCTCTCCACATCTTCAGCTCGCTGTGGACCTTATGTAGTGCACGCTGACAGCAAGCTGCGCTGAGCAGTGTCCAGCTCAGATGTTCAGATGGGAATCTTTTCTTGAGTGATTTAGCTACATCTGCGATTTAAGTGAAATAAAATGTCAGTTCGTCTGCATGTGTCGGGGTAATTCTTTCTATTCTTTCTCCGTCTAAATAAACGGTCAAATGGCCAAAACGGGAACTATCCGGTCAACACAAGCCCTGCTTTTAACTGTTCTGTTTTCTTGTGAAAATTGTTGCAAAGAGATACAATTAAACTTGATTAACACCAGAGCCAGGCGTACTGCGCCATTATCTGCGTCACTGTAAATGAGGGAAAAACAAATTGATCGGATCCTTTTCTGACCTTCCCCAGTTTAAACTGTTCAGAATACAAATCCAGGCTCTGTCTCGTTAGATTGGTGTAACTAAAGTTTGTACTGAATGAAACTACATTAAACCATGTTGAAAAGAAAAGGATCTGATTAAATCGTTTCCCCCTCATTTACAGTCACGAAGTACAGCTTAATACGCGTGGCTCTGGGGTTAATCAAGTTTAATTGTATCTCTTTGCAACAATCTTCACAGGAAGGCAAAACAGTTAAATGGCAGGTTACAGATATTTACATTTAACTTTTATTTTGATGGATAAACTCAAGGATGTTGGTTGTTTTGAAAGAATTACCCCGACGCGCACTGATGCACACACAGATGAGCTGCTTTAATCGTTACGCACATCGCGGAGGTAACTAAATCCATCAAGAAATGATTCCCATCAGAACTTCAGAGCTTTATATTGGACACTGTGTTCAGCGCGGCTCGGAGCGCCCACGGTGGACAGTGGGCTGAAGATCTGCAGAGGGGTTCGCAGCGCAGCGCAGAACCACGGCGCATGCGTTAAGATTTCCTTCCACTGAAGCGGTCTGGAAACCCGGTCTCTCTGAGGGATGTGTCACTTGGAAAAATGTTCTTTTTATGAAATTATGAAACTTTGGCTGAACAGTGCTTGTTCCCGTCTCTAATATGGAGACACATGACGCATCCAGTCTGAGGCAGAATAGCCTCTTCAGCTCAGAAAGCACCTGTAGAGACATTTGATCACGCACAAAGTTCATGTGGAGCAGAAGCGGTCGGGCCACGGCAGGTGAAATATTCCTAATATGAAACTAGTGAAACTGTTTAATTGTAACATTAATATGTTACTGGACACGCTGATCTGGTTGGTTAGACCAGTGTTTGAAGTGGAAAACACACACACACACACACACCAATTAAAATAATGCTGATAGAGTGGACTAGAAGACAGGTGATGGTTTACGTATTTAAATGATGATCAGGCTGCTGTAAAATGTAATCTCCATCCACATCCAGACAGAATTATCCTCTATTCTTTCTCTATTTGCTCTGCTCTTGTTTGGGCTGACGTAGCTGACGGCGCGCCTAACTAGCGGCTGATGCATATTTTACACATTTGGAGAGGTGGGCTGGATGCTTTGCTTTTACTGGAAGATGGTCCACTTAACGCACGGGTGTAGACTACATATTAATGACAAATGAATGAAAATTAAATTGTGAGTTTTTACTTCATATTTTAGAAATAAAAATGATGGGGGAAAACATTTATGACATATTTTTAAACTAAATTTTCTAGCGCGACCTGCCTGCTTCACTTAAGTCACTGCTTATTAAGGTCCGTCCAAAATTACCGTGGGAAATGGGTAATAATGGCTCTTTGATGGGAACAGGTTGCAGACCCCTGGTATAAGATCTGAGCTGGTAAAACAAAAATCCTCATCAGCAGGCTTTTTTGAAATTGTGTGTGTGTGTGTGTGTGGGGGGGCAGTTGCCAATCACAAATTTTGCCGGGGACATGTCCCCGGCGTCCCCGGTTAAAATTACGCCTATGCCTACCACCCATAATATTGTCAAAAAACTGCTATTCACAAGCTGCTAAGATTACCCATCCACTAAAAACAGAGGTCTTCACTCAACCTATTTGAACTTATTTCCACAAGTTTATTCCATTCAGTTTATTTATAAAATCAAAATGCAAATACAATCTGTACCAAACACTCATAAATCAAAATTGTAGATAAAAATGCTGTAGGTTCTTCAGTAAAACTCAAAAGGAAATTACCCTTTTTTCTGCTGCTAATACAAATTCAACATCATCAAAGCGAGAATTTCAAATTTTGAATATGCACTGCAAGACAGAACAGATGTGCAATTTGTGATTGTGACAGATGGTGTTATACTTTCACTGCTGAAACAGGAAAATAGATCTTTCTGTTCTTCTCCTAATCCATTAGAGCAGAGAGTCATGTTCAGAAAAAGCATCAACCTTCAAGTTCTCTGCACTAAATCCCACTGCAAAGGCATTAGCCTTAAAGCTACCAAAGAATAATGTCCATCGTTGATTCTATGAAGACTTCAAGTCATTTGTTTTTACTTTTTAGATTTTTTGGATAAGCAAATCCAACATTATTCACATTTTAAGGCTGATGTAGACTGTAAATACTGTGTTCTTCAAATTACTCAAAATAATTAAGGCAACATTTTCCAAACAATTTTTGGTAAAACTTAATCATTTCAATTTTTCATACACTAAAGCCGGTGTCTTTGACATAATTCAAATAAAAAAAGCATATACGAAATAATAAAGATTTGATTTTCATATGTTGAATTTTCTGTGTAATCATGTGGAAAATATTTATTTTGAAGAAATGGAAAAGACAATTGGTACTTGCCTTTTGCCACAATTTTAGTATTATTACAAGTCATTTAAAGGGGTTATGGTAATACAGGTTTTAACAGAAGTGGCTCTGATCATGAAATGATACACTGGAAGTGTTTGGGTTTTAAATGGTAAGCATCAGCATTATGACGAATAGACCTTTTCAAGGAATTATATAGAAAAAAATACTGCCTCTTTATCTTTATGTGAACAAAAAGTAAGCCAAAATAATAATAAGAAACTTATCACACAAGTACAACCCAAAAAGTAACACTGTTCATCATCATGTCTTGATTTAATTTGTCTCCAATTTGATTTTTCTTTTAGATGCTTACTGTCGGGTGATAGAAGGTGATTATCAAATTTCTCTTTGCCTTGTCAAGCGGCACCATTTATCTTTTCTGAGAATCACAGCACTCAACAAGGTTCACACACACACACACACACACACACACACACACACACACACACACACACACACACACACACATACACACACACACACACACTCACACACACACACACACACACACACACTCTCTCTCTGACACTAACACATCTACATGTGTGAGAGACTAAACAAAACAATTACACAAGTCTCTAGGCAGCAGATGGGCCTCTGTGAGACAGGTGTGACGAGTAGAGAATGAGATTAATTCTTATTAGATGGTTTCCAGCTAAGCTCCCTCTCAACAAAAGTGGCATCACTCACACACGTACACACGTACACACACACACACACACACACACACACACACACACACACACACACACACACACATACAATAAAAAGGAAAAATCTCTTCATAAATGCTCTTATTGAATTCACTTCAAAAGTAAAAATTTACTTTATTCTTAATGGTTATGGCTCTAATCGATGCTAGGCCCACGTGCTTTAGTGTTATAGATCTGATGCTCTTCACAGACAACAAAATGGAATCGAAGAAAGTAAGTTAGATCCCAAGAAGGGATTCCTTTTTAATAACATGTTGTAAAAAGGCACGCAGTCAGTTTTATCTGTGAACACGGATAAATATACACTGCTCAAAGAAATAAAGGGAACATAAAATAAAACCTCCTAGATCTGAATGAATTCAATATGATTATTAATTGCTCTGTCCTTCACATAGATAAATGTGTTGACAACAAAATCATACAAAAATCAGGGCTGACAACTTTTGCACATTTCAAAGAGTGAGACGAGGTCATGGGGTTGGGAACGGACAATTCACCGACCATTAAGGGCGGGGGGGGGGGGGGGGGGGGGGGGCTACTCTTTACCGAAGAGGATTGGAGCCACTGACAAGAAAAAAAAATGAATTAAAAAAAGAAAAGGAGTTCTTACTTTTTTCTCGGAATTCTGACTTTTTTTCTCGAAATTATGAGTTTTTGTCTCAGAATTCTGACTTTTAATCTTGGAATTTTGACAGGGAATTCTGGGGAAAAAGTCAGTGTTTCTTTTTTTTCTCCTTTCAATCAATCAATCAATCAATCAATCAATCAATCTGATTTATTTATAAAGCGCTTTTCAAACAAAGTGCTACTCAAAGTGCTTTACAAAATGACCCCAGATTCCCATAACAGGTAAAAAACATCAACAGACATATGCAAGCACACACACACACACACACACACACACACACACACACACACACACACACACACAAGAAAAAAATATATTTGGCTGAATTCAGATGAGCCAAGTAAGGTAAGGCAAGGAAACGCCATAAGAGGAGCCGTCTGCCCCGGCAGCATCAGGTCTTCCACACTAAGGCCTAGTCCACACGTAGCCAGTTTTTTTTTTAAACAAATATCCCCCCCTCTAAAAACTTGTATCCACACCACCTCGTTTTAAAGGAAAACTCTGTCCACACGTACCTGGATAAATACGTTGTTAAGGACATGCCAGACATGTAGGCGGCAGTACTTCCCCCGTTCTTAACCTCGTCCTTCGTCTGTGGTCTTCCGCAAGGAGCAGTAATTCCGCTTGCAAAAACAAACGAGCAAAAAGCGCTTGGACAATTGATAAAGCGAGTGCAGCTCTGAGGGCATCCATGCTGTTGGCTAGTGTAAACACAGGTCGCACACGTGATGTCAGCCTTTTTTTTGTCGCGGAAAGTGACGTTGCGGACCTTAAAACTCCGGTTTTGTCTGTCCACACGCAGACACTCAAAACGGAGAAAATGCAGATCTTCACTTTGGCTGGAGTTTTTAAAAAGATCCGTTTTCGTGTGGATGACAGGCCAAGACGTAGAAAAATATCTACGTTTTGTCAGATCCCCGGCTACGTGTGGACAGGGCCTAAGTTAGGGTGCTCAGTGGAGGGGGAGCATAGACCCCCACCTCCACTTAAACAATACCTATAGAGCGCCTAGGAAGCTACAGTCGACCACCGCTCCCGGGGCAGAGGGTCCCTACAGAGGAAACACTGGATTAAAATGAGTAAAAATATAATAAAAGAGCTAATATAAGGGACAAAAGTTAGAAAATAAGTAATTAATAAAATCATATAGACAGTAAAATAATAATATTAAATAATGAAAACAATGCTAACATATAATCATACAAAACATGCAAAGCAAGCAACAAAATATAATCATGTAAAACGAGAAATAAAACTATAGTAAACAATTAGATAAAAGCTAACCTAAGAAGATGGGTCTCGAGCCTGGACTTAAAAACATGAACAAACGTTTTCTACGGCCCTGAGGTCCTCTGGCAGCTCGTTCCAGAGGCGAGGGCCATAACACTGGAAGGACGCCTCACCGTGAGTGTGTGTCCTGACTTTAGGGATGACCAGAAAATGCCTGCCAGAGGAGCGCAGAGGCTGTGAGGGTTCATATGGTAAAAACAGTTCTGAGAGATAAGAAGGCCTATGTGATGAATTAGATCACGTGTTGTTTAGTGAGCCATAAGGCGTGGGATTCCATAGGAAATATGAAATCCACCTTACGGATCTGTGAGGTTATTTAAACCAGAAGATTGGAACTTTTTGTTGCAGGGATTAGATAACTGCTTCGTATTCACTCAGAGACAACAGGAGAGAGAGAGTCAAGTTTAAAAGTTAAGAATTTTATTATTGACAAATTGAACTAGACTGACTTCAAAACTAAAGGTATGGTGTAACTAAAGTGGATGAGATGGTGAATGGATGACGTGTGATGTTAATCAGAACCAGCAAATCCAAAGAAACGACTTGTTCTGACGGGAACTGAAGGTGATGTCTTCACATTAAGCTTTGGTTAGGAGGTTCATAAACACATGAGACACCATTTGCCGGTCTACCTACCCTTTAGGAAGTCCTCTTTAGACCCGGAATGTCGAGGTCTTAGCTTGACCTTCTCTGGAACCAAGCCGGTAGGAAAAGCAGCGGTGCCGACCAGTCCAGTCTGAGTTACTTCCGGGCGCTGACGTCATTTGGTCCGTTTTAGGGGGGCTTCAGCCCCCCCCTAAAATAATCACAAGCCCCCCTATCATTTTGAGTTTTTTTAGGGCTGGGACTTTAACACGTTATTATGATTATAATCATCTCGTCTCGTCTCGTCTTCCTCCGCTTATCCGGGTCCGGGTCGCGGGGGCAGCATCCCAACTAGGGAGCTCCAGGCCGTCCTCTCCCCGGCCTTGTCCACCAGCTCCTCCGGCAGGACCCCAAGGCGTTCCCGGACCAGATTGGAGATGTAACTTCTCCAACGTGTCCTGGGTCGACCCGGGGGCCTTCTGCCGGCAGGACATGCCCGAAACACCTCCCCAGGGAGGCGTCCAGGAGGCATCCTGACCAGATGCCCAAACCACCTCAACTGGCTCCTTTCGATCCGGAGGAGCAGCGGTTCTACTCTCCCGAATGTCCGAGCTCCTCACCCTATCTCTAAGGCTGAGCCCGGCCACCCTACGGAGGAAACTCATTTCGGCCGCTTGTATCCGCGATCTCGTTCTTTCGGTCATTACCCAAAGCTCATGACCATAGGTGAGGATTGGGACGTAGATCGACCGGTAAATCGAGAGCCTGGCTTTCTGGCTCAGCTCCCTCTTCCCCACGACAGATCGGCTCAGCGTCCGCATCACTGCAGATGCCGAACCAATCCGCCTGTCGATCTCCCGATCCCTCCTACCCTCACTCGTGAACAAGACCCCGAGATACTTAAACTCCTCCACTTGAGGTAGGACCTCTCCCCCGACCCGGAGGTGGCAAGCCACCCTTTTCCGGTCGAGAACCATGGTCTCAGATTTGGAGGTGCTGATCCTCATCCCAGCCGCTTCACATTCGGCCGCGAACCTACCCAGCAAGAGCTGAAGGTCAGAGCTGGATGAAGCTAGGAGGACCACATCATCCGCAAAAAGCAGAGACGAGATTCTCCTGCCACCAAACTCGACACACTCCACACCACGGCTGCGTCTAGAAATTCTGTCCATAAAAGTGATGAACAGAACCGGTGACAAAGGGCAGCCCTGGCGGAGTCCAACCCTCACTGGGAACAGGTCCGACTTACTACCGGCTATGCGGACCAAACTCACGCTCCTCTGGTAAAGGGACTGAATGGCCCTTAACAGAAAGCCACCCAACCCATACTCCTGGAGCGTCCCCCACAGGGTGCCCCTGGGGACACGGTCATAAGCCTTCTCCAAATCCACAAAGCACATGTGGATTGGTTGGGCAAACTCCCATGCCCCCTCCATCACCCTTGCAAGGGTATAGAGCTGGTCCACAGTTCCACGGCCAGGACGAAAACCACATTGCTCCTCCTCTATCTGAGATTCAACTATCGATCGGACCCTCCTCTCCAGTACCTTGGAGTAGACCTTTCCAGGGAGGCTGAGGAGTGTGATCCCCCTATAGTTGGAACACACCCTCAGGTCACCCTTCTTAAAGATGGGGACCACCACCCCGGTCTGCCACTCCCTAGGAACTGCCCCCGATGACCACGCAATGTTGTAGAGACGTGTCAACCATGACAGCCCTACAACATCCATAGCCTTGAGATACCCAGGACGAACCTCATCCGCCCCCGGGGCTCCGCCGCTGTGTAGTTGTTTGACTACCTCAGCAACTTCTGCCCCCGAGATCGGACAGTCCATCCCCAGGCCTCCCAGCTCTGGTTCCTCCTCGGAATGCGCATTGGTGGGATTGAGGAGCTCCTCAAAGTATTCCTTCCACCGTCCGACTATAGCCTCAGTTGACGTCAGCAGCTCCCCATCCCCACTGTAAACAGTGTGAGCGAGTTGCTGCCTTCCTCTCCTGAGGCGCCGGACAGTTTGCCAGAACCTCTTTGGAGCCGATCGATAGTCTTTCTCCATGGCCTCACCAAACTCCTCCCACGCCCGAGATTTTGCCTCGGCAACTGCCACTGCTGCACCCCGCTTGGCTATCCGGTACCTGTCTGCTGCCTCCGGAGACCCACAGACCAGCCACGCCCTGTAGGCCTCCTTCTTCAGCCTGACGGCTCCCCGAACCTCTGGTGTCCACCAGCGGGTACGGGGGTTGCCACCACGACTGGCACCGGCCACCTTACGGCCACAGCTAGCAACAGCCGCCTCGACAATCGCAGAGTGGAACAAGGCCCACTCGGACTCAATGTCCCCCACTGCTCTCGGGACGTGGTCAAAGCTCTGCCGGAGGTGGGAGTTGAAGACCGTTTTGACAGGTTCTTCTGCCAGGCGTTCCCAGCAGACCCTCACTATGCGTTTGGGTCTGCCAGGTCTACGCGGCATGTTCCCTTGCCATCTGATCCAACTCACCACCAGGTGGTGATCAGTTGACAGCTCCGCCCCTCTCTTCACTCGGGTGTCCAAAACATACGGTCGCAGGTCAGATGATACGACTACAAAATCTATCATCGACCTGTGACCTAGGCTGCCCTGGTACCAAGTGTACCGGTGGGCATCCTTATGTTCGAACATGGTGTTCGTTATGGCCAAACTGCGGCTTGCACAGAAGTCCAATAACAAAACACCGCTCGAGTTCTGATCAGGTGGGCCGTTCCTCCCAATCACACCCCTCCAGGTCAAGCTGTCATTGCCCACGTGAGCATTGAAGTCCCCCAGCAGGACAATGGAGTCCCCTGATGGAGTACTATCTAGCACTCGTCCCAGGGACTCCAAAAAGGGTGGGTACTCTGAACTGATATTTGGCCCATAAGCACAAACAACAGTCAGGACCCGTTCCCCGACCCGAAGGCGCAAGGAAGCTACCCTCTTGTCCCCCGGGGTAAACCCCAACACACAGGCAGAGAGTCTCGGGGCTAACAAAAAGCCAACCCCAGCCCTCCGCCTCTCACCCGGAGCAACTCCAGCAAAGTAGAGTGTCCAACCCCTCTCCAAAAAAACGACACGTTAAAAAATTTCACGCATTTAATCGCAGCTTGCATTTCGAGCACGGCGGAACCTTTGTCATTGCACGACTTCCTCATAGACTGAATATCACTGACGCACACAACAATGCACAGTGCTAATGGCTACTAACGGAATAAAAATGGAAAGAAGTTGCCTTGCTTGGACTGATGCAGGATTTAGGAAACACGTCCGCCTCTTTTCTTAACTTGAAAAAAAACTTCCAGACAACAACGGAGTCCGTGTCACGGACATTTTTCAGAGATCGTCTCTGCTGTGGCTGCCCGGTGGCACCGGAAACTTTACAAAAGTTGCGGTAAGCTTTATTTTTAACATTTACGTAACATCTGTGCAGCGCTGAAAGCACCAGACAGAATAATTCTGTGCCCTAACAGTAGTTTATGAAAGTAGTCAGACAAACGAGAGGCACCTGGCTGCCGCTGGGAGAACGCTCCGTGTTCTCACTACTCTGTTAACAATCACAAACAACGTGTCTTAAAGTTGAAAACGAAAGTTTACGTTAAAACAGAAACACTCTGAAACTTTTCTGATGATTTTCTAAACAATTCTGTCTGGGAGTTATACGTTTCTGAGACGAGTCTCTGTCTAAACATCATCACATGCATTACTATCATTAAGCAGCGAGGTGTGTTGAAGCTGTCATCAGCTGAAGGGCGGATGCTTAAGTGTATCAGGGGCAGCGAGGAACGAGAAAGTTGTGATCAGGCTGGAGATCACACCAGATTCGCTGCTGCAGACGTGAATCTGCGGGTCTGCAGCATCCCCGTATTAACATGACATCAGGACTTCCCATGTAAGGAAGCTCCGCTCACCTGTTCGTCAGATCATTATTTCCTCGCCATGATGTTTTATCATCCCATCATCCTCCAGTCATCCAACTGGAACCAGTTAGTGTTCCTGATCATTCTCAGAATATGCCACGCCTGCTCTGGTATTAAAAGTTAGCACATTTAAGTCCTAGATCTATCTATCTGTCTGTCTGTCTGTCTGTCTGTCTGTCTGTCTGTCCGTCCGTCCGTCCGTCCGTCCGTCCGTCCGTCCATCTATATCTATCTATCTATCTATCTATCTATCTATCTGTCTGTCTGTCTGTCTATCTGTCTGTCTGTCTGTCTGTCTGTCTATCTATCTATCTATCTATCTATCTATCTATCTATCTGTCTGTCTGTCTGTCTGTCTGTCTGTCTGTCTGTCTGTCTGTCTGTCTGTCTGTCTGTCTATCTATCTGTCTATCTGTCTATCTTCTATCATCAGCAGTAGTTACAGCTACGTGTCACAAATGTCACACAGGAACTTTTAATTATAATTAATGTACATTTTTTAAATTTCCATCTAGGGATGGGCAATATCATGTCCTTCATAATATTACCAGTTATTATTTCCCGCCAAGAAAAAAAAAACGTATGTTAAGCTGACTTCATGATGTTATTGCATCCACTAAACAGAGGATTATGTTCATGTGGGTCATTCACATGAAGTTATTGAAGTTATCAAAGCAAACATGGCTGGAATCAGTTTTACCTGTAATCTGTTTCTCTACGTGTATGTGCTGCTGTGAGTTATTGTCCCCTCTGTGGGACTAAGAAAATTCACTCTGTTCTATCATATGCAATTCATATCAGCAGTAGAAAAAATGTTTGGGGAATTTTGGCCCTTCCAGGCTTCCGTACCAGTAACTGGTTATAGAGGAGGGGTTCGTCTCACAAACAGGAAAAACACACTGGTGAAGTGGTGAATTAAAATATTAAAATATTAGGATTCCTAATGTTTTAATTCACCGCGTCACCAACTGATGTAGGAGAGGGAACATGTGAGTGAGTCACCATGGTAGAAAGCCCAGCTTGCTGTGAGTGAGGATCTGTGGCTGAGTGAAAACAAAAGAGAAACATTCGGGGCTGAAGCTCCGTCGACGCAGCTGCATTTCTAAATAAAACATGTCATTTTGGTGGCGCCCGCAGCTGCAGTTCATGGTTCTGGGGGAACCTGGCCCGTCCCATCAACAGCAGGTGGAGCTCACCACTCCGCCCATCTCACAACCAGACCGGAAAAAAAGCACATTGGCTTGGATTATACAGACGGGATTCTGTGTGTGAATTAATACCAGTTAAAGTATTACTTAAGTGTTGTTTGTGTGCATGTGGTTCCGTAGCTAATGCTATAATTAATATCATCTATTTTTATTTTTCATAAGCTCTACACACTGTGCGTGATGCGCGTTTGGGGAGCACAGGCGCTGGTTTAGCGTGAGATTGGAGGTGTGGCATGAGAGCGTGTGAAGAGGGTCAAATGCGTGTGTCTCACACTCAGTGCATGAGAGTTGGCAGCTCTGAAAAATTATCAATGGAAATCAAATTTATCAACCCATGGTGGTCTGGATTTGGAGTCACACTCACTATTTTAGCAGTCAAACACACTACAGGCTGATCCAACTTTTATGTAATGTCTTTAAAACAAGTCAAGTGAGGCTCAGTAGAGGGTGTGGCCTTCACCTGCCTGTAAGACCTCTTTACAACGTCTGGACATGCTCCTGATGAGGTGTCGAGTGGTCTCCTGAGGGATCACCTCCCAGACCTGGGGCCTCATGTTTCAAGCGTTCATAGAAAAGTCCCTAAATTCCTTCCTATGTACAAAATTTAGAATGTTGGCATGATCGATCAAAACCTGATTTATGAAACATGTGGTGGCTTCTCACACTCATGTTCCTCCGCAATCGTCTGATGATAAATCCCACCTGTGCGCACCCAGGTGCTCGTGTCCATTCTGAGTCACTTACATACAGGAACATCCTCAATTAACCATATTTGGCCACACTATGTCTTCAGCACCTGAAGGGATTCCCTGCATTCTAACCCAGAAAAAAAAGACAACTTCCAAGATGGTGACTCTTTCTGCCAAAGTGCAAAATAACCAAACAAGCTGGAGATGTTCTAAACAAGGTCGAGACAGAGGAGAGGTCTCCGTCACGAATAAATACAAATTTTAATATGATAAATCCTACAGTAACTGGTTTTCCACAGTTTTTTTTTTCTTTTTTTTTTCTTTCAGCTCAGCTCCTTCAACAAGACAGACCAGAGCAGCAACAATTTAGAAAACAACTATCTCTGTCTCTATCTTGGTTTCTAAGATTTCTGGAATAAGCTGTTCGAAATAAAGGTTACCAAACTAGAAGCTGTCCACTAAAAGTCTTCCCCTTGGATGTAGATGTGGATTTTCATGTACTATCCTGTCCATGACTATTAATATATCTCTCTCAGCCAGTCTGTAGGTCTTAAAGTTTGCTCCAATAGAAGCAGTACTGTTTTTTTTTTAGCAAACCACAATGTATTCCAGCTGTATAACCAGGAAGAGGCAAACATCTGCTCACTAACAGGGTGACACTGTCAGCTGCCACTCCCCCAGATTGACTGGTGCCATCAGGTAATAATGACTCCAAGTCATTTATAATGACACAACTGCAGTCTTAGCTTCCCGCTGTCATTGTAGGCCACACAAATCATTAGCTTTTGGTTGCATGCCCCCATCCCCTTCTCTTTTTGGACATGCAAATGAAGATGTAACAAATGTGTCTTTAGCAGTTGAGGTAATTACCCTCCATGACCCCATCCCTTTATGTAAAAAAAGAATGAAAAAACATACATGTTTAGAATTATTTTGGTCTAGGACAGGGGTCATTAACTAAATCTGTTCAAGGGCAGGAACATTTCAAAGCAGGTGCAAGGGTTGCTGTTTTATTAGACGTGTTTATTATTCATGGTGTGTTTCTTCAATTTATGTTGTCACACACACACATAGCTATTAATTTAGCCATAAGTAAAACCGATTATCTATGTCTAATGATCCATGCCATCTTTTTGACTGAAAACACTTTGTTGCGATTCCATATTTGGTTCTTTTTTAAACACAGAAACGGTTTTTCTTTACCTTGCTGACAGTTTCGTTTACGGCTGCAAACATCATCAGGCTGACGCTGATGGTGGTGTCACTTCCTACTCCGTTTGTCCGTGGGTAGCAGAGGACATTTTTGCCCTCTGCTGCCCGCTCTCCCCTCTTCGATGACGTAGTCCCATGCGCGGTCCAATGAGTAAACTCCATCGTCTCTGTTCATAGTCCCACATCCACGTCTCCTTATCTCTATAGAGCTCCGGACCCCACGTGACTCTCAGGTAGTGGACGCCATTTTGGCATGAAAAAAGGTAAACAAACACGGATGTAACCATGAACATGAACGGGATACGCTTGGATTTTACTTCGTCGGAGTTTACTTCACACTTTAAAACAGAAGAAATCATTTTTTATAGTCAGAAATTAAATATACTAAACATCTCCGACCCTTACCGTGCCCCTGGGATACTTTTTAAAAACGCCAGAAGCTGTCGGAGGGGACTTCTTACCAGCACAACACCGGACCTGACCGGGGAACCCCTTGGGATTTACCCGGAGGAGCTGGCTCCGACGGCTGGGGAGAGGGAAGTCACGCTACTGCCCCCGCAACCCGACTCCGGATACGCGGATGAAAATGGATGGATGGACGGACAAATAACAGATTTACACGTAAGTAGTCTTGGTGAGACAGATAATAGCAATCCAAAGTGCTTTTTATGTGTGATCTGACAATTGATCAACCATTGCTTAAAAATTAAATACAGCTTAGCCGGTTAATTGCTGTGATCATAAAACACGTAAACGGCAGCACGCAGAACTCACGAGGCAACGTTTTACGTGATGTTTGCTTGTTGCTATGAGTAATAAGACAGAAAAAGCCACGCCAAAATAAGTTTAGGAAGCCCAATAAGAATCGTAATAAAAGCATTTAAAATAAATACCATATACAGCTGAGGAAACGTTGGTTTAAGTACCTGATATGAAGTGGTCGCTGCATAAGCGAAAACCTTTACTCTCGGGATCCCACAGCTTCATTTTAGCCCGGTCACTAGCGCGTTTTATTACAATGATCCAACGTTTGCGGCGCTCCGGATCTTGGGGAATCCTGTAGATGACTCATTCCTTATGTCGTCCGCGTCTGTTCTGCATCCTGGGGCACAACAGGAATCTACCATATTTCCCGTTTGATTGAGTTTTCTGACAATAACAAATAGTCCAGCTGCCGGCTTCTGCATGCCAATATGGCGCCGTTTCGATTTGAACTGTTGCATGCCGGGAGAAGTGACGTCAACTCCCGGAGCTCTATAGCTTCCTTTATCTATCTTTTGTATTTCTGTTGTTCGGTGTTTATGATCCTTGTGTTGTCCCAGTCCCTTACATGGTTTTCTCTTATGCAGTGATCTG
This sequence comes from Nothobranchius furzeri, assembly GCF_043380555.1. Classification (NCBI taxonomy): domain Eukaryota; kingdom Metazoa; phylum Chordata; class Actinopteri; order Cyprinodontiformes; family Nothobranchiidae; genus Nothobranchius; species Nothobranchius furzeri. The sequence goes on from NC_091749.1 coordinate 39,489,997, forward strand.
TTACGGCTGACTTCTTTATTGTACTTTCTGCTTCTTGTTTGGCTGCTCTTGCGTGTCTTTGACTTGTTTCTTTCTCGCACTCCTTTCTATGTTTTATTGTTCGTGTGTTGAGTTGGTGTCCGGTTTCTCCTAGGTATGTTTTATTGCAGAGTTTGCATGGGATTTCGTAAACGACTCCACATTTAAGTCCAGCTGGTATCTTGTCTTTTGGGTGTACCAGTCTGTTTCTAACTGTTGTGTATGGTTTTGTTGGTGTGTTTATGTTGTGTTTTTCATTGTTGCTCTTATTTTTTCTGTTATGCCTCTGATGTATGGTAGGGTTATCACTGGTTTTGGTTCTTGTCTTTCTGGGTTCCTGGCTCTTTGCTTTGGTTGTTCCTTTCTTTCTGTTGTTGTTTGTTGTTTTCCTTTGTTTTTCGCCCATGTCGGGTATCCGTAGGACTTTAAAGCGTGTTGTATGTGTTTGTCCTCTTGTTCATCATCTCTTTATTCAGTTAACATTTTTGCTCGGTGATATAATGTTCTGATTACTGACATTTTGTGTATAGTAGGGTGTTCTGATGTCCATAATAAATTTTGGTCTGTGTGTGTTGGTTGTTTATGTTTAGGGTCCCGTCTGTCTGCCTGCTTGTTTTCATGTCAATAAATGCTATGCTGCCTTCTGTTTCTGACTCATATGTGAACTTTATGTTGCCTGTGTCGTCAATGTTATTCAAGTGTTGTGTTAGTGTTTCTGCTTGTTCTTTTGGTGTGATTTCCAGTATGTCATCTACGTAGCGTTTCCATAATTTTGTTTTGCAATTTGGGGGGGCAGTGGCTATGGTTTTTTGCCCTAGGTCTTCCATGAAAAACTCTCACAGGGTGGCTGATAATGGAGTTATCAATAAGGGATGTAGTCCTAATAAACGGAGTAGGAAATGATGCCACCATCAGCGTCAGCTCTGAGGATGTTTGCAGCTGCAAACAAAACCATCAGCAAGGTAAAGAGAAACCTTATCTGTGTTTAAAAAGGAACCAAAAATGTAATTAGAAGACAAACACAGCAAGAACGTACAACAGACACTTTGTTGTGCTTTTTCTTCCCAATTACTGTTTATAATTTTTAAACATATAAAATCCTTCAAAAATGTCTGTTTTCAATGGTAATCTTGCGTGGGAGCTAAAGACACACTGTTTCAAAGCCTGGAAGTAGATTCTGGCCGGTGCTGGAACGTAGTAGCAGACAGTGGTGAAGATGAAAGACACGCTGGTGAATACAAAATTTCTGTAGGGACCAAAAAAGGGTTAAAGGTTTTTCTATTAAAGATTCCTCATGATGACAAAAATAATGAGCCTCCCTTTACCTTTGTCAAGCAAGAGCACAGTTACACTAGTTTTTTCAGTTACCACCAACAAAGGACAAGGAAAAGGAAAATTAGTCAGTTGGCATTTACCTAACTTAGCCCTCGCTCACCCATGGGTAGCTTTAAAAAGCCTTCACCAGGAGCCACAAGCATATAAAATTCACATTATGTGAAATATGAACAACCTGAAAATGAATAAAATTAGTGGGAAATGAAATTTGTATAGAGGCTGATGACATATATAGATTAAAAATCTAATGGATACACTTGGTCAACAACTTAGAAAAGAACTAGCCTGAAGGTTTGTGGGCTTGGAACTTTGCATGTTTCAATTTTGATTGGATGAGAAGCACATTAAATTAAACACAAAAAGTCTTGCCACCCTTGATTTGAATAGATCCAAAATGCCTTGCCCTTTCCAATGCAATTCAAGTTTATTTATATAGCGTCAAATCACGACAAGAGTCATCTCAAGGCACTTCCAACATTCCCTTGAACCTAATTCCGACATTCTCTTGAACCTAATGGTTGCAGGTTTGCACCTCTCTCAGTCTGTTGCTGTTGTTGTGTCCCTGGGCAAGAGACTTCACCCTGCTTGCCTGGTGGTGGAGATCAGAGGGACTGGTGGTGCCTGCAGCCTCGCCTCTTCAGTGGTGGTGCAGCTGTGGGTACAATGTAGCTCATCACCACCAGTGTGTGAATGTGTGTGTGAATGGGTGAATCATTGGTGTGTGTTAAAGCTCTTGGGGGGGGGGGGGGGGGGGGGGGTCTAGAACTCTGTAAGGCACTAAGTGTTTACCTTGCAATATTGCAATATTTAGGATATTTTACGGCATTTACAATGAAAAAGGAGAGTTGGAGATCAAAAAAGGACCATAACACTTATGTTATTATTGCAAATTACTAAAATGTTTAGATGTGTGAACTGGAAAGTACTCTGTGCATAGTGGATGAGCAACCACAACTGAAAGGTAATATATAGTATTCAGCATTTTTTACACATGGCTTTTATCAGACCAGATGTAAATATCTGTCACCGGACACACTTGGCCACCCGGTATCACAGCCCCATCCTTTTACATTATTTTGATGTTTTAGATTTTGAATCAGGAGAGCAGACAGTTTCTTTAGGTTTCATCACTTTTGATTCATAATTCATAGGTTTCACAGTGAAGGAAATAACTACATCAGCATTCAAGCATGTTGCAGTGATTTCAAGTATACAGACAAACACTGCTTGCATTTCTTCAAGGTTTTGGGGTTTTCTGCAAAGATGGGATGGGATTCTTCAAAGAACACATTGTTGAAGCTCTCAGCAACCCTTAGTATAAGACTGTGTTTGCTTTTATACATTAGTACTGCAAGACTTTTGACATTTTGCCAGTAGGAACTTTTTTAGTTTCAATGCTTTGTTTTTGTTTACTGATTATCGTCCCCTTTTTATGCCTTTCAGCTCATTTCAGTTTTCTCGTATGCATTTATTTCCCCTTTGTTGGTGTTGTTGCATTGTATTTAACCCCTTAAAAATGACACAATGCATGCTTCACTTCAGATTTTTAGAGCATTCTTCAAGGATATTTCAAATAACAACATCCAAAAATGACTCCATACAAATTCAGGGCATGTTGTTAAGCTGTGTTATTTAAAAACTGTTTGCTTAGTCTGCACACTTCTGTGAAACATCCACTTTCTTTTCAAAGCAGTTAATTTGAGGTCCAAAACAAACTGTAAATAATGGGTTACTTGAACTTCCCCCCTCAACCCACATGGTGTAATAACCTGTCAAGATTTTCCCCAATTTATTTATTTACCCTCTTAGTGACATGCTCTCTTGGAGGTTTACAGCATTTGTTTGGGTCTCAAAGCAAGAGCATATAATCTCTCAGAAGCAAATTAAGCAGACAACAACCAGTAATGCTGCTAGCCCAGGGCCACGCATGTTGCCATATGCTGGATATGACTAATATTGTATTGCTATGCTTAGACAGCTACTTTCTTTTTGCATTTGTAGATGTATTTTAGCTAAATCTTTAAAATGTGTCTCCCTCTAAGCTCCTCTAGGTTTCCAATAAGTTATAATAACATGGCCGATATTCTTTAGCAGTTTTTTAATCTCATGCATTTAGTTCAGGATGATAAAAAGTACAGAAAGGGTGTGATCCTTTAGCGCACCTCACAAGAAAACACACTAGAGAGAAGCTTCACGTCAGCAGATGAGGCGCGTGCTTAGAATACAGAGTGTAGTAACAAAGTTTATTTTCTGTGAAAAAAAAGTTTTATTTGTGCTGTTGATGCAGAACCACAAACAATTTAATCAGATAAAAAGCATGTTAGACGATCTTATGGATACTAAAATAGAAAAAATGCTTGAAGTGCTGCAGGGGTGTAAGAAATTTTATCTGGTGCTCTCACTGGTGCTCTTCAGCCAAGGGATCCACATGAATGTTTGGCAAAAGAGATCTGAGGCACTCAGGAGATGCAAAATTAAAAAGCCTTTATTGGTGCATGGCTTAAATAGTTAAAAACATAAATACCGATGTGTTTCAGCCCACAGGGCCTTTGTCAGGGCTCAAAATGTTTGTAGGTCCTCTCACTTCCATGTTAAGTGATTTTCAGCCAAAAATTGAGCAAGAAATTGCTTCTTGTTGCCCATCAGCCAAGGCCAACATTAGAAACCTGGGAGTTATTTTTGATCCAGCTTTAAGTTTAGACTCACATGTCAAAACCATCTCCCGCTCTTGTTTCTTTCAACTGAGAAACATTTCAAAAGTCCGTAAACTGGTTTCTACTGCAGATCTGGAAAAAATAATCCATGCCTTTGTGTCATCACACTTAGACTACTGTAACGCTCTTTTTACTGGTCTCAGCAAAACCTCCCTCTCACGCCTTCAAGCCTTGCAAAATGCAGCAGCCAGACTCCTAACCAAATCCAGCAGACGAGCTCACATCACCCCAGTTTTACAGTCCCTCCACTGGCTCCCGGTAGAATATAGAATACAGTTTAAAGTTTTAGTGCTGACCTATAGAGCTCTTCACAACTAGGCTCCAAGCTACCTATCTGAGCTTTTATCCCCACAAACCACCTCTCGGAACCTTAGATCCACATCTGAAAACCTCCTGGCTGTTCCTCGAACCAGACTGAAAACCAAAGGGGACAGGGCCTTTCAGACTATTGCACCCAGACTTTGGAACAGTCTACCTTCAAATCTCCGTCTTTCTAACACTGTAGAGGTCTTTAAAAATCATCTAAAAACTCACCTTTTCATCCAGGCGTTCCCTCCCTAAATGTTCAAAAAGATGGCTTTGTTCTTGTTCACACCTTCACTTTGTTTATACTCATGATTTTATTTTCTATTTTATCACTGCTATTGTTTTTCTGATGTTTTTATTGGTTAGAGGTATTTGCCCTGATCTTTATCATGTTGTACAGCGCTTTGTGATTTATATCTGTGAAAGGCGCTCTAAAAATAAACTTTTACTTACTTACTTGATTTATTTACTTAATTAAGGAGGCCAATCAGTGGCACCTGCTGAAGTTGGGCAGGTAGACAACATCATGATTGGATGACCAATATCGCACAAAAAACACTTTTACATCCTAAACAATCCTTTTGGAAGGAGAAATACTTACAAATGTTAAATTACGCTTAGAGAATTGAGAAAAAGAAAAACAATAAGTAAATATGGTAAGAAAACATAGAATTACAAAAAAAGGAGCAAAATCCAATTCTCCATTTTAATGTATAAATCAAAAATGATTCTCTTTGCAAGAGTATTTTAAGCCCATCACCTCTTCTAATTTAATGTTTTATATGTTCAATCCCTGTGATTTTGAGAGAGTTACAGCTTCCATGGTTTGTATCTTTACAATGCACTGCCACAGGATTACGGTGAATTACCCCTTGATGTCCTTCAGGGGATCCACTTTCAACATGTCAGATCTCTGTTTTATCAAAAGGTCTCACGTTTGCTCCTAAGAACACAGCTAAAGAATTACAGACCAAAATAGATCTGTTCAAGTTTCACCGTAATCTTCAACTGAAAGTCTGGTACCATACTAATCCAAGTCAAGCAGCTTCTCGAGACCGTATGCAACAAGATGGCGGGAGAACCCCTTTCAGACCCAAGTCTCCTTTTATACCCAACTTATGTAATCACACTCTGAATGCCTTCTAAAAAGTTACATATGAAGTTGATCAACTTTTTGCATCTAACAATAAAATGAAACATAATCTCACAAACAAAGAAAGAGATGCAATTAAGTGGCTATCAGCTAATGAAGACATTGTTATCAAGAGAGCTGATAAAGGAGGAGCTGTAGTAGTGTGGGCCAGAGACCAATACGTCATAGAAGCTGAGACTCAGTTGGATAACAGTGAGTACTATGAACACATTCAAATTAACCCAATAGAGCAAATGAAGACTGAACTTGAGATACTGTTACATGCTAAAAATGAACAATGGATCTCACAAAAAGAACAAGACTTTCTACTGAATGAGCACCCAAGAATTGCTTCCTTCTACATGCTCTTCAAAATCCATGAGAACTTGGAGAATCCACCAGGCAGACCAATAATTAGTGGTAATGAATCAATCACCGAACCAGCCTCTCAGTTTGTAATTTTTTTCATTAAACCATTTCTATCAGAACTGCCATCTTTTGTTCAAGACACTACACACATACTGAACAAACTGAATGATATAAAGAACATAGGCCCAGGACTTCTTGTTACTATGGATGTGGAGGCGCTATAGAGCTCCGGGAGTTGACGTCACTTCTCCCGGCATGCAACAGTTCAAATCGAAACGGCGCCATATTGGCATGCAGAAGCCGGCAGCTGGACTATTTGTTATTGTCAGAAAACTCAATCAAACAGGAAATATGGTATATTCATGTTGTGCCCCAGGATGCAGAACAGACGCGGACGACATAAGGAATGAGCCATATACAGGATTCCCCAAGATCCGGAACGCCGCAAACATTGGATCATTATAATAAAACGCGCTAGTGACCGGGCGAAAATGAAGCTGTGGGATCCCGAGAGTAAAGGTTTTCGCTTATGCAGCGACCACTTCATATCAGGTACTTAAAAACGTTTCCTCAACTGTGTATGGTATTTATTTTAAATGCTTTTATTATGATTCTTAGTGGGCTTCCTAAACTTATTTTGGCGTGGCTTTTTCTGTCTTATTACTCATAGTAACAAGTAAACATCACGTAAAACGTTGCCTCGTGAGTTCTCACTCCTCGTGAGAGATCACAGCAATTAACCGGCTAAGCTGTATTTAATTTTTAAGCAATGGTTGATCAATTGTCAGATCACACACCGAGACTACTTACGTGTAAATCTGTTATTTGTCCGTCCATCCATCCATTTTCATCCGCGTATCCGGAGTCGGGTTGCGGGGGCAGTAGCGTGACTTCCCTCTCCCCAGCCGCCGGAGCCAGCTCCTCCGGGTAAATTCCAAGGGGTTCCCCGGTCAGGTCCGGCAGTAGAGTCGAGAGTCTCAGACCTTCTCCCCAGCTCCTCCGGCCCGGGGAATTCCAAGGGGTTCCCCGGTCAGGTCCGGTGTCGTGCCGGTAAGAAGCCCGCTCCGACAGCTTCTGGCATCGGAGCGGGCAGTAGAGGCAGTAGAGTCGAGAGTCTCAGACCTTCTCCCCAGCTCCTCCGGCCGGGGGAATCCCAAGGGGTTCCCCCGGCCAGGTCCGGTGTTGTGCCGGTAAGAAGTCCGCTCCGACAGCTTCTGACGTTTTTAAAAAGTATCCCAGGGGCACGGTAAGGATCGGAGATCTTTAGTCTATTTCATTTCTGACTATATAAAACGATTTCTTCTGTTTTAAAGTGTGAAGTAAACTCCGACGAAGTAAAATCCAAGCGGATCCCCTTCATGTTCATGGTTACATCCGTGTTTGTTTACCTTTTTTGCATGCCAAAATGGCGTCCACTAACTGAGAGTCATGTGGGGTCCGGAGCTCTATACACCAACATTGACCACACAGAATGACCAGAAGCACTAACCTATTACCTGGACCAAAGACATTCAGAAGATATGCCTCCTTCTTCTTTCATCCTTCAGCTGGCGAAGTGGACTCTATGTAACAATGTGTTTCTGTTTCAAAAACAATGTTTTTAGACAGATAAAAGGTGCAGCAATGGGAGCATGTTTTTCACCCAATTACTCTAATCTTGTAATGGGACTTTGGGAAAAAAAACATATGTATACTCTAATCATCACGTCTATGCTGATAACATGATGTGGTGGGGAATATACATTAAAGACATTATTCTGCTGTGGTCTGGGTCAGAATCAGAACTACTTCAGTTTCATTCATATCTGAAAAATACTAACAAAAGTTTGAAACTTAGCCTAGATTTCTCCTCATTTGAAATTAATTTCCTCGACATAAAAATCTCAAAAAATGTTAATGGAGATTTACACACTTCCATTTTTAGAAAACCAACTGACCGTAAAACAATCCTCAGAGCAGACAGCTTCCACCCATCATGGTTAATAAACAACATTCCTACTGGTCAGTTTCAAAGACTTAGACCTATTTGTGACACAGAAGAAGAATTTGAAAAAAATGCTACAGTTATGCGCCAGAGATTTACAAAAAGAGGATACCAGCAAAGAACAAAACTCAAAGCATATAATAAGACACGCTGGACCACGCATGGGACTGCATCGTCGCGAGGGGACAGCGGGCAGTAGAGGGCGACAACGTCCTCTGCTGCCCGCAGATAAATGGAGAAGGAAGGGACACGCCACCATCAGCGTCAGCCTGAAGAAGCCGGCAGCCGTCGGCGAAACGTAGCGTCAACAGGTAACAAAACAGTTTCTGTGTTTTAAAAAAAGAACGACAACATGGAAAGACTAAAAGCCTCCCAAGAGAACAACTATTGGTTCCTAAAGAAAAGAACCCACAAAGATCAGATGGTGTTTATTTTGTGACACAATTCAGTGATCAAGCCACCAAGATTAAACAAATATTATTACCAAAAACTGGGACCTACTGAAAAGCGACAGTACTCTTAGGGAAGCTCTCCCAGATACTCCTACTGTCAGCTTCAGACGAGCTCCAACGTTGAATGATCAGTTTGTTCAAAGTCACCTTACTCCACAGCAACAAAAATCTTGGTAATCAACTCGAAAAGGCAAATATAAATGTGGAAATTGTGTTCACTGCAACAACATGACTAATACTAATTGTTTTGCTGATGTTTTCACAGGAAATACTTTTTACATTAATTCATTCATCAATTGCAATACTTCATTTGTGGTCTACAGACTAGAATGCCCATGTGGTTGCTTTAATACTGGAAGAACTAAACGTAAGTTAAAAGTAAGACTTGCAGAACACAAACAAGCAATCAGATCTGGTAATACTCTTTATCCTATGGCAGTGCATTATAAAGATACAAATCATGGAAGCTGTAACTCTCTTAAAAATCACAGGGATTGAACATATAAACCATTCAATTAGAGGAGGTGATAGGCTTAAAAAACTCTTGCAAAGAGAATCATTTTGGATTTATACATTAAAAGCTACGAATTTTCCAGGTCTTAATGGAGAATTGGATTTCGCTCGTTTTTTGTAATTCCATGTTTTCTTACCATATTTGTACCATATTTACTTATTGTTTTTCTTTTTCTCAATTCTCCCAACATCTTATGGATACTATTTGGTAATTGTGAGATGGGATTTTGTCTTATTTTTCATCTGCAGAGATTTTTGGTCTCGAAACTTTCCTTTGGACACCATTTTCTTGCCTACTCTTGGTAAAACATGACATTAACCTTAAATAAGTGAAGTCTGCCATGGTTTAGATAGATGCTGTTTTGATCAGATCTTGTATTCTAGGCCTACTGGCATTAATCAATCAATCAATCAATCAATCAAAGCTTTATTTATAAAGCGCCTTCTGCAACCCTGTCAGGAAGCCCAAGGCGCTGAAGGCCTGGATGTGCTTTTGAAACTGAATCTAGCTGTTAAAGTAATGTGGCTGATTACATTTATTCACAGTTTAACAGATTTACCTTTTCCACATAGTACACAGATGGTTTGAATGGATAGTTTCCCTAAATAAATACAATCATCATCTGAAAACTACATTTTATATTTGCCCTGGATTTATTTTGTCTGATATTAAAGTTTATGTGTTGAGCTTGTTGTGGGGGAAAAAAAGCAAAACAAGTAAACTGCAACGAAGCAAATATTTCTCACAATGATTTTCCTATTTGTCTTGCAGGACACTCAATTATTTATTAATTAAATACTCCAGGATACCTTGTTAAATACATTTGCCCTTCACTGAGGGTCTTTTTTTCAGTCTAACACTTTTTTTTTGTCTGTTGGATTTTTTTATTTGATGAAATTTAGAAATCAAAGTCACTAGAAATGAAAACGTCAAATAATTGTGTTTACACCAAGAGTGATGCTGTCTTTACAGCTGTAGCGTTGTGGTTTTATGCTCTTTTATGAAAGAGGAACCATGCTACGTATTAATTCGGAATATTAATTTTTAATAAATCAATAACCAAATTTTATATTGTTCAGAAGACTCAAAGGTTGTTTTCATCGATAAACTTCCGATAATATCTGAGTGTCTGTGTTTCAGTTCAATGAGGAAACCAGTTTGACGATTAAAAGTTTTAATTCTTCAAATTAAACTAATGATTTTGCAAATTGACAAACAGGAAATTACAATCACATTGGCAACTTCGTGGGATAATCTTTAACAGTTGATATGCTGTTCTTGCTCAAATAGACCTTCTGGTGAATTTAAGAAGATTGAGAAGGTTGTGAGTTGTGAGAGTGATATGATGTGATTATGGATGCGTGTGTGCATCTGATTTTGCTTCAGGAAGAAACAGGTGTCTGAGTGAAAAGTGATGGTTTGAATAAACTTAGGTTTAGTTGGAAAAAATGCATCCAAACGCTAAACACCGTGTGCTGTCTCACCGAACTCTTGTGGACCCTCTTTCGGATCCGGGCCGTGGAGGATGTTGTGGTTCATCCAGATGACACTCAACGGCTGACAGGGAAGACGTAGGTGTCGAACGGAACCGGTCCAGAGTTGCCCTCGGTACACGTTGATGGTAAAGCGTTTTGTCAACGCGCTTTCTTAAGTTAATTCACTCAGAAATCAAAAGACTCGGTAATGAGTCTGCGTTAGAAGTCGCGATTCAGCTATTCTACCTGGCATGGCAGAAACAGCGTGAGAGAGGGTGGGTGAGTGGGGGGGGGGGGGGGGGGGGATTGAGCCCATGGGCTCCGTTCCCCGTTAGCGGTTGTTCACGTCCTCTCTCTTTTGTTGTCAAGCACGAACTGAAATCATAAGACTGAAACTTACCAAAAACCTTTCTCTTCTCAAAGCAAACATGTGCGTCATCAAATCTGTCTGGAGTTTACTGTGGGAAGATGTGTGTGGGTGTGTGTGAAGGTCAGTACCAAACATTCTCAACATTATCTACTTAAGTGTGGATTCATTAATCCATTATAATTACCCCAAAGCATAAGAACCATTCATTTGATTAAACACATTTATAATGAGCAAATTGATAATGGTTACTTTAACATTAAAATCAAGAAAAAGAAGTTTAAACTTTATGTTTTGATTTGTTATGACTACTTGTCCATGAGAACTCCTTCTTCTGGTACCGCAGGTGGCAGATGTTATGGTTTCCTCCCAGACTCGCTGGCGTTCAGGTCTTAATCTGTGGGTGAAAGTTCTCAATGACCCAGCTTTGACCTCGCTGCGTCCAGCACCACCATTGTGACAGAAAACCCATATTTCCTCACGTTACACAGTGTTTTATAAAGTCTAAACACATCAAAACCTTTCTTTTCATCAGACGTGTGCAGTGCCTTCTGTTCAAACAAGAACAGGTGAAACCTTTCAATGCATCATCGGTGTAACCTTCAAAGTTTTTTTCTTTTCTTCATTCAAAAATACACTCATAAATTTTCTGTTCTTACTTAATTCTTTTCAGAATGAAGGCAAAGTCAACAAGTGAGAGGCAGGGGAGTCCCTGAATAGGTTGGCAGTCCGTCACAGGGCCGGCACAGACACGAGAGACATGTGGGCGGAAGCTTGAGTACCTGGAGAAAACTTGCACATGCACAAGGAGAAGATGTGCACCACACACAAAAGACCAGGGGAACTAAGGTTCAAATCAGAAAGCTTCTGGAGTATTAAATAGTACACCACTCTTCAGCCTCTACTAATAATCAATGTTTGATGCCTAAAAATGGAATTCATATTTATCTGTAGTGACAACTGGGAAGCAGAGGGAATAAACCAATCTGAACCACAGATCATGACACTGACGACCTAAAGGTCAACCAAATGTTGGAGTTCTTTGTTCAAAGACCAGAACTATAAATATATACAAAATAGTGGGCAAAAACTCAACATGAATGATTAAACAAACAAACAAAAAAAATTGCCAAAAATTAAATGTTCTAAAAAAGTAAGTTGGCTTTATTTAACAAGTTAGTAACATATGGTCACAACAATCTACAAAATATTTTATGAAAGTGCATGTTTTCATCATTTCATCTTTGATTCCTCGCTGTGTGTTATGATCAAGATGGCATGTTGCTCATCCTCATCCGTCTTTTGTTTGTTTATTTTTTGACTGTGTTGAGTAATCCATTTCCCTCAATTTCAAGACTTGAAGCTAGCCACAGAGGGCTGGAGGATCAATATTTGCCAAGTTTAAACTACAGGATTATCCGTCTGTCAGGGCTTCCAATAGAAGCTCTCGACTGTGACATAAATCTTGGTCTGTCCTCCACAGTTTGAGAAGGTCACACCTTCCAAACGGTCTTTGTTATATTTTACACCTAAAGGAAGGATTAAATGGTGGATAATGTCACACATACAATGTACAATTCTATGTGAAACAGACCTTCGAAGGTATTATTAAATATTCAGAAAGAATCATTTGATTTATTTTCCAAGCAGCTTATTTTATTGAAGGCAAACACACTAGAGTGGAGGGGTCTGATTGGAAAAAACAAAGGTCCCTTTTATTATTTTTTTAAATAAAATTCAGTACTTTAGTGTGCTTTGTACTTGTAATTGTTAACCATGCAGTAGTGTGTAGCTCACTGAATATAATACATATTCTTCCCTTTGATTGTAAATGTGCTTTTGACAATGAAAATGATAGCACTAATTGTGTTTGAGGAGAATGCAGAATTGCAGAGGAGACAGGATATGGTAAACACGGCAACACAAAAGGGCCAAACGAGAAGAAAGCAATTGTGTTCTGGAAAGAGATCCAAACCAATGTATTGGAAATGTCTGAGAGGACAGTGGAGCAGTAAGATCATGGGAAGGAACATTGTTGAAAAGTGACGAGGTGATTTTCCTTACTGTAAAGAAGTTTCAAGATGGCATTGGAGATGAGGGCAATGCTGGCGGTAGATTGTGAGACAGCAGTAAAGCCTAGTTTATGCTCCTGCGTCAGCTACATGAGGGAAAGACGTACACATGTTGATGGAGACCCTTTGTCTTTGGACTTCTCCGTCTCCTGGGATGTGTTGTAAAGCAATTCCCCACCAGGACAACAAACGGGGTTCTAGGGTAGCTTGGCATGTATCTGGTCCAAAATAGTGCATTTACTATTGTGTTTATGTTGTGTTTTTTGTATTTCACAAACATTTTAACACGGACAAACGTCCCACATTCTCCTTCACCTCTTCGCTTCTCCTGGGCGCTCTATAGGTAGTGTTTAAGTGGAGGTGGGGGTCCATGCTCCCCCTCCACTGTGCGCCCTGACTTAGTGTGGAAGACCTGATGCTGCCAGGGCAGACGGCTCCTCTGATGGCGTTTCCTTGCCTTACCTTACTTGGCTCATCTGGACTCAGCCAAATATAATTTTTACTTGTGTGTGTGTGTGTGTGTGTGTGTGTGTGTGTGTGTGTGTGTGTGTGTGTGTGTGTGTGTGTGTGTGTGTGTGTGTGTGTGTGTGTGTGTGTGTGTGTGTGTGTGTGTGTGCGTGCTTGCATATGTCTGTTAATGTTTTTAACCTATTATGGGAATCTGGGGTCATTTTGTAAAGCACATTGAGTAGCACTTTGTTTGAAAAGCGCTTTAAAATAAATCTGATTGATTGACTGATTCACCTCTTCGTGCGCTCGCCACCTCTAAACCCACGTTTCCCATCATTTCCGTCCACGATTAAAACACTTGCTATATCTCTTTTTACTCCTCCAGTCAAGGGTTAACAAAAAATCATATTTTTAGAGTTTTTCCAAGAGATGTTCTTCAAGCTGCTCCATGTCTGCCGTTAGATGTCGTTGGCGCTTTATTTTTTTTTTTTGAGAGCGTAATGGTGGTACCATTGATGAATTTAAAGTAAGAGGTGTCCTGACCTATCACAAGTTTACGTTCTCCATCTCAAAAAAGTGGAGTCATCTCCGTTCTGGAGAGGGACAGATAATGGTGCTGCGTGTCTCCGCACAGATGCGGAGACATAAACTAGGCTTAAGGCAGAGAGAGGGTTTTCTGGGGATGTCTGTGGAGCCATGGAAGAAGCTAACAGAGGATGTTGCAGGAGGAGACAGAAAGATAACTTGAACATTGGTGAGCGAGCAGGCAAACAGACAAATACTGACCGGGAAGCTGCAGGGGACAAGTCTGGAGCTCGTGAGTTTTTCAAGGAAAATCTAACACAGAGTAATAGTGGCTTGAAGAATCCAGAGTTGGTGTGGAAGGCAACATGAACTTCAACTTAGAGGATCTGAGGAGTGAGTGGAGCTCAGTTAAACCCAAACATGTGCAGTGAATACCTTCCTTAAGTGTAGATTCAATGATTGGAATAAGTCTTTGTAACATACAGGGCTTGATTCTACCAAAAAGGGTGATCGTAGGGTAAAATCTGGTCATCCAGCACCACCTAAAGTCTTCTGCAGCCTGATGGTGGTAATGTGGTGAGGTGTGAGAGTTTCAGGAACACATTCATTCCCCCCAGTAGTCTTTTTTCACAAAAGAGCCTCACAACAAACACAAACTCACACCCACGCACCAGGATCATGCCAACTTCATTATAAATACTCTTAGTCTGGAAGGTCCAATAGGCACAAAGAAACAACACATTTTATTATGAAATTGTACAACTGTCTAATACATGATCTTTAAATGAATGCATTCCTGTATATCATCATTTTGTTGTGTTGCTAAGACACTTGAAATATGAACCCAAACACTACTCACCTTAACCCTTTTCTTAGATCAGTATAGGTTACATAATGATGTCAGTTTTCTGTTGTGTTACAGAATGAAGAAGATGAGCATTTAACATATTTTTCTGTTTTTTCCAATTAACAACTGAAAAATTATTCAATAAATCTGTGTGCATTTTGCTTCTATCCATTAAAGGACACATGTTGCTGTAATTCCCACATTGGCGTAATTTTATTAGGTGCTAATAAAATTATATGGTTTCTACTTGTACAATAATGCTGCATAACCATTCCCTCATAAATGACCCTTTATGAGTTATTTAAGCAGAGTTTGGCACATTCTGGGGAGAATCTAGTAAAACAACCAACCTCACTACGTTATTCTCATTTTCAAATGTGTGTTTTTGAAGATGGGTTTACACATGTAAGCACGCACGCACGCACACACACACACACACACACACACACACACACACACACACACGCACGCACACGCACACACACACACACACACACACACACACACACACACAAACACACACACACACACACAAAGAAAGAATAAATCTGTCAATTGTCACTGGAGTGGGCCTGCACCATCCGGCCAGAATGTTTAACAGTTTTAGTTGTGTTAATTTTTGTCCACGGAGAATTTAATGAGAAATAGAAAAATCAAACAATTTCAACATCCCAAAAATAAGTGACAAGTAAAAAATTTTTTATAGAAAATACGTTAGAAAATGTAAAGCTTTAAAATAGCTGTTTTGCAGTTGATTGCTAAAACAATGGTGGGATTCTTACTTCCACATTTCTGTGTGTATTAAGCTCAGTAACTCAGAGGTAGAGCAGGTTGTTCAGTAATCGAAGGGTATCAGGATCGATACTGGCTTCTGGCAGAAAATGATGGACTGGTGCCCTTGAGCAACACACTTCATGTCAGACAGAGGGGTGGCACCTGTGCTCGGCAGCCTCGCCTCTGTCAGTGTGCCCCAGGACTGCTGTAGCTACATTTTAGCTCATCATCATCATGAAGTGAACAACGTTAATGTTAACGTCAAGTTATCGTCCCATCAGTTGTCACACTCACTGATGTGTGTGCGGAATTTGTTCTCCGCATTTGACCCATCCCCTGGTGGAGCGGTGAGCTGCAGACGGCCGCGCTCGGGAACCATTGGGTGGTTTAACCCCCCCACCCCCCAATCCAACCCTTTTGATGCTGAGAGTTAAATAGGTCATTGGGTCCCATTTTGCCAAATTCTTTGGTATGACCCAACCAGCTATTGACCCCTGACCTCCCAGTCTCAGGGTGGACACTCTACCACTAGGCCACTGAGCTGGTAGAACGTGTGTGTGAATGACTGTTGGAAGGGGCCTGGGGGGTTGTAGGACTCTAGAAGGTGCTATATAAAATACAGACAATTTACCATTTTACCATATTACTGCAGAGGCAAAATGCCTATACCAAGTTATTTCTCAAGCGCTCAAATCCTGCCAAAACAAGGACAAACCAGTCAGCCCCGGTGAATAACACCCGAAAACAAACATCAACTAAACCACCATTTGTCCGAACTTCCAGAACCGCTGGTGTGCTCCTTTAAAAGCTCATTTTCAGGAAACAACAATGCAACATTTGATTTATCGGGCTACTCACGCACACTCAAAGGGATGTTACTGACAAAGCTGATTGATAAATGGCTGTTTTGTTCAACCACTGCCATCCTGTGCTGGATTTAAAGTTGAATTGAATTTCAAGCTTCAGTGAGATGTCAGTGTTAACACACTGGAATCCCTCTCAGGCAAAATGTTGCTGTCAATGCAGAAAGACATTTTGGCTTTTCTTCTGTTTTTCTTTGGCCATTTCCCAAACATCCTCATTCATCATTCATTTAAATACGCTTTGACGGAACACACGTTTCCCTCGGCTGGATGGTTTAAAAAGGTCATGTTTAACTTAGAATTCCCCAACATTTCATTAGAATTACTGTTTGAGTTTGGTCTAATATTTAAAATAGACACTTCCTTGAGTTTAGATATAAGGCTTAGTACATGCTGGAATGGACAGGAGGTATGTGATGAGTCACTGTAGATTATATGTTGTAGGAATTATCCAGAATAATTAAGATGTCATGTTGTTTGTATCACATAGAACTTGTGATGAGTTAATCACTATCAGCATCATTGCTATTTTGTAACATTGCCAAAAATGATGGCGGCAGACAATGACTCTAACCCTTTTGGATTTCTTTTTATCCTTATAGTATATCTTAGTGTATTGCATTCTACACATGTACATGATGTACAATCAGCAACAATTACAAAAATACAGATAAAAAATAGTGTTTCTGTGGACCAGGTGTCTCTTCATGACTTTTGGCCCAGTTGTCATTCTTAAAAGCTCATTATAGGTTCTTTCAGTAGTAGACGCAGGTAAGCATGGTGGCTTGTCTGTTGGTGTCTAGTTCCAGGACAAAACTCCAAATCAACTGAATGATTGGATAACTTGCCACAGAAATCAGTGTCACACTTTTCATGAGTTTGAACTGCTGTAGTTATTCTCTTGGAATGGACAAAACAAGCTAATCTTGGCTCCCTCTGCATGCCTTGGCCACCAATGACCCTGCTGCTGATTCATTGATTTGCCCGGTACTAAACATGGCAAACCAGGAACATCCCATAAGACATGTGGAATTGCTGTGACTCAGTCTTTTCCCATTTCAATTTGGCCCTTTCAGAGTCACTCAAATGGTTACACTTGCTCATTTCTTCTGCTTCTAACACATCCACTTCAAGTGCACAATTTCTTCTAAAAACATTCTGCCATCTCAAGACTTATCATTGGTTCCAACACAGTCAAAAGTAAGGCTAGAGAAACTGAATTGTTTACCTTTGTAGGTGCAATTTGTACTTGAATTTTGGGCCTGGAATTTATATTAAAGTTGCCATGTAGTAAAAGGTTCACATAGGTACTGATTTTGTAAGATGCTGCAAGAGGAAATATTCAAACTTTTATGAATATGGCAGCAGTACCAGTCTATTGTTTGTTGACTCCTGACTGTTTTATCTGATTTCTATCTTGTATGTTTTGTTATCTTATCTGTTTTTCTTTGGTGTAAAGTTAATTATGAGTCTGTTGCTGCTGCCTCTTGGCCAGATTGTCTTTGTAAATGAGAATGAGATCTCAATAGACTCATCTGATTACATATCCTTTTGATAAACCATTTGTATGCTTAAGGGTGTTACTGGGCAATTTCCTTTGAAGAGTTTGCAATTGAAATTAAGTAATATCAATGTGTTTTGTCCATCTGTAAACGTCAAGGTTGAACCAGAGCAGTACTGATGACTCAGTAAAGTATAAGAGCTTTAGATTAAACTTATAGTTACAAATAACAGTTAGAAGTCAAGACAATGCTTTCAGAAATTATTGAAACTAAACTTTGTGTCAACATCTTATAAACTTTGAAAGCACTCTTCATCTTTTTTCTTCAACAATATATGCCATGTGAAAATGAAATATATCAAATTCTGTAAGAAGTTAGAGTTTATTAATGCTCAGTCATGACATTAAGTGCATCAAAGATTTTGCAGAGCACATCAATGTACAAACTTGCAAAGCTCTTTTGGCCCCCTGTGTGTCCTTTGTTGGATATGCATAATATTAATAAACCGTATCACAGTCCAAACACATATATTCATTCTAGTGTGAAATCTGCTTAATCAAAAATAGGAATACTTTATCTGATGTTAAACAATTTCATTTTATTAACATTGCTAAAATAGCTGCTGTTCAACTCTAAAGAGATAAAGTGGGTGGTGTTGAGGGTCTGACCTCATGAGGAAATTACTATGCAGTGATTTTCTCCAAAATGACTGTGCTTAAATTGCTCTGAAAAGCAAATAATCACATCAGCGCCAAGAAACTTCATTTCCCATGATGCTTTGCACACAGAAGCATTGGGATGATGTCACCGCCTAATACCAGAAACACGTTCTGCGCATGTGCGGGAGGCCGTGGAGCTTTTCCCGCGAACTAAGACCATAAATCTTCAGCAGAGACAAAGAAACCTCGTTCTTTTGCCCAGGATACCTGGCGGTAAGGACACGCTTGTCGAACGCTCCGACAACTTGAGCACGCGGAAGCTCTAAGTGCCCAAGTTGAGCCACGCAACCGCTGGAAACCACTCCAACTCCATCGGGACCTGACTGGGAACGAGCGGAGCTCCATCCAGCTCTCAGAGACGGTGTAAGTTGTCAAACTCAGCACAAAAGAAACTTCGTTCTCTTTGTGTCCAGCCCGTGGAGAAACACTCACGGAGAACGCCAAACAACGGAGAAAGCAACAACTCCATCAAACCGACGGACGACGCCAAACTGCGGAGAAACACGGAGAACCGTCAAATCAAAAGAGGGAGGGACGCCTCGCTCTTCTGGTGATCAGAAACTCATCTCTTTCTCTCATTCTTTCCTTCTCCCGTTTCCTCTATAGTCCAGAATAAGCAATAAACCGCGTCTATTGCTTAAAAGTAGCTTCGTGTTTTCCTCTTTCGTTCCCAAACACGTCCGTCGGGTCATTGTGAAAGAATAAACTGCTTATTGATCATTGTTTGGTATCTTTAAATGTTTTCTGCTTGGCCACGTGGTTAAACTAAAAGATATTATTCGTGATTAATCTTTTGTGTTGTTTCATGATCCTTTGAAATGTTTTGAGTGAATTTAAGGTTAAGTTACTTATGATTCTAAGTGCCTTGGAAGTTAAAGTGCAAGTTGCCACCCACACTTTAGCCAGACAAAGGGGTCAGCCATCTTGCATACAGACTCCATTTTAGAAACACACACACACATACATACACACAAAACACCTTGAACATTATTTTGAATATACATCCTTTTATTATATCACATGGTTATTATTCATTTATGCCACTGTTTATTCATTTGACAAATTGTTAATTAAACGTTATAAAATTCAGATTTTCGTCTCCAGTAGCTTTGTTGTGTCGAAGAGAAGTCTCTGCTCCAAGGATTCTACGAACTTCAAGAAAGACTGATAAGAGTTTTGGATTCAATTTTTCCCCGGTTAAAGGGGATTGGTGCCCCGTATATCTAAGAATATCTTAATTAATTAATAAATCAGTAAATATTCCCATATTTACAGAATTTATTGAAGAATCCAAAAGTAATTAATTAATTACTAATTACTCGCTCCTAAAAACCCCAACAGTGGGCAATTTTTTTTTTTTTTACCGTGTCCTGTCTGGCTGTGAAGCAAGCAGAATTGATGTCTGAATGTTGGTGACAAGCCTTACAGATTTACTCTCAGGTGGAGCATCAAAGCGTTTGCTTTTAATGTCACGCCTGATACGTAAAACTTTATTGTTATTGTTTTTGAATGCTTTGCAATTCCGACCAGACACGGAGACAGAGGTGAAAGAGAAAGGAAAATAAAAGGTGGGGAGAGAGGTGGGGGTGGGGGTGGGTGGGGGGGGGGGGGGGGGTGGTTCCACAAAAATAAACAATGAACAAGAGTCTGCTTCTAGACCTGCAGAAAAAGGCAAAAAAGGGACACAACAACAATACAACAAGATCTAGCTGTCACTGCGTCAACTTGATGAAGAAAATATATAATCAACATTGCTTAACTGAAGAATCACGATAATAAATCACAGTGCATTAAGTGCCCACCATAGTCTTAAGACCTGTGTTTAACGTTCCCAAGCCCATACTTTTGAGAGCACCATGTGAGCACCTATGTGTGTACACGCGCTTGTTTATGTAAGGTTTCTCTATAGGAGCGTCCAACAGAGAGTGCGAGGGACCACAGATCCGCCCCCCAAAGATGCGCAGGAGACGGGGGGGAGCTCCAAGTCCCAGAGATCCAGGTGCTGCCCCAGAACACAGGAACCCCAAGGAGACAGCAACCAGGAAATCCCCCCCCCCCCCCCCCCCCCCCCCCCGAGAGGCACAGAGGATCGCCCCGGGGGGGCCACAACCAGCAGCCGGCAGAGTCTCGGGAGATATCAGCGGCAAGCCCACA
The DNA here is from genome assembly GCF_043380555.1 of Nothobranchius furzeri. Taxonomy (NCBI): domain Eukaryota; kingdom Metazoa; phylum Chordata; class Actinopteri; order Cyprinodontiformes; family Nothobranchiidae; genus Nothobranchius; species Nothobranchius furzeri. The sequence continues at coordinate 39,510,569 of NC_091749.1, forward strand.
GGCCCGCCCGCAGCCTCCCACCCCCTAGCCGGCCGAGCCCGGGACCCAGCGACCCGGGACCCAGGGGTGACCACCCCCGCCGGGGACCCAGCAGAGCCCAGGGACCCAGACCCCACCAGGCAGCCACCGGGATCTATCAGACAGATGCCTGAATCTTAAACCCCCAGACCCGGTTGCCACGAACACTCAGGCAGACCATGGCACAACCCCTCACACCAGGTGTGGCAGGGGGAGGGGGGGCAAAGATCTATATCATCAAGAGAGGTTCCAGGAGAGGGGAGGAGTCAAAGGCCCCACCTGACATATACAATCATACACAAACACAGTCACACACTCCCTCCCTCATGCTCACACATGCACATACAACCCAAGACTTACAAAAATGCACGCCGGACACCCACTCATGCTCCCCATACACACCCTATTCACTCTGGTCCCGGTACTGCTGCACACTGGGTACAACCATCACCGGTAACCAGAGTTTGACCCTTTCTGCTGGGGTGCTGATGAGCAGGCTCCCCCGCCCAACGCCGAGCAATTTTAATGTTGGGTGGGCAATTTTAATGTTCTGAATCAGTAGCAAGGATTCTCATGGATGAGCGCAATTATGCTTATTTTTAGAGGTTAATTTTATACTTTTGAAAAGCTGCACAGTAATTGATAAATGAGTGTATGGTCCATGGATGTATTCAGGGTTACTGGACTGCAATACGGCTGGAGCAGCCCTTACTTATTAATGACCCCATTCCCCCACCCCCCACTCAACATTCTTTAGGAAGTTTTGATACCAGGAGTTCATACTTGACCATTATGGTAAATAAGATGGTCTCTGTCAAATATGTTGTCATTTTTTTCCACTTTTTCTACTTTAGTGTCATTACAATTAGTCTGGCAAAATAAATAAATAAATATAAAACAGAATTTAAACTGTTGTTGTAACTTCAGTTACTTTTCTTCACTTCCCTACTGAACCAAGAGCATTGTATATCATTTTTATTGACACAAAAGTTACATTAAAATATGCTGCTGCATAAACCATTTGTAACATAGGTTGGACATGCAGAGTTGTACTGGAACATATGCAGTGAAGACAAAGACAGCTTTGATGTCATGTCTCTAATGTTGCTAACTCAACAGATTGAAACAGCAAATATTAGTATCAATTGTACCAAGAGAACACAGTTGGCCCAATTAAAATTAAATTGTATTGATATGCTGTGTTCTTATTTGGAATGACACTGAGTACAGTAGCCTCAGCTCTTTAATTTCTTGTTCTTTTATTTTATGTGTCTATGATTTCTCTCATGGACATTCTTTCACACCTACTGTTACTGCTGTCCTAATATGTCTTTATAGCTATATATACACTGTGTTTATATCTCTCGTCCATTTTCAAGCCCACTGACATTCACCCATGTCTTAATTTGTCAACATTTTATCTGATTAACTTGTTTGACATTGATGTGCAAAAATGCAAATTTGCAAATAGTACAAATTCTTGGCCTAATAAATGATATTCTAATTCTGAGATGTTGCTAACTGTTTAAACAATATACTTTATACATTTTAATAATTAAAAAAACTGTGGCACCTAAAACTTCACTGTGACTAACATGGAGTTTGTCCTATTTTTCAGGGAAAAGCCTTTGTATTTTCTTAGTTGTTACTTTGGAGCTTTCCGCTTATTTTAACATCGTTTTCAGGCCAATTACACTCCCATATTGTAGCCTTCTTCAAACTTGAAAACAAGTGAGCCCTGTAAAATGGCATGGCCACTGACTTGACAAAAACACCAAAGAGCCTAGAGTCTTCAGATAGCCTACCAGATCATCAGATGTAATGGTTTCCTCTGACATACAAGACCAAACAATTGAGATCCAGCAGTGGTTCCCTAATGTTCCAACTTTTGATTCACAAAATAAAAAATTCAAATGCTCATAAATCTGTTTAACTGCTGGTTAAATACAAACCTTGAAAAAGATAGCCCTCAAATGAACAAATAATACAATAATAAAATGTCATGTTATTATATTATTTTTATAACTGTCACTTTTCACCTCTTTGTCACAGTCAAGTCAAAATTTGCCACTGGTAATCATATTTATTTTTGGGGTTTATCTTGGTTATTGTCTTCATTTGAGCACTTCCCTGTTTTAATGTACTGCACTTGGGTTAGCTGCCATGCTATTTTTAAATAGTGCTTTGTAAATAAGTGGTATGATATAGGATGGTATGGTTGTTACAGCCGCCACCATTTTGTCTGATGTTCCTGCTCTAGTTCCTTCACCCTGAAGGCTCCCCACCGCTCTGGTTTAGGACCATGGACAGCGTCAGAGAAGGAGTCCAACACAGCTGTACTGCATGTGATGAGCCTTCTTCCTTTTAAAATCAGCCAGCTGCAGATCATCAGCTGAAGCAGAAACATTTTGGGTGGTTGCATAAGAAACTTGGGACTCTTCTTCCCCTCAGAACTTGACTTTGTCTAGTTTGCTGAACAAGCTTTTGATTATTGATGATTTGAGTGAGTTCCGTAACTTTGTTGGATTTGGCTCTGGTTTGATGATAACACTAGTGAGTTTCGGGTTTTATTTTAAATTTTGCTTTTAGAGAAGCCTTGCTTGGATTTTCTGTTTTTCAACAGCACTTTGAAATAGTAATTGGGTTTTGGGTTTTTCTTCATGCTCTCCATGTTTGGGGTTTGTTCTTCATTTTAACCTTGTTGCTAAGGATAAGTTGAGGTCTAGTTTTGAAAGTATTCTTTTGTTGGTGTTTTGACTAGTGGTGGGTAGATGAGGCCTCGTGATGTGTTTCTGTACATTTCCCAAACTGTATCGATGCTGTAACACTATTTGTTTACTGACACCTGCCGGATGATAAACATCATTGCAGGCAAACCTAATAGCGAGACTCAACTGACATCAAGTCCCGATTTGTTGTTTACACAATGTTGGGTGATCTGATCAGTATTCACCATGCACACCCCTCACTTTGATGGCTGGTGGGACAGCCAAATTTCCACATGCATTTTCCCTGATGTCTCACATTGACGGCATTCTTTTATTAATGTATGAACGTTCAGTTGAACAAATGTGACATTTAACCTGCAGAAAATAGTATGAAGGATTTAAAAAGAATAATTTCAAAATGATATTCTGATGAATCAAGCGGGGATGGAAAGTATGGGATTAGATTTGTGCCAATAGGATCAAGAAAAACACTTTGGAGAGCAAACAAATTTTAAGACATTGAGAGAAAAAACATTTGTTTCAAAAGAAAAACTTACGATCTGAATCAGATTCTTCCCCCAGCAGAACGAGGGAGTCACCAGAAGGAGCACTTTCCAGCACCCCTTCCAAGGTCTACAAAAAGGGAGGGTAGTCTGAACTGTAGTTTCGTGCATAAGCACAGACCACAGTCAGACCCCCCCCCCCCCCCCCCCCCCCCCCCCCCACACACACACACACACACACACACACACACACACACGAAGGCGGAGGGAGGCTACCCTCTAATTCACTGGGGTAAACCCCAACGTACAGGCACCAAGATGGGGGGCAACTAGTATGCCCACCCCTGCTCGGCGCCTCTCAGTGGGAGCAACTCCAGAGTGGTAGAAAGTCCAACCCCTCTCAAGGAAACTGGTTCTAGAGCCAGAGCCATGTGTTGAGGTGAGTCTGACTATATCTAGTCAGAACCTCTCAACCTCACACACCAACTCAGGCTCCTTCCCCACCAGAGAGGTGACATTCCATGTGCCAAGAACCAGCTTCTGTAGCCGAGGATCAGACCGCCAAGGTCCCCGCCCTCGACTACCACCCGTCACACACTGCACCAGACCCCTTTGGCCCCTCCCGCAAGTGGTGAGCCCATGGGAATGGGGACTCACGTTTCCTCTTTGGGCTGTGCCCGGCCGGGGCTCCATGGGTGAAAGCCCGGCCACCAGACGCTCGCCAGCGTGCCCCACCTCAAGGCCTGGCTCCCGAGGGGGTCCCGGTGACCCACGTCCGGGCGAGAGAACACGGTTTCCATTTATATAATTCATCATAAGAGGTCTTCGGGCTGCTCTTTGTCTGATCCCTCACCTAGGACCTGTTTGCCATGGGTGACCCTATGTTACACCCCTCTGTGGGCTCGGCCAGGAGGGAGAGGGGAATAAACATAAGATGGACCAGTCTAACAAAAAGTGACCCTCGTTGGGGAGAAAAAGGCTTAACTAAGCAAAACCAAACTCAAAGTGTCCTTGTATTTTCAAAGATTTATTACCAAAAAAAAAAAAGAAGAACCAAAAGAAGGGCCAAAAAACCCTTTCCTAGTAATTATCCAAACTAAGTTTAATTGACTAACTGAAAATGTCCAAAGGACCAACCACTCTAAATCCAGAAATTAATCTCCTTTGTTTAAAAGGGAATGAAACTCAAAAGGGGAAAAATCCCACCAAGTAACTAAACAAGGTTTGTCTAAAAGACAAAACCAAATACTAAATTAACTAAAGTTGCCAAAACACCAAAAATAGCTCAGGAAACTGAGACTTCAAAAGGGGAAAACCTCACCTGGTAATTTACCACAAGATGGTCTAGCAGACACACCAAAAACCAAGGATTTACCAGATAACTCAAATAATATTCCCAACCACTCAAAATGTTCTAAAGTCACTTCTTTAGAAGTAGACAAACTGGTTTACGCCACAACATCTTAGGTAACCACCAACGGGGAGAGAACACACGTTGACTCTGCAACTCCAAACATTTCTCTCCCCTGATGAGCTCCAGCTGGCCACTTTTAAAGAGCCAGCTGATAAGATGAAAAGTTCCAGCTGGGCCGTGACTGCCGCTCCGGCGCTGTCCATGGTTCTGGAGTAAGGACAGCATCCCAAGGAGTAGCTGTCCGTGGTGCTGCGCTGCTGCTGCGTCGGTCATTAAACTGAATGGAATTTCAGCACACTGGGGCTCCCAAACGGCGGCGGCCGTAACACCCTACCAGAGGCAGAAAGCCTCAGACAACTTAGCTCCTAGGATCATTGAGTAATCATCATCAGTCATCAAAGGCAGTAAATTAGTTAATTTAATTAGTGTAGATCTTCTCAAGGCCTACCAAGCCATTCATGAAACTATGGTCTACAGCACCCAAAAATCCTTCCTAGTGGAAGAAGATAGATCAAATCTGTGTTGGTTAACAATGGTACAACTGATCAAGTAGGAAGCCTTAAATATTTGTTTTAATTTAAAAAAAATTATTAAATTTTTATTTTTTTATTTTTTTTTACCGTGTCCTGTCTGGCTGTGAAGCAAACAGAATTAATGTCTAAATGCTGGTGACAAGCCTTACAGATTTACTCTCAGGTGGAGCATCAAAGCTTCTGCTTTTAATGTCACGCCTGATACCTAAAACTTTATTGTTATTGTTTTTTGAATGCTTGTAATTCCGACCAGACACGGAGGCAGAGGTGAAAGAGTAAGGAAGAGACAAAAGAGGGGGTTCCACTAAAACAAATGATCAATGATGAACAAGGGTCTGATTTTAGACCTGCAGAAGGAGAGAAAAAAAAGAAGAAAAGGAACACAGCAAAACAACAGGAGCAAGCTATCACTGCATCAACCTGATGAGGAATTGTTTTAATTTTTTTAAGTATAACATTGCATATTGTTTGTAAGGGATTTTAAGTAATTTTGTCTTATCCAAAGCCAAATACATACTGTACTTATTTTGCCAGCCTGTTGAAAACTGATTACTTATTATAGTGGAAAAAATAAGAGTTTTGATGTTTTTGGAAGTAAGTGTACCAAAATGCACCCTGATACATGAATTTAATAGCCAACCTGCTTGAAGTAAACTCATCAAGCTGTTTCCTCCCAAAGAAACACATCAAGCTGTTTCCACCCAAAGATACAATCGATCTGATGAGTACCTAGAGGGCAGGAGGGGAGTGGGAGGGTATCAGGGTAAGTGTCCCCCTTGGCCCCTTACGTGTTTGTGTGATGATGACCTATGAAGGCACACTTGACTCCCCACTCACATAGCTTGAGGAGGGGCAAGATTTATGCCGCAGAGATGAACCTCAGGTCAAGGTATCCCCCTCCAGCAGCTGCTCACTGTCTCACGTTTCTCACTTCAATAGCTTCACTACACAAGAGTGCGTGGGAACGTGGAGAAGCAGCCTGTGGTGCATACATCCTAGTTTTTCATTTTCACATAAGGCACTTTATTAGAAAATAATATTTTAAAACTTGGCACATGTTGCCATGGAAATCTTTGAGACCTCAACCCTATTGTTCAGCAGTATACCAAATGAAGTTTATTTATAGCCACAAAATTAACACTTTACTTACATCTACATGAAACTTTTCATTCATAAAACAGCTGCAACTGCTCAGTCACATGCCAGTTGAAAAATAAATCCTGGTAATTGGCATCTTCACAGTCAGAAACATTGTTATTCAAGACACTGGTGACCAGAGTTGAGTATATTCTGTATGCAAAGGAGAGCAATGCTGATTCCCATTTTAAACTCTTGGCAAATAATAAACATTAAAAATGGAAGACTGTTATTCACGTTAGCAATAATGACACCCAAGTACAGCCGTCTTAGGTCTCTAGACGTTTATCTTGCATTGGTGATGAAGACAATGTTGGACTGTTTCATGGACCCCTGCCAAATTTGACTACTGATTGCTTGTTTAACTGAATGTTCTAACCTTCAACAATTAGGTGATGTTGTGGGAAAGGAAAAAAAAAAAGAAAAGAGAAACCTTGGCTCCAAATATTTCAAGCCCTCCACAAGTTGTCTTTTCCTCCCCTGGGTTTTGTGCATCTAGCTGATAAGAATGGTCATTAGTTTGAGCTGCAGCTGGGCTCAATGTTCCCTTATCTTAGAAACTCTTTTTCCTTCTACTGTAAAAAAGTTTACCTCAGACAAGAGTTCATCTCACTTCACCCCTTTCAATTGCAGGATGAACAATCCCTGATATGTAATTCACACTATTGAGTACTTGATCTCATATTGTGGGCTTCAAGGTAGGACAGTTGATTATTTCTATTGCCTTGGAGCAAAATACAGGTTCATTGTTTGATTCCTTGCTGGGTCTTTTCTGTCTGAAGTTTGCATGTTTTGCCCATGATGAACTGGCAACCTCTCCAGGGTGTATTCACCCATGGTTTGCTTTAGATAGGTATGCTCTCCCCATGACCCTGAAAAGAAATAAAATGATTCAGTTATAGAATAATTTTTGCAATTGTAGATTGCCATTGTGTGTTTATCTTGCTTTTATTAAACATTCAATCCAAGCTATAACCTTAATGTAGATCTGATCATTCCTCCCTGGTATTTTCCTTTTTTTTCCAACCAAAACCAATGCACTTTGAAAGACCTTTTAGTGAAAAGGATATAAAATCCACTGTAGCTTTTTGTTTTTATTTTTTGAAAACTCAACAAAAAGTATACTATTACACATCATTGGACAGCATTATGTTCATGCATCATCACATTTTTTATAATTAAAAGCAAACCCATAAAGACAAATGTGTGTTTTTCTCTGAGGTGTGTCTGTCTGGAAATGTTGTTTGTTAAACTATTAACCTAAAATGAAATATAAAGATTAATTTTCATGACTTGAATCCTAAACTTGAAAGAGCCTTATTGTGAGTTACTGAACTCGAACATGAAATAATTGACTGAACAATGCCTTTAATCCCAAGTTAGGTTTTCATGTACAGACTTCTACTCTAAATTTTCTTCAGCATTTCTTTAGTTATTGCTTTATTTCACTATTTTAAATACCTTTTTGATTTATCTTTATTTGGTCACAACTAGAAAGAACATTTTTTGTATAGTTCCATGTAATGAAAAGTTAAGATTCAGTTCAATTTTTCATTTATTTGTGTTTTCACAATGTAGTGTGCCGTACAAGAGAGGGCAGCTACCAAAAGAAAACTCCCTTGCAAGTTGTTCATCATGCTGTCAATGCTGTATGCTTCAATACATAAAACACTAAACATTTTTGCTCCAACTGACAAAGAAAGTAATCATTCAGAGAAAGGCAGGTTCTTGGTCCAATTTGTGCTTTTGTCTTCTAAAACCGACCTTGAGAATGTTGGAAACAAAATGGATTTTAGTAATTCAGGAGAAGAAACTGAGCCTAAATAGCATAATTACATTTTGAAAGAACTTTTTAAAGTCTGAAGTGCGTTTCAATGTTTTTATTTCTATTGTCAATGTTTTCATAACACGATTTTCCTTGACTTTCTCTAGGTTTAATTATAGGACCTTTAACTGTTTAAATCAAGAATATAGTATTAATCAGACTCATTGATCTACACCTTAATGATTGTTATTAAGTGATGTGGGTGAACCAAAAATTCAAACCAGTGTGAAAATGATTTTTTAAGCTAATAAATGTAGTTCTGAGAATGAGTTGGCCAAACAATGGCAACCATATTAAACAGGGTGGGTAGAGCTGTGTGCTGAGAGCCCTCTAGACCTTAAACAGCCATATCAGTGTTAACAGCCTGTACTATATGAAGCACATTATTTTGTACAGTCCTAACCCTTTAAAAGTGTGGGTCACTGAAACCCCCCCTTTATAATTATTATTTCTGATAATAAGCGGTTACTTAGAGTTTATGGTGCAGGCTGAACATGAAAATAGTCTCCCAACTCATTAGCTGCTGATAGAAAATAGATGCTAGGATTTGAAAGTCTGACAGATGTACATCACACTGTCACTTAATGTTTATGGACTCACCCATCTTGACTCCTGGTGGAGAAGGCTGTTATTGGTTTAGCGTCCAAGAGATAGCAGTGAACGTCCCGGATAGTGGAAGCTAACCATTAGCATTAGCAACTCCACAACACGGTAGAACTCCCCCAGGCTTGTGCAGTTTGTGGAGGTAAAACATGAACATTTGAAAGCAAACCGAGTCAGCGGTAGAGCCGAGTTGTCCAAATATCAGAAAACAAAAGTCCAAATCCTGCCGTCTAAAGCTACTTTCTCCTCAAGCTAAGTCTTAGTTCCTGAAACAGGTGCATCTGAGCTTTTTGGAGTACAGCTTTCAAGGCATCCATTCCTACTATAGACCACTGCAAATGTATTGATAAAATGTGCGAACCGCATCTTTAATATGTAAAATAAAAAATGTGTTTATGCCTTAAAACGAGTTCTTGTAAGCTTCATACTGCACTAAGCACTGGTGAGGCAGTGTTTCCACATTAATGTTAAAATATGCTGACTGTGGGGTCTTATTAATGTTTAGCAGGATAGCATTACATAAATAATGAACTTAATTTGTGAGTGCTATTTTATCATTCAAAGACATTCTGAAGGCCAACATTGTCTGTGACACAGATATGTTTCACTTTTAGGCTGTGATGGTGAGTAGTTTATACGTATAGCTTTTTAAAATGGTTGAGCAGAAATATTTTCCAACCATAAATTGTTTATTTTCTTTGGTTTTAATGAAGATGTAATGTCTGGTAATGCAGTGGTGTAAACATCCATGTCAAGTATGAGATCTGGATCCAGATCAGATTTTTTTTTATAGATCAGTTTCATATTGGCTTGGCACCACTCAGCTCCTGACATTTATTGTTGCATTATTGCCTATAGGTTATGCCTCAGCCATGCCAAATGAGTGTGATAGTAATGACATGAGGGAGTGGTGACGCAGAAGTTGGGTGTTCATTCTTTAACCAATGGGTTTGCCAGTTCGAACACCTGCTTCGTCTTAGTCATTGTGTCCATGGACAAGGCACTTCCCCCTCCTTGCCTGCTGGTGGTGAGGGCTCAGTGGTGGGCCTGGTGGTGCCGATGGCAGCCTCACTTCTGTCAATATGCTCCATGGCTAGCAGTGGCTAAAATTGAGTTAATCACCATCAGCATGTGGATTGCTGATTGTAATGTGAAGCACTTTGGAGTCCTTGGACTTGATAAAATACAACTGCATGCTCTTTTTTCTACTTTCACCAGTAACAGGGTGTAGAGTGACCTTGTTAATTTGAAGACAAATAATTTAATGTTAACGTGAATAAGAAGTCCAAAGAGCAGTGAGTTATCTTGCAGTTTGTTTATCTTTCTAAAAAGCCAAGTACACTGAGAAATAGTTTTTACTAGTTTTTTATGACATTTTATCTGTCACTCATAGTTAAACATGCAGGCTAACCATGAAAATAGTCCTCTACCTCTAGTCCTGCATTCGCTTCCGATTGAAAATAGACAGAAACACACTCCGATTAGAAAAATCACACAGAACCAGCCTGGCAAGCCATCCTATAAATGTGAAAATCGGGGATGGCCACGGCCCAGAGACAGATCTCATACTTGGGGCGGGATCTACAGTTGTCTTTCAAATTGTCTTCACATGCTGTTGGACAACAAACAACATGACATACTCACCACTACAAATCTCAGCTAACTGGGCAGTCCACAATACACTGTCAAAGAAGACACAATTACATCCCTTTCTAAATAAAGGACTGAAGTACCTCTTTCTGCTCTTACTTAAAGAAATGCCCAAGTCTAAATAGTCCAAAGTTGATGCCAAAGCCATTCCAAACCAGCTGCCGCCATCTTTGTTTTCATTTCGTTCAGTTGCAGAAACATTATGTCCACCAAACCAGTAAAGTGCTACGATTGGCAGGACGCATGACTAGTGTGGCCTGCTGAGGCTCTAAGGGAGCATGGCTAAACTGACCTGGAAAGCTAAATCCTTTTGCTTCTGCTACTTTCTGTCTAGACTTCTAGACTAACACAGTTGTACGTCACACTGTCAAAGTAGCATTTATGGACTCACTCATCTTGGCTCACAACAGGGAAGGCTGTTTTTGTTTTAGCGTCTAGGACAGAGCAGAGTACTTCTTGGCAAGTAGAAGCTAACTGATATAATTAACTACTCCACAACATGGCGGAACTCCTTCAGGCTTGTGTTATTTGTGTAGATCAAACACCAACATTAGGAAAAAAACGTAGTCAGTGGTAGACTTGCATAGCTGTCAGCCAATCAGAGGTGAGATGTTCAAATATCAAAAAATAAGACTTCAAAGCCTGCTGTCTGATGGTCACCTCTGCTGTGGCTCACCTCTATTACTGATGTGTCGGTCGCGAACGAACTGGCTCTAAGAGCCGGCTCTCTGAAGTGAACGACGGGAGCCGGCTCATCATTGGGAGCCGTCTCCTCCCCTCCCCGCTCGCCTCCTGCTTTGGTCAACATGTGTAACTGCGTGTCCAGACTGTCCACACACAGCAGTAGGGGGTGGGGAAGAGGGAGGATCAGACTCAGACACACAGCAGAGCACATGCGGGCGGAGGGAGACGAGAGGGAATGAGGAGGAGGAGGAAAAAGGTGAGCGAGAGAGAGGAGACGAAGACGGTGAGAAAATGAGCGCCAGCAGTCGGAAAGTGGAGATTTCTTAAAGTGTTCAGTTATTAAATCCAAAGAAATTATGAATATTTGATATATTGCTATTTTTACATTAGTAAATCATTTTACAAATAGTTTTGCATTATTTTGGTTGTAAATGGACTCTACGCAACAGAAAATCTGTGGAGCCACTTGGGAGCCAAAAGAGCCGGCTCTTTTTGGTGAGCTGAGCCAAAAGAACCGGCTCTCTAAAAAGAGCCAGAATTCACATCACTAACCTCTATCTCCTGAAACAGGAGCACACAAGCTTTTTCCCACAGAGATCAACTCACAAGTCATTCATTTAGACCACTGCAAATGTGCTGAAAAATGAGTAAACATGGTATGTATTTATTTACATTGCTCACATGCGTGATGCAGATCACAGCCCTACATAGAGTTGCCTTCACTTGCACTGTTTTCAACTGAATCAATAAACAGTGTTTGCAACACAGTATATAAAGAACTGTGGTTATTTTGATATGACCAGCTGGTGTTTGTTTATGCATCATGTGTATGCATCTCATAACGACCATATAAACAACTACCAATCCAAGATCACTAAAAAGCATTCATAGGCAGCAAATGTTGTTTAAAACAGTGTTCATAACACAGATTAATGATATATCTGTTTTCAGGAATGTGGAAGCAACCATGCAGTCTGTGTAGATAAAACTGTCTGTGTCATTTTTTACAGAAACTCACATATTGAATAACTGTAATGAATTTATAGATCTACTCTATAAGTCTGTGCAGTTAAAAATATTACAAGGCTTACATTGAGAATTGCTCAGCAGATACTTGGGGCGATGTTGGCACAGGAGTTAAGTGCTCGCCCCGTAATCGGGAGGTTGCAGGTTAAAGCCCCGCTCAGTCTGTCACTGTTGTTGTGGCCTTGGGCAAGACACTGAACCCACGTTGCCTGCTGGTGGTGGTCGGAGGGACCGGTGGCGCCAGTGCTCGGCAGCCTCGCCTCTGTCAGTGTGCCCCAGGGCAGCTGTGGCTACATTGTAGCTCATCCCCACCAGTGTGTGAATGTGTGTGTGAATGGCTGATTGTGTTGTTAAGTGCCTTGAGGGGTTCCAGGACTCTAGAAGGCACTATATCAAATACAGGCCATTTACCATTTACTTCATCTTTAAATGACTAACCCTGATGTTGATCCAGACATCCCATTTTGAGGAATTCAAAAGGCCACATCAGACCTTGAGACTCATGCAAAAGCCTGGCAACATACACTTATTTTCTCTCTCATTGCAAAATGACAAAATCAGTGAGGTAATTTAGAATCGAAGGAAAGAATAATGGTCAAAACCTACAAACAAACAGAAAAAAAATCTGAAAGTTGTTTTTTAGTAGGCATGTGTCAGAGGTGATGATTATGATCCACAAGTTGCAGTGAACAGATTGCGTGAATCCACACACCCTAGCCGTGCCATAAATCGCTAGTCTGAACATTTAATGAATATTCAGTGAGACATTGCTGAATTTCAGCTCAGCAGGGGGAATAGAGTGATCCAATGAATGCAAACCTGTTTTGCTCTAGCTGTTGCTTGCCAAAAAGTCATCTTCACTGTGTACGCTATATTGTATCTGTTAAAAGATGTGAGGTTGTTTTACTCTTTCACAAAAAAGTGTGTTATATTATGACCTTGTAAAGGACTATGTCTTCACTACTTAAGTGGGTCTGATGCTGTAACATTCATTAACAGGACAATTATTTTCGACTGTAGTGCTTTCAATCCCATTTACCAAATGTAACTGCTTCTTGCTTGAGTGAAGATGCACAGAGGGTGGATTCTAGGAACCTTTTCACTTTCCCCAAACCTTTATCTTCTAACAAGGTATCTTTCCTTGTGTCGATACTTTACTCTTTGGTTTGCGTAAATTGCATTTCATTTTTCATGCCAGTCCCTTTTCACATTATTTCAAGTTTCTTTTCATTTGTGCATCACTATTGTATAAACTGATGAAAATTCTTCATATATTTTATTTTGACTGTTTTTTGATGAAGTTTATTCTAAGCATTTGTTCAACTGGATCCATTAATAGTGGTTTAAACCTTTCTGGAGGCAACACAGACTTATGGTATTAGCTCAAACATATTTCTGCAAGCATGCCGTTAGCTCTGTAATGTTATGAGTGACAGTATTTTTTACAGTTACACTGTTACAACACCTCTAGGTGGTATTTGCAGACGCATGTACCATTTGATGGCTGTGTGTACAGTCTTTACAAACCCACCCCTCCAGTCAAAATTCTCATCTATCCATAAGGGATATGGTGTATATCAAATATTAATGTTGTACCAACAGAAAATGGTCGCTCCAAAAAAGGATGACCTACTTCCCACATTTAGCCCCAAAGGAACTGTCTTTGGAAAAACATGAGAGAGGGATGTTTAGCCAACAGGGCTGCTCTTTAATGCCTCAGATGAACATGGGTTTTATTCTCACCATGGTTCTATCACCTGTTTTTTCTTTGGCACTCCATCCTGACAGAAGTCATTTTTATTTTTCTGCAAAGATAAACAAAAAAATAAAAACACAGAAAGAAAAGCTATTTCTAAAATACTTGTCCGTATACACTTGTTTCCTACTAACAACATTTCTGGTCTTGGTATAGTGTGCATGCATACACACAAACAATCAAAATAGTTCTATCTGTTCACAGGATTTAAAAAAAACACACATTTCAGTACCTAAGATATGGAGGATGTGGTCTTCTGGGGAGGATTTGAGAAGGGCTTTGATCAAAGTGGTGGATTGCATCAAAAGTAAAAAATCTTTAATATTTATGACTCTTCAAGGTTTCATAGATGACTGCAGACAAAATAAATGTAAAAAATGGTAACTGAAAGGCTATCATACAGATATACAGAAGGTTCACGGCACACCACATTTCTTTATATGTTGCTGCCAGATTTCCTTGAAATAATTAACACTGGTTTGATCAATATTTTGGAAGGTTTCATGTTGACTTCTGAGGTGTTTCTTTTTTGATATTTGACATTCTCAATCCCACCCCAGCACCTGATCATTTTAATAGGAAGAATTTTGAAACAGTAGACTACACCATGCATATTTCAAACATAAAAAATCTGTCTAAACTCAATGAAATATGTTTAATTAAGGCCATTCTTTTTCAAGTGGACACATGCTCTCCATTCATCAAACACAGTTGTGTTTGTCAGGTTCTGAGATTACAGCAACTTCATCCAAATTATTAACTCATCTCTTGGACCCCCTTCCAACCAAATCATTCAAGGAGATTTTTCCTCATAATTAAATTCTCCTTTTTTTTAATCTGATCATATCACCTTCAGTCAGTTGAAATGTACTGCAGGCTTTTAAGGTCACCATAATTAAACCTCTGCTTAGGAAACCAGCTTTGCAGTATGTGCTGGCAATCCCCATGTGAGAAAAGCAGCCCAGATGCCAAATAAGCATGTGCATTTCTGGACCAAGCATCAGTGAGTAAGCAGACGTAAGGGCATGAGCAGAAGAAGACAAAATGAAATAATCACCATGGATGCATGAAAATATATTTATGTGCATCATAATGTTTTGTTTTTCCTGTATCCTTTGGGAGTTTTCAGCCTATTTTTTGAATCTGATATTGATTTTGCTCCACAGTTAACTTGTTCACATTTACTCACATGCAAACTGTGGGCAATTTAGAGTTTTCACTCTGCAGAAGTTTTATGTGAACGCAACACACAAACACAGACAGAAGAGTTACCCAGCTTAAGCACACAGACCAGAAAAGGCTATGGCAGACCACAAAACAACTTTCATAGTCCCGTTCACTTACATTCTTTTCACTCAGGAAACTATGAGCAGACTAGAAGGTGTGGAGACTTAGGCTCCCCATTTCAACTGCTTTTATCCAGAATCTTGATTTTTTTTTTTTTTTTTGTTGGTCATTGTCCAAATCTTGTGACAATAATTGAGGGTTGGAACATAGAGAGACCAATGAATCAGAATCAAAAGCTTTTTGTTTTGGCTAAGCTGTCTTTATCATTATAAACTAGAGCAATGACCTCATTACTACAGACAAACCCCTTATTCATTGGTCTATTTCTCACTCCAACCTACCATCGCTTCAGAAAAAAAAAGTCTAACATTTCTAAACTCCTCTGCTTGAAGCAGAGACTCATCTTGAACTTGGAGGGAAAATTAAAAATTTTCAGTCAAGAATCATGGCCTTAAATTTAAAGGATCTTATTCTGATCCTGGCTGCTTCACAATAGGCAAAAAACCACTTGAGTGCATGTTGAGTATCATAACTTGAAGATGTCTTCAGAAACATGACATCTACAAAACGTTTTGATGAATCTCTACAGTTCCCAAACCAAATACCCTTTGGTCCACAGCTTCATCCTGAGATATTATCTATGAACACTACAACAACATCAGAGACCAGAGGCAGCCCTAGTGCAGTCTAACTCCTAATCCACACTAGAGTCACAAGTGGTGCGGAACGGCAACGTCTCTGGTTTAAATGTGTAACGTGAGGAAGTATGGGTTTCTGTGCCAAAGGTCGTATTTACCCGGCTGGTTCAAAGCTGGGTCACGCAGCACCTTCACCCACAGATTAAGATCTAAGACGCCAGCAAGTCTGAAGGACTCCACAACAGCTGAACACCTGCATCTACAGAGGAAGGACTTCACTGATTATCTAGTCATAATAAAACAGTCTTAAGCTTTCCTTTATTTATTAGTGTTAAATAATCATTTGATCACTTTGCTCATTATAAATGTATTTTAATCAAATGAATGATTATTATGCTTTGGGTAATCATAATGAACTATAATGAATCAGTATACTTAATTAAATAATGTTTTTGAAGATGTTTAGCGATGACCTTCACACCTGCTCATACAGGTCCAGATCCACAGTAATTCAAAACACATTTGCTCTGACGCACAACAAGTTTGCTTTGGGAAGAGAAGTGGTTTGGGGAAGTTAGTCAGAACGAGAGTGAGAACAGAAGAGAGAGGAAGTGCGGAACGAACGCCACTGGGAAAGAAGCCTGCCGGCTTCTTTTCTCCCCCCACGCTATTTCTGTCAAGCTAGACAGAATAGCTGAAATGCAACCAGCTAACTCAGACTCGTCCCAGAGTCTTTTGGTTTCTGAGTTAATTTAAACTTGAGAAAGCACATCTGCTGAATGCTTCAGCAACGTGTACCGAGGTCAACTCTGGACCGGATCGCTGCACACCTTTGTCTCCTCTGCCAGCCAAGGTGTGACCTGGATAAAACATCCTCCGAGGTCCGGATCTAAACGGGGATCCTAAGTACGGTGAGGAAGAACACGATAGATTGCGTTCTGATGCTGTTTTCTAATAAGAACTAAAGTTTAATTGCAAAACATCATTTTTCACTCAGACACCTTTTCTCTCCCGGAAGCAATCTCAGACACCTGCATGCACGCATTCATAATTCCATCATTCTCAAATCTTAGCACATCCAACACAAGGTTTATTTGTGCAAGCTTAAAATAACAACTGTTAAAGATTGTCCAACAAGGTTGCCAATGCTGATTATTTTTCCTATGATTGTCATTTCAAATTGTTAGTTTAAATTGAAGAATTAAAACTCTTAAAATTTAAACTTGTCTTTTCATTGAACTGAAACACAGACAAGCGGATATGATCGTCAGTTTATCGATGAAAACAACCTTTGAGTCTTCTTATCTCTATAACATTTGGTTGTTAATTTGCTAAAATTAATATTCCAGATTATTATGTAGAATGGTTTATCTTTCATAAAAGAGCCAACAACCATTACGCTACAAATGGAATCCATTATTTTCTATGAGTAGATCCAACCTGGAGGAAAATTTCAGGTGTGTCCCGGAAGCAGAGCAGCGCTGGGCTGCACCACGCCATGCCACTAAACTTATAAGTTAAAGTCCCATCAGTTGTCACACACACTGATGTATGTGTGAAATTTGTTCTCTGTATTTGACCCATCCCCTGGGGGAGCGGTGTGTTAAGTAAAAACTGATGTTATTAGTGAACTAATATTACTGTCTTGACTGGTAAACATCTGGTGGCTTATTAAAACGCAGCTTCATCCTGTTGACAGATACCAGTCTCCACTAGCTCCTACAAGGAGGATTGACCTTGCCTCAGAACCGACCTTTATCGGTAAAACTCCCTTGAGAAAGTCTAGAAATTGCTTTGTTGATTTAGGGTGCACCTGGAGTTTTAGAGTTTGGACTCTCTTCACAGCTTTCCTGCCTGAGAGTCTAAGGAATGTGAAGTGTGTGTGTGTCTTAAAGGGACTTTATGGAGTTTTGAATTTTTATGTTCGCGATTGCCCCCTCAGGCCAAAAGCGTAACGGCAGCTTCAATAGTAGGCTCATGCATGAGGCGCGCATGCTGTACGTGCACACTCCTTAACGAAAATAACACCTGATACAGTCCTGTGTGTGTGTGTGTGTGTGTGTGTGTGTGTGTGTGTGTGTGTGTGTGTGTGTGTGTGTGTGTGTGTGTGTGTGTGTGTGGCCCGGAGGACAGAGGACAGGAGAATGCGCAGCTAATTAATTAAATAATTTGGTTCTGTACCTTTCTCTTCAGCACAGCCGACAAAGGTTTAAGATGGGTCAGTCCTCCTGCATGCTCAGATCATTCCCTTTCCTTGCTTGAAAAATTGTTCCAAAATGAAATTTGAACCCACATCTTTTTTATCTGTGAATGCAATGCCGTTCGGCGAGTCTCAAATAAAAATTTGGGCATCTTACTGTAAAAAAATACACCATTAATGTAAAAAAGAAACTCTAAATAAACTATGTTCCCACCAGGAATCAAACCCAGGTCTTATGCATGGGAGTCAGACATCCTACAAGGTGAGCTACACTCCAGTAGCATTCACAGTCTCTGTAACTTTTATATCCTTGATGACAGCTGAAACAACGTCAATCCAAAGAACGGTTCGAAGCGAAAATGGCTGTTTTGTTGTTAATGTGCAGGAAATATCTAGAAGAAAGTTCTACAGAAAGTAGCTAAGCGTCCTCAGAAATGTAGCTAGGTTCGTCACTAGGCATTAGGAACAGCGACAAAGTCACTGAGTTGGCACTACCTCGCTCTCTGCTGCTAAAGCTACGGATAGCAAATGCTACTGACTATGCCTGAGCGTGAACGCGCATGAAGCAGCCTGCTCGACCCGAGCAACTCTCTTTTTCTGTGATTTTACAGAAAAACAGGCAATCACAGTAAAAATGCCAGGGCTCATTCTGCAGGACCAGGGCATTGCAGGAGAATGTATGAAGAAGAAATTTATTATTTCTAGACATGTTTTGGCTGTCAAACTTCCATAATGCCCCTTTAATCTTTGTGTGTGCTTGTGTGCTAATAAATATTGTCGGAGGACTTCCGGTCCGATGAGAGTGAACTGAGACCCGTTGACTGGTGTGTATCTTTTTCTCTCCACTTTGCAAAGTCTAAATTGTTTGTTTATGATTGGTATAGGTGTTGATCGATTGATTGCTATAACCCCCTGTGCTTTGAACTTTCCCTAAGTTAATCTTGGATTAATAAAATTACCCAACATGGTGAGCTGCAGACACAGCTGCTCTCGAGGACCAATCCAACACCTTAATGCTGAGTGTCAAGCAGGGAGGCATTGGGTCCCATTTGTTCCAAGTTTTTGATACAACCCAACCAGGAATTGAACCCTGATCTCCCAGTTTCAGGGCAGACACTCTACTCCTAGGCCACTGAGCTGGTTCTGTTTTGACACGAGCCACTTTGCATCAATTTCTGCAGTTAACATAGGACTAGACAGGAAATCACACAGAATATCAGTGTAAAATGATCAATAGCTTTCAAAATAAAAGACTATTGCAGAGATGCAATTTCTTATCTATGTAGATTATGCCAATACAGGTCATCTAATTACTTATTTACTCCTAGCACCTTTTGAGAAGTGCATCAAAGTGCTTTTATGACTTTAATTCTGGAAGTGAAGAGGAACAACATTATCAATTGCATCAAACAGTGAAATCAATTATGATTTCCCGTTTCTTCTTCCTGCTTTAATGGCAGATGATAGAAACAACTTGTAACCTTTGAATTAGCAAGGGTTCTTGTGATCTTACGAGTCCACCATTGATGATGAAAAAAGTTTTGTTTTGCTGTTTTGTAGGAAACTTTCTTTAAATTAAAACAAATAAACAAACATGTTTCATGTCACAGGCAGATTACTGACACAATAGCATCTTGCATTAGGAGGAATATAATTTCAAATCCAAACAGTTCCTTTGATAGGACTGTCTATGTGATGGATACCAAATTTAGAGCAAAGGCTGCAAGAGAAAAATCTTAAGGCAGCTGTGATGAATGAGCTGACTTCTGTTTACAACATGTAACCATGCACTGACCTCTTGCCATATCTCCAACCCATTAGCTATCATCCGACTTTGCATTAAAGCTGTTTGTTTGTTTTGCTCGCCTCTCCCCTTTCTTTGCCCCAGATTGCCTGCATCCCTTCAGAAATCACTCCCCTTTCCATTTTCCAATTTCAGCCACTTCCTCAAGAGCGAAGTTTGATGAATGTCGCTCACATTAGGGTGACCTCCGAGATAACCCCTCCCTTCCTTCCCAAGAAAATTCATCAGGCAGAGATGGGCAGCCTCTGGGATGTGTGATTCAGCACTCAAGGTGAGTGTTTGGCACACCGCCCTAAAATGGCCAAATACTGGTGAGGAATGAGAAGGATAGCGATGTGCTGCTCTTGTAGCCCTAGGAATGTGGCAGAGGCTGACAAGAAAACATACCACTACACTGTGCCTAGAGAGTGTTATCAATACTTTATCTGATTAAAGAAAATCACCAAATTACCGTAAAAGTAATTTAATAGAAGAAGCCAAACACTAGTGGGTGACATTTAGACCCTGCAGTTACCAACTTTTACTTGCTCTGAGTATTCGGCCTACTTTACCCAGCCTTCCACTGGATATGTGAGCAACTCGTAATTTACCCGCAATCTCCCTTCCAATCGGGAGCGTTTTAGATGCTAAACAGCAGCGAAAAGCACCTCACAAAATCACGGTAGACACAACACAAGAGTCCTGGGCCATCATTCATTAAACATTCATAGAAATATTCCTATATTCCTTCGTATAATCTAGAATGATCGTTAAAACGATCAAAATCCTGATTTATGAAACATGCGGTGGCCACTCGCACGCATGTTCCTTTGCAAACGTCTGATGATAAATCCCACCTGTGCATACCCAGGTGCTCCTGTCAGTTCACTGTCATTTACATACAGAAGCACCCTCAATTAACCATATTTGGTCATGCAACGTCCTCGGCTCATTCTTCTGCATTCTTCACAGAGAAAAAAAGAAAAACGTATCAACAGTGAGACCAAAGCACTGGCCGCCCAAAAAGAGGAGAGACAAATGAGTTGTAGGGGTTGTAAACACAGTCAGGTCAGAGGAGAGGTCCTGGTCAGAAATAACAAAAGAATTATTCAACATAAAAAAAATAAAACTAAATGTTTAAAAATGTAGAATAAGAGACTGTATCAAGCAATCAATCAATCTTTATTTATATAACGCCTTCCACTGCCTTTGCGGGAGCCCAAGGCGTTGAACATAAAGTACACTAAAAACATACAGAGCAATAAAAAGAAGATAAAAGCAACATATAAAATGTAAAAGGAGCATAAAAACCTAAAACCCAGTCACATAAAAGCCAAACGATAAAAATCAGTCTTCAAACGACTCTAGAAGACCTGCAGTAATGGTGACAGATTAATATCGAGTGGAAGCTCATTCCAGAGAAAAGGAGTCAAGAGAAAGCCTGATCGCCTCTAGACCTGTACCTAGACTGTGGGACAGTCAGTAACTCTAGGTCAGCCAAGCGTAGATGTTCCATTTTGTTGTTATTTACAGTTAACATTTAATGAGTTGTATAATGTTCTGTTTGGAGTATGAAAGTGTGAACTGTTCTCCTCTGGGCTGTCATTCAGTCTGGTTACCTTGACAAACGTATACATGATCAGAGAGCAGAGGATGGTTCTGGGGATTCTCGTAGATGTCAATAATTGAATGTATACTGGAATTGGATTTGTGCGGTTTGTCTGCCCCTCCACAAAATGTTCCAAATCACAGCAAAGCTGCAGAAGGATCTCCAGATGATCAGTGCGCTCACTGTGGATGCCTTCCCTCTAGAGTGCACGCTCTGCCAAATCCTCCAATAACACAGATCAGCCATGATATAATGTCAGATCCCCGTCGTTCACTGGTGCTTTTTATTGGTTTTAGCACCAGTTATGCGACACAGCTGTTTTTCTACTTAAATTATTATTTATTGGGTGAAATGATGTGTGGATGGGGAACGCATGGACTACTGAGACCTTCAGTACTGGGGTTCCCTCGTTCTACCACTAGCACTAGATGCTGTCCGTATACATGGTCTGAGGTTTTCTTATGCTCAGCAACATTTCCACACACAAGTACAGAATGAAGAATACCACATAAAGTGTAAATTAGTTCCTACACGTGACATACGCACAGATCTGTGTACGAGTACGGTTGATAAATGATGCCCTGGCGTTTGGGATTTATTTTCTGTTCTTTTAACCTCAGCTACTAAAGTTTCAGAGGAAATGAAGCACTTTTTTTTTTACTAACTGAGCAACTGAAAATCTACATGCGAGTTTTATTTTGAGTTTCTAGGTGTGTCACACTGCTTTCATGTTTGACTTCCTGTCTGGGCCGATCTGAACTGTGGAGTTTGACGTGGTCTGGAAGGTTAGCACATAAAACATTAGACTCAAAACATAACCAACATGCATCCCTATGCTTCTGGAAGGCTTCCAAACCTTTATGCTTTGTGGCCAGAGGAAACATACCCATTCACTATAACAGAGGCCAAATACTGTGTACTATGATTTGTGGATGTTATGCGATGCATGTGGTTTGGTAGAATACACTGACATTCATGTTTGTCTTCAAAACCAAAGAGACAAGCACCAGCAGCTTTTATTTTCAAAGAAAGCATTTGCAGTTGTCAAACTGTTTAATTAATTAATGTATTTTTTTCCCCTTTGGTTCAGACCTGTAAAATACTATGAAGAATTCTATTTGCTATTTTATGTCATCTGTTTCCAGTTTCTGTGGTTTCTTTCATGAAGAGAACCAACATCTGTGACTTTGTAGTTCATCTTTCTATAAGAGGTACTTGGAACCATAACAGGTAGAAAGAGTGATAGATCCGACACAGATACATGCTCATAACACAGCAGCAATGGGATCAACTACCACTTCATCACTTTAGTGGTTCAATTTCTTCTAAAATCCAATGAATCCATTTATGAGTCCTGGGAGCAATTCAGCAGCTCAGCTGTGATGATTTTATGGTGAACTTCAAGTCCAAGTGGCCAAATTAGTCTGAAAAGGAGCAAAAGGACCAGTGGTGTAGAGAAAAAACTACCAGTTCTGATTTGTGTTTTATAATGCACATATATCATGTTTGCCACCACACACACACAAACACACACACATACACACTCACACACACACACACACACACACACACACACACACACACACACACACACACACACACACACACACACACACACACACACACACACACACACACACACACACACACACATTCAGTTGAAGCATGGCTGAAAAAGCAATGCCTGTCTTTCATTGGTTAGATTTCATAGAATTTGTATTTATTATTACCTTTGACAGATTCAAGTTATTTCTCTGTTGTTGTCTCCATCCTCCAAGCAAGTTTAAAAGCTGTACAAAGGGTTTTTCATCACACCAAAAGCACAGGCAAGATCACTGTTGAACATTTACTATTTATTAAATTACTAATAAAGTAATAATTAGTTTTAAATTGCTATTTTTTTTCATATGAAGGCACATCACAGCAGATGAAATGGTTTATTGAAATTTAAGACATTCTAGACTAGTTTATTTAACCCTCCCACTGTCCTAATGGGTGTGACCCCTCGAGGAAAGTTGACCATTTAGCAGGGTTGATGGTTTATCCCTTGGGTCAATGTGGCAGGGGTGAGTAGTGAGCACCACCTCACCCCTGCCACGTGGACCTCAAGGGATAAACCATCAATCCTGCTCTATGGTCAACTTTCCTTGCGGGGTCACCCGTAAAGACAGTGGGAGTGTTAATGTATCTCAGTGGTTCCCATTGTAAATAGTGGATTTTTCTTGTCCAACACTGAGGTCATCTTCTCTGTGTTTGAGCCTATGAAGTTGACTTTAGACATCACAACAACATGAGTTTTAATGTTTCATATGTTTCTGGCTTTAAACTATAACACAATCAGAACATACCATTCT
Organism: Nothobranchius furzeri; assembly: GCF_043380555.1. Taxonomy (NCBI): domain Eukaryota; kingdom Metazoa; phylum Chordata; class Actinopteri; order Cyprinodontiformes; family Nothobranchiidae; genus Nothobranchius; species Nothobranchius furzeri. The sequence continues at coordinate 39,534,297 of NC_091749.1, forward strand.
GAAATAAATTGTATAGCTTTTTAAATATTATGGGCAACATGACCTTGTCTTCCAGTTGTACTAAAAGAAACTTCTGTGCTTATTTTTCTTTACCCAGAATGTCTTTCAAGTCCTACATCATGTTTTAGAAACCATATATTGTTCCAGAACAGCATAGGCAAAAGTAGGTGCACAATTTCTCAGAATAACAGATCTTCCTGTTCCATTTATTTTGCTTATGAACTGTATACTTCAAAAGAGGTTTCCTTGTGGTGCTATTCAGAGATGAGCACAGGTCAATTTCAATGAGTTTGTACAGTTCAATATCTGCGAGCTAGTTCAAGTCAAATCGTCAGATTCAATTATCTCATCAACAATCAAATTCAGATAAAAATAGTTCACGAAACACAATTTGACTAATTTTTCCAGCAGTTTTCCTGTGCGCAGGCTGAAAGTTCTCCCCATTCTTCTGTAGCTGTTTTAAGTATACTGGTTATACTGGCCTAAACACAATATGTTAAATTCTATTCCAGAACAGTCTCTGGCAAGGCTCAGAAGGTCAAACTGTGTTTGCAAAAAATAAAAATAAATAATAATAATTTAAATTTAACAGCAATATCTGCTATTTTGAGTCATTTTATATGGAATTACATGCTTTGGGATTAAGCAGCACCTATAGCAGAAAGTAAAATGTTGTGGTCTAACAGAAATAGCATTTAATTCCTTATTATATGTAGTTCACAGTGTTGTGAACTTGGCAGAGGACCATAAGGGCACCAGAGCACAGTAGGTGGTAGTAAACAGTCTTTATTAGCCTGAAGCTAAGAGGAGATCTTACCGGAGTGGAGTTCAGATAAAAGCAGAGTCCAGAGGTGGGTCGGAACCAGAAAGAAACAAAGCAGCTTCGAGGAGCAGGTGAGAGATGTGGTTGAGGACAGACGTGGAGCGAAACCAGGCTGGTACGAAGCAGATGCAAGGAGAAGGCGAGCGACGTGGTCGAGAACAGGCGTTTATCAGAGCCAGGCTGAGACGAAGCAAATAGTTCTTGGCGAGGGTCAGGCACGAAACGAGGTCAGTAGATGATGATCAGGGAGGATGAAAAGGCTGGAAGATCTACTAGCAGGCACGTTCAATAATCACGCAGAGTGCTGGTGGTTGACTGTGGAATAGCTGGTGAGGCAGGTGTGTGGCATGAGCTTGATGAGGGGACCAGGTGTGGTGCAGGAAGGCTGATGATGTGGATAGTGGTAGCTTGGAGGAGAGGCTCACCTGGATGCCCAAATGGGCACAGAATGATTTCCAGAATCTGGAAACAAACTGTGGACCCCTATCAGACAAAATGTCCTGGGGCAGGCCGTGAAGGCGAAAGATCTTGCGAGCCAGGACGTCGGCCATGTGAGAGGCGGTAGGAAGCTTTCTGGGGGTCCCAGGTGGACCATCTTCGAAAAGCGATCGACGACTGTGAGGATGACTCTGTTAGTGTTGGATGGAGGCAGGCCAGTGATGAAATCCATACTGATGTGGGACCATGGTTGATGTGGGATGGGTAGAGGATGGAGAAGACCGGCAGGGGGTCGATGAGATGACTTGGCCCTGGCGCAGATGGAGCAGGCTTTAACAAAGTCCTGAGGGTCCTTAGAGAACGTGGACCACCAAAATCTGCTCTTGACCAGGTTGATGGTGTAGTGGAATATAGTTGGTATATTCTTACACTTTTATTAAGGTTCAGAGATATCACTGATTCAAACCTGAGCTGGATCATTAATCTTTGGACCGGGCCCTTAGAATCAGAAGAGGTTGTTTTTACCACAGGGAATTTTAGTCAAACACCTTGTATTGAGTTAGAGACAAGAAGAGGGAGAGATGGGACGTTTAAGAATATTTATTTTGTAATTATTTGAAACAATCTCCAGGACTAACTCTCTAATGATGGATGCAGATGAATGTAATTGCTGAAGTGTTGGTGTGTGTGTGTGTCAGTTCAGAACCTCCATCTGGTGGAAGCGAGTCTGAGTGCGAGGTGTTGTTTGCCCTAACTGACTTCGATGGACTTCAGGAGGAAGACATGAGACGCAATCTATGCCGAACTACGTACCGTGCAGAGACTTCCGTGTTAGATCCGGATGCCAGGGTCCTCGGACCCTCCTTGTGCTGGAACTGGTGAAACAGCGTCGGCAGCACGACAAACCAGTCTGTGGATAGTATCCCGGTACAACGGCAGGTTTCAGCATCACGTAGAGACCCCCCTTTATTGGGTCATAGAGTTCAGCTTTTATTCTGAAGGAACCGTTGTCTTGTTGATAAAACAGAGTTTTCCAGCTTGACAGTTCTCAGCTTAAAAGTAGAAAATACAGCTGGCCAGTCTGTACTTCACTTAGCGATGATGGACATCAGATTGATTTGAGAGCTGGTTGAACTCACGTTGGAACTACGTTGAAACTTGATGGAACTGCGATGGAACTGAATTAAAATGGCGTTGTTCTGTTTTATTAAGCTTAGATGTTTATGATTCTTAGCGAATCGGAGTGGACAGATTAACTAAGCACCACAGAACTCTGCCACGCAACAGAAAGGAAGTTCTGATTGGATGAGTGAGCAATGTGTCATGTGTTTACCTTCTGTGGATCAGGATGTCTAGCTCAGTTAGCCCAAGTCCTGTTATTCATTAAACACATAAATCATAACACTGTGATTTCACAGATCGGTCGCCTGATTATTATTGACCAACAGTTGTTTTGATTAGCTTTATTAGAAATAAAGTTATTTGATTAACTAATGAAAAGCATTCTTCGTCCTTCTTCTGTCTTCTTTGCAGGAATGTAAACACCAAAAGCAGGCGCACGACCATGGCAACTTATGCACACTGTCACTGTGTCAAAGGGCAGCTGTTAAGGGCAGAAATGGCATATTCATAACGCTACAATGGTATGAGTGATACCTGGGTGACAGAACAAGCGAGAGCAGTGGCAAAACGAGAGTACCTCAGTCCTCGTGTGGTCAGGGACGTAGAGACGATACGTCGGGCACTGAGAGGGGGCCGAGTATAGATGTTTAGTCTCCTGCAGTTTATCTTCCAGTGCAAAGCGGGAAGCACCCAGCAGGACCCTCTGGGAAGCGTGACCTTGGAGGACTGTGTTTCCATGATGCCTGGCAGGGCGTCAGGTTTGGTGTTCTTGGAACCAGGTCTGTAGGACAGGGTGAAATTAAAATGAATGAAAAACAGGGCCCACCTGACTTGTCGAGGATTGAGGCGCTTGGCAGTTGGCAGGTATTCCAGGTTCTTGTGGTCGGTCCAGATGAGGAAGGGGTGATGGCTCCTTCCAACCAGTGCCTCCATTCTTCTAGGGCGAGCTTAACTACAAGCAGTTCTCGGTTACCCAAATCATAATTCTTCTCAGCTGGTGAGAGGGTCTTGGAGAAGAAAGCACAAGGATGGATCTTGTTGTCACCTCTGCGTTGACTCAGAATGAACAACTCCCGATGCATCCACCTCCATGATGAACTGACGTGAGGAGTCAGGTGAGTGGAGCAGTGGTAAACCAATTCTTGAGTTGGAGGAAGGCTTGGTTAGCAGCATGATTCCATGTAAAACTGGTCTTGCTTGAAGTGAGGGCATGAAGGGGTGTGGCTATCTTGCTGTAGTCCTTGATGAAGTGTCAGTAAAAGTTGGCAAATCCAAGAAAGCGTTGTAGCTGTTTCTTGTCAGTGGGAGAGAGCCCGTCTGTGACAGCTTCCAACTTGGCAGGATCCATGGAAACTTAGTCAGAGGCGAGGATGAATCCAAGAAAGGATACACTGGGTGTGTCCAAATCCACAGGAAGGATGCTTGTAAGAGTGCATTTTAAGGTCGATGACGTCACAGCGCAGCGACGAGTACTGTCCGAATTCCAAGAATACTCATTCTCGTGTCCTCAAATGCGTCTTCGCTCCACCCACATTTCGAGGATGGGTCTGTTGTATCCTCACAGAGCAAGGCTATCCCAGCATGCTTTGCGCGCCAGCTGTGGATTTTCAACAGGAAGAGAAAATGGGGAGAGCTACGAAGTTTTAAACGTAAGTTTGTTAAAAACTAGCCGTAGAAACCTAAAAAGCTTAAAGCAGTTCAGTTTAGACATTTTTCGTTTGTATATTTGTTTTTTAAATTACATTTTAGGCTTAAATCAGCCAGAACAGGTCCCAGTTATTCCCGTGTGTGTGTGTGTGTGTGTGTGTGTGTGTGTGTGTGTGTGTGTGTGTGTGGCAAATTAAACTTGTCATTTGTTTTAAGGACAACGGAGCAAAGAAGCGTTTTTATTAAGCTTAGAGGTGAAGAGTGAAGCTGTTTACACACAACCACAGAAGTTCTTCTGTGAAAAGTAGTTTGACATTCAGGGATTTACACAGCTGACACGTTATAATGAAGTAAAAAGTTTGTGTGAAGAATATAATTTTTATCTTTTCATGTGGATAAATGTAAAAATGTGTTTATTGCCTTTTTGTCACCTGTGGTCTCTGATTTTCTCTGTAGGACTGCAGGTGTCCAGGGTCAGGAGAGGCTTTACCTGTTGGTCCTTCTGGGAGAAAGGCCTTCTACTGTCATCATGTTAATGTTATTTAGCTGTTTGATATATGAACACTTTTATTAAAACAAACACTAATAACTTTCTGGTCATTGATTTTATCACCAGTTTTATTATTACAGATTTTTTTGAACATGTTACATGAACAGAAAATGAAAAGATGGTAAGGAGACAAGATTATTTATAATAGGTTAAACTTATTTACAGATCAAAACCAGTATGGACCAGTTATGTACGGTTAAAGCAGGATTAACCTGACTGACTCTTCCTGGATCATTTATTTAAACTGAGCGAGCAGGAAGTCTTTAACAGTGCAGCTGGATCTGCTGCAGGAGGATCCAGACGTGGATGGAGGGCTGGAACAGACCTGTGGCTGGAAGTTTCTGGTCAGAGGAAAATCTTACAGGACGGTCTGCAGAGAGAGCTTTGGGACGCTTCCTCTCACTGTCCACTCCATCGTCCATCTACAGGGACTGCTGGGCTGGCTCAGACGACGGCTGTTACATCTCTGTGAATGACTTGCCTGTTAACAATAGTGGTGGTCTGCTGGTACCTCCTCCATGACAGAGCACCACTGACCTCCTCCACACACATCTTCCTCACGCTCATCCTCCAGACCCACATCTTCACTGCCAATGCAGATGTGCAGCACAGTGCATGCTGACCTGTAATAAATTTAAAAAAGCTTTTTTTAATTGAAAAATGTAAAACAAAAAATATAGCTTGCAATAGACTGGTTCTGATCAGTTTAAAGAAAAGCAGCAGGGAAAACTACAGAGAATTTACATTTTTAAGACAGATCTAATCATTATTAGGCTTAAGTTGAGTAAACAAATGCACATTGAAAACACTTCAATGCTGTTTTATTAAAAAGCCTGTTTTTTGAAAATGCTTTACCCTCATTTGATGCAAAATGTGTTCTAAGGTCCAATTTACATTGGAAAACATCCTACTGCATTCAACATTTATAATGCATTTGTCGTCGTCGTCGTCGTCTTCCTCCACTTATACGGGTCCGGGTCGTGGGGGCAGCATCCCAACTAGGGTGCTTCAGACCGTCCTCTTCTCGGCCACCTCCACCAGCTCCTCCGGCAGGACCCCAAGGCATTCCCGAGCCAGATTGGAGATGTAACCTCTCCAACGTGTCCTGGGTCGACCCGGTGGCCTCCTGCCGGCAGGACATGCCCGAAACACCTCCTCGGGGAGGCGTCCAGGAGGCATGCTAACCAGATGCCCAAACCACCTCAACTGGCTCCTTTCCATCTGGAGGAGCAGCGGTTCTACTCTGAGTCCCTCCCGAATGTCCGAGCTCCTCACCCTATCTCTAAGGCCAGAGGTGGAAAGTAACGAATTACATTTACTCACGTTACTGTAATTGAGTAGCTTTTTTGTAAATTTATACTTTTTAAGTCGTTTTTAAAATCTGTACTTTTACTTTTACTTGAGTAAGTTTTTAAAAAAGAATTGTAATTCGCTACATTTTAAATAATATCCGTTACTGAGTAAAAATAAATTGTAGGCTTAATAAATTAAAAATATTACGTGTAGCAGCGTCGGAACAGAAAGAGACACCTGCATGAGCGCCACTTCTAAACCGGGGGGGTGGGGGGTTGGGGGGGTGCTACACGCTTTATGATGAGGACAAACAGCCATTTTTACCGCAGTTTTGCTCAAAAACAAAAGTTCTGTGATCCACTCGCTGTTTACCTCCTCTCTCCCTCCTCTCCTGTGGGTTGGAACCCGCACCTTCGCGAACCGGTGTGACGTCATCAGAATTCTGCTCTGTTCAGCAACCAGACTCGGTTCCGTGTTTGAAATGTGTTTCCAAACCGCGCACGGAAGCGGCAAAATTACGTTTAGCGCTCCTAAGAAGCGGATTCTCAGCGCTCTGCTCATAAAACAGAAGACCTGCAGGCCTCTGTGAGTTAATCCTGATACTGTTCAGGTGTAAACATTGTGCTCCATCCCTGTGTTTGAACTCGGAAGATGCTCCTTGATGCCACAGATATGTGATGATTTAGCTTGTTTCTTTATTTTACTCCAGAATAAGAGATTAAATTATTACAAAAGCAGTTCAGTGTAGTTAAATTAGTCATTCCAATGATTCTAACACACTGCAGTGTGTGTGTGTGTGTGTGTGTGTGTGTGTGTGTGTGTGTGTGTGTGTGTGTGTGTGTAGGACTGCATAAGACAGCATGGCTTCATCAAATCCATGCATCCTATATCTTGGCTGAAGTAATGGCTCAGGAAAATAACTTGTATTTAATAAACAATGATGTCTCTGCAGTGTTTATGATAATGTTTTATCTTATCTTGGACCTATTTTTGGTCTGGGAGGTGTAACTTATCATGATACAAGCTTTTAAAACATGTTAAAGTGTTACAAGAGGAGATAAATGCATGAATTTGAAGTTCATGTTTGGAGACCAACCTTCACAGTTTGGAGGATCACGCCGGTGAGGAGACACCATTAGTTCTAGTAACACCTGGGCTCCCACGGCCTGTTCTGACAGGATGGACGTTACGGGACCCTTAAGGATTCCAGTTGGATGATTGGAGGATTATTTAGTAGGACTGGAATGAACAAACTGATTTCAGTGGTGAAGGCTCGGCATTAAAATTGTAGAAATGCAAAATAACTACACTTTATTATCTATATAAACATGTACTGGGTCCAGTTTTTTATTTTATTAAGGACTTTTGTCATAAATCATTACAGAAAATCCAAATTCTCTCCTCCAGACAGTGAAGAACTGTGTTTCGCATATGTCACTCCAGCACGTAAAACAAGCTAGCTGCTGATGCTAATATTGTGAATCACTGTTATTTGTTTACTTTGATGCTCCTAATTATTACATAAAATTGCGTTTACAACTGCAGCAAAAGGTCTGAGCCATGTGTCTGTGTCCTACACGCATTTTTAAATAACAGGTCTGATCTAAAATAATAACTTACATCTTTAAATCCATCTAGAACCGCACCGCTACTTCTGGACTCCAGACGAGTCCCGTTAGCATGACTGCAGCAATACTAACCGTGTTCGCTCCGGTAAGGAAAGAACAAGTTCTTTGGGAAAGCTACGACACACACACGCATGTACGCACGCACGCACGCACACACACACACACACACACACACACACACACACACACACACACACACACACACACACACACACACACACACACACACACACTTACACACACACAGAGATAGAATCTAAAAGATGATGTCTATATTTCAACATTAGAACCTCCATTACATCCTGGATTAGTGCAAACAACGAATTGAGCTAAGGAGTTACTCCAACATCAGGAATATTTATTCTGGTAAATTGTAGGTTCATTATTTTCCAGAGTTATGTCAATAAATACACACAGCAGTAAAACTGTAGATTACTGAACTATATTGGGACACATGATGGAGCTAAGACCAGCTGAAAACTTGTCAGCTTAGAGCTCCCAGTGGAGCACAGAAATGAAATATTTAAGAAAAGTAAACAAACTGTACCGATTTTGGTTCTGAAGATGAACAGAACCCTCCTCTATGTCCAAATCAGGTAGCAGGTCTTCTGAGTCAAACGGTCTAAAACATGTCTGTACCTTTGGTAGTGATATCCAGCTGGCGGGGTCGAAGTTCGGTTGAACTTCTCCAGTAATCTAACATCCGTTCTCGTCGCCGTATCCCAGAGAAAAAAAACAAATCTGATGGACTAGTAGAGGCTTCAGAAGCTACATCTGATTGATGACACATTGTTCTCTGTTATAACGCTAACGAAGAAACAGCGGAGTCAGGCGTTGTTTACTACAGCTGTTTCAGCAGAGCTCCATGTGAAACGTCAACTGCTGCCCAGGGCTTAGACCGGAAGTTGGTTTCTGTTTTTCCTGCGCCAGTCACAAACATCAGATTTTCTTACAATTCCAGCCGTCAAAATCCAAAAACCTTTTTCATCTGAGATTTTAATACACATTTACACATGCTGTTCAAACAAATTTTGCCTCTGGCCGATATCTATAAATGAGTGAGTGAACCCACTACCAAAGATGAACTCTGCTAACTTTAAAAATCAGCTGCTCTAAATAAGCATTCAGGGAAAAGTCATGGGCCTGTGACTATAACCTAATTTATGTTACTAGTTTGCAGTGTAACTGCCTTTGTGACGCCTCAAAAGGCATTTATGTCATTTATATTGTATGTTTCATTTAAAGTTATCCATTTATATGCTTTTAAGTTACAAAGAACAGTGAAGAGGTTAAAAATGTTAAATGGGAAGATTTTATTTTGAAGGTGAACTTATTAATGACCTCACTTCCTGCTGGGTTACATGCATTGGTTGATTTCCTGTTTACTTCCTCTTCTTGGCTGCTCTGAGAGTGAGAGTGTCATGCGGTCATGCTCTGAGGCTTATCCACAGCCATCCACTTGGGAATATTGTTCAGGCAACGCCGTAAGTGTTTAAACTCCATGATGAAGATGTTAAAAAAGCATAAATGGCTGTAGTTGTTAAAAAACAGAACTATTTTATTTGTATTTCACAATGATTGATTTGTACATGTTAAAAGAGGTATTTGTTTGATGGTCATTTTCTTTGCTCAGGCTAATACAATTATGTAAAGTCATATTTTGAGTTAGTTTGTGAGGCAATATTTATGTAAACATGATCATTTATTCTATTCTGTATTTCTTTTCAATTACAGTTTTCACCGCTTGTCAAATGAAGGTTCTAAGAGTAAAAAGTCAACTCTACTCTGACTCCTGTATTGTTTGACAAAGGTTTAGCTTGGTGTTTACTCAGAGTTGCTACACTCTGCAACAGGACACTACAGTGAAAAGGCGCACTCAATGTTTCTACGTGGTCGAGATGGCAGCCAGCAACAAGTCATCGGTATCAAATACCAGGAGCAACGTGACATCAGCATCATCAGTGAGTGCAGCCCGTGCCAGAGCTAAAGCAGAAGCTGCTAAGGTACGAGCATCGTATGCTAGTCAGGAGGCTAAATTAAAGCTGGAAAAGGCTGCTAGAGAAGCAGAACGGCTAACTAGAGAAGCTCAAAATCAGTTGGAAGCCACTAGAATTGATACAGAGCTGGAAGTGCTGACATTAAATCGTGAAGCAGACGCAGCTGTCGCTGAAGCACAAGTGTTGGAAGATGTAGCAGAAATGCATGGAAATGTGGAAAATGTGAAATCCGAGTCAGAAGAGAGGCTTAGATTGCAACGCATCAGTGACTATGTTCACTCTCAAGATCACAACCAGTCTCCCTTTGAACCGGTATCTGTCCAACCTGAATCGCAAAACAGTTTCAGAACATGGCTTCCACCTGCAAGCTTAGCAGAATTCCAGTATAGCAAGAGCAAGCCTAATCCTGAAATGGGTGATGGGACACATCCACCTTCAAAAAACCTGTCTAAACTGACCAGAGCTGAGTCAAAGACTGAAATCGAAAGGACAGACCCTCGCACATATACAGGTGCTGAGTCCCAAACACCCAGGAAAATTCTTCCAGTGAACGTGTCACAACCACCAGACCCGCTGGCACAGTATATGGCGCGACGTGATCTTGTTGCCTCAGGACTGTACCAATTTGACGATAAGCCAGAGAATTATCGTGCATGGCGGTCCTCATTCATTAATGCTGTGGCTGAAGTTCAACTTACAGAAACACAAGAATTAGACCTCATGACCAAATGGTTAGGGAAAGAGTCTGGCCAACAAATAAGGTGCATACGTTCAGTGTACGTGAACAATGCAAGTTTGTCTCTCCACAAGGCATGGGAGAGGTTGAATGACTGCTATGGTGCCCCTGAGATAATTGAGCAGTCATTGTTCCAGAGACTCGACAGTTTTCCTAAAATTACGGCCAAGGATCACGTCAGATTACGTGAACTTGGAGATTTGCTCACGGAGATACAAGGCGCCAAGGAGGATGGATTTCTCACCGGGCTGACGTATCTAGACACCTCAAGAGGTATTGGACCCATAGTAGACAAGCTTCCATATGGGCTCCAAGAGAAGTGGGTGTCATCTGGGTCGGGTTTCAAAGAGGAGAACAACGGTCGCTTCCCTCCATTTAGTTACTTTTGTGACTTTGTGTGTCATGAGGCAAAGAAACGAAATGACCCTAGCTTTATTCGGCAAGGCAACGATGCAAACTCCACGAAACCCGAAAGATTACCAGTAAAGAGCTTTAACACCACCAAGTCTATCACAGTCCACAAAACAGATGTTTCTACATTCAACAATGACCCTAGTCAGAACTGCCCGTTGCACAACAAACCTCATCCGCTTAAAAAATGTAGGACATTTAGAAACAAGCCCATTGAGGATAGGAAGGCCTTTCTAAAACAGAAAGGAGTATGCTTCAAGTGTTGTTCTTCAACTTCACATGTTGCTAAAGACTGCAACTCTTCCGTGAAATGCTTAGTTTGTGAAAGTATCCATCATGATACAGCCATGCACCCTGGCTCACAACCTCAATTTACTAAAGCTCCTCCACCGCCACAAGAGAACGGCGGGGAGAGAGAAGATCATTCTGGTGTGGCCGATGTTACAACCAGCTGTACAGAGGTTTGTGGCCCTGGCCAGTGGGGTCGTTCTTGTTCTAAGATCTGCCTTGCAAAGGTCTACCCCAAACGTTCAAAACAGAAAGCAATTAAAGCTTATGTAATCCTGGATGACCAGAGCAATCGCTCTTTAGCCAGGCCAGAGTTCTTTGAGCTGTTTGGTGTTGAGAACAAACCACTCTTATACCATCTCAGAACATGCTCCGGCATCATCGAAACTTACGGCAGGAAGGCAGAAGGGTTCCAGATAGAGTCATTGGATGGCAAAGTTCTCATACCTCTTCCAGCACTCCTCGAGTGTTCTGAAATCCCAACACCAGGTGCAGCTTTGCATCAGCCACATCTCCACCATATAGCCAAGTACATTCCCGATATGGACCCAGAAGCAGAGATACTCCTGCTCCTCGTATGAGACGTGCTCAGAGCACACAAGGTCAGGCAGCAAGTTAATGGGCCACATAACGCTCCCTTTGCACAACGTCTCGATCTGGGCTGGGTGGTGATAGGGGAGGTGTGTCTAGGTAACGTGCATAAGCCAAAGGTTGTCACATTCAAGACCCATGTGCTAGACAGTGGTCGCCATTCCATATTTCAGCCCTGTGCGAGTGTCATGCATGTCAAAGAAACACAACCAAGCTTCAGCAAGCCCAACAAAACACCAGAGAGGTTGCTAGGGCACACAGTGTTTAACCAAACTGAACATGATAACAAACCTGCCCCATCAATAGAAGATATTCTCTTCCTAGAGATCATGGACAGAAATGTCTACAGAGATGACACCGGCAGTTGGGTGGCTCCATTGCCATTCAAGGAGCCACGGCGACGTTTGCCGAATAATAAAGAACATGCGGTTAAGAGGTTTGAATCCTTGCAATGCCAATTCAGGAGGAAACCTGAGATGCAGAAACAATATGTGGCATTCATGGAGAGGATCATTGCCAATGGTCATGCAGAGGTGGCACCACCTTTGAGGGAAGATGAAGAGTGCTGGTTTCTTCCATCATTTGGGGTATACCACCCACAAAAGCCCAACCAAATCAGGGTGGTTTTCGATTCCAGCGCTCAGTACTGTGGGGTCTCACTAGACGATGTGCTTCTGACTGGACCCGACCTCAACAATTCTCTCTTGGGTGTCCTTCTACGCTTCCGAAAAGAGAGAGTAGCAATCCTCGCTGACATTCAACAAATGTTTCACTGTTTTCTGGTTCATGGAAATCACCGCAACTTCCTCCGGTTTTTGTGGCATGAGGACAACGACCCCAAAAAGGCAGTTATCGACTACCGAATGAAGGTCCACGTTTTCGGCAACTCACCATCCCCAGCTGTGGCTATCTATGGTCTGCGAAGAGCCATTGCCGAAGGTGCAGAGAAGTATGGTACTGACACGGTGAAGTTTGTGGAAAGGCACTTTTATGTTGATGATGGCTTGGTGTCTCTCCCATCTGAAGTGGAAGCTATCAACCTTCTCCAACGAACTCAGGCTTCACTTGCTGAATCAAACCTGCGCTTGCACAAGTTTGTGTCAAACGGTCCAGCAGTCACTGGAGCTTTCCCACCAGAAGATTGTGTCCCACTCATCAAAGATCTGGATTTGAGTGGCGAGACACCACCTATGCAGCGCAGCTTGGGCTTGCTGTGGGAGATTGGATTAGATACATTCACATTCTCTGCATCAACTATTATCAAACCTTTCACCCGACGTGGTGTCCTCTCCACTGTCAACAGTGTTTTTGATCCTATGGGTATGTTGGCACCTGTCACAATCGAGGGACGAGCCCTTCTTAGGGAACTTACTTCGGAGTTGAACGACTGGGATATACCTCTCCCAGAAGACAAGCTGAAGAAATGGGAAACCTGGAGAGATTCTCTTCAAGTCCTAAAGGAGCTTCATGTGCCACGTGCATATGCATCAGCCTCACTCACCAAAGCTGTGCACACAGAGTTGTGTGTATTCTCGGATGCCTCGAACATGGCCATTGGGGCCATCGCCTACTTGAGAGCCAGTCAGGAGGATGGCAAAGTGGAGGTAGGATTTGTTATGGGCAAAGCCAAATTAGCACCCCAGTCTGAACCCACCATCCCGAGACTCGAACTCTGCGCTGCTGTCCTTGCAGTAGAAATGGCGGATCTTATCCGAGAGGAGCTGGATCTGAAATTGGATGCTGTCAGGTTCTACACGGACAGTAAGGTTGTGCTGGGGTACATTTATAATACAACAAAACGCTTCTACACGTATGTCCACAACAGAGTTCAACGTATCCGGCAGTCTTCCAGACCAGAACAATGGCATTATGTACGCACGGACGAAAACCCTGCAGACCATGCATCCAGATCTTTACCTGCATCCCATCTTGCACAAAGTTCGTGGTTCACTGGACCTTCATTCCTGCATCAGTTATCTGCAGAAACAGCACAAACTGGTGAGAAGTTTGAGCTCATTGACCCAGGCAATGACTCAGAGATTCGACCACAGGTACACACCTACACTACTCAGCTGGAGGAACCTGTACTTAACCCTGACCGTTTTCATCGTTTCTCAACCTTTACATCTCTATTGCGAGCAGTGGCATTTCTAATCCATATGGCAAGATCTCACAAACAGTCAAACCAGAACAACAGGTGTACAGGATGGCATATGTGTCACTTACCTCGTAATGTGGATGAAATAGCTCAAGCAAAATGTGTCATTTTGCAAGCAGCATAAAGGCCGGCCTTTGCCAAGGAACTGTCAGCTCTCCAAGTAAACAAAGCGGTGCCCACAAACAGCCCTTTGCATAAACTCAGTCCAACTTTGGAGAGTAACCTCATTTGTGTTGGAGGCAGACTGAAACATTCTCAACTCACATGTGAAGAAAAGAACCCAGTAATCCTTCCCAAAGACAGTCACATTTCCTTACTGCTTGTGCGACATCACCATGAGCAAGTGAGACATCAGGGTCGACATCTCACTGAGGGTGCAGTAAGGGCAGCTGGACTGTGGATTTTGGGTGGTAAGCGACTGATCAATTCAGTCCTCCACAAATGCGTAATGTGCCGGAGGCTGCGTGGGAGACTGGAAGAACAACGCATGGCTGACTTACCGCCGGAACGTCTCAAAGTTTGCCCTCCATTCACATATGTTGGGCTAGACGTCTTTGGACCTTGGTCTGTTGTAACCAGACGCACCAGAGGAGGACAGGCAGAAAGCAAACGGTGGGCCATGATGTTTAGTTGTTTGAGTTCAAGGGCTGTCCACATTGAGTTGATTGAGTCTATGGACGCATCCAGCTGTATAAACGCTCTTAGACGTTTCTTTGCTCTCAGGGGCCCTGCAATGCAACTCTATTCTGATTGCGGGACCAACTTCATTGGAGCTAGCAAGGAGCTGGAGATGGACAATACTGTACAGAGGTACCTTGGCAAGCAAGGATGTACCTGGAACTTCGGACCTCCACATGCTTCCCACATGGGAGGTTCATGGGAACGGATGATAGGTGTTGCTAGGAGGATCCTTGATTCAATGCTTTTGCAGCAGAAGAGTCACCTAACTCACGAAGTACTGTCAACGCTAATGGCAGAAATCACAGCCATCATCAATGCACGTCCACTCCTACCTGTGTCTACGGACCCACACCAACCTTTTATTCTTTCACCGGCTATGCTCCTCACACAAAAATCAGGAGTTCCACCTCCTCCTGGAGATTTCATTGACAAGGACCTCTTCACGAAACAATGGAGGCAAGTTCAAGCGCTCGCTAACCAGTTTTGGGCCCGTTGGAGCCGAGAATACTTACCATCTCTACAGCAAAGACAAACATGGACAGTGCCACGCAGAAACCTTCAAGTTGGGGATTTGGTTCTCCTCAGAGACAAACAGACTGTCCGCAACTGCTGGCCCTTGGCTGTGGTTAGGGCAACCTTTCCTGGGAAGGATGGACATGTGAGGAAGGTTGAGCTCAAAACAGCCGACCAAGGTGATGCTAGAACTTTCTTGAGGCCAGTTGCGGAAGTGGTTATACTTCTGCCTAAGGACTAATTTAAGGACAGTCATTTGTACCCATTCACATTCACAGTGACCTCACATAGGCCAGGCGGGGAGTGTGACGCCTCAAAAGGCATTTATGTCATTTATATTGTATGTTTCATTTAAAGTTATCCATTTATATGCTTTTAAGTTACAAAGAACAGTGAAGAGGTTAAAAATGTTAAATGGGAAGATTTTATTTTGAAGGTGAACTTATTAATGACCTCACTTCCTGCTGGGTTACATGCATTGGTTGATTTCCTGTTTACTTCCTCTTCTTGGCTGCTCTGAGAGTGAGAGTGTCATGCGGTCATGCTCTGAGGCTTATCCACAGCCATCCACTTGGGAATATTGTTCAGGCAACGCCGTAAGTGTTTAAACTCCATGATGAAGATGTTAAAAAAGCATAAATGGCTGTAGTTGTTAAAAAACAGAACTATTTTATTTGTATTTCACAATGATTGACTTGTACATGTTAAAAGAGGTATTTGTTTGATGGTCATTTTCTTTGCTCAGGCTAATACAATTATGTAAAGTCATATTTTGAGTTAGTTTGTGAGGCAATATTTATGTAAACATGATCATTTATTCTATTCTGTATTTCTTTTCAATTACAGTTTTCACCGCTTGTCAAATGAAGGTTCTAAGAGTAAAAAGTCAACTCTACTCTGACTCCTGTATTGTTTGACAAAGGTTTAGCTTGGTGTTTACTCAGAGTTGCTACACTCTGCAACAGGACACTACAGCCTTTGTACTTCAATATGCACATTTGTTCATTTAATTAAAAAAACGGCCACTTTGACATTTATACCCCATTGTCTTTTTAACTATTCAGAAGAGCCTGTCCTTGCACAGTCAAAAAAGTAACTAAGTAACTTTTACTCTGACTACATTTGAAATAAGCTACTTTTTACTTTTACTTGAGTACATTTTGAGCCAGGTAATTAGGCCCGAGCAGCGAAAGCGCTGCGAAGGCCTCTTGTTTTTGTTGCTCTGTTTATTCTTTTTTATTTATTATTCTTAGCCCGCTTTGAATGGCCTTTTGGGGACCTTATCATACCCCAAAACTCACAATATTTTGCAGACTTGTCAAGCCTGGTGAAAAATTTGGTATTTTAAAGGTCCCAAAAAAATCGCAAAGAAAATGACTGAACAGCGCCCCCTACAAAGTGAAAAAAAAAACCTCTCCATAAAGCTTAGTTTATCGTACAGTTATGAAATTTGGTACACTTGTAGTACTCAACAGGCCGCACAGAAAAGTCTCTTGCAAGAATGGTCAATATCAAACAGGAAGTCGGCCATTTTGGGTTGAAATGGCGATTTTTGGCCGTTTTTGCCGTTTTTAGGGTTCGTTTCTGATTGGATTGCTCGATCATTTTTCGCACGATCATCTCAAAAATAGTGTAAAATTGCTCAGAAGGGATGGGCGAACAAAATGAGACAAGGATTCTGACTTTTCGTATATGTTGAAGGGGCGGGGCCAGGCCTCGAAGTTTGACTACTCGCCAAAAAAATATAAATTGCTATAACTTCATAACTGAATGTAACAGAGTTACAAAAATTGCTGTGGTCGTTTGACATCCCCCCACAAAGTAAACTGAAGCGTCGGTTGGTGACATCACACAAGCCCCGCGCCCTCAGGACTTAAAAGGTCAAGTTTTACTGTGAAAGGTCCCAAATTGCCCCATTTCACTTAATCACCACAACTTTGTAGCTGGTAACTCAAGACAAGTGGGGGTTGCTTGGGGTCACTTTATGGGAGTTTTCGGCAGAGGATGGGGCTGTGGCGGCGCGGCGAAGTCAGGCGTACCGACGTGGCCTTACGTTTGCCTCCCATTTCGTCATTTCTAAAGTTATCGTCACGAAACTTCTTGTGAGTGATCCTAGACCAGCCTTGCAAAAAATCTGATGTGAAAATACGGTGGGCGTGGCCTAGTTTCTGAAATAGCGCCCCCTAGGACCATTAAAACTGTCAGCCCCACGCCATGCTTTGACTGAGGAGTACGAAATTTGGTAGACTAATGTGGTGTCTCAGGACCTACAAAAAAGTCTCTTGGAGCCAAGTGCAAAGTCGCACAGGATGTCGGCCATTTTGGTCCAAGTACTCGATTTAGTGGTTTTCGCACACGTTGTTTGGAGAGTGATGCTCCGTCGCCCTTTTCACCAATCTCCTTCAAACTTCCGCACTATACTCTTAAGTCATAGGGGAAAAAATTCAACCGGCGGATTTTTCAAAAGTTGAAAGGTGTGGGCGTGACTAAGCCTCAAACTTTGACCTGTCGCCACACCACTCTTTTTTTCCACAGCTCCCTACTGGACTCCTTTTACCCAATCACCAGGATTCTGTGGCAAACAGCAGTAGACAACATGAGGTTACTTGGTCTCCAGTACTGGCAGGTTTCGAAAAAAGGCGGGGCTTTGGGAGCATGGCGAAAATCGCCATCACGCCATGGAAATACGTTTGCCTCTCCTTTCTTCAGTTATCGTGATATCGCTACGAAACTTCTGGTGAGTGATCCTAGTCTGACCCCCAAGAGAAATAGACAGCTGAAGTTTGTGGGCGTGGCCTATTCTCTTAAATAGCGCCCCCTAGGCCCATTTAAACTAATAGCCCCAAGCCATGCTTTGACTGAGGATTACGAAATTTGGTACACTAATGTGGTGTCTCAGGACCTACAAAAAAGTCTCTTGGAGCCAAGTGCAAAGTTGCACAGGAAGTCGGCCATTTTCGTCCAAGTACGCGATTTAGTGGTTTTTGCACACGTTGTTTGGAGAGTGATGCTCCGTCGCCCTTTTCACCGATCGCCTTCAAACTCCAGCTATTTACTCTTAAGACACAGGGGAAAAAATTCAACCGTCGGATTTTTCAAAAGTTGAAAGGTGTGGGCGTGGCTAAGCCTCAAACTTTGACCTTTCGCCACGCCACTCTTATTTTCACAGCTCCCTACTGGACTCCCTTTACCCAATAACCAGGAATCTCTGGCAAATAGCAGTAGACAACTTGAGATCAATTGGTGTCCAGTACTGGCAGGTTTCGAAAAAAGGCGGGGCTTTGGGGTTATGGCGAAAATCGCCATCACACCATGGAAATACGTTTGCCTATCATTTCTTCAGTTATCGTGATATTGCTACTAAACTTCTGGTGAGTGATCGAAGTCTGACCCCCAAGAGAAATAGACAGCTGAAATTTGTGGGCGTGGCCTATTTTCTTAAATAGCGCCCCCTAGAGCCATTTGAACTGTCAGCCCCAAGCCATGCTTTGACTGAGGATTACGAAATTTGGTACACTAATGTGGTGTCTCAGGACCTACAAAAAAGTCTCTTGGAGCCAAGCGCAAAGTCGCACAGGAAGTCTGCCATTTTGGTCCAAGTACTCGATTTAGTGGTTGTTTGGAGAGTGATGCTCCATCGTCCTTTTCACCAATCTCCTTCAAACTTCTGCTATATACTCTTAAGACATAGAGGAACAAATTCAACCGTCGGATTTTTCAAAAGTTGAAAGGTGTGGGCGTGGCTAAGCCTCAAACTTTAACCTGTCACCATTACATTACTTGACTTAATAACTCCCAAATGCATGATCAGATCTATTTCAAACTTTGTCTGTGTGATCACTGACCACATCTCAAGACAACGACAATGTGGACAGCTGACATCACCTAAGCCCTGCCCCCGACAACAGGAAGTCTGTTGTTTTATGGTGAAATGCCCATATTTGTCCCCTCTAATTTAGTGAACATGACACTAAGGTCATACACTGTCTTCATGATGTTGTAATGACCATTCAGATCTGATAGCTTTCCAGAAAGGGAGAAGCTTTGATGCTATGGTGAATGCTGGCGTGACGCCATGACCTTACATTTGACTGTAACTTCCACAAACGGCCTCCGATTTCCCCGAAATTGAACATGGCGATGAACAATCATGCCCTTTAGCCAAGGAGGCACAAACGGTTGGTGAATGTTGTATAATGTCACCAACGCTGACCTCAATGGGACTTTTCTGTAGTTGGTCACAGCGCCCCCATGATAACGTTATCCTTCGATAACTTTAAAAAACATGGTCAGAATAGCATTAAAGTTGGTCACTGTCATCACACCACCAGTGTGGTAAAGATAGAGGATTCCCTAGTGGTGAGACATAAAATATAATGGTGAGCTCATAGGGGATGCTGAGTCAGGGTGAGGTGCGGACGAGGTGACCGTTAGCAGTTTCTGGTGTCAGGGTGGTCAACGTTTCTGTTTCGCAGACGTAGCCTGGTGCCCCGGGCTGCCGGCCAGGCCGGAGCGGCGCGGAGCTGCGAGGGCCGAACGACGCTGCTTGCAGCTTTAATTTTACTTGTAATTGAGTAAAATTTCATGAAAGTAATTATACTTGTACTTAAGTACAACATTTTAGTACCCTTTCCACCTCTGTCTAAGGCTGAGCCCAGCCACCCTACGGAGGAAACTCATTTTGGCCGCTTGTATCCGCAATCTTGTTCTTTCGGTCATTACCCAAAGCTCATGACCATAGGTGAGGATTGGGATGTAGATCGACCGGTAAATCGAGAGCCTGGCTTTCTGGCTCAGCTCCCTCTTCACCATGACAGATCAGCTCAGCGTCCGCATCACTGCAGATGCCGAACCAATCCGCCTGTCGATAATGCATTTGGTTTATATTAATTACCTACGTGATAATACTCTGTAGAAATGTGTTGTGTGTGTTTAACAAGTTCATTCTGTAGCTTAAAATATACAAGAAACCATCTAAAGTTAACATGTAAGTCCTGAAAGCTTCTAGAATAAACAAAGTTACTTCACCTGAAAACGGTTGTGAACAAACGCTGCTGGCGGAGGTAAAGGTGCTGTAGCTCCTTAATATTCCTGCTCGATTTTCGCTAGCTTTAGCATTTTTCCTTTGCGTGTAGCTGCCGCCACGGCTGTGACGGGACCTACGAGTCACCGTAGAGGTGAAGGCTAGACTGTCCGAATTCAGAGTCGCTGACTTCCGTTTTTAGCGGTCTTCAAGGACCCGGCCTTGCTAGAACGGCGAGGACCCATACTCATAAGCATCCTTCCTGTGGATTCGGACACACCCATCATCTTTGTGGAACTCACATTTTTCAGCTTTAATGAAGAGATTATTTTGTAGTAGCCGGGGGATGACAGATCGGGCATGCTTATTGTGAGTTTCAGGGTCTGGAGAGAAAACAAGGGCATCATCGAGGTAGACGAAAACAAATTTCCACACCATGTCACAAAGGGCGTCATTTATCTAAGCTTGGAAAACTGCAGGGGCATTGGCGAGGCCAAATGGCATTACAAGGTATTCGTAATGCCCATTTTGGGTATTGAATGCCATTTCCCATTCGTTGCCTTCTCTGATTCTGACAAGGTGGTAAGCATTGCATAAGTCGAGCTTGGTGAAGATCCGGGACCCTTGGATGGAGTCGAGGGCAGAGTTGATGAGGGGAAGTGGATAGCGATTCTTCACAGTGTTGTTAAGTTAAGGAACCATCTTTTTTCCCCACAAAAAAGAAACATGCTCCGAATGGGGATGAGGAGGGGCAGATTATCCCAGATTGTAGCAACTCATGGATATACTTTTTCATAGCTTCTTGTTTGGTGAAAGACAGGGGAAACAGATGTCCTTTAGGTGGCTTGGTTCCAGGTAGTAAGTCGATGGGGCAGTCGTAGGGGCGATGAGGCGGCAGTCTGGTACCTCAAAGTTTACTAAAGGCTTCTTTGAGATTGTGATAGTTGATGGGCACCTTGGAGAGGCCAGGGT
This sequence comes from Nothobranchius furzeri, assembly GCF_043380555.1. Lineage (NCBI taxonomy): Eukaryota > Metazoa > Chordata > Actinopteri > Cyprinodontiformes > Nothobranchiidae > Nothobranchius > Nothobranchius furzeri. The sequence continues at coordinate 39,555,168 of NC_091749.1, forward strand.
AGTTTACCGTGGGGTCTGGCAAATCAGGGATACAAGGCGAGGCGTTGGACAGACATTGCGAGAGGCACAGGTCTGACCATCCAAGAATTTCCCCTTTATGTCAGTCTATAGGGGGGTTGTGGGTCTGGAGCCATGAGAATCCCAGGAAGATGGGAATATCAGGGGACTGGATGGCCATGAAGCGTAGAACCTCCACGTGGTTGCCGTTGACTTTCATGGTGACAGGGTCGGTTTCCTGGGTGGCTCGATGAATAATGTGTCCAACAATGGCTTGGACCTCTTGTATCTGGGTCATGGGATGCAGACAAAGTCCAATAGAGGTGGCAAAAGTAATGTCTACGAAGTTGATGTCTGCACCAGAGTCGATAAAAATAGGACAGGTATGTTCCTGGTCAGTGTGGGAAAATACTGCCGATGTGAAGGGTCGTGCAGGAAACTTGGGTTTAGTACGATCCAATAGGGGGATCCTATCGGGTCAGCTTTTTTACTGGACATGTGCGAGCAGCATGGCCAGAACCTCCACAATAAAAGCACAGGTTGTGAGTTTGTCGTCCGTTCCTCTGTTCTACCGACAACTTGGTTAGCCCAATTTGCATTGGTTCATCATAGGAGGTTGGTTGAGGATTAGGAATACATGGTGGTCTTCTGATCTTGTCTCTCCCTCTTTCCGTCAGGCGGAGATCGATGCGGGTGGCGAGATCTTCAAGCTCCGCCAAGGTAACTGGTAGGTCTCGGGTCGCCAGTTCATTCTTAATCTTATCTGAGAGACCATAGTAGAAGACGTCCATGAGTGCTGCATCATTCCATGGGCTGTCAGCAGAAATGGCGTGGAAATTCCTGATGTAATCAGTCACTCTCCGGGTTCCCTGTTCCAAAGATAAAAGTTTTCTGGAAGATTCACGGCTTGGCAGGATTGGGTTAAAAACCCTTGTCAGCAAAAGACTGGTACTGGTAGCAGATGTGTGTGTCATTAGCCCAAGCAGCTGTTCCCCACACCATGGCTTGGTCTGATAATAAATATATCACATAAGCCACTTTGGATCTGTCTGTAGGAAAAGAGGAGGGTTGGAGTTGGAAGTGCATTTCACATTGTGTGAAAATGGGTAGACATTGTTGAGGATCCTCCTTAAGCACTTCAGATGGAACCTTGTGGACAGGTGAAACCCAGAACTGAACTGGTTGGGCGGAAGCCGCTGGAGCATGGGTCACATGGCTTGCCTGAGCGTTGGATCAGAGTAGCTCCAGCAATCCGTTGAGTTTGGATTCCAAGCCAGAAATGGCTGTCTCAACCCCATGTTGCCATTCCTGTGTCGGCGTTGAGTCAATGGTGGCCAGATTGTTCTGTCGTGACCTTGGCAGAGGACCGTACGGACACCAGAGCACAGTAGGTGGTAGTAAACAGTCTTTATTAGCCTGAAGCTAAGAGGAGATCTTACCGGAGTGGAGTTCAGGACAAGGCAGAGTCTAGGACAGACGTGGGTCAGACCCAGGCAGAGATGAAGCAGCTTTGAGGCGCAGGTGAGAGACGTGGTCAAGAACAGACGTGGATCAGAATCAGGTTGAGACGAAGCAGATACGAGGAACAGGCGAGAGATGTAATCGAAGACAGACGTGGATCAGAACAAGGTAGGTACATGACGTGGTCGTGGACAGGCGTAGGTCGTGGAGGCAGACAGACTTTTTGGTGAGGGTCAGGCATGAAACGAGGTCGGTAGACAATGATCAGGCAGGATGAAAAGGCTGAAAGATCTACTAGCAGGCTGAGGAGGTGGATGGTGGTAGCATGGAGGTCAGGACATGGCAGGATCATGACACACAGATTTGTATTATTGAAAAGAAAAACTTTCATATTTATTGGAAAAAGCATTGAGACATGGAGGGTTAGAGGTGATTTTTTTAAGTTTTAAGAACTTCTTTTAAAATGACATTTTACAGACCTTTTCATATTCTTTCCTCCTTGAAAGAAACATAATATGGCACACTCATGAGACATATGGGCAACAAATATTTATTGTATCAAGCAATTTATTTGGTTTAATCAGAAATGTGGTTAACATCCATAATCGCAAGTAAACAATGTCCCTAATTATCAATGCAGTGTTCACTATTTAGTAATAAGAAAAATGAACTACTTAAGAATATGAATGTGTAGTAAGATATCATGAAACTTTTTCCTTGAAAAAGTTAGATTTAGAACATTAACTTTCAAGTTCTTTTTATAGCTGAATGTGCCATAAATAATTTTTTATCTTTCCACCTTTCAAGAAATCTTTAAGGAGCAGTCTGTTAGGATTGAGGAGAAGTGAACTTTAATCAAAATATTGAGAATTTCAGCAAAGACCTTCACCTCATACAAATATGTTTGGTGAAGTGCAAAAAATCCATAAAGATTCTGAAATCATAGCTCTTGCACAGAGCTTGGGATTACAGACCTTATTTATGTGAACTTTGTATTTATAATAAATGTTACACAGGGCAAAGGGCATGTGTTACACTTTATAGCTACTGGATAGTTCCAATAGTTTTGTTGTGGAATACCATGCTTTTTTTCATGTGTAGGAAAGTATTTGCCCTTTCTTATGTCTGTAATTTTTAAATATTTTTTATTGTATTTAATTCAGAAATTTATCATTTTCCACAATTATATTTTGATTTCAGACACTACAACACGGTTGTCAAACTCAATTTCACACTGGGCCGAAATGAAAATCGGGAATGAAGTTGCGGCCCAAACCTAATATTTTTTGAAAAAGTGACGACAAATTTGCACATTTTCTTTATCAACAAATGCAATTTTGAACCTTTTAATTTGGAAACAAACATATTTCTGCATTAACACTGAATATGGAATAACCAAATTGCACACGAGCAAGTCAATTTGAAATAAAATGCATCAGTGGTATTCATTACTTGTGGTATATTCAGCATTTTTTAAATTTATTCAGGATTTATGTTTTCCTGTTGTTTATTCATTTTTCTTATTTTTATTCTCCTTTTTTTGTCTTTAATAAGTGTCATTGCTGCTGTGACATCTGGCTTTCCCCACTGAGGAACAATAAAGGGATTTTCTATTCTATTCATCTATCTGCAGCCCTTCCAGTTCGTGTTTTACTGTAGGTTAAATCTATTCTCACGGGCCAACAGCAAAATAAAAATATAAATTTATCTTAAATGAAAATGCAACATCTCACCTGTTAACTTTCATCTTTTGGAGCAGAAAAAGAGCATAAAACCAAAATATGTAAAGCTCAGTTTGATCCACTGATTTACTGCGATGCTCACCTGTTCCAGCCAGATACCTGCATCATGGGGTTGAGGAGCTCTGAGCTGAGGAGGAGACTCCTGTTGTTTTGTTCCTCTTCATCATAATAATGACAACATTAGATGACAACTGGTGATCACATAGGTTTGTGCTGATGAACATGTCTGAGCAGCTTGACCACGTTGTTGTGTGTCGGGGAGGCAAAATAAAAACTACAGCAGCCACAGAGTCATGCTGAATTGAGCGTGTCACTGCTCGATGGAGTTATGTCAGCTCTGTCTGGAAGTTAATTGGAACACTTTCTCTTTCAGTCGTGAACACATTACTGAGCGGTTAAAATCTCCGTTTCTGGGCTTCAACGTTGGCAAATAGCTGAGTGAACTCGGCGTTGAGTGAGAGGAGTGTTTAGTTTGTCCGAGACAGCGGAGCTGCAGACACTGGCAGCAGACTCTGGAAAAAACACGAAGGAGGGGGCGCTTCGGCTCCGCGCTAACGCTGCAAAGCATCATGGGAGTTGTAGTCTTTGCAGTAAAATCGGTCTGTCGGTCAGTTTTAATAAATTTTTGATATTTATCGTGCGGGCCACATCAAAATGCCCGCTGTCCTTGTGTCTGACACATGTGCTCTACAAGGTGTTTTAGAATATTTTCATGAAAAGGAAAGCAGTAAACCATACAGATATGAGCCAAGTCATTTAACTTGGCAAGCTATCCTATATACTGTAAATCTTCTAATATTGGCCTGTATTCCATTACTGGCCGTGTCTCCTTCAATAGCCAGTCTTCCTGGGGTCCCTTTCCAAATCAATTTAAAAAGACAAAAACACAATACGGTTACCGACCACAATCAATTAAAATCCCATAATTTCATAACACCATCCACCAATAAAGAAGTTATATTACTAAATGATCGTTCTTGGAAGAACCTCAGTTTGGAGAAACAGATTAGCTCTGATCGGCCAGATGAGCTAAGAGCTAGTCGCACTTTGTAACATAAACAGTTCCGAAGTGTCTTAAAAGAAATTTTATCTAAAAAGTGTCTGCAGTTCCTGACAATACTGCTATAAGAGCCTTTGCACTGCTGGAAATGTAACATTCCAGTGGAAACTAATTTCCAGAAAGAAGTTGCACAGTATGGGGATGTGAACAATTGTTGCCCCATACAGATTTCTTTTGTTAAATTTTCTTTCATCACATCTTTTCTAAAGAACTGTAAACACAAAGGAACAATCTATGGGTATTGTGAAGAGGAAAATGCAACATGCCAGACCCAACAATTCAGAAGAGCTGAAGGTCACTATCAGAGCAACATGGACTTTTCCATAACACCTGATCTACTGCATGCCACGCCACATTGCTGCAGTAATCCAGGTCAAATGAGCCCCAACTAAATATTGAGTGCTGTTCATGCTCATACGTTGTAGTCTTTGCAGTAAAATCGGTCTGTCGGTCAGTTTTAATACATTTTTTATATTTATCGTGCGGGCCACATCAAAATGCCCGCTGTCCTTGTGTCTGACACATGTGCTCTACAAGGTGTTTTAGAATATTTTCATGAAAAGGAAAGCAGTAAACCGTACAGATATGAGCCAAGTCATTTAACTTGGCAAGCTATCCTATATACCTTAAGTCTTCTAATATTGGCCTGTATTCCATTACTGGCTGGGTCTCCTTCAGTAGCCAGTCTCGCTGTTGGCGGAGGTAAATAAAAGCCGGTTTCTAATAGTGGCCCTTTTCACGGCACAAACTTAACTGCAGTTTTGAAAACTTGAAAGTACTATTGATCTTAAAATATTTGAATAAAAAGCATAGCATACTGTTAATGAATTAGAGTCTCTCAAAACACAACGGCAAATGTGATCACGTATAAACAATAGTCACTTCCTGCTTTCTGTTCTCAAGTCCTGCATGATGTTATGACTATCGCGCGACTTTCCAAGAAGCGCACAGTGGCGTGGCGCGGCACATCCTGTGTGACCACTTCGTTTCTCATAATTGCCTCCAGTGTGCCCCAGGGTTTATTTACTTTGTTGACTGGGTGTAAAAATGCTCAAATTCCGTGCGATCGGGACAAAAACAAGCGTTTTATTATTTTATTTTTTACGTGTAAAGAAAATAGGGCGCCACAAAGGACTTACTGAAACTTTCTGAAGACGGAATCGTGGATCATAATCTCTGGCTGCAAGATGAGCAGAAATGGAACGGAAAATACTACTGTATGCAGTGATCATTTCATCACAGTTAGGGGTTTACTAAAGGTTTTATTGGCGTTTTATTGAATAGCTTAGAAATGCAGCTACAAAAACAACAGGTAAACAGTTTGATACTGTTTTCTTGTGTCGTCACCGCAAATAGCTTGTAGAGTGCTAATGTTTTTAGCAGTTAGCTCAGGTTGTAATGCGGAACTGCGGAGTATAAGACTGTGTCCACAGGTGACACCAATGTGTAATCAGTGGGGAAGTTAATAAAGGGATGGCCCACTTTCCTTCCAGTTGTTGGCAGAATAATGGATGAGTGTTACAGTGAGTGGCAGTGACAGAGATGTTTGTTAAGAAGGAGCTGAGGGAAAAGTGCTGGGAGCCGTGAGAAAAGGAAAACGAATGAGATGGGAGTTTTATATTGCTACTTGCCACCATCCACCTGGATATTACCGCTAGCCGCTGAAGGTAAAGTGGCTCTGTTAACACAGAGGATGAGGATTAAACAGTTGGAGAAATTTATTTTTTGCTTCAAACCAAAAGAGAACAGGTAAATTTTGGAGTGGAAGGGTGTCTGTTGACTGTGAATCAATAACCTAATTATCACCAAGTGTTTACAATGCACTAGTGGCATGTTCACTACCATACTGAGATTTGACCCTGAAAAAATGGTGATTGTTGTAAATGTTCCATATGCATTAGAACGTACAATGTTAACTACATTTTCAATAAACGAACCTAGTGTTTTATAGGTTCAAATAGACACAACATTGTGTTTATATTCATTCTAATGGTAGTTTATTTTGCTCAAATTGAAATTGAGGCCTGTCTCTAATTCTGGCCTCCTTCCAATAAAGGCCTGAACCAAGGTGTACTTGAGTAAATAAGTGCCCAGGCCTGTATTAGAGGATTTACGGTATGTGAATATGTCGTCTGGCCCAGGGTCACACAGAGGCTTTTTACTTTTTTAATTTTAAGAAACTAGTATTAAAATAATAACACAATGTGAGTTAGAATGTTTGCTTTACAGCTGAAATTCATTTATTTGTCACCTTTAAAACTTTAGACTATAAAATGAGGTGCAGTCCTAATTTCTTTATGTTATTTGCCATTTATTTTGTTTCTTTTCCCAGTTTCCGAGTCTCCATCTTCATTAAAGTGAAACCTACCAGTGGTTTTTGTACCAATAGTTTTCTGAATGGCTGGCAGTTGGGCACAACCATTATTATATTGTGATTGATGTAGTTATCTTCCTGTATTAATTCAATTTATTAAATAGTAAGTAAAATTCATCTTAATTTTTTATTATTATAATTAATAATAATAATAATAATAATAATAATAATAATAATAATACTTTTATTAATAAACCCAAATCTGCTGCTTTTGAAAAATGCCTAGGTTTTGTTTTGTGTACATGAGAAACATTAATGGGGCTCACTCTCTTGTGGCCAAGCATTGTTTTTTAGTCTTATCTTCCATAGTTACTCTTCTGCAGACATTTTTTACTCTGAGTTTAAGGACTTTTGGCTTTCCTGGCTGCCACAGGGAAATATTTAGTGCACACCAAATAGTTTCCCTTCGGCATTAGCAATATATTTTTGTCCACAGAATAGTAAGCATCAGAATCCAATAAGCTTTCCTTGCACATACCCAACACTTTATCATACCCAGAAAACCTTTTTTTTGTGATACCCAGAGTGCTTAATTAGTTTAGGAATCCTAAAAACATGAGATATTTGTTTAATTTTTCTACACTTGATCGTGTTTTTGGTAACAATGTTTTTATTTTCAGCTACACACGGTGCATTTTTGCTAAGTTTGGGCAAATTTAAAACAGATAGAAAACTAAAGCATGTTTGTAATTTATGACTACAAACTAATAAACACATTTTAAAGTGCCTCTTTTGTTGACATAGCATAAATAAATAAATGCTGTAATACTTCTTTATGCAACTTAAAAATGATGACTCAAATGTTTGTCTTATTTGTTGATTTTCCGAAATGCAGTTTTTACATACAGGGCTGTATGAATAACAAGTCACTGAGGATCCCCCTTTCACTGGCTTCATCACAAAGTGATACCATGGCTTTGACACTGCATCAAACATATAGCGTGGACCAAGTTTAAACCAGCTTAAAGATGTAGTGCTTATCAATGCATTCTGTTTTAAAAGGGTTAAAGGGTTATGCTTGCATGCACATGCTGGAAAGGTACACATAGTTTGGCTACATACAGTAAACTGTCTCCATCTGTGTATTTTTCCCAAAAAAGGCTCATTAGGTCTCCATCTGGTGGATCCAGTGAATGCTACAGCCCAAGCTGCTGCAAGGCCAATTAAGCAGTGAAATAATGAGAGCTTTTTGGGAATTCACTATCAACAGATTCTTTCCAAATCAGCTTCTGATCCTAATCTCTGTTTATTCAGTTGCCTCATTGTCATCATTTTCAGAAATAATGGAGGCTTATACAGAGCACAAAAAATGCACATTAAAGCATCTCTGTAAAACACAGCTCTAGTAGCTTTTTCTTGAAGGAATGAATGAAATGAACACCTTTTGTTCAAAATACTTCCTCATTTTTATAAAACAGCAGATAGTTATCCTATCTAGCTGTTAGTCAGTGTCGTAGAGCCAAAGACCAATTAGACAAGAGACAATAGAGGTTCCTCTCACAGGTGGTCATAAAATCATATGCTACAGATTGCCATCCACCAGATACATTGATGCTTAAAAAGGAAACACATTCTGTATGTCAAACAGTACTTCTGATACATTTGGTGATCAAGGACAATGATTTCTACATTCTTGTAACCGTGACTGAGCTTTGGTCATCTCTCACAAGGACCCTCACAGTTTCTCAATACAAGGCATTAGTGAAGAACCAGATGGGAGGGCACACGCGTAATCCATGGTTAACACTAAACAAAGGAGGGTTGTCTGGGGGTCATTACTACAGCTGAGTTGAAGCTTAAACGCTAATGTGATGCTAATTTCAACAAATCCTTATAGAGGTGATGTTACTTATTAAGGTTGGGATATGAAGCACAAAAGAAGCAAATATGTCAGGACATAACATTGTCTTTATGTCAGGATGTACCAGAATGATTCAACACGAGCCACAATCACATTTGAAACCTGAAATCAAAATGTTGTTTTGTAGTGAGTATTTCAGTTGTAGCAATGACAAATTGAGCGCTTTAAGAGCTCAAGATTATATATATATATATATATATATATATATATATATATATGTGTGTGTGTGTGTGTATATATATATATATATATACACACATACTTATAGATACACTATAATATACTTAGATACATACTTATGATCAGTAAGCTGTGATATTCTATTTAAATATAAAATATCCACCCTGCTTGGTCTTTATTGTATTTATCAGAAGATTCTGGGGTTTTTGCTTTATTAAGTAATTGTACACACTTCGTTTTGATTCAGAAAAGAGTCAGGTTTATAAAAGTAAGAATTTATTTTACAAACAGTTAAAACATGTCTAGTTAACTAAGCATTTACTGTGAGTGGATGGAACTAAATGTGATGAATAAACCTATGTGTCAATGCGGTGTTAGTCAGAACCTCCTTATCTAGGAAAGCTGAGTTCTGGATGTAAAAGAATTTGGGTTGCTTAAACTACAGTATGAAGTTCTTATCAAAGACACATCAGACGCAATCTGTCATGTCTACTTCACCCGTTCTCAGAGACCCTCGTGATAGATCCACAATGTCGAAGTCCTCGGACTTCCAGGCGCCGAGGTCTGTAGAAGAAACTGCGGCCCCCACGAAACCGGTCTTAAGAGTTGTCTCTAGGTCACAACAGAAGAAGGACCAGTGCGTCTGGCAGACTCTTAATGAGTCTAAGCAATATCAGCTTGTTTTGCAGGAACTGTTTTTCATCAGCTTTGCAGGTGCAAAAAAGTTTTGACGACGTGTCTAAATCTTTGATGGGTTAAAGAGGTGTGCTTCGGCTGGCCGTCTGAAGCTTTCTCTAGGACTGCCGAATCACACAGAGTGATCCAGTTTTAAGGTTTTGATGTTATGATTTGCACAGCCAATCAAAGGCTGACAGGCTTGAGAGATGTTACCAAGACAACTCAGAAACTGCCTGGGTAAAAGACTATTTATGTGTCAGAGTTTAATGTAACCTTACTTGTCATGGTGCGAGTGCAAATGTTATGACCTTTGCGGAACCACTTTGCAGTCATTGTAGACATAACATTCATTTCAAACTTCAAGCATTGAGCACAAATTAATGAAGCATTTCATTATGATATATTTATTATAAGTAGCAGTAAACAAACATGTATTTAATGATTATCTATATTATAAATCATGGAAGAAGTTCATATTGATTTAGGAAATCATTCTTGAATTTGGCAACTGAGCCAAGCTGGAGTGTTCCTTATGTGGAGGCCTTGGGGAAGAAAGTTATTGTTTACATGTTGTTATCTGTTGTCAGAGCTGCAGAGTCTGTGAGCTCCAGCTGGTATGAAGGCAGGCTCATTTAAAGGGAACACATGCGGTCTTGTGTCTCCTGTTTGACCAGATGTTGAATAGATGTTGAAAGGTCAAACTATACCTAAAACTGATGATTGCTGGACGTCACACAGTGAATGTTCACTTATAATTTGCTTTGCTAATTTTTTAACCAATAAGGACCTCAGAGGAGAAACCTGTTTCCCTTCAAATGTATGTTAAAGATGCAGAGACGGGTGAGTGTTAAGCCTACAAACACTTTTGAAAGGGCATTGAAATTTGACTGGGTTGAGTTGGGCATATCTTATAAACATGTCAATTTGTTAGCAATTCATCAATTGATTGTTGATGTTTCTCTTCTGGCACTGGAGGAGTACAGACGCTTCCCTCTTTCGCTCCCTTATCTTTTTTTCCCAAGGCTCTTTGTCCTGTCTGTCCACAGAGCGCTTCTCTGCATTTCTTCTGAAAAACTCTATTTTTTACTAACCATGGATTTGATAAACTGGTCATTCAATGCGATCAATAAGATTTTTTCAACAATGAGAACGGAGCAGGGTGCTCCCACATGTCCACAGGGGACACACCCGATGGGATATATTTTGGATTCCTGGAAGGAGTGGAAGATCATATGCCTCTCCCAGCTGTGCATTGAGGACATCGAAGACGTGTGGATATTTGGTCTGATGATCACTGGATCTCCTGATTGGAGTGGGAGGATATCTGGTTTTCTGGAAATTTGGGAGGACGGGAGCGATTGGAGGGTGACCCGCAGCCGTGGAAAGCACCGTCCGTGTGGATACTTCTCAGACTGGGACGTTACTCGAGGTGATTCGTAAGCTGGACAATGTTATAGCTGTGATACCGGTATTAGTGCACAAAATGGATGCCATCTCGGAGAAAGTCACCGGACGGTATGGACAAGATTAAGTTTAAAACCCAAAATTGGCTTCACTGAAGGACTGGAAATGATCAGCTTAAAGACTGAAGGCAGAGAGGAAATTATCTCAGGCCTAGTCCACACGTAGTCGTCTTTTTTTTTTTAAACGAATATCCGCCCCTCCAAAAACTTGCATCCACAACACCTCCTTTAAAAAAAAAAACTCTGTCCACACGTACCCGGATAAATACGTTGTTAAGGACATGCCAGACCTGTAAGCGGCAGTACTTCCCCCGTTCTTAACCTCATCCTTCATCTGTGGTCTTCCGCAAGGAGCAGTAATTCCGCTTGCAAAAACAAACAAGCAAAAAACACTTGGACAATTGATAAAGCTAGTGCAGCTCTGAAGGCATCCATGCTGTCGGCTAGTGGTGTAAACACAGGTCGCACACGTGATGTCAGCATTTTTTGTCGCGGAAAGTGACGTTGCGGACCTTAAAACTCCGGTTTTGTCTGTTCACACGCAGACACCCAAAACGGAGAAAACGCAGATCTTCACTTTGGCCGGAGTTTGTGTGTGTGTGTGTGTGTGTGTGTGTGTGTGTGTGTGTGTGTGTGTGTGTGTGTGGGTTGTCTGGGGGTTATTACTACAGCTGAGTTGAAGCTTAAATGCTAATGTGATGCTAATTTCAACAAATCCTTATAGAGGTGATGTTACTTATTGAGGTTGGGATATGAAGCACAAAAGAAGCAAATATGTCAGGACATAACATTGTCTTTATGTCAGGATGTACCAGAATGATTCAACACGAGCCACAATCAGTGTGTGTGTGTGTGTGTGTGTGTGTGTGTGTGTGTGTGTGTGTGTGTGTGTGTGTGTGTGTGTGTGTGTGTATGTGTGTGTGTGTGTGTGTACACATACAGGGGCTCACATGGTGCTCTCCCAAGTATGGACTTAGGCATTTTTAACACATAACCCATGGCTGTGGTTGGTACTAAATGCGCTATAAATTTGTATTGTATGCTTTTCAGCAAAAATAGTTACTATAACTTATCCTTATGTATATGTTTATGTATTTAGCAGACACTTTTGTCCAAAGCAACTTACAAGTGATGGTATGCAATTGGCGCAGTGACATTTTGGTTCTGTTGTAGTTTTGTCTGTGTCCTTTTACCTTTCTTTTTCTGCAAGCCTAGAAGTGGGTTATTGTACATCTTTTGTTTATTTTTGTGAACTTTTTCCCCCACCTTTTCCTTTCCTTTCCTCTCCCTCTTTCCTCTTTCATTTCTGTCTCTGTGTCAGTTGGGCTTTAAACAACAGAATTTTTTTCTAATAAAGTTTTGGTATCAGGCGAAGCATTATAGCTGAAACTATACTGCTCCCCCTGTGAGAGTAAAACTGTAAGGCTGTTCTTTGACACACAGACATAAATTCTGATAACATTACAGCCAGACCGGATGCAATAAATAAATAAATAAATAAATAATAAATCATCAAGGAAGACCACTTCTGTGGAAGAGGAGTGCTGCTGAAAAGTCAGCAACAGCATAGGTGTTACCATCACATGTTGTGTTTTGGTGGTTAAGCTGGTACAATGCATACACTGTTGGTCCTGTATGCTGGTCCAGGATCACCAACATGACATGCTGGACCAGCATACCAGCACCAAAAAACAACATGCTGGTAACCAGCCCAGTCATTAACAGCTTGGAGGAGCCATTTACAAGCAGAGGGAGTTGGGTTCCAAATGTATTATCTGTGTACTTTAGTTTGATTAGAATCAGTTCGTCTTTAGCTAAACTAATGTGTTTACATGCATGTTAAAACTTCAAATAGGCAATAATTGGGTTTACTGACTCAGCATGTAAACACACTTTTTGATGAAACCTCTGTGCATCGTTTGTCTTTTTAATGCAGCTTGGTGACATTTAAGAAATCTCACAGATATCACTTTTGTGATCAAATCTATGTTTTTAAAGAATGGCTTTTTAAATTCATTGACAATTGGATGTGAATCTCTGTGGCAGGAAAAAAAAGTTGGACTTTTTTTTTTGTTGTTGATACAAGTGGAGAGGGGATCGCTCTAAAACAAGCAGGGGAAAAAATCTCATGCTGTTTTAAACAAATGCACAGAGGACATGGATGTTGAATTTCCTCCCAGCTGAGTATCATCAGAGCAGAGCGACAATACTACTGAGATTTAAGGAAAAAAAAAAGAATTGTCCCTAGGAATGTGAGATTAGAAACTGAGCAATTAGTATATTCCCCCTGCAAACAATAGCAAGTCTCTGTGTATTGGAGCCCGCTGTTTTACAGACAGGAACACTGGTGAGCTACTGAACACAAAAGGTCTTTCGAGTCATTGCTGTCAATGTATTTCATAATTCTTAGTGTATTACAGCATCTGAACTGCAATCATGATTATTGGTTATTTTATTGGAATATAGTAAACAACGTATTTGATGAAACCGACTTGAGCAATTGTACACTGTGTGAATGTTTCAGTCGTATTCAGCTACATTTTAAATTGTACGATTTTCCTCGCAGAGTCTTTAGCTAAACTAATGTGTTTACATGAGTATGTAAAGCTGTACGACCCAATGGTTGGATGCAACCTGAATGCTCACTCTGTACATTTAGTAACAACACGTCAGAGCTAAACAATAAGCTAAAACCAGTTTTAACAAGAAACAACGGACCTTCAAGTCCAAAGGCCGGAAGACTGTTGTGATGTTATTGATGTCTGTTGTCCTTCAGGTTTGCCGTAGTTGTAGAAAACCATGCAGGAGTTTATGGAGGCTGGAAAAACTGGAGGAAGAAAATGAAAGGAAGTAAACCAATGTTTTGGAATCTGTTTTATTTGACAAGCAGAGCAAACATATTTCATTGACAATCCGTGTCATTGTGTGCAGAGAAAAGTGTGATAATAAAAAGTGACAGTGTGTGGGCATGGAAATAGCTGGGCAGTCATGTTGGCGCATGCACTGCGAGAGCAGTTCTGGTATATTTGGGTCACAGCGCTGCTTCAACAGCGCGATACCCTCTTGAGGAACAAGCAACATATCAGACATGTTTGATATTCGTGCGACCGCAGTATTGCTGGTTGTGAGGTGTTAATGGCTTTGTGTTACTTCCTATATACAACACAATGCAAAATTCACCTGAACCCTGAAATAAGACCATAGTTTCCCTTCACAATAGTTCCTTTTAATCATATTTACACAACTGTGTTCTTTGTTGTATTTCACCCAATAGACTACTTTGTGAAATCCAACACCCTTTAGTAATAGACTGATAATTAAAAAGATGTTTTTAATGAATATTGTCTGTTGGATCAGTGATATAGTGGTGAAACATCTTGGGTTTTTCCCGTCAAACCCTGAACAACAATGAGAAATTGTTATTTAGTTTTATTCGCTGTCAATCTTCCTGGTTAAAACCTGAAAGGGATCTACAAACTCAGACATTCTTTTAAAAATTAATATCCTAAATTATGCAGTATAGAATAGAATAGAGTAGACTTTAATAATTCCACAGTGGGGACATTCTCTTGCTACAGCAGCACATACGCTTAGAGAAAATGAAGAAGAAAAATAACAACAAGATTTCAAGAAAATGCACAAAGGCAATACGCTATTATTGTAACTTTTAACCTCTCAAAACAACAAATAAAAATAAAACTTGGATTTTCAGAATTATGAAGCATAAGGGACACTAACATACAATTCAATTCAATTCAAGTTTATTTATAAAGTGCCAAATCACGACAAGCATCGTCTCAAGGCACTTCACATAACAAACATTCCAATACAGGTCACTTCATTTAGCCAGTCAGAAAAAAATTTCCTATATAAGGAACCCAGCAAATTGCATCGAGTGACACACACACACACACACACACACACACACACACACACACACACACACACACACACACACACACACACACACACACATTACACATTACATTACAAACATTTCAACTTAGTTCTGTTCATTCAACTTCATTTAAATAGCGCCAAATCACAACAGGAGTCGTCTCAAGGCACATCACATAGTACACATTCCAATACAGGTCAGTTCACTAGGCCAATCAGTAACAAGTTTCCTATATAAAGAACCAAGCAAATTGCATTGAGTCATTGACTAGTGGCAGTGTCTTTACAGCAATCCTCATACTAAGCAAGCATGCAGTGACAGTGGAGAGGAAAACTCCCTTTTAACAGGAAGAAACCTCCAGAGGATCTTGGCTCAGTATAAGCAGCCATCCGCCACGACTCACTGGGGATCGAGAAGACAGAGCAGACACACACACACCAACACCCACCCATACAATATATATACCAAGTAGTGTTTTTGGGCTACATTGTGATTTCTTAGTAAATATTATATTTAGTAAAATATAAACTGTATTGTCTTTATCTTAGTGAATCTATAATTAATTCAACAGATGAACTAGTAGTAGCACATTCAATGTCAAAGAAAGTAAAATGTCATCAGGATAGGGAGAATGTTTAAGTGGTTAGCAGCAATGTGCCAGCCAATGGCTCCCTCCATGAGGCTACCAGAGCTCAGCAGAATATCATTGTAGCTTCTTCTGGGAAGAAAAACACTTAGAGAAAAATAAAGCTAATTAAGTTAGATAATAAAGCTAACAGCTGAAATAACAGGAAATAATGCAATTAAGAGAAAAATTGTAGAAGAAAGTAGTACAGTGTGGAAAGTGGTCAGTATGTCCTCCAGCAGTCTAAGCCTATAGCAGCATAACTGCAGAGATAACTCTGGATAACCTAGCCCAGGGTTCAGCAACCTTTTCCCATCAAAGAGCCATTGTTACCCATTTTCCAAAGTACACTGGGAGCCGCAGCAGCCGGGGCGTTGTGGGTGGGTCTACCCAATTGCGCTTGGGCCCACCCTTAGACAGCTGAGAGCTGCTTTAACCGATCACAGCAGGTGACAGCAGCCAATACCATTCGCTCATGTACCTCAAAGTATCTGTCAACAGAAGATAATTAAGAAAACAATTTGTATAAACTTGATCCAGAAGTTGTAGCCGGTCTGTGCCTAATATTTTAATATTTTTCACCCTGTTAGTGGTTTCAATAGTTGAGCAGGTGCCGCATTTTGATGCATCACACGTCTCCTTTTTGAACATGTTTAAATTGTTCAGATTACAAATCCAGGCTCTGTCTCATTGGATTGTTTTAATTAACCCTCCCACTGTCTTTATGGGTGACCCTGCGAGGAAAGTTGACCATTGAGCAGGATTAGTGGTTTATCCCTTGAGGTCCACGTGGCAGGTGTGAGGTGGTGCTCATTCCTCACCCCTGCCACATGGAACCAAGGGATAAACCATCAACCCTGCTCAATGGTCAACTTTCCTCGCAGGGTCACACCCATTAGGACAGTGGGAGGGTTAAATGGTGTACTGAACTAAACTTTACATTAAATAATGTTGAAAAGGATCCGATCAATTCCTTTTTTTCCTCATTTACATAACGGCACAGTGCACATGGCTCTGGTGTTAATCAAGTTTAATGTTTCTGTTTGCAATAATCTTTACAAGAAGGCAAAACAGTTAATTGGCAGGGTTTGCACTGACTGGATATGTCCCGTATTTGACCGTTTATTTTGACGGAGAAACCTCAAGCCTGCAAATGTGCTGATATTTTTATAGTTAAGCACATCGCGGATAGCTAAATCAATCAAGAAAAGATTCCCATCAGAACATCTGAGCTGAACACTGCTCACCACGGCTCACTGTCAGCACACACGTAAAGTGGACAGCGAGCTGAAGATGTGGAGATCAGGGGCTTGCAGCGTGTCGCAGAACCAGAGCGCATGCAGGAAGATTCCTCTCACTGAAGCAAGTCTTTCCCAAACCCTGTCTCTCAGAGAGACTTGTCACTGAGAAAATGTTCCTTGATTATGAAACTTTGGCTGAATAGTGCTTGTTCCTGTCTCCAATGTGGCGATGCATCCATGAGCCTGTCTGAGGCAAAAGTCCAGAATCTCACATCCTCTTCAGCTCAGAAAGCACCTAGACATCTGATTACGCATAAGCAGGTGACCTGTCAACTGTTGGACCTGTTCAGGTTTACGCAGACAATGTTTAAATTTAGAATCGGCTTACAGATAAAAAATGAAATCAGTACATGAAATAAAATATATTTTAATTAAATATTCATTAATTATTTTGCAAGCAGACAGCCGCATCAGATGGATGAAAGAGCCTCACACAGCTCCAGAGCCGTGGGTTGCCGACCCCTGACCTAGTCTTTTAGATGGGGGCATGGTGGAGGCTGGGCAAGGGGGAGCTGTCTTTAGCGGCTAACCGATAACTGACTAACCAGTAACCAGTACCGATAACCTAGCCTTTTAGATGGATACGTGTTGGAGGCAGGGCAAGGGAGAGCCGTCTTTAGTTTCCACTGCACACTCTGGGCTAACATCAGATTTTAAACATTGGCCATATCAAATAAAAATGTTTGAAATGTAGTCTTAAAATTACACACGGTGTCTGCCTCACGGACTAAAGCTGGGAGCTGGTTCCACAGGAGAGGAGGCTGATAACTAAAAGATCTGCCTCCCATCCTATTTTACATATTCTGGGATCCACCAGTAAATCTGCAGTCTGACAGCGAAGTGCTCGGTTAGGAACATATGGAACAATCAGGTCACTGATGTATGATGGAGCTTGATTATTAAAAGATGTATGTGTGAGAAGGAAGATCTTAAATTCTATTCTGAATTTAACAGGTAGCCAGTGTAGGGAAGCTAAGACAGGAGAGATATGATCTCTTTTTAATCCTCATCAGAACTCTAGCTGCAGCATTTTGGACAGGCTGGAGACTTTTAACTACATTCTGTGGACTTCCTGATAGTAATGGATTACAGTAATTACAGTAATCCAGTCATAAATGCATGAACTAGTTTTTCAGCATCACTCCTGGAAAGGATACTTCTAATCCTAGCAATATTCCGAAGGTGGAAGAAGCTATTCAAACCTGTTTAACGTGGGATTTGAATGACATGTCCTGGTCAAAGATAACAAGGTTCCTTACTTTGTTCTCAGAGACTAATTTAATGCCATTCAGGTCAGGTGATTGACTAAGTTTCCTTTTCTGAAGTTCCGTTCCAAAGATGAGAATTTCAGTCTTGTCTTGATTTTAAAGCAGAAAGTTTGGTGTCATCCATTTTTTTATGTCTTCAAGACAAGCCTACAATCTACCTAACCGATTAGGTTCAGCAGAGTTTATGGATAAATATGGAGGCAGCAACTCGCTCACACTGTTTACAGTGGGATTGGGGAGCTGCTGACGTCAACTGGGGCTATAGTCGGGTGGTGGAAGGAATACTTTGAGGAGCTCCTCAATCCTACCTACGCGCATTGCGAGGAGGAGCCAAAGCCGGGAGACCTGGGGATGGACTGTCCAATCTCTGGGGCAGAAGTTGCTGAGGTAGTCTGTTACGGTTGCCAGTCTGGCCAGTGAAGAGCAGGAGCCAGGATCACCCAGCTCTGGTGAAACAGCCTGACAGCGCCCCTCCTCCTCTCTCCCGTGCTGCTGAGTAGCACAGCTGAGCTGCATCTTCCTTGATTGCCAGCACCTGTATAAAAAGGCTGTGCCTTCAGCAGTCTGGGAGGCAGCAGTGCAGGGGTTCTGCTGTCCTCCCGGTTTTTGTTTGTTTTCAACCCCTTTCGTTTAGATGTGTTTGGATTTGTTTGAGTTTTAAACTGTAGTAGTTTTTGAATGATCCAGTGGGATCTTTTTGGCTGTTTGGTTTTAAGGTTAACTTTGTTTGTGCAATTTTACTGACCTCGGTTTTTAAACAACTTCGTATGGTAAAGCTTTTTAAAATAAGTTTTACTAGGTGAATTAGTCAGTGTATTGTTTTGGGAACAGTTATCAACTTTGGGATTTTAAAACACCTTCTGTTCAGTTAAGCTTTTAATATAAGTTTTAACCAGGTGTTTTATGGTTGATAATTTGCTGTGTAATGTTAACCTTTTAGAGATATCTGTTTGCTTGTGTTTTTAATACCTTTTTGTTACAAATAAACCCATTTTAAACTCCTCCGCCAGTTCTTATGTTACCCCCCATCCTTCATATTTTTACAACACCTGTCGGGGACGTAACATAGTCAAACAACTACACAGCGGCGGAGCCCCGGGGATGGGGTGAGTTTGGTCCGCATAGCTGGTAGTAAGTCGGACCTGTTCCCGGTGGACTCTGCGAGGGCTGCCCTTTGTCACTGATTCTGTTTATAACCTTTATGGACAGAATTTCTAGGTGCAGCCATGGTGTGGAGTGTGTCGAGTTGAGTGGCAGGAGAATCTAGTCTCTGCTTTTTGCGGATGATGTGGTCCTCCTAGCTTCATCCAGCTCTGACCTTGAGCTCTTGCTGGGTAGGTTTGTGAACGAGTGTGAAGCGGTTAGGATAAGGATCAGCGCCTCCAAATCTGAGACCATGGTTCTCGACCGGGAAAGGGTGGCTTGCCAACTCCGGATCGGGAGAGAGGTCCTACCTCAAGTGGAGGAGTTTAAGTATCTCGGGGTCTTGTTCACGAGTGAGGGTAGGAATGATTGGGAGATCGACAGGCGGATTGGTTTGGCGTCGCGTCTGCAGTGATGCGGACGCTGAGCCGATCTATCGTGGTGAAGAGGGAGCTGAGCCAGAAAGCCAAGCTCTCGATTTACCGGTCGATCTACGTCCCAGTCCTCACCTATAGTCATGAGCTTTGGGTAATGACCGAAAGAATTAGATCGCAAATACAAGAGATCGTGGCTGGGGAGAGGACAGTCTGGAGCTCCCGAGTTGGGATGCTGCCCCCGCGACCTGGACCCGGATAAGCGGAGGGAGACGACAACGATATATGTTTTTATAGTAAAAATAATTTGTCCAAGCACTCAACCCTGTGGTACTCCACAAGTAACCCTGGAGTATGAAGATTTGTCATGTACATTTACAAAATTAAATACAGGTCCATTAAAAAAAAAATTGCATATTGTGTAAAGTTCATTATTGTCTGTAATGTACTGATAAACATTAGACTTTCATATATATTAGATTCATTACACACAACTGAAGTAGTTCAAGCCTTTTATTGTTTCCAATATTGATGATTTTGGCATACATCTTGTGAGGGATTTATCTCCTCACTAATAGTTATGCCTCTTGTTTCTGTTTAATCCTGTATTTATGTGTGTGTTTTAGGTCAAATAAGCTTGGTAATCTATAAATTACTTTAAGTTAAGTTGATTTATTGGTGATCACTCCTTTCCTTCTGAGGTCATTTGTTTAAGTGTTGCCATGGAAGCGCGCCCATAGGCAGCCATGATCAGTTCCGGGTCTGCTTAATCAGCTCTACTGAGGGAGAAACCAACTGACTGAGGGGGGGTATCTTGTATTTAAGTGTAGTTGTTGTTTTTGTTCTTTTCAGTTAAGGTAGGAGGTAAATATGTAAATAGATTGTTTGAAATATTTTTGTTGAGATGTACTTTATTGATTGTAAGATTTCAAGCTAATTGTTTCCATGTCATAATGGTTGGTTCTAAGGTAGCTTGAAAAGGCCAGATGGATTTGTCACTGTTGTTCGTCGGTTAATTGCTTAAGGGGAATCCATGCCCCAATGTCATGGATTGTTTCCATTAAAAAAAAAGAAAGAAAGTCAGAGCTCTGCAACATCCTGGACTCTTGCTTTTTCTTCTGTTGACAAACAGCTGGTAACATCCTGAGTGAGTGGCAAGGCAGAGGTTCTGTCTGAGCCAAAACCTTACAGTTGGTGTCAGAAGTGGGATGTGGCGCTGACGTTGAGAGCTGTCCGGGAGGAGTAATCATGGGTCCAAAGCAGCAGTCAAAGAGCAGCAAGGCTGTTGAGATGAAAGCAGTGGAGGAGGTGGAGCAGGAAATGGCTACGGGGCGGCCGGCCGTAGCTACGCGCACCGAAGAGGAGTAGTGAAGAGAGAGCTGAGTCGGAAGGTGAAGCTCTCAGTTTACTGGTCAATCTGCGTTCCTACCCTCACCTATGGTCACGAGCTTTGGGGAATGACCTAAAGAACAAGATCACGGAAATAAGTGGTCAAAACGAGTTTTCTCCACGGGGTGTCTGGGCTCTCCCTTAGAGATAGGTTGAGAAGCTCAGTCGTCTGTGAGGGACTCAGAGTAGATCTGCTGCTCATATATATCGAGAGGAGCCGGTTGAAGTGGCTCAGGCATCTGATTAGGATGCCTCCTGGATGCCTCCTGGTGAGGTGGAGCATGAGACACCATTTTCACACATGGATTGGCCACCACAGAGTCCAGACCGTAACCCCATTGAGAATCTTTGGGATGTGCTGGAGAAGGCTTTGTGCAGTGCTCAGACTCTACCATCATCTATAGGTGCTTTTATAAGACACACCATGCCGGCAAATCGGCATAATATTACCGCAATGGTATGTCTATAAGCGCGCCATGCCGGCATGGGGTTGCGCAAATTTTGCGGCATTCGTTCCGCCTCGCCTGGTAGTAATATTGCCGCATGAGCCCCTCGCCTTGCCTCTGACGGCTAAACGCGTGTTAGCCCAGCTAATCCTTTTGGAGCAACTGTGGGAGCCCAAAGAACTAAAGAAAGACCCAGGACATGCTGGAGGGACTATGTTTTTCAGCTGGCCAGGAAACGCCTTGGGATACCCCTGGAGGAGCTGGTCCAAGTGGCTGTAGAAAGGGAAGTCTTGGCCTCTTAGCTTAGGCTATTGCCCCCATAACCTGCTCCCACTCCAGTTGATGAAAATGGATGGATGGATTTTTTTGTGTGTCTGTGTTTTGTTAAACGTATCTATTTTTCATGACATTTATCAAGATTAAAGGGTTTATTTTGACTCCATCGGTCAGCTTGTGGGCTGTGTGGCTCTACCCAGGTCTTTCATTCACCATCATCAGTTTATGACATCTTCAAGATCTTTAGAAGCATAAAGAAACATGCAATCTCAAGGCAGTAGGCATAGTAATCTGAAAAGGTAGTTTGGCAGGAATACATCAGACATTCTGTTTTTAGAGATCAGACGAAACCCAACAGTGCCATCAGCTGTGAACTGGAAGAAACCAGTGGGATCCAGGTACACTTTTCTATTGTTTTGAAAAGTTTGAACAGATGTGATCTTCACAAACAAAAAGTGGCCCAAAAGTTTCCATTTTCCATCCATTTTCCTCCGATTATCCGGAGTTGGGTCGCGGGGCAGTAGCCTAAGGCGAGAGGCCCAGACTTCCCTCTCCCCAGCCACTTGGGCCACTCCTCCGGGGGAATCCCAAGACATTCCCTGGCCAGGTGAGAGACATAGTCCCTCCACCGTGTCCTGGGTCTTTAGGTCTCCTCCCGGTTGGACGTGGTTAAAAATTTAAACTGTTGATATGCAAATCAGACTAAGAAAGTCAACTATGCATGGAAACAAAAGATCTGGGGAGCTAAATAACAGCAGCAGGTGCTCTGCACTGAGGAGTCAACATTTAACATTTCTGGCTGTGGAAAAAAAGCTGTTTTCTTTTGCCAAAGAGCTAAAGAGTGGTGTGATAATTTTATTTACAGGCAACAGTGAAGTATGGCAGAGTTTCTTGCTAATTTGGGGCTATATTTCTACATATTGGTTTAGGGATCTGTACAGGATTAATGGTGTCCTCAATTCTGATAGCTACATGGGGCTAATTAATGCAAAACCTACAGGGAAGTGATTAGTTAGAATTTTGTCTTGCAGCAAGACAACACTGAAAGGGACTGTCCTCATATGAAACAAAAACAGACCCATAGTACCTCACAAAGAACCTTGATCTCCACAATACTTGATATAATAGGGAAAAGAAGCATTATGTGAAATTGGTTCTTCATTTTAAGTTTTCATGAACAACTTATGGTTTATCTTTTTTCTATTTTGTAAATTTAATGGCAATTTCAAAATGAACACAAAGGAAGTGAAGCTTGTTAGTGAATGTGTACCTGCTGCTGGATTATTAAAATCCTTTCATTGTTTTCAACAGCTTTTATCTTTTTACATGGAGCGATCCACACTGGGACGTTAATAGAGCCTTTTTATTTTCTCCTCAAGAAAAAAGAACACCTTTTGATTGCTTTTCCGTAAAATTAAATGGGAGCACAAACAGCTTGGAAGTCTCTGATCACGCTGAGAGTAGCTTAAGATGAAAATACCTAAAGTATGGGTCAGGTAAAGAAAGGTTAATATACAGTCTGATTTTGGTTTATCGACCAAAAGATAATCTGCTGCAATGTGAGCCACAATAGAATAGTATTAGAAAAAATAATCATCTACATTGATTAAACTTTGTCTAATAAGTTACAAAAGCCTAGGAGTAAATGTGGAAGTGGAAATGTGTTTTTGATTTTACATGTAACCAACACTTTAGGTGGGAACAATTCTGTGTTTTTATTTTTTAGTGTAGAGCAGATTAATAAGAGCACGTATATTTATTCCACACCACTGGGCCGATGGGAAAGGGCCCATCTCCAAGAATGATGAGCCAATACTAGCAACGCTCTCAGATGTGGGCCCACACCCGGGAGGCAGCGGTACAAACAAAGGGCTCCAGCTGCATGTCTCATTCAAACGGCATCAAAACATGGACAAAAACGGTTTTTGACCAGAGCAGGGTGGAATGTAAAACGTAGTAACACAAACAATAACCTACGAGTAAAAAGTTACTTAGAAAAATTTGTACTTCAGCACTGATTAATGAGTAACTGAGCAGAAAGGTTTGAATTGTGTTTGTCAATTTGTTTTCATCATCTTGCAATCATTCTGTCCATGTTATATATGTTTTTTTTTTTCAATTGGCAAATGAAGTTTCTTTGTCCAGCACGAGCACCCAGCAGCACTTAGGCGGTGAAATCAACAGTAGAATATGCTATTCCCCTTAAAGATGTCCAGAAGACCTCCTTACCTGTGCAGTTTACCCCAACTACTTCCTTTAGATGAAATTAGTGGCTGTACTCTGAGCTTCCCCAAAATACCTCAAATCTTAGGGAGTAAAGGCATTCGGTAGAAAAAAAGCCGATTTCAGATGCGTGTATTCATGATGATGTTTTTTTTTGTTGTTTTTTTGTCCTTTGTGGAAAAAAAATCCCTCATTCCCAGCCCAAATTGATGATCCACCTGTTTCCAGTTACCTGTTCAATATGTCATCTAGCCTGTTAATCACCTAGTGATCAGTTGTGACATAGCAGGGAAACTTCTAAATATGCAGGATGGTGGCTCTTGGGGACCAGGATTAAACGTCACTGGGTTAAGGAGAACAATGAAAGCAAAGCAAACTAGCAAACCAGTCCAGTGAGACAAATTCTGTGACAAATACAAAGACTATTGAACTCTGTGGAAACAAATGGAAGAGGACATGCATGCAGAGTGCCTTCATAGCCATAGTAAAACAAATCAGTGTGCAGCCACCACAGGTGATACGTTTTGTGTTGAGGGTCAGTACTCAAATGTATTGAATATACAGAGTGGAGAGATTGTCTTAGAACAACAGAGAACAAGACATCGACCAAGGTTTAATGTCCTGTCAATCCTTTAATCCATGTGGGTCTCCTCTGTGGCCTTTGTTACTCTATATGGCTACATCACCTTACTTCCTCTTTGTTGCTGTGAAAAGGAGTCTGGCCACAAGAGGGCTTTTTCGTAATACAAAGTAACAATGGGTTGTAATAAGCTGCTAGCTCAAATGACCTACGGGGTGGTTTTTTATGGGAGGATAGTCTTTACTAACACAGCTGTCACTTCTTCTTTAGTTTCCTTCTTTCCAGGGACAATGAAGCTGTCTTTTTTGATGTGTGATTCTGTCTTTTATTGTCACATTGGGTTACTTTGGTGTGTCTATTGTTGTTTTGCCTCTTTGAGTGCCTCTGCTTTTAAAACGTGTTAAATATATAGTTGGTCTTTTTTAAAGTATTTATCGCAAATTTGCTTTTCTGTTTTTTACTGTTGTATTAGCTATATCTTGTTAATTCATTAATGTTATTTTTACCTATTTAGACCAACACTTACTGGGCCACTCAAAGGACAACAGATATTTATTTTTAGCAGTGCCATTTTAAAATAAACACAAACAGAGACCATTGGAGGATAAAATGAACAAATATCGATAAAGACATTTATGGACAATACTTTGTTTCCATGATGTCCTTTTGTGAGCCCATTTACATTGACCTGCACACTGTTGCTATCTAATTTCCTGTCTTGTTCCTCCCCCTTGTATAGTGGAACAGCTACCTAGTCAGCATTGATGCTTATATTCTAGTGAAAAGTGACAGAAATAAATTAACTAAGCTTGAATTTTGTGTCATTTTGGTCTTTGCTTAACACTTTATAGGGTACTCATTGAAGTAGTTTAAAATAAAAAAATACAACCCCAGGGTGTTATTGTGGTATATAACAAAAGTATTCTGTTAAAATTTGCAGAAATATTTATTGTCATTCAGAAAATCTGAGAAAACAAAGTGATCAAATACGGATGCTGGTGCTGTTCTGGTAAAAGAAATCCCAAAATAATAAAAAAAAACTGTTATGTTAAATAAACATAATTTTTGAATAATATAGTAGATGCTCATAAGACACTAATACATATAATACAGAATATATCACAAATATTAAACAATATACCATCTTTTTATTTAAAAAATGAGTACTGTTGAATGTTTTTGAAACATTTTGAACTATGGACACAATTTCTGTTCAAATATAGAATTTTAGAATATTTTAGAATATTTTATATTTGAGTGTCTGCCTCAGTGTTATCTTCTTCCTTTTCATCATCATCACTGATTGGTTGGCACAACGTGTCCTCCTCCATTTTCCATAGAAATCTTAATTTAAAACTGCAAAATATATTCAATATTGTAATTATTGTTGTCACTGTTATCATGATTAGGAAGACTATGTCTAAAATACAACAGATTTGACCTAAAAATATACATAATTTGTTCAGGGCATATGTTCAACTATGGTAGCTTTGATTTTCATGTCATAATTTCATCGACTTCTTTCAATGTAACATTTACAACACATATATATATATTTATTTAGCACAACTAGTCGACCTTGTGATGTGAGAGTTTCATAAACCCAGCATTGTTAGTTTTAGAGATCTGACCGTAAACACAAGAGAAGACCAAGCAGTGTTCTGGTTCTGCAGACACACTGATACTTGGAGTCACAGCCCCACACTGATTGGTGGAGTGGTGCCATGGTGTGAACTGTGGCTAGCATGATCTCTGATGATTGGTTGGGTGAAATCCCATAATTCTGTGTGTGAAAAGGCACACCAACATCATTTGATGCAACTGGAAGTGTCTAAATATGTACGTTGGCCCTATGAATTCATCCTTATTTGTTGATATGTCATTCAAGTTAATTTTGACCATATTTTCTAACATGTTTTTTATTCTATTATAAATGATAACATAAAAAAATCATATCCTGTATTTTGCTATACACATCTACCCAAGCTTTACATTTGTTGAAATATACTTTGAATATGATGTGATAACACTGTTGTGGGGGTGTATACAGATATGTATCATTTAACTTTTGGAATAATTTTCCATTATGAAAAGGAAAACAGAAAGGAGGAATGGCATTTTTCTGTGTGGTCGCAGACTGTACTTCCTTACAGTCAGTTGAATTATTTACTATATGCAGTATATTCTCTGGAAACCCTGATACTGATACTGGTGGTTAGGTAAGGCTCTGGGTTACTGATTAGGAGGTCAGTGGTTTAAATTCTCGCATTACCAGTTTAACTCCCATGAGCAAGGCCCTTAACCTTATCAGCTCTGGGGTCACTATGTCTTGGCTGATTCTGACCTCAGCCTCAAAAGCTTTTATTTGAGGCAAAAGATTTTTTGAACAGACATGTGTGAAAAAAGCTTGGTCTTGGTTTTCTGTTTTCACTGTGAGAATATACTGTTTTCTTGTGAAGATCATTCTGTAAATTTAAATAGAAAATTGATTAGAAATTTGATCTTTTGTTGTAGATTGTTTCTATGGTTTGAACTCTTTAAATCTTTGATCATGAAATATCTAAACTGAACAGAGAAATACGCACTGTGTTAACTCACTGTGGATATTTATGTTAAATTGTTTCATGTTGTCATTGATATAAACTAATATACATTTGTTTCTTCATCAGGTATGAAAAAACACATTTTAAACCGCATTTGTTTTACTAAAAGAAAAAAAAAGAATACTAGGGCTATTTAGTTGGGCAGCATCCCAACTACGGAGCTCCAGACCGTCCTCTCCCCGGCCACCTCCACCAGCTCCTCCGGCAGGACCCCAAGGCGTTCCCGGACCAGATTGGAGAAGTAACCTCTCCAACGTGTCCTGGGTCGACCCGGGGGCCTCCTGCCGGCAGGACATGCCCGAAACACCTCCCCAGGGAGGCGTCCAGGAGGCATCCTGACCAGATGCCCAAACCACCTCAACTGACTCCTTTCGATCCAGAGGAGCAGCGGTTCTACTCCGAGTCCCTCCCGAATGTCCGAGCTCCTCACCCTATCTCTAAGGCTGAGCCCGGCCACCCTACGGAGTAAACTCATTTCGGCCGCTTGTATCCGCAATCTCGTTCTTTCGATTATTACCCAAAGCTCATAACCATAGGTGAGGATTGGGACGTAGATCGACCGGTAAATCGAGAGCCTGGCTTTCTGGCTCAGCTCCCTCTTCACTACGACAGATCGACTCAGCATCCGCATCACTGCAGATGCTGAACCAATCCACCTGCCGATCTCCCGATCCCTCCTACCCTCACTCGTGAACAAGACCCAGAGATACTTAAACTCCTCCACTTGAGGTAGGACTTCTCCCCGACCCGGAGTTGGCAAGCCACCTTTTGCCGGGCGAGAACCATGGTCTCAGATTAGGAGGTGCTGATCCTCATCCCAGCCGCTTCACACTCGGCCGCGAACCTACCCAGCAAGAGCTGAAGGTCAGAGCTGGATGAAGCTAGGAGGACCACATCATCCGCAAAAAGCAGAGACGAGATTCTCCTGCCACCAAACTCGACACACTCTACACCACGGCTGCGCCTAGAAGTTCTGTCCATAAAGGTAATGAACAGAACCGGTGACAAAGGGCAGCCCTGGCGGAGTCCAACCCTCACCGGGAACAGGTCCGACTTACTACCGGCTATGCGGACTGAACTCACGCTGCTCTGGTAAACGGACTGAATGGCCCTTAACAGAAAGCCACCCTCCCCATACTCCTGGAGCGACCCCCACAGGGTGCCCTGGGGACACGGTCATAAGCCTTCTCCAAAACCACAAAACACATGTGGATTGGTTGGGGAAACTCCCATGCCCCCTCCATCACCCTTGCAAGGGTATAGAGCTGGTCCACAGTTCCACGGCCAGGACAAAAACCACATTGCTCCTCCTCAATCTGAGATTCAACTATCGATCGGACCCTCCTCTCCAGTACCTTGGAGTAGACCTTTCCAGGGAGGCTGAGGAGTGTGATCCCCCTGTAGTTGGAACACACCCTCAGGTCACCCTTCTTAAAGATGGGGACCACCACCCCGGTCTGCCACTCCCTAGGAACTGCCCCCGATGACCACGCAAAAAGCTGTTGTGTTTCTGCAATGTCCCTCAGACAGCTTCACAAGTGACCAGCACAACTACAGCCTTGCACGGAAGCCAAGCGGCTGTGCATCTCAGCCCCCTCTGGAGCGTGCGGCCGCCTGCATGAAGCAGCTGTTCTGACAGACAGGAGAGGCTGTCTCAAGTTTCTGAAATATGTATTTTCAAGTGTAAATATCAAAATATGGAATATTTTATTATTTTGAACTAATATGATTACAATCAAATGTTTCTCTGTTGAAAGCTGCATTACATGTCTGTTGAAAAATATTAACGACAGTGCTGGTGTGTTTCACTGGACACAACATGCCAATAATTTAATCTTTAATTTAATCATCATTCAGTACAATTTTACAGACTGCAGAGTCAACAATAAAAATGAAAAAGACAAATTTTCCACCTTTGTTTAGGAAAGAAATTTGGAATATTTATGGGAAATAAAATCTTCAATATTAGAACCAAATTTTTGTCATTTCCTCTTTTACCCAAAATGAAAGAAGTTCATTTTAAGATGATTAATGCTATTTATCCGTGCTCTGAGATTAAGATTCAATGTGGACAGCAATAAATGCAAATGTTGCCAAATAATTGTTTGTTTGAAAGTTGTTAATGAAGATAATTTACTGTTTTGATTTACTGAACAAAAAAGAGGCTGCTGCAGTGTGATCCACAATAGAACAGTATTAGAGAAAATAATTTTATTTGAAAAAAAAACTTATGTATGCAATACGTTACAAAGCCTAGGAATAAATATGGAATTTGTTTCTAAACACGTAAATAATATTTGATTGCTTTGTGTAACCAACACCTTTAGGTGGGAACAATTCCATGTTTTTGACTTTGATGAATCCTGGCGTGCTCCGTGATCGATGATGCAATGCTCACTGTCCCAATTTCAAAAAGCTTTGCACATTTGTGTACTATGCACTTGAAGACTTATGGTGCAGTTCCTCCAAGTGCACTTCGCAGAGGACCGAAAGGTGCAGTGTGAGTATTGGGACAGGGCCTGAGTCTGAGATGCACGCACAGGAAGGCTGATTCAGAGATGGCTATTAGGTTATTTTAGTCTATAAGTAATGCAACAGAAAGCAGACACACCAGCTGTGATGATTCAGGTGAGTGAACTGTATTTAAAAAGTGTTGGTAAAGTTGTGGCACAAAGCAAGTGAACTGAGGTCATAAAGTGATCTTTAATTATGGTCATTGACTTTAGTTAGTGACTGAAAGAAAAGGATTGTGGCTTTAAACAGCTGAAATGAGTTTGCTCCACACAACTTTAGAGATGGATTGAGAAGCTCAGCCATCCAGGGGGGACTCAGAGTAGAGCTGCTGCTACTTTCAAGAATCATCACAATTAATGATTGTGTTTGATAGCAAACTGCAAACTAGTTCCCATGAAACAGAGGCATCTTCAAGCTTTCAGTAAGAATCTTGCCAATAGCTGAAAAAAAAAGAGAAAAGGATAAAAATATGTATTCCTTTTATTTGGCCATTCCATTTCCCATTCATTTGGACAAGCAACACAACACCACATTCTCATCATGGCATAGATACACACTTGCCTTATTATTTTCTGAACCACTTTTCTTGACAATCCAAAGGCATTTGCTGTCATGCGTGATCCATCTGTGTCTCTTACGTTCGAGCCATCAACAGAATAAATTGCAGTGCTACATTTTCAGGAAAACAGTGAGGACAAAATTCCTGTAATTTGTGTTACGGTAGGTTGTTTTTTCCCCCCTAAAAGCTGATATTTAAATCATGCAGTTATTTAGGAAGGAAGCATAAAGGGAATATCTCAAACATCCCAGTCTCATCTGAAGAACTAAAACTGGACTCCAACAGAAAACTACCGTCTGAGTCCTTTTTGTGTTTAAAATTGTGTTAATATTTCTATTTTTGGCAACATTGTATATTGTATAATGTTTATACTGAGGCACCTTCTATCACAATACTGACAGGTCTCACTACAAGTGTATTCTCCCTCAATCTTCATGTGAATCAGCTGAGTCAAAGGCTACAAAAGGCTGGTCTGCATCAAATACTTCCACACACAGTCCCACTTTAGATGGTTCGGTGATATTTTGTCTCTTTAACATTTGCTACTAAATGTTGTGAACGAGCACATATTTGGACAAAATCTTGGTTGAAAAGGTTTATGAAGACAGTTAAAAGTGGAAAGTTGCACTGCAAATGGTAATTGGTAAATAGCCTGTACTTGATACAACACCTTCTAGGACTCTGCAACTCCCCAAGATGCTTCCCAACACAACAAGTCGTTCACCCATTTGCACACATTCACACTGGTGGCGATGAACTAAAGGCAAGGCTGCAGAGCACTGGCGCCACCAGTCCCTCAGATTACCACCAGCAGGAAAATTTTGATGCTGAAGGACATGACTGTGACAGACAAGGTTCACACCTGCAACCCTCTGGTTACTGGGTGGTGGTATTGCCCCTTAGTACCAACTGGGTAATGGTAAATGTAAAAGCATATGTGTTATTAGTAGGTTATTATTTCATTGCATATAATATAACAGATCCAAAAATAGTGTCAGTACATTGTGTTGGTCTATTTCTGCTGGCTTGGCACTCCTCCATTGGAAGAATGTTTTTAAACCAAAGTCACTTGGGGCCAGATTGATTTCAGAGTTGCTCGATGACAGCAGGTGCACTGGAAATCTGAAAATCAGGGTCTCATTTCCAATAAATGCTTTTAGATCAATGTGTTCAATTTCAACCTTATAGATAGTGTTCACATTTTGCTCCTCAAACTGGCACATTTCATCCCGAAGCTGACAGCAGCTAATCTCAAAGCTTTGTTTTTCAGCGTGATCCACTGCTTATGAGGCGGCTGTGTATTGAATCTATCAACCTTTAAAAGTTAACAAGTTGTCTGGGGAAATACCATTTGTACCAGCTCAATATGAAATGTCAGACTCTGATAAAATGGTGAAGTCTCATACACATGTTGAGGATCTACAGAGGGGCCTTTGTGGCTTAGATAGTTCTCGACTTTCAGAAACACAAGATAGAGAAGGAAAAGAATAGAGGGGAAAAATACTCATAATAATCTCTTGATGTTCCTAATTTGACATCCCAATAGTAATTTAGGGTTTCCATATTTTTGACGAGACTATCTGCAGCCATACTCTCAGCAGCATGAACAGAGGTATTACTGTGACTGTGTAATTTTCGTCTTTGACTGGTCTCTTCAATTGATGATTTATGCACCCGATCCCAATCATCTTTAGGGAAAGAGAATAATTGCAATTTGTCTGTGAACAACACAAGCATGCACAAAACACTTCTAGTTTCTATCATGAAACACTTGGTGAAAGAAAATTAAAACAACACTACTTCAGTTTTTAAAAAACAAATCTATAGCGCTTTTCTGGTTCCTATATATTTATATATATATATATATATATATATATATATAAATTTTTATTTTGAAATTGAACACTCTTTAAAGTGGCTGTGTGCATTTTCTCTGGCAATAAGGTGCACTGCATACCTAAATCACTGCAAGGAAGCTGTATTTTTGTGTTCGAGTAAGATCTTACCAACGAATGACCTTAAGGGTCAAAAATATCCGGGAGTGAAACCTCCAGCAGAATGACAAGCACACCAGATTTCCATTCATCACTGGCAATGAGCGAAGAGATAAATGTGTAAAACAACAATATTTATGAATGGTGAAAGTTTTTTAACCAATTGGCTAAGAGGTGCCCCATGACTTTAGCTGGTACCATATAATGTCACAATGCTGATGTGAACCTGTGTGTGTGTGTGTGTGTGTGTGTGTGTGTGTGTGTGTGTGTGTGTTGGCAGATCCCCCTCTCAGTCTGTCAGACAATGCCAACTTGTTGTGCATTTATAACACATGAAATGGGAGTGGAGTTAAGCCTGGGGCACAATGGAGACAGACATGCTGTGGAAGCGCGATGGTATCGGGAAGTTAAATGGTCACTCAGGATGCTCCGCGTTGCTGAGCGCTTCTTGGAAAGTCACGTGATAGTCACATTATCCTGTGGGACTTGAGCGCAGGAAGCGGGAAGTGACTCTATGGTTTACACATGAGCAGACTTGCCATCGTATTTTGTGAGACTAATGAATTAAAAATGGGTAAGCATGCTATTTATTAGAATATTTCAAGATCAACAGTACTTAAAATTTATCAAAACTGCGGCGGCGGTTGGGTTTGTGCCCTACAGCCGTTCCGTGTGGTAATGTTTGTTGTAAAGTACTCCACCATGTTGTTAACAGTTGCGGCACCACCACAATGCAGCACTTTAAATAGAGCTGGCGCCTATCTTTAGGACCTTGGCGCGATGCTCCTGGAATGCAGCACGGAGCTTCCTGTGTGGCCACTCTCAATAACTGTAATGGCTTATATTTAAAATGACAGCGCGGTGTGTCCGTCTCTAGTGTGCCCTAGGCTTTAGACTCTTAAATTAATTTTCAACATTTCGATGGATATTTCCAGAGATTAATGATAAAAAATACACATTGTTTAAATATGAAATAATTGCATTAAATGCATGGCTGTATCTCCCAGACAAAGCTGACATGGTGTGAAGATAGCAGTGTAATAATTTCCCAGGACAGGTGGTCCCCAAAATGCCTATGAGGAGCTCACGTCATTTCTACCTTCAGCATTTTCAATGTATCACCCCCTACCCCCGCTTTTCAAATGTGTAATGGTGTGTTTCATTTTAATTGGGCAACCAAAAGGTCCAAGACCCCAGTTGGTTAAAAGTACAATTTATAAAGTCAGAGCAGAAACATCCAACCTCACCCTGAAAATAAAACTTGATGGGGTGTCTATAAAGTTAACCTGATAGACTGTGCACCCCATGTGGCAAAGTCATCACCTGTTCAGCAGCATGGACTTGTAGCAATTTGCAAATGTCTCTTCTTTTTCTCTGCTTTCTATCAAGTTCAACCAACACTGTCAAAAAAATCTGGTTTAAAATATGTTCAGCATGACAGGGCCTCACATTTAAAACTGCAGCTTGAACATATGACACACACACACACACACACACACACACACACACACACAAATGTTGGCTGTCTACAAACTTACTGTCCAACATCCATTCCATCCATTCCAAGTGGTCAGAGCACATTCAGATGGTGTTGAATACAGGTGTGAATACTCCCAATTATCACTGAAAACATCTTCATTTATGTCACATTTTAAATGGTCTCTTTCATTATCATGTGTTTGGTCTGAATGGAAACTGAACCACAAACTGCCATGGCCGGTCGGGCTTAGGCTATGATTTCCCAGTGTTTTAGGTCAATTTCAAAGCTCTTCAGGGAGGATTTTTAGAGTGTCCTTGTAGCATTTTTCTTTTGTGGAGGTAGCTTTGTGCTCATATTTCATTTTTCAGTTCACCACAGAAGACTTATTTTTGGCAGTTTTGTGCAGGGCACAAGACCAGCCCATTTCTGCTGTGCCTTTATAAGCAGGTTGGGGATACTGGGAATATTGGCACTGTTGAGAACTTCAGCATTAGGATTTCAGCGCACAAAACAACAAGAAGGGGTGTACTGGTCTTAAGTAGTGGTCAAACTTCAGAACAAAACCAGCACAGCAACAAAGAAATGAAAACAAACTGAAGATTTGAAGGAGTGAAAAATAAAATCATTGCTTTGCTATTGTGTTGTTTCTGTTGAAGGTTTGACCACTACTTCAGATCTGAATGCCCTCTCTTTTAATTGTGCACTGATTGTTTTCCTGTTGCAGAGGGGTGTGGTCTTGATAACTGCAGTAATCACAAAGCTGCAGCATGCCGTACCCATACTCCATGCATTTAACGGAGTGGGTGACTTTTTTAATCATTTATAGTGGTATCTAGTAGGAATAAATGCCTGGTAAGTCATTCTTTGTGGGAAACAATATACTTGTGCACCATTACCAGGAACTGAAGTTACTCACATCACAGCTACACTTCATATGGCAGGTTTTTTTTTTGTTTTGTTTTTTTGTCTGATAATTGGACGTATATCCACGGATTGGATCACAGCAACACAACTCTACCACTGACTTGCAATATGGATGTTTGATCTCCACAGATGCCACAAGGATGAAATAGTTTTGCCATGTTTTGTAGTTGCTAATGCTAGTGATTAGCTTCTGCTGGTCAGGACACTGTCTGCTGATTTCCAGACATTAAAACAAGAACATTCTTCCCCTTTGTGAGTCAAGATCAGTGAGTCCATTAATGTTAATTCACAGTGTGACGTAGATCTGTGAGGATTTTCAAACCCTAGAGTTTCACTGTCTATTTTCTTACCAAAGCTAATGCAGGAGACAGGAGTAGAAGACTATGTCCATGTTCAGTTTGCATAAAAAAACTCACAGTGACCCATTCTGGTAACACTTAATAATAAGGTACACACAATTGAGCTTCGTTACTTGGGAACGATTTAGGGGGTAATGAGTAATGAAGTAGGGAAGAATAGGTAGTTAACTAGTGGTGAAAATGCTCATCAGTCTTTTTTTCAGAGACTAATAGGTAGTTAACCAATACTCCCTGGTAAACATTCAGCAGTCTTTTTCAGGGATTAATAGGTAGCTATCTAAGAAAGCAATAAGGAACGAATCCCAAATGAATGTAGTGCCTGTGGACTCTTTTGTAAACTTCATGAAGGATGCAGACAATTTGCAACTTCACAGTGACCCAGTTTCATCTTGATTTCACTCGTCTGTCACTTTGTCGTCCATCTTCTAAGGAACTAATCTGTACCTACTAGGTACTTAACCATTACCTACTGCTTTTGTGTATCCTAAAGTAAATTGAAGCCTCCTCCCAAGTACCTACTCAGGAAAAAAGCAGTACCTACTATGTACTTAACCATTACCTACTGCTTTTGTGTACCCTAAAGTAAAGTGAAGCCTCCTCCCAAGTACCTACTCAGGAATGAATCTGTGCTTACTCAGTACTTAACCATTAATTGTATGCTGTTACATTGCCATTTACCATGAAGGCATTCAGCTTATTCACACACAATTCTATTTAATCTTGTGTGTGGTAATATTCCTGAGATGGGTGACCAAAATCCTGCAGGTTACAATGTTACCTGGCTCCAATCAATCACTAACAAAATGTTCAATGTTTAGGGTATTTTTTTACATAATCAGAAAAGCAGGTAACTCTTTATAATAATGTTTTGTTGTTAAACATTTATAAGTCATCAGTAAGTAATTAACATATCATTTGCAAGGTCTTACACAATGATGAACAAATCATTTATAAAGTATTGTGACATTTACAAATGCATTTATAAGTGTTTAGTAACATATCCTTTACAATGCATTAGGTAATGTATATAATTTATTTATAAAGGCTTAAGTTGACATTTACAAATGATTAAATAATGATGAACTAAACATTTACAAACTCTAAACATTTGGTAATGTTTATATAACATATTTAACTTTCTAAAGTCACAATTGTCATTAGTTATATATAAGATTATGTCATGATGCACCAGTCATTTATAAACAATAAACTAAAAAATGATTAACTTAACATTTTGAAATGATCATGAGTACATTTGATATCTAAAATGTAATTTATGTATTGGTGAAATAAAAAAAAATAATAATAATTGAGACTTTTATAAACTTTTTTCAGGTTATTTTTAATTTTCTTCTGAATACAAGAAAGAATCTACATCCCTTTTATAAACCATCAGTATGTCAAAGAAAGTGAACGTTATGAAGGTTTGCAACCTTTGTGGGAATTCCCTGATCTGAGACCTTCAGCCTACCAGGAAACATCTGACAGATGAACAGGTCCATGTTAGATTTCTATCTGATGATCAGACATAATAACTGGTTAGCATCTGCAGTTACTTCATTGTAAACCTTCTGATTCTCACCTGTCCAATATTATGTCACTGTTAAATGTTCTGCAACACCTCATCACTTATAAATGTGTAAAGAATCATTTATAGCCTCATAAAACATTAATAAATTACATTTTTACATCTACAAATAATCTACCACACTTTTTGCTTCCCCTGATGTAAAGTGTGAACAACTCATCACTTGTAAATGTTTTAAGAATCATTTATAGACTTAAAAAAACATTAATAAATTACATTTTTACATCTACAAGTAATCTATTAGACCTTTTGCTTCCCCTAATGTAAAGTGTGAACAACTCATTACTTGTTTTGTTTGGGGGCGATGGTGGCACAGGAGTTAAGTGATCACCCCGTAATCGGAAGGTTGCAGGTTCGAGCCCCGCTCAGTCTGTCGCTGTCGTTGTGTCCTTGGGCAAGACACTTAACCCACGTTGCCTGCTGGTGGTGGTCGGAGGGACTGGTGGCGCCAGTGCTCGGCAGCCTCGCCTCCGTCAGTGCGCCCCAGGGCAGCTGTGGCTACATTGTAGCTCATCCCCACCAGTGTGTGAATGAGCACAGATGAGGATCTCAGTCTTATCTTCATACTTCATGACTCATTACCTTCTAAGTTATTCCCAAGTAAGGAAGCACACATTTGCGTACCTTATTGTAAAGTGTTACCCCGATTCTGATCAGAAATAAATTTAAAAAATGTTTTTTCAGTCAACTACACCTTTAAGAGGACTTGATTTTATTGATATGCTTTTTCAGACTTGTAAACTGAAACACATTGGGTGAGGTTTTATTGGTCTCCATAACTATGCCATGCAAAAAGATAGAACTGAAGTGATTTTACATTTGAAAAACAATATTTGACAGTATCACCATTCATTCTTTCTTTTTTTACTGTGTGTGTTGCTGTAGAAGGTTAAATAAACTAAGTCAGAGAATTTTTGATCATATAAAAGATATTGCCTACAGTGGATATGCCACAATGCATTAATGTTCAAATGGTTTCCAACTGATGTGTAATATTTCAAACCACATTCTGTTATGTGACTCATAAGTGAGTAATTTATTGCAAACAATTCATGCATGCAATCTCAATTTGAAGACCACAATATAACAGTGCTGCACAATCAGCTGAGAGTTCAATATGACCAAGTAAGGCATAAACACAATTTAAATCTATCAGCATCTTTTTCAAGTGAGTGGGGCCAAAACAGACGATTCAACAAATAAATTTGATCAAGATCAGACAAGGCATTTTTTAGTTCTTCCTCAATTAACAAAACAAATTATTACTGAAAATTTTACTAGAGTCAGAACTGCATTGATGACTTAACTGTTTATTCTCCTTTTATTATGTAGATTATATAAGTGAGTTATTTGTTTCAAACAATACAATGTCAGTTTTTATTACTGTTCTGTGTATTTCGAGCTCAGAGGCGGGTGCTAACAAACCCACCCAGATGCAAACTTTTCTCCAGTAACCTTTTCTCACAGTAATCGTCTTGTCCTCTGACCTTGATCCATTCACTGCCTGGGTCACCAAGCCCATGGGTCACCATGACAGAATTCCAGATGAGAAGATTTGTTACCATTCTGTGGTCGGATCACTGTTTTCCAATGGGATCTAATTTGGAAGCTGATATACAACTGGGACTATTGAGGACCTCTGGCTCCACGCCATGTCCCTGACTGTCCTTTTCTCTTTGTACTCAACACTCTTTTTAATGTCTCTCACTATCTCATCTCTACTTGCATTTTTGTTTGTTAGATTTTTTTTCTCTTTGTTTCCCCAATAAATGCCTACATTTCCAAAATGCAATTAAAATAACATGAAATAATATAGTGAGCACGTTACCTTTTTTGGCACAGGAAGCCATATAGTTAAATGATATTTTACTATAAAGTAGCTCTATAAATTAAAAGGATGTATTTAAAATTAATAAATGACAATTGTTTAATCTTTTAGCCTATAATGCTTCTGCAAACCAAAATGCAAATAAAAAAAAGCCTCAATCTATTGCTAGGACAGATCAATTTGCAAAGCTTATTTTGTGGGATCTCAAGACTATTCACTAAATGAAACATCTCTGTCGTTCACTTTTAATTGCAATGCCTATCTTGATCATATTAAGGAGATTTACTTTGGATAGATTTCAGAGCCTTTTTTCCTGCACAATACAATTGTTTAAGCAATGACAAATAATTTATGTAAATTACCATTGTTACCATCTGCCTCTGACATCTGATATCTGCTCATGACAAAAAGTCAATTGAAATAGTTCACACATTATAATTTGTATTGTGTGCCCATGAAGCATAACTAAAACCTTATATATTAAGAGCCGGTGACATTTACATCTTTGCTCTGATGCCACTTTGTTAAGCACTGCTGTTGTATCTTGCATGTGAACAACCCAAAAGCCAATCTGGTGACTGTCATGAGGAAAATAGTCTTAAAGTGAAGCCATGGAGTCTATGGAATCCCCGAGTAGAGCTCACACTGCTCTATTAGGTCTCATTCGTCCTGTGTAGCAGAACCTAGCCGTGTGGCCATATTTAGTCAGTAAGATTAATGTTTAAATGACAAATTTCTGGTCTTTTTTAAATTTTCATAAGAACATTACATCTAGTGTTTAACTGCAAAGTACTGTTTGATTGAATTTATCATAAAGAACTATATTTGAATCAGACAAAGACAGCAGCGTTGCCCTGGAAAATAAATTATCCCTAATTGACGAATTACATTGCCTCAATTAGTCTGCCTCTGCATTTGTCTTTGTAATGTGTAGCTTTCCACATATAAATTATCTTGCTGCTATTTTCAGGCCCCTTTTAGTTCAGTCTCACATTATGAACATTTTAATATTCATGTGTTAACAGGCAGCATTACAACTCTAATTGATATTAACACGTCAAGATCACTCAGATTAAGTTACAGCAGACAAATTGCTGTCAATAAACGTAAGGAGTTCATATTGTCAGAAGAGGAATTCACACTTTATATAGTATTATGTTTCTTTAGAAAATAAGTATCATGAGCTAAGACAAAAAGAACTTTAATATTCGGAGCTTCACAGTTTTAAAAAACTACTTAAAGGTACAATATATATGAAGTAAGTAAGAATGGTGTACTGTGGTGACATTTGGTTACTGCAGGTCAAAACAAACAACAAAAACAAACATTACCTTTTACTCGATATTATATAGGTTTTTAAGAAAAATAGATAATGCTAATCGAAGCGGTGAGTTCCCAGGTAGGTTTTAGAGGTATACCCCCTTTGGGGTATGTCCTGTTTGTTTTCAAGAAAATAGGTGTAAGTGTGTGTGAGTGGATAAAGGACGAGGAGGTTAGTGTAAAAACAAAAGGATTTATTAACAAAAAGCGTCCGCTGTCTGAACGGCAAAGAAGGCTTAACAATAATGGTGCAAAATAAAGTGGAAACTGAAAACATAAGCAGACTAACTGCTTACGATAAAGGCTCTCCGCCTAACTTAACTTAACCACCAAAATGAAAATATCCCCGGCTCAGAAGTCCAAATGGAGATAACAACCATCAACATAAGAAAACTGACGTCTTGTCAGATAACTCCTGCTAAGGAGGACAATTAAGCCAAAAACTAGAACTCGGGAGAATCTCAGATAAATTCTGGATCTCCAGCTACAACCTTTAACCCAAACGGTAACGGTGTAAATAACCTTGAACCCGAGTGGTAACGGTAGCACTGTAATCAGGAGTGTCAAAGAGCGAGGGAGAATCTCTGGCTAATCCAGGATCTCCCGCAGCAACCTTAAACCCAAACGGTAACGGTGTAAAACAACCTTGAACCCGATTGGTAACGGTTTTAAACCTAGCAAAGCGTGTCCGTGAGCTAGGGAGAATCTCCGGCTAATCCAGGATCTCCCCGACGTCTGCTGCGTTCCTCCTTTTAAGCCTGATGGCCGCTTGATAGCTGATGAAGATCAGCTGCTGTCTCTGCCGGCGTGCCTCTCTCCGAGGTCCTGAAAGGGCGCTGGAAGGTGTGAGCAGGCCACTGCTGGCGCTGTCCCTGGTGCTGGATCCTTTGCAGCGGGGAGAAAAGGCTTAGGTTGGGATGAGAGGACGGACCGAGGGGACGAGGGTCGTCACACAGCCATTCCATGGGTGAAGCAAAAAGGTGTCAGTCAGTAGATAAATACATTGTCATATCAGGTGTTAGCATTTTTGAGGGTTTTTCAGTAGGGAGCACTTACTACACTTATTGTGGTAGAATGCCTCCAACATTGGAGGAGGTGTGGTTGTATGTGGTCTTGCTGATAGCTTATACTTCTCCATCTGTGTTCATGCGGAGACACGCAATGTCCTTATGCGTCTACGCAATGGGTCTCCGACGGGCACACAGAGGGTGATGGAAAGATGCCCAACTTTATAACTATCTGTAAAAGATGATGAAGACTGCAAGCTTGTGATTGGTCAGGACATTTTTTCCTCTAAATCTGTCAACAGCACCACCATTTCCCCACAAAAAAGATATTTAGCGACAGGCACGGAACAGATTGAAGAACGCCTTGCGGAAAAGTCTGAAAATACGAACGTTAATCCAACTATGACTTAAGGAGTACACAGATTGTTTGCTTCTAAATGACCATTAACATTGTTAGTTCAACGTTAGCTTCTAACCTTCTTCATCCAATATTGGAGTAAATATTTAAGTTAAAGTCCCATAGTCATCATCACACATCTCACACCCATCCCTGTGGGGAGCGGTGAGCTGCAGCTATGGCTGCATTCAGGAACTATTTGGTGGATTAACCCTCGAATCCTACCACTTGATGCTGGGTGTCAAGCATTGGATCCCATTTTTCAAGTCTTTGGTATGACCTGACCAGGATTTGAATTTGAATTTATTGAAAGGAGAAAAAATGACAACCACCCAGCTGGCTGAG
This sequence comes from Nothobranchius furzeri, assembly GCF_043380555.1. Lineage (NCBI taxonomy): Eukaryota > Metazoa > Chordata > Actinopteri > Cyprinodontiformes > Nothobranchiidae > Nothobranchius > Nothobranchius furzeri. Next base: position 39,596,425 of record NC_091749.1, read on the forward strand.
GAAGAAATCTGTTTGGGTGTAACCTCCCTCCCATCATCATTGAGAAATTAGACTCTTTTGTGATTATTTACCAGTAGAATTCTCACATGTTGCTCCTTTAAGCAGTCAAACAAAAAGGCATAATGGCAACTGAATCAGTCATTTTTACACCTGGTCACTTTAAGTCTCCCAAGGATAAAATCCAGATTTTTTTCAATTCATTTCTGGTCTTAACTCTTGTAACGGTAATTTTGACCCACTTGATCAACTGCATTTTTAAATGCATCATATCAATTAAAAAAAACCTTATCTACTTTATTTTTATACATCTCTTGATTTTGTTGGTTTCTGTCATAAATTTCGTCTTGATTGAAACCCCTCCAGTGACTGAAGTCTTCTCCAGCAAAGTCCTGATATAAAGATCAAACAGATTACGTTTGATCTCGGTACATCAATCACTACTCAAAGCTCAGGTATATTTCAAGATCTGCAGTGTTGGTTTCTGCAGAACCCTTGTCTTTACCTGAGGGTAGAGTAAGAATAAATAAAACATCTGCCAAACAAACTTTTTAAAACTACTTGTGACGTGTCATAGACTTCAAAAACAACGTTGTGCTTTTTGGGTTATGGTGATCTTTTACTTATTTTATTCCAGTACAAGATAGTTTGTGTCCAAATAAATGTCTACTTAAAATGGTCACTTTTTGTAACACTGTATTTCAATATATAAAATATTCATCATTTTCTTAAATATAACTTCCTTGGTAGAGTTCTGAGGCTCGGTAATGCTCAGCCTTTCTCTGTTCCCTAAGTAAACAAGCTTGAACATGCTGGATAGAGTTTGATGGTCTTGTCTGCCTTTGATACAATTTGACTGCATTTGTCAGGTCAGAGTGACATTTCAGTGTCACTGTTGTATTTTCCGATGAACTGGGTCGGTGTTATGACGGCGGCTCATCCTTAGCACACAGCATGGTGAGGTACATGTAGAGGAGGTGGCTGATCATTTCTTCACCACGATTATCTGGCTTGGGGAGCCAAAGCCTAAGCAAGGCAGCAGGGATGGAGCATTCCTTTGGTACCAGGGTTGGGCATGGAGAATCGAGCATTGATTGGAGCCGGTTCCAACTGTTCATTTTTCCCGGAATCACTCAACGTTTTTTTATTTTGATTCTTAGTTTCGATTCCTAGAATACCGACGGAAGGGGAATCCGCGGCTGATCTCCGTGAAAAATAAACATGATCTGCAAATTGCGATAAACGCTTTTCAGAGCTGATCACACCAGCTGTCTGTCTGCAGCACCGAGTCACCCCTCCCCCCACCCGGCGCGCAGCGGCCAAATATAAACAAACTGCCGAACTTTTATTCCGTGATGTAAACTTTAACTCCTGCAGCGTAGAGGAAACTTGTTAAAATATGTCAACACGGTGGGTTTAATAGAAGCTTTAAAGAACAAACTCTGGACGGTGTGAGGTGAGTTTGTCTCACTGCAGAAATAAAAACACACACGGAGCGTCAGCAGTCGGACGCGTGAGCGTCAGAAGGATGAACAATAACATGTAGAATAATTAGTCATCATGCTAGAGCAGCTTTCTCTGTGGTGGACCACACCAGCTTCTGCCACAATAAATAATAATAATAATAATAATAATAATAATAATAATAATAAATCACACAAGTTGTGAACATTTTAATTCCCTTTTTGAACAATTTCTGTTGAGAGTTTTAATGTTTAAAATCTGTTAGATTGTTACTGACAGCAGCTACATTTAAGCTTCACTTCCTGTTCTGACTGAACGCTGCTGCAGCATGGAGGTGTAGTTCTCAGTCATCCTGGACATGATCATCCTGAGAGTTTTAGCTGAAAACAGCTGGACGTTTCTGGACATGTTGGAGACATTTAGCCTCTCATCCCAGAGGCTTCTTCCAGACTCTGGTTGTGGTCAGAAACAAACACACTGGTTGTGCTGCAAGTCGTCTTCTTTTTTCTCCAAAACATGTTTTTGTCTAAATGAAGGTGATGTTATTGTTCATAGAATTAAAATCCATGTTGAAGTTAAGATTATTTCATCAAGTAGGACCTGTGGTTAGCTGGCTCATGTAAAGCATGTCATGTCTTCAAAGAATTGGAATCGGGAATCGAAACGAGGAATTGGAATCGGAATCGTTCAAAATCAAACGATGCCCAACCCTAGTAAACACCATACGTGATGGTTACTTGTTCATTAGGCTTTGAACTGGTCTTTATATGTTCCAGGCTCTACCTCTGTCTTTACAAAGTGGTCAGTGGGGTTGTTTTAAAAAATTTATGTTCCGGGAATTTAAAAAAAAAGTATTTTCTCTGACAGTTTTACTGACATAAACAGTACTGTGCCTTATTTAATGTGGTTATTTCTTAAGGCAGAAACATAGTTGTGTAAACTTTCAAAGCAAGAAGGCGTTTTTGTTTTTAAGGATGATCTGTTCATGACTCTATTTACATCGTGGGGTTAAAGATTTTACCATATAAGGGTGGCAGTAATGCACTGATTTCTCAGTTCTTGGAAAGACAACAAGAAAAGCCAAAACTTTAAGCACATTCTCTTCACGGATTGGACGATTTTGTGCCTTTGTGGTATGTGAGAGCTAAATTAACCCATAAGTCACATCAGTCTGCGTTTACCCAAAAAGAGTCTGTCTTGGTTTTACTTAGTGTTTCTTTTCTTTTCATGTTTTTATACATCATCATTTTAGTTGGAAGAGTGATAATTCAGTGTCTACAGATCACAAACAAATGTTGCACTATCTTGATCAATGAGGCAAAAGTTGCATCCTTGCAGATCAGTAAAATAATACATCTTTTGTCATCAAAAGACAATATGAACAGGTGTGTCTCTGCCCAAAGACCATTATCACTGATAGAATTAGTCCTTCACTCAAGGACAAATGTTTTTCTTCAATCACTTCCTGTTTTCTGCTCTTTGAGGGATGATATAAGTAATGTAGTGTTCCTGTCAGTCAGATTACTTTACAGATCCCAATGGGCGATTAGTTTGTAACCATCCAACCCTTTATCAATATTTATTTATTTTTAAATAAAATGTTACACACTGTCTATTTTTGTCAACAGACACAAAGTGTCTTCTCAATTACAGGCATTTGGATAGCTTTTCCAAACTTGTAATATCCAGTTTCTTTGTTGGTTTCTTTTTCTTTTTGAGAGTCATTCAACCAAAACCATGAACGATTGAAGTGATCAGAGCTCAAGCCTCCTTTTGGTCCGAGGAAACCCGGCAAAAACTAAAGTTTCTCATCATTATTGATGAAGAGTTTGTTCTTGCCTCACCTCTGCTATCTGTGTGTGTGTGTGTGTGTGTGTGTGTGTGTGTGTGTGTGTGTGTGTGTGTGTGTGTGTGTGTGTGTGTGTGTGTGTGTGTGTGCATGTGTGTGTGTGTGTGTGTGCATGTGTGTGTGCGTGCGTGCGCAGACAGACCAGAGTGGAGTGTGAGAAAAACAAAATGTTTAGGCAAAACTGAGAACTTTTTACAATTCAACAAATAGTTTTTGGGCCAAAAAGCAGGATTTTTATACGGAGAATAGGGATTAGATATGTTGATAGGAAACAGTCTAAAACTATTAAATTTTAAGACTGTATCAATTGTAAATGGCCTGTATTTGTATAGCGCCCAAGGCAGTTCACAACACAATCAGTCATCCGCCCATTCACATGCTGGTGATGATGAGCTACGATGTAGCCACAGCTGCCCTGTGGCACACTGAAAGAGGCGAGGCTGCCGAGCACAGGCGCCACCAGTCCTTCTGCCCACCACCAGCAGACAAGGGAGGTTAGCTGTCTTGCCCAAGGACACCAGCAGCATCTGTCATGTTCTGTGTCCCTTTGTTCCCCAGCCCCTCCGGTTCCCACTTCAGGTTCTCCTTTTGTGTCTCATAGCACCTTCATGTGTCCTTTGTCTGCATCTCTGTTGTGTGTCTTAAGTTATAGCCACAGCATCTTGTTCCCCAGTTCATTGTATGTGTGTATGAGTTTGTGTGTGTCAGTATGTGTATGTGTTTGTGTGCGTTCTTCCCTTAGTCTTTAGATTTAGTTTTGTGTTTTATATAGTGTCAGGTTTATCTGCCCTCCACTGGTTCTCTTCCCCATCCAGATAATTGCTGTCACCTGCCTTCCCTCCAGCCTCACTCCACACACCTGCTTCCTGTTTCCCTAATTGCTCCTCCCTGTCTATATAAGCCCTCCTTGTCTCATTGGTCTTGTCGGTCCATTGTTGTTGTCAGCGTGATTTATTCTCAGTCTGCTCGTTCCTCTTGTTTTTTGACTCCCTGGATTTTTGGATTTTGGCTCCCTGCCGTTTGGATTTATTTTTGTTCTTCCTCCAAATAAAGGATTTTTACTTACATACCCACTCCTGTCTCTTGTCATCCTGGGTTCTGCATCTTAGGTCCTAACCTCCTGCTCCTAAACGTGACAGCATCATTCTCTGGTGGAAGCCAGGATCAAACCTACAACCCTCCGACTGCTGGAAAACCCGCTCTACCTCCTGACCTACTGGTTTTTCATTAAACCACTGTTTCAGTTTTCTTAATTCTATTTGACTCACTTCTCTTATAAGTTCTTTATTGTCAAATATGTTTAAAAAAAGTTGTATCATCTGCAAGTAGAATACAATTTAACAATTGGGATACCTGGTGCCCTGGGCTTTAATTGCAAGCCATCCTATATTTGGAAATATACAATCTGCCCATCTTTGTAGTTTTTCTCCAACATAGCTATGATGCTAAGCCTGTCCAACGTCTCTATACACACAGCGCAGTGATTAGCCTGAACTGGTCGGGCCTGTGGTAGACCTGCTGAGACTACAATGGAACGTGGCTAGACCGACCAGCAGAGCCAAAACCTCTGCTACTGATAAGGTTTGTCTAGATTTCTAGGCTAGTATTGGGCTGCAAGTGGTGTGATTAGTTGTAAACAAAGAATTTTTAGAAAATGTCTAAACTTTTAGTTGGATCACTTGGAATTGATCATTTAAAACACTTTTGATTCAGAAAGTAAAATGAAAAGGGTCAGAGACCAGTTCCAGCACACGTGACGAGTGAATGCATGCAGCCAAGACAGTTCCAGCAACATGAGAACCTTCTGACTCATTTGGGAACCTTGAGACACATCCCAAATATTTTCCCACATTTTGAAAACTCCTTCACAAATGCCACTAGCAATTTGTTTCCACCTGTCACAACCTGATGAGATATGGACATTGTTTGTATTTTTTTTATTTATTTGATAGGGACAAGTATGTATATTAAATCTGTTACACACAATAACATTTAAAGCCAAGGCTGGGACAGCAGTAGCTCGGGAGGTAGAGCGGTTTCTCCAGTAATCCAAAGGTTTCAGGTTAAACTCCAGCTCCTACCAGAGAATGCTGGTGTTGTGTCCTTGGGCAAGACACTTAACTTGCCTTTCCTGCAGGTGGCAGTCAAAGGGACTGGTGGCACCAGCGTTCAGCAGGCCTTGCCTCTGTCAGTGCGCTCCAGGACAGTTGTAGCTACATTGTAGCTCATCCCCACCGGCGTGTGAATGTGAATGACTGATTGTGTTCTGAAGCACCTTGGGGGGTTGTAGAACACTAAGATGGCACTACACAAATACAGGCTGGTTACCAAGGCTAATTTACTATGTCCCAAGACTATGGCACTGTGTTTTGTTCTGTAGCTGTTGTTTTGACAGCTAGAACCTTGTAGCACTGTTTCTCGCACCATGGATGTAGTTTTTATTTTTTTTTTAATGTGGGGGGAGGGGGCGGGGGGATGTCTCCTTTACTTTTTCCAATGTAAATTTTTGTCCCCTGCACTTTTTACCATCCAAAAACAATATTAAACTGTATTAAATAGACACTGGTTGAGCACTAGGACCAAGCCATAGAAAAGCTTATGATGAACCCTTTTTCCTATTAGAACTGTCCATAACCTCATCTATTCGATCTGCTGATACTTGCTAACATGTGATTGGCTGTTGATGCCACCTGAGTACTTGACAGGTCCGCATTCCTGACATTGCATAAAAGAACCTCTAGGCTGTAGTTTTATACATATTTTTTTGCATATTTACAGTAAAGACCCCCTGGTTCTCATGCCAGTTGTGTCCCCTCCACTTCTAAAGTCAAAACTACTTTCATGCCTCACACCCCACTGAATGTGTTGTACTAGATTCAGTCAGCTTTATTTACAAATCACAGTTCTCAGTAGTGCAAATGTCAGAAAATTTTGGCTTTCCCAGTGGTGAGCACTTCCTGCGTTTCTCATATCTCATGATAATGAAGTTTTTCCACTTTCCATGAAATTAAAACTGAAGGAAGAAGAACAGTACTCACCTGGAAGCAAAATTTTAGGGTTTTTGCCATTTAAAATGAAATAAATGACCAAAACCAGGATCCACCTTCAGTTAGTCTTACCACTTGTTGTGTTCCTATCTGTGCAACAGTAACTTACAGGTACTGGTTGCACCTGTCAAAACACAGAAAGTACAGGTTAGTGTGATTTTTTTATTTTTTATTTTTCAACCGATGAAAATGTTCCGAAGGAAATGAGCCTGAGACCTCCACCCATCATGTTGCTTCTTATACATATCCTATAAGCTACCGTCGGTGTGGTAATGAGGTGTGAGTCACCTTTCAGATGAAATTCTTCAGTTCTTTCAAAGATGATAGTAGCTTGTTTCACGTAGGGGGGTATCCAGATTAGACGAAGGATGATCACAGTTTGTGGCGGATCAGTGAGGTTGTGCTTAATGTTAAAGCATGCTTTCAATGTCAAGCTAAAAGCTGTTGTTTGGCTAGGTTATGTATTTGATGTCAAATGGCCATTAATGTGAAACAGAATTATTTAGTGGCTTTTAGCAGGAGTGTTTTCAAAATGAATCATGAAGTCACAACACAGGCACAGACAAACAAGATCCAGAATAATACGACACGGTGCCTGGCCAATGTTCACAGAAATGTCCAAAGAAAACAGAATATGCCATATTACTGGATTACTGGATTTCAGCAAGGCAACTCAATTTTTCATCTGTTTTGAAATAAACTACAAAACCCTCCAAGTGAAGAGGCTCCGTGTCTTTTATTGTCCAATGAATCATTTTTCATCCCTCAAAGTTTATTTTCAAAAAAGCTTTCATCCAAAAGGCCAAGAAGAAAAACATTCTCATCGTTATACAACCATTTCAGAACATGCTCATCAAGAGCCTTATCTCTTATAATAAAGCACCCCTGTGGAGTTTTGATCCCAAGGTTAGGCAAGTTTGAGCTTGAGGAGAAATAAAACAGTGCGGCAGATTTCCAGAAGCAAACTAAGTGGTTCGTGTAGATGTGTGTGTACCCTTGGTCCAACGAATGTGAAAAAGGCAGTCCAGAGTAGTCGAGATTGGAAGATGGTACAATTGCCCACAGCAAGTCGCTGCATCAACTCCCTTCTAAACTTGAAAGGCCTGCTGGTCCTCTCTCATGTCCCCTGTCATCGCAGTGGTCCACGCTGGCAGGGGGTCCCCTCCACGTCTATGTCATTAGCCCAGCCCTCAGCAAGATGCTTTTCTACTCTCCACTCTCACTCTCCTTTCTCTCTGACCAGCAGCACATAGAAAAAGAGAGGGAAGGGAGCCGAAATAAGCTTTCTTTTCATTTTCACTTTGAAGGTCATAAACATTTTCATTTCTGTTTATAACGTAAAACAAGACATTTTGTTGATAAGAAGAATGAAATCTACTTTCTTAGTGCTAAGTCTTTTTAAAGCTCAGATTTCAAGTTATCAGCAGGGAGTGTATTTCCATTGATTGGTCACAATAAAAGCAGAAAATGATACATTTAATTCAAATGTATTCAGTACGTCCAAAATTATTCATTGAATCCTTGTTTGTGTTGCTCAAATAAGCAACGTTGGGTGTATTATTTTTGAATGCAGTTAAAAAATCAGTAATTTATGTTATGAACTAAATTAATTTAGCTTTTTTACATGCTAATTTCCTTTCCCCGTTAGTCCTAAAAAAGAGCTTATTTAAAAAGAAAGAGGGATTGATTTTATAAAAATGGTTTGAGCATTAATGACCTGTACTAAAATTACACTTTTAATGAAATGTGCACTTAAAATAGAGTGCAGGCCACAATTAGTGGAAGCACATTAACAAATTTTGATAATTACTGGCAGAAGAAATGGACTGAAGCTGGTTTAATCCAAATTAGGCCTAATTTAAGAACATGACAATAAACTCATGGCACAAGAAAGCAGTTTTTTAGTTGCACAGGTGACTGTTGAAAGTTTTCATTTTTACATTTATTGTTGATGGAAAAACACAAAAGTAATAGAATTAGTCAACCCATGTCGTGACAGAGAGCACCCAAAGTGTCAGTGTCTTTGGGATCCGGTTAAATAACTGCAATAGCTGCTTTTGAACATTTTCCCACATCGACACGTCAACAGTCCCCTCAGAGAAAAGAGATTGTAAACACCTTTTCTTCTTTCATCTCCTCTTTTCATCGGATCCCAAACCCATTATTTTGTCACTTCTGTCAATACCTTCATCACGGAGAAAGTCACAGAAGTAAGAATAAGTCATATAATGTGGCATCGCACACGGATTTGTCTCAGCTGACAGAGACTCTGTTCCTTTTTTCAGCATTAGCATAATCTCCTGTGATCCATCTGACCCAGTGCATTGCCCTCTCATCTACACAACGGTTTCCAACGACGACTGGTGCGCCGCAGCGGTTCAGATTATTGAGCATGTCAGTTAGTATTCTTCTCGCTCAGTTACATATTTATGTGTTTTAAGCCTATTATTTTAATTTGACAGCAAAGGAAAAACTCATGCCAAACACTGATCAACCCTCATAATCCTCCTGCTTTCTCTCGCAGTAAGCGTTAAACAAAATGTCAACAAATATTTGACCTCATTTGCATAAGGTGCAACTTGCTGCAACCAGACACACTGCCTTTCTGGCATTTACATTTCTTAAGTGGACTGGGTGGCACCAGACCTCCACAAGCTGCTTTGTCTTTCCCACCATATGGCATCTTGACAGTGTTTTCCTTACTAATTAATCCTTAACACATATGCCAAGTCCAAATCACTGTAACGATGGGCTGCACTCGGGATCCCCGTTGCATCGGTAAACAGTTTTCATGCAGTATGTTAACAAAGGAACATTTTGTTTCGCTCGGCTATGGCACACACACTGGCCACATTCATCTGCTATGCAGAGGAGGTGAATATGAAAAATCCTGGTAATATTTAGGTGAACACATGAGAATCAGTGTTTACCTAAACACTAACCCTACACCAAAAGACAATAGCCTAAAAAATATTACCTTTTCACATTTTTACAGATATTACTTTTTATCTAATAAATGTTTTAAAGGAACTAAATCCGAACTTTGTGATTTTAAGCAAAGAATGTTCTCTTGTCACTTTTCTACTTCTTTATTAAAAGTAGTATTGACACACAATAGCTCAATAGCTCTAAAATGAAGAAAAAACTAAACAAAGCAGCTATACTGTTGGAAATAAAATAGCTAATCAAAAGATATTCAAAAACCCGTTTTAGATTCCCACAGTATAATTCTCACTTACGCTCAGCTACACTTTACTGCTTTTCCTCATTGTTCTCTGGGTATGTCTTTTCAGTTTTAGTGAATTAACTGCTTGTGCATTCAAAAACAAAAGGTTGAAATGAGGATCTTCTTTCTGTCAAAAACTGTTTGCAGCAGATCTTCTAGAATGAAATTAACATAATAATAGTGTTAGGAGACCACAGGCTGGACAGGACTGATGGTGAGGGGCGTCCTGGTGTCATTTCTATGTTGTGGTTGATGTAAAAGATGCTTTACGCTGACTGATATCTTTTAAGACACTTGCGACTGACAGGTTAGAAATGTCTGGAATGTAATTCCCAAAGAAAAGCAAATGATTGAATCAAGGATTATCATTGCTTTTTGTGTATTTTGCTCTAAAGTAATGACAATGTGTGTGTGAAGTAAATGCTTAGATGCACTGAAACTAAATGAAAAAAGAATTTGCAGAAAAACTAAATCTCATTATGCTTAGACACAATATCACAAAATTAGATTTGATTTTAGGACAACGGAGTGCTGCTGCTTATTTTACTTAGTCGTTCTGTTCTTTTTTATTCTGTTATGACGTGGGGTTGACTCAGTGTTCTAGAGAGGCCAGCAACAAGCTGAAGCTGCTAGCTGACCAGGGCACAACAGCAGCAGCTTACCTCAGACCAGACCTTAATTTTTAGTGACCTTTTCTACATTCCAGTTAAATTATGGAGCTTTCAAAGAAGGACACAATGGAAAATACCTGTAAGTGTTTGTCAGAAGTCTGGCAAGGAGCAGCTATCAAGTCCAACTGAGTTTCAAGTCATTGGATCTGGCTGAAGACAAGGATGGCATCTCAGACTTTAGGTGTTAATAAGGAGTTTAAAGGGGACAGGTGCATGCCCACATCACCAGATATAACCAGTGTTTGCTGTTTGTTAGCAGCTTGGGCTAGGATGGGATTCTGATTCTTTAAAGTTCACCGGTATGTTTAACTCTGAGACAAAATTGTTTCAGGTCAGGCGACCTCTAGCTCTGACAGAAAACATGAGAAACAATCCTGACTCTGACATGTGTTCTTACATGAGAAATCAAAACAGCAAATTTGCGAAAGAGTACTACATAAAAGGGGTATCAGAAGCTCAGGAGGTAGGGTGGGTTGCCCAGTGATCTGAGGGTTGCAGGATCGATTCCAGCTCCCGTTAGGGTTCTCTGCTGTTGTGTGTTGGTGGTGGTCAGAGAGCACAATGGTGGCCTTGCCCCCATCAGAATGCCCCAGGGTGGCTGTGGCTACATAGTAGCTTACCATCACTGACAATGTGTGAATGAAGAAGAAGAAAAGATCTTTTCTATGGCACCTCTCAAGAAAGAAATCACGAGGCGCTTCACAAAAATAAAAAAAATTACAAATATAAAAAAGAATTTAGAAAATGATTAAAATATATTTAAAATGAGCAAAAAATAGACTATTGAGATTAAAAATGTAAAGAAAAAGAGAGAGGGAATAGGAAAGATGGAAATCAGTGGATCCTGAGGAAGGTGTAATAGGTGGGGAGAGCAGAATATAGAGAGAGTGTTGAAGAAGGCCATACCAAAGCCAGCTTGAACAAGTGAGTCTTCAGCTGCTTTTTAAAGGAGACCACTGAGTCCACTGATCTCAGGCTCGGGGGAGAGAGTTCCAGAGTCTGGGGGCCACAGCAGCAAATGATCTGTCACCTTTGGTCTTTAGCCTGGTGTGCTGCACAACCAGTAGGCGTTGATCACTGGACCTCAGGGGCCTGCTGGGGCTGTAGGGACTAAGAAGATCACCAATGTAAGATGGTGCTTGTCCATGTAGGGCCCTATAGACCAGAACCAGGATCTTGAAATGAACCCTGGAGTTGACTGGCAGAAGCTGGAGGAGAAGCGGGGTGATGTGGGTGTGTTCGGAATGTGTGAGTGTGTGAATAATGGAAGTGTCTTGAAAAGATCTTTATAAATCTAATCCATTATTATTGAAACATATTAAAAAGGAAAACAATGGAAGCTTTATAAATCTAATGATCAATATTTGTATAAAAAATTCTGACGCGAGCATGATGATTTCACCAACTATGCCTTTTTCTCATAAGATTTAGTTCTAAACAGATCATTCATCGTCTGTTATTACGTGTTTACATTTTTATTGGTCTGTCAAAAATTTTCTGTAGAACATTTCAAGATATTTTGATCTAAGAAATGAACAATATCAGGATGGATTTATTTATGTAACAATACGCCTTTTATTTATGTGTACCTGCAATATTATTATCTTTTTCCTATAAGTGTTTGTGTTACTGTTGCAAGGCAATTTCCCCATTGTGGGACTATTACAGTCTATTATATTCTTCATCTATTGTATTAAATGGACTTTATTTGCTCTTTACCTCCTTATTTTCCCAGTTTTTAGACCCAGTTCTATGACAAAAACTCATTTCTTTTCACTGTTTGAGTATTGGTATTATAGTGTCTCTTCTTCCTTTCCTGCCATAAAATCCTTAGCTGTCAAAAGTTAAAAAAACTTCTTTTTCCTTGCACCTTTACTGCCACAGTGCAGAGTCACTGACTTGAACTGCCTTTGTATTTGGAACTCACAGCCTACCTTTGCTTTTTTACAGATTCTTCAATCACTGAAAATTTTCTCAAGATAAAGAAAGTTAATAAAATATCTAAAACTGCATCCTAATTTAAATCAAAAAGACTTTTGGCTAACTTGTGCACTTTTGTTGCGGACTAAGCAAGATGATGATTTCCGTCTTGCACGCAGAGGTCATGATGAGTTTCAGCGTGAGCTTACGAAAAACAAAATAACAAAGATTTGCTAGATGATTTAAAGTAATAACGGGCTTGTGTGAAGAGTACTGGGCTGATGTGATCTCCTAGGCTGAATTTCCTGCTGTAGAACCTCATTAGTGTTGGGCAATGAGCAGATAAATTAGAAAAAGCACACTGTGTACAAAGGCAACACATCACTCTGGAACAACAGACTTGTCCTTGGTGACTTGAATAGTAAATCTGTGTGCCTGACAAAAGCAAAGTCTCATTTGTGATTTGAAGTTTGACAAGTAGCTTTATGCTGGTTAAACAAGGGCAGGAATTAAATTAAGTTTAAAAGTTTGTGTTTGTGTCATGGTCTGCGTCAGCCCCCTTCCTTTATGTGCCTCCTGGTGTCCTCCATCCCTCTAGATTCCCTCTTGTGTCCCTTTGTTCCCCAGCTCCTCTTGTGCTCCACTCCAGGTTCCCCCCTTTTGCTCTCTTAGCGCCCTCATGTGTCCTTGTCTGCATCCCTGTTATGGGTCTTATGTTGTAGCCCTTTGGCGCCCTCTTGTGTCCTTTTTCTGTGTGTCAGTTTAGTGTCTGATATCTTTTTCACTATTTCCTCCCAGGTCAGCTCCAGCCTCGTTGTCCCCAGCTCAGTGTGTGTATGTACTATGTCCTCCTCCAGCTAGTTTGTGTGAGTCCTTCCCTCTGTCTTTAGGAAATTGTTGTTTAGTTTTGTGTTAAGGTATTTGCCATCCTCTGTTTCTGTTTTCCCCATTGAGTTGATTAGTGTCACCTGCCTTCCCTCCAGCAGCTCACCCCACACACCTGCTTCCTGTTTCCCTAATTGCTCCTCCCAGTGTATTTAAGCCCTGTCTGTCTCTGTGTTTTTGTCGGTCCATTAATGTTTGCTTGTTGTTCTTGTCAGTCTTGTTCCTGTTCCTAGCAGCCAGTGTTCCAGTGTCTCTAGTCCTCTAGTGGTTTTTATTGCTCAGTCAAGATTATTAGATTTTTGGGTTTTGGCTCCCTGCCTGTGGACTACTCCTAAATAAAGGATTTATTTTTCGTCATCTACCTCCTGCTTGGTTCATCTGGTTTTTCTGCATTTTGGGTCCTACACATCCTACCACATCAAATCCTGACAGTTTGACCAAACAAACGTTTACACAAGACTATAGGAAGAGTAGCACAGGACACACTTCCACCAACTGTTAGTCCTGTTTTATTTACCTGAGTTGTAGATATCAGATTATCTACTACTTAATCCTGTAACTTAAGTATTTTTTACCCAATGGGATTCCTCATTATGCTGCTGTTTTGTTACCGTCATATAGGAACACAAGAAAAAAGCTACTTTCTTTGAAAAAACAATTTAATTGTTAATGCCTGTATCAATCCACCTAAACAAATTAATCACAAAGGCATCTGAAGGTAAAGTGAGATGTTCATCATTGACTAAATGTTCCTTCAGTCAAGGATTACTGCATCCATTATGCGTTTGACTTGAATCAGTTTTACTGAAGTTCAGTCAGGAGAAGTAATGGTTAAAATATTCCACAGTGTGCAATTTTGGGCTTTTTATAAGGTTTTATTATTTACCTTACTTTTTTAGATCAAATTTTAACCAGCAAGTATTTTTATCTGTGCTATGCATGAGGATGCAAACAACCAATACAAAGATTGCTGCCTGTGCAACTGGTTTATTGTACAGCAACACTGGTGAAATTCAGGAGGGCTTAAAAGCCTCAGAACAATTATTACAAAATCAAAGTGTCACCTCTTCCACCTACCAATGTACTGGTCCATGCAGGAGACACAAGACAGTTGGCTGATGGCTCGTACCAAAGGGATGTATGTAGGGCAGGCTAAAGGAAGCCGGTGCTGCTGAATTGCTGCTATGTTTGTGGACCATGACAAGCTTTCTACAGTATCCAGCTGGGTTTGACGTTGTTTCATGGACGGTGTGACTGCCTCAACCACAACCATAACAGTCTGTCCAGTAATCGTATTTATTCTTCTCAGCCTCCTATGGCTGCTGAACTATGAGGGTACAAATAGTAACACAATAGTACATTTGGGTAACTTAATTGATAGAAGTTCAAGTTTTAAAGGCGTTTTTGCCATAACAATTAATCTTCTACAACAATATTATTTGCTAGATGTTAAATGTGGCTAGCGTTTAACTCGACTTGATTGTTGGGCATCAACTCTTGTTTTCCACTTACATACTCAATTTTGTTTTAGGTTGTAATGTGTTTTTTGTATGTTTTGCAGTGTTTTATCCATGTTTATTTAAAGTTGTGATGTGTCTCATTGTTGGTATGTTTTTAGTGTAACTGTACAACAATTTGGTCGACAAAGTTAGGGTTAGTTGAAAGTGCTATAGAAATAAAAGTGGATTTGATTGGATATTATTAATTGGCGATGAAAAGAAAATTTGTGCAAGATTTTTGATGGATGATAACCAAAGTGATACTATCTAATTTTAGAATTTTTAATAGTTTATTTCCAAGTCAGTTGTGACATTCACAAAGAATTTGTTTTGGTCCTCAGTGCAGGAAACAATCAACACATACAGTATGCAAGAAAGACAGTAAACATAAACATTTTAACATATTTTCACTGTGTGACAATGAAGCGTGTGAAATGAGTAGCTAGTGTGGCAAAGTGTGTGGGAACTGCTGCATTACCAAACAACCCTAATCCATGCTGTGTTACATGGAAGTAAACGTCATAATGTTTGATAGGCCTGTTCTATTTACATCTCCAAATCTGGGAGGTCATGAAGCGACCCTACCAATTTGGATCTCATGGCCCAAAGTTCTCTGGTTATTCCTGCAACATCGTGATCTTCTCTTTCCAAAATGTCCTGACATCTTTTTCTGCCCATGGAAATTTTCAGGGTTATCCCGTTTCTTCTTCTTGACCTAGCTTTCCCTGGGGATTACTACATCCATACTGCCTTCTACAACAATCGGAAGGTTGCAGGTTCAAACCTGACTCTGACCAGAGAATGCTGCTGTTGTGTCCTTGGGTAAGACACTTAATTCAATTCAATTCAAGTTTATTTATATAACGCCAAATCACGACAAGACAAGACTTAACCCACCTTGCCTGCTGGTGGTGGTCGGAGGGATCGGTGGAGCTAGCATTCGGCCTTGCCCCTGTCAGTGCGCCCCAGGGCAGCTGTGGCTACATCGTAGCTCATCGTCAACAGTTTGTGAATAGGTGAATGAAGCGCGTTGGCGGGCTGTAGAACTCTAAGAAGGTGCTAGACAAATGCAGGCCATTTCCTGTTATTTTGTCTGGTTGGTTACCTTATATGGATTGCCAGTATTTGCTGTATTGGTGAAGGGTAGAGTGGTGGTACAAACAAGTTTCAGCCAGTTTGTTACACACTTGTCATGGTCTCTGTCTTTCCCCATGTGTCTCCTGATGTCCTCCATCCCTCTCTAGATTCCCCTTTTGTCTCTCATAGCGCCCTCATGTGTCCTTTGTCTGCGTCTCATTTATGTGTCTTCTATTTGTAGCTCCAGCCTTTTTGTCCCCAGCTCCCTCCTGGTTTGCTTCATGTTCTCTTGGTCTCCCCACCATATCTCTATAGGTCTATTATTTCAGCTTTGTGCATATGTGTATGTCCTTCTCCAGCTGTGTGTGTGTGTGTGTGTGTGTGTGTGTGTGTGTGTGTGTGTGTGTGTGTGTGTGTGTGTGTGTGTGTGTGTGTGTGTGTGTGTGTGTGTGTGCGCGTGTGTGTGTGTGTGTGTGTTCTTGCCCAGTCAGGTCCGGTGTCCTTTCCTGCTCCTCCTCCCTGATTAGCTATTGTCTTCACCTGGTTCTCACCCCACACACCTGCAACTCATCTGCCTCCCTTTATGCCCCAGTCTATAAAGCCCTGTCAGTTTCTCATTGTCTTGTCGGTTCATTGTTGTTTGTCAGCGGTGTTTTGGTGTTCTGTGTAAGTTTCCGGTCTCGTTCCCAGTCTGTGCTCAGAGTTTTTTTTCTCCTGCTCCTCGATCTTTGGTTTTTGGCTCCCTGCCTTTTTGGATTTTTTTTTATTATGGACTCATCCTAAAATAAAAGGATTTTCTTTATATCAACTCCTGCCTCGTGTCATCCTGGGTATCTGCATTTTGGGTCCAAACCATCCTCTCATCGTGACAGCACTTGTGAATTTTTTTTTTTCAATTCATCAAAGTGATAGGTGTGCTTTCTTTTCAGCAATAGAGCATTTATGCACTTTGTTGTGGCTGTAGACACTTCAGGGTAACTTTTAGGTACAGCCATGCTGAATCTGTGATTTGTCCCCTAACACTGCTGGCAAGGTTGTGTCCATGTGGTCAGGTGTGCAGGGGCTTGACCGGTGAATGTTGAGCTTCCTTGCACACTAAGGAGTCTGGCACTCGGGTCAGCGATAATGGCCGAAGCCAGATGGTACCTATCCACTGGGGACAAAGGACACCGACATGCTGTTCACAGTTTAACTTTGGAGGCTGCATATTCTAGCATTATTTAATGCTTGATTACATGCATCATTTATCACAATTATGTCTTGATAAAAGTTTGATGCAAAACACAGCAGAGACATGCTGAATATTCAAACTTTGCCCTCTCCTGTCTAATCAACCCCAAAGAGCGGAGCGGTGGGGAGAGAGTGGAAACATGGAAGGAGAGAAATTAGGATCAGCAAATAATACTTTGATGGTGTGATAATATTGTTCTTCAAACTGAAGCAAGATCACAATCACAAAGGAGAAAAAATGAACAATTTCACTAATGACGCTTCTTGAAGAAATATTCTAGGACCAAAAGTTCTACCTTCATAAGAAAAAAAGTGCCAAATTATGTCATGAAAACACAAGGCTATGCCTAAAAAATAGCTTAAGAAAGGCATTTTTTCCCCAATAATCAATGTTTAAAATTTTCTAATCACTTAGATTTTATATGAATAATTATTTGTTAATATATGAAGTATTTTTAGACATGTAATAAAAAGATCCAACGGCAGTGGCATTGATCATTTAGCACAGCAGTTTTCATAGCTGGCATTTGCAGAATTTTAATGGCGTCCCCCTGACTTTCCTGGCTCACCAGGAATCCCAGGAATCAGACTGACAGCGAATTAAACATCTTGATACAAAAGTGACAGTTTAAAAGAAGAAAGACATCAGAGGTTTAAACTGTGGTTCAGATTGTCTTGGTTTTCCGTCTGCCTCATCTTAATATAATTCTTCTTGCTTTTTTTTCGGGTACACTTGCCTGACAAATGATATGGTGCTGCACTCTTGTGCAATCATTAAATGTGAAACAAACAAATAAAAATGAATATTAGCAACAAAGGATTAAAATATGTTTAACAACCTTACCTCTAGAGTTTCACAGAGATGTGAAGAATTTGTTTGTGGACAAATATTTGGAGTTTTAGACTAAATGGCTACATATTGTCTTCTGACTGCTTCATCATATCTGTGTGAATTGCTTTATTGTGACAGACTCATGCAGCGGTCCATTTTGTGTATCAGTAATTACAGCTTGAATAGGATTGTAAACAATGAAAAAAAACACAACAGAAAAGAACACAAACACAGATTACTAAGTTTATGTTTCAGAAACATAGAGAAAATAATATTTTAAAACATTTTTATTTAAGTAAAAATCAAGTAGCTTCGCTACTTTAGCTCTTAGTAATCCAGACTGACTTTTTGCAGTTTCCCCTCCTAGCCAACGCATAGTTTGAAACATGCATTAGATGTGTAAGAGCCAATCATGCATCGTAATAATGAAGTGATTCAGGCGCTCACCCACAAGAGCAAAGGATTTTTGACTGCAATGATGGGTGCATGAAGAATGAAATATGAGTGCAATAGATATTATGGTTATTCTTATCAACAGTAAAATAATCTTATGGCATTAGAACTGGTTGATTAAGGAACACTGGTGACAAGAATCATAGTCGGACATCAGCAAGTACGTCAAACCAGGTAATTCCAGACAAAACACCCCAGTTGCCTTAAGAATTGGACTTGGCTTCTATAAGATTGTTTTTTTAAAGAGCAAGTTCACTGAGAAATTATTTTTACTATACATAAAATACGATCAGTCTCTCAAATTAATATGTGGGCTAAAGATGAAAATCTTCTACCCCTATTTCCTGCATCCCATCCTCCCTACTCATCTGACTAACTTGAGGTTTAAATACTCTTCCATGATCTTCTATTTAAGACTGAAAAGAAAACATCTTCATAAAAGGTGTTAATAGCATATAAATGTTGTCAAACCTAAAATGCTCTCTTTTCTATCGCAAATCACCACACATTTTCAGATAGGAGTGTTAAACTTGAAGATGTGTTCACATTTTGATTAGATTAAAGTTAAAAACTTGAATTTAAAATCTATTTGATTGGGTCTCTGTGAAGGCTACCCAGGGACGCAGACATCATTATGAATATTAATTGTTAATAATTATCCATCTCCTCCAGGGTAACTCATTTTTCAGGACAGATGATTCAGAAAAAAAATTATGCGGAAGGACGGAGAGGAAGTGAGGGAAGAGGTGCCTCTGTATCTTTCCTGACACTCAAAGATTTCTCTTGGCTTCTCATGAAAACTCTCTGTTGTATACATTGCTCTGTGACTTGAAGTATTAACAAGACATCCAGATTAGTGTCACACCATCTGCTTTTAAAGTTTTGTATTCACTCCGAGGATTTCATTTAATACCCGCACTGTCAGGAAAAGTGCCATATTTTGTAAGCACTGATGTCTATGTTGAAACTCCTCACTCTTCATTATTTTATTCTATTCTTTTTAATTTTGAACGATTGGAAATCTCATGAGCCTCCGTCATTCTGAGCTTACCGTCTTCGCCCAGCCTCATCATGACAATTACCTTTATACACTTATTGCATAATTAAAAAAAATTGGAATTGTGTTAAAAAGTTTTACACATTCCTCTGTGGTAGAATGATACGTGTTCTGTTGTATTTGTTCCAAACACACAACGCTGATTCACCACATGAGGATTTTATTGTGGCATACAAAATCGCAACAGCATACAAGCTATGAACAATATTCCAAACCCTGCTCAAAAAAGAGAACT
Organism: Nothobranchius furzeri; assembly: GCF_043380555.1. NCBI lineage: Eukaryota > Metazoa > Chordata > Actinopteri > Cyprinodontiformes > Nothobranchiidae > Nothobranchius > Nothobranchius furzeri. Next base: position 39,615,867 of record NC_091749.1, read on the forward strand.
GAGCAGTGTTTTAGTAACGATCTTCAAAAAACAAAAACAAATCTTTTTCCATCAAAAATTTAAAAAATATGTAAATGAGAACATTTTATTCACATTTAGTTTGAAAAAATAAACAGTGAGCAAGTGTTATCCACAAAAGGTGATGAAAGGCATTTTTCTGTTTATTTTGAGCGCATTGCAGTGAAAACTAAAAGCAGTCCACTTGTCAGTTCCTCAGACACCAGGAGTGCATGAATAGACTTGTGTTCCGGCTCCTACAGCCGGTAACGGCATCGGCCGTGCTTTGAGCCAGACTGAGACATTCTAGATCGTACAGTAAGGCAAACGCTGCAGCAGCTCATTCTGAATTTAAAACGCTTTTTCTGATACACAGATCAAAAGAGAGGGGGATAGAAAAAGAGTGACGGGGGATATGTTTGAAGTCTTTTATGTCTCGTAACAAATTGTCATAATAAAAGGTTAAAAATTAATGAGCCTTGGCTTAAGTCACAAAACGTGCCGTTCGAGCGTGTTCACCTTGAAGCTAATTAATTACATGGAACAGGTGTATTTCAACCTTTAGCAGGTGCTTAATCACTCATAAAATTATACATTATGAAAAAAATAAACTTTTGTAAAATGTTGACCAGGAAATCATCAGTTTAAACAACCTCTGTTTACCTTTGATCCAGCTAACAGCATACACTGGAATGTTCTGGCAGCAGCCATGGCGTATTGGTAATAAAAGGATCAGTCAGGTGGGCCTTTTTCATGTTACATTCTCCCATGTTTTATTGTAAATTACTTCTACATATGCTCACATTCATGCAAAGTACAGTCCAAGTTAACATATTGCTACCAGTATTTCTGAGCTCTCCTGAAGGAAACTGAGTCTACACATAAAGATCCTATTTGACTTCCTTTTCTTCTTTTATTTTATTAAAGGGATACTTTGCAACTTTTTCCCATTTATTTATTTATTTATTTATTAACTGTGTCCTGTCTGGCTGTGAAGCAAACAGAATTGATGTCTGAATGCTGGTGATAAGCCTTACAGATTTACTCTCAGGTGGAGCATCAAAGGGTCTGCTTTTAATGTCACGCCTGATACTTAAAACTTTATTGTTATTGTTTTTGAATGCTTTTTGATTCCGACCAGACACGGAGTCAGAGTGAAAGAGAAAGGAAAAGACAAGAGGTGGGGAGAGAGGGGGAGGGGGGTGGGGGGTTGGGGTGGGGTTTCACAAAAATAAACAATATTGAGCAAGAGTCTGCTTTTAGACCTGCAGAAAGAGAAAGAACAGACACAATTTGGTTTTTTTTTTTCCTATTTTTTAAATCATTTTCTTGAACCAGTATGTGCTCTAATGACCCTTTACAGCTGAAAGGCCACCCATCTCATAAAGCCACCTTTGGCCAGAATATTCCACTTGCAACTTGAGACTGGCAGGTTGCTCTGTTGGGACACAGAAAAAAACTGAGCTGACATACCTGGTGCTGCAGTCTGGTTGCAGCAATTTTCCTGCAGGTTTTAGGTCATGAACACAGCTGATTTTTTAATTTAGTGATGAATCACTCTTGTAGACACTAATGAAGGCTGGGGAGATGCTTCAGCTGTTAGATTAAGGCAGGGATTCCCAAAGTGTGGTGCGCACACCCCTGGGGGTGCGCGAGCTGCCGCTAGGGGGTGTGCGAGGTGAAAAGTGTAATGGCTGCGGAGCTCAGAGAAGTCTGTCAGATGTCACCATTAGCGTAACCAGAAACTCATTTGTGGGTGGGCCCAATAAATGTAAATTGAAAACAAGTATATTTTGCACGCGCGAGCGCGTTTGTGTCCTCCACATGTGCCCTAGCTTCATAATCACAATGCGCCGAGCTTCAGCACTCTGGCCTGCGCACGCCGATACGTTCCGTATTTGATCATTTTTAATGGTGTTGGAGAAATCTGAAGGTGGTAAGTCATTCTGGCAGATTGTAATTAACACCCTGTCTCATGCAGGTGTTCTGACATTATAAACCTCACACACAGAACATTGTGGATGTAACAAAATAAATCAAGAAATGATTCCCATCTGAGCATTTTGGCATTATTATATTATCATATTAGCACCAGGTGCATTGCAAGATTTTCAAAAGTGTGGGGGATGTTGTCTGTGCCTAAAATGATTTGTTGTTATTCATCTTGTTAGTTTAATTTCCATAATAGCGGAGCAGGTGCGAATTTTAGACGCGTCACGCACGTCTCTGTTTTAAACATGTTTAAACTGTTCAGAATACAAATCCAGGCTCTGTCTCGTTAGATTGGTGCGACTAAAGTTTGTACTGAATGAAACTTTATATTAAACCATGTTGAAAAGAAAAGGATCCGATTAAATCGTCTTCCCCTCATTTACAGTCAGGAAGTACAGCGCAGTGCGCGTGGCTCTGGGGTTAATCAAGCTTAATTGTTTCTCTCTGCAACAATCTTCACAAGAATGCAAAACTGTTAAATGGCAGTTTACAGATATTTACATTTGACTGTTTATTTTGACGGATAAACTCAAGGATGTTGGTTGTTTTGAAAGAATTACCCCGACGCACACTAATGCACACACAGATGAGCTAACATTTTAATCGTTATGCACATCGCGGAGGTAACTAAATAAATCAAGAAATGATTCCCATCAGAACGTCAGAGCTTTATACTGGACACTGTGCTCAGCGTGGATCGGAGCGCACACGGTGGACAGTGGGCTGAAGATCTAGAGGGGAGCGCAGCGCAGAAGCACGGCACATGCGTTAAGATTTCCTCCCACTGAAACGGTCTGGAAAGCCGGTCTCTCTGAGGGATGTGTCACTTGGAAAAATGTTCGCTGATTATGAAACTTTGGCTGAATAGCGCTTGTTCCCGTCTCTAATATGGAGACGCATGACACATCCAGTCTGAGGCAGAATAGCCTCTTCAGCTCAGAAAGCACCTGTAGAGACATTTGATTACGCACCAAGTATATGTGGAGGAGAAGCGGTCGGGTCACGGCAGGTGAAATGTTCCTAGCCTACATGAAGTGAAACTGATTAATTGTAACATTAATATGTTACTGGTCTGGTTGATTAGACCAGTGTTTGAGGTGGAAAGCACACACACACACACACAGATTCAATAAGCGCACGGTGCGCAAACTCCGGCGCGCCGTCAGACTGAAGGCAGAAATGAGCGCTGCCTCCTCCATGATAAAAACTTTTGAGGTTTTATAACAACATTTTTCATTCAAGGCCAAATTAAGATATTAGCTTCTATTTTGGGATGACGTATTAAAGTCGGGTCTGCTCCAGCCAGTGACTCCTCATGAACCTGACCACAACTCATGTTACTGCAGCATTTGTTATTCCAGTCCGCGTGGCAGCGGATCGCAGATTCAGCCACACCATAAAACAGCAATAAGTTTTGTCTGAGGCAAAAGTGAACCTCATGGCTATAGCTTTTCCATCTTTTCCCCATAGACATTTGATTACGCACAAGCCAGCTCAGGTTTACGCAGAGCAGAAGGAAGGAGAAACGTTCCTACTTAAAAAAAAAACGTTAAATTGCATTGTTTATATATATATATATATATATATATATATATATATATATATATATATATATATATATATATATAGCCATGCCCTGATGTGGGGGCTGGGGGTGCATCGACATGGTCGGGACATTGAAGGGGGTGCGCGGCTAAATACGTTTGGGAACCACTGGATTAAGGTGTTGAAAAGACGAACGCACAGCTCTAGGTTCTACAAATGGACACTAGGGGGTGCCAAAAGCAATCAAAACTGCCTAGTTCCCCTTTCAATCTCAAATATGTATACGTCCATACCAAAAATATAATAAAACAAACTCAATTTCAATGAACTCCCAACTGTTTCGAACACAACCAGTAAATTCCGTAAACGCTGCACTAAATATGCTCACAATTCATTTTCCAAAGTATTTCCTAACACATGACCATCTCTTTACAAAAGATGTGCCATCAACTTGATATGAATGATTCTTATTCTTTTCCGATTTGAGATCAGAATTCCAGCTCTATGACACAATTGAATACAAGTTTTGATTATCCCTCCACCACTGCTAAAATATGTCATTTTTGTAAAAAAAATAAATAAAAAAGTAAAAAAAGTAGTGGAGCAACACAAGAGACTTCAGTCTGCATTAGGAGCGGCCCAACTGTGAATTAAAAGTCTTCAAACATGCAAATCCACCCAAGGCTTGTTTGAAATGGGCCAATATTAATTTTCCTGTATTCCCTGTAGCTCTTTGACAGCCCATCTTCAACGCCTTTCTGGGGCTTGTTCTTGCACCAAGAGATTTGAATCACTACCACAGGGAATGCAATGCTTTTCCCAACAGCATATCATTAGACCGAAACTTCTATCATTGTGTGTGAAGTAGCTCAATGCAAGGGAACTGACTATTTCTGATCAAAGAGGATCTTACTTGAACCAGCTCTCGATGCTCCCTTGTCTCAGTCTTTCTACCTCGGAGTAATTTGTTTGTTTGTTTTTCTTTGTGTGTTTTTGAGCGCTGATTGTGTGATTAATCCAAAGTGGCAAGAGAGCCATAAGCTCATGGCACTCTGGTTCATGAATTATTCATATTTTTTCTCAACTTACTAATTTGAGGCTTGTCTTTCATACAGTGTGGGATGAAAATTTGGCTCTGCCTCCCAAATGGTTTATAGAACAGCGAGATGAGCTTTGAGCAAGTTAAAGGTGAAGGCAAATAGAAGCTTTAGTGCTACATTCATTTAGGTAAATGTCTGTAGATATTAGCCCCCGAAAATTATATTTAATCTGAAATGACCACATACAAACTGAAGAAGGCTAGTGATTGCAGAGTATTAAGAAGCTGCATCAAGAAAAATAACTTTTCCCATCTTTCACTATCCAGTCAATTTTTTTCTATTCTAAATTTTATTAAGGAGAACAAAGTATTTAGAAGTGCATTCTCCAGTTATATGTGAAATGAGTGGGACACATCAAGCTAAGGCCTTGAGAGAATTACATACTACAATAATTAGTCCATGATTTATCATTTGCAGGAACTTCCACCACCCCTGCATCTCACCTCCCCAGTATTTCAGCTCTGACCTTGAACTAAAAACTGTCTGCAAAGAGAAACTTTCCAGAAATTGGGTTTTGAATCAATACTTTAAAACTTCTAACCTCTTTACCTAATTATTTTCTCTTTTGCTTAACTCGTCTTAAGCTGTGTGTGTTGGCTGTGGGAGCCCTTTCCTTTAGACTCAGTAGTTGTGTTCAGGATTTGACATTGTTGTTCAGGAATTAATGAGGATGGGTTCAGAGAAAGGTTTACACAGGTTTCTTCTTGAAACATACATTTAATGATAGGTTATTTAAAATGTGAATGGAATAAAGCATTGAAAATGCCCCGAATGCTGTTATTTCACCTGAAAGGATAAAGACAGTTTTGTGTTCACATGCTTGTAAACTGTCACAGCATGAAAAATGCATAGATTCTTATGATTCATTTTACACCGTTAATTATTTCATTTACACCACTTTAATAATGTTTGATGGTTAAATGCGTATTTTAACTCATTAACTGCCAGTCGTTTCTAAACAGAAAGCCCCTGGCTGCCAGCGTTTTTGAGCATTTTTACTGTTTTTTGAAGAGCCACAGAATATTGTGCTCTATGACATGTAAAACTATCAAAAGAAAGAGGAGATTCACTTCTTACTTCAGGAAGAATCAATTTGTTTCTAGCTTTTTCTATTCTTTCACAATTTGTTGCCGAAGTGTGAGCTGCAGAAGCTTCTCCGGTTAGCACCTTGCTTTTTTCACAGCAGAGTTCCTAAACAATCTCCTAATTCATTGATTTTCTGATCACATGACGTGACACACAAACAGTTGAAGATCAGCTTTAGAGGAGTGATATTTACTCTCACAGTGCAGGGGCTTGTTCTCAGGCACGCCCCGTTAAAAAATGCCAGTGGCAACGAGCAGTTGAATTAGCTAAAAAGACCTTTTACAAGGTAATGAAATGTATACTTAGTGTCCCCTTTAAATGAAATGTGAAACTTATTTTGTGAACACATAATCAAAATTACAACAAACTGCCTTGACATTTTGATACTGTATCAGTAAAGTTCTCTTATATGTGTATATATGTGTGTGTGTGTGTGTGTGTGTGTGTGTGTGTGTATATATATATATATATATATATATATATATATATATATATATATATATATATATATATATATTAGTGGTGCGCATAGATTAATTTTTTTAATCTAGATTAATCTCACTGTAATCTTGGAATTAATCTAGATTAATCTAGATTAAAATGGCTCATTCAAATTCTGCCAAAGGCATATGTGTGTGCTACCTAGATAATGAATAAAAGCAAGTCTTTGAGAATGGAGGCGTATTTCTTGTTTCAATAATGCATCACAGACTGATAAAGCAGTTTTACTACGATAACTGATAATGAAAATAAATAATGATCAATAAGTATTTGTGTTTAATAGCTGTTTATTCAGTTCAACAAATTCTGCACTGTAGGTCTACAGAATAGGTCATGATTAACTATTTACAGTCAGTAGTATTTGGTCAATCAGTCCAAGCTCTATTTCTCCTTCTTCCACCAGTCAGTCAAGCAGACCAGCTTGTTCACATTGTCTGGTGACAAACTTGATGTTCTCTTCTGCACAATATGGCCTGCTAAAGAAAAAAGTATATATATATATATATATATATATATATATATATATATATATATATGTATATACACACACACACACACACACACACACACACACACACATACATACATACATACATACAGACATACATACATACATACATACACACACACACAAACTATCTGGCCTGGGGAGGGGGTTAAATTTCTGGGGTGCCCTTCCAATGCCCCCCTTTAGTTTGCATGTAGGATCGCCTCTGGTGAATAGGAGCAAGAGCTGGAAATGATGCCACAGCTCACCTGTATGAGCAGAAGCCAACTGTTGCTGTTGTTGTCTCTGAAAACGGCAAGGGGAGTTATCCTAGCTCAACTTTTCTAAACAAATATAAAAATTTATGAATAAAACGTTTATTATTACAGGTGAATTTGAGTCGAAGCCACATGAACAACGACATGTAGAAACAATGTATCACTTAATCACAGTAAACAGCTGCTAAAAGAGCTAAACTTAGTTGGAAACCGCCCTGTCTGAGAAAGTCATGTCTTGGTTTTCTCACATCCGAGCGCTGCTTCGGCCGCGGACGGTGAAGTGTGGCCCGGGGAAAGCCCGGCTGGAAATGTCGGAGGTAAACAAAACAAAATAAAAAGAATGAAAGTCAGATTTATGGATTAAACTCTGGTGAAAGTACATAAATTATTTACTTGTCCCGCGCGATGAGAAGGGAGAAGTGCTGCTGGTGGCGAAGGTGCGACTGTTAGGCTGCATGGGGAACATTAAACTCCGCGAGCCTGGCGTCTGTCCATACGTACGACGATCCACGCCGAGTATACATCCGCGCCAACCAGGTATCCATCCGCGCAATGTGAAAGTCATCATTGCTTACTTAGTATAGACCCAGATCCCAACCCAACTTTGAGAATAGATTAACGGCGTAATTTTTTTTATCGCGCGATAAGAGTCTGGCTTTGCCGCAGTGCGTTAACGCCGATAACGGCCCACCCTAATATATATATATATATATATATATATATATATATATATACATATATATATATATACACACACACACAAACTCGGGTTGTCCAATATTATCTGCTTACCAACCCTTGCATACCATACACATTTTATACATTTATACATTTAGACAACGGGACAGAAATGGGCTAGTAAACTGTTCAAAAGTAGAATAGTTGAGAAAAAAAGTAAAGAAGGCAGCCAAAGCAATAAATAAAACAATCAGTAATTGCTCTTTGTGCTTAAACAATTATAAAGGGCTGGCATTTTCTTACACTAATTGATGCAGAATTCCTTTGCTTTGGCAAGTTCAGACTGGCATTTGCAGATCCGTGGATGTAGGACAGCGATTATTCCTACTGACAATTCTGCTTTTAAAATAATGATTAATGTGTATTTATTAAACACCCTTGAATAGTCACAATACAACATCACTTTTACACCCACTTAAAATGTGTTTTGGCAAATAACAATCTAATAGATTTTCATAATACTTCCTTTGCAACAAAATAATTAGTCAGAATGAACAAATGCAAGCTGTTTTTAAAAGACAATCTTAACATTTTTCATTTGGTGTGTTAAGATGTATAAACCTACACATCACTCAGTTAATAAGTGAAAACAGCTGTATTCGATTAAACAACGTATACCTCTGCAGTGAAATGAGAATACCTGAAAAGGACATAATTCCTTACTATTCTGCTTGTTGTAGCATTTAAACGCTCCCTTAAGCTAACTCTGTGTCACTCATTCTCTTTGTGTCACGGAGAGACCAATGCTAAATTATTTTTGTCTTACAAATAGATGCAGAAACTGTGTTCTGAATGGGGATTACCTTGGAGCAGCGAGGCTAATAGGAGTGTCTGAACCCACTACTTGTACATTCTCCAGAGTAGCATAAAGTGCAACTTAAAAAGGATTTGAAAATGCTAATTGGATGGCTCTATCTAGCAATGAGCCAATGCTGCTGATGTTGCTGACTGCTTACCAGTGTAAAAACACAAATGCTCGAGTTGCCACCCTTTAGTATAATAAATCAATAGCATTTTCATGAATACTAATTGTGGTGGAAAGGATAGGTGGAGTAGGTGAGAATTTAATCAGATCTTCAGAACGATGCAGCTTTGGTGTTTCGCCCTCTAACCTAAGAGCTTTTTGGGGTGAATTTTTTGAAAATGAAGTGCTAAATCAACTAAACATGTCTGAAATGATACAAACTTGTGTGGAGCTCTTGTTTCATTATGTGATGCCTCATAATCATGTGCCAGATTTTATTACACAGTTTGATATTTCAACCCACACCAACTGACTGTGAGTACAATCTACATGTATGTCTATGTTCAAACTTTTAGTTGTAGATTTAGTAACTAAACTGATGTGCCACATTCCGTGTTTATGTTAGTTATTCTGAGGTTTAGCCTCAATTAATTAAAGTAAAAAAAATATTGTCCTTGATCACATGTTTTTTATTAAAATATACCCATTTTAGCCACAGTTCTAGTGATGTTTTATTTATTTGCATTATAAAATATGTACTAGAAAACTGTTTACAAAGGTAAACAAAAGGAAATGTCACTGGCAACTATTATTTTGGAATTGTGACGTGATTAAAATATTGATAAAGAAAGTAATTTTTTTCAGCTTACAATCTATTATTTGTTTATGTCTTGCTATGGTCTGATCAAAGCAAATTGCTGTCCTCGTGGTGTTCCTTTAAGCTTTTTAAGTGTATTTCTCCTTAAAGAAAAATAAGAAAAAAAAAACTCATCCGGCTTAAAAAAATAACATGAAACTAAAAATGTGTAGAATAAAAAGAAAAATAATATTTCATGGTTCAAATGAAATTTGTCTATAGCTGTGATTGTAACTGAAAATTATACTTCAAAGTTGCTTCCTTTCAATTGCTAAATGTCTTTAGTTTCTGCATATTTTTACTCGAATATAACACAAATATACATGCATGCATTCATGCTGTGTTCCCTTGGATTTAAAACTTCTGTGATCTATGTGCATGTCTCCTGCACAAAGTCAAAGAGAAGATGAACGACATCAGCCGAGAGAGGCAAAAAAAAAAAAATACCTTGATTAAGAAAAAAAATCAGTAAGACGGAAAAAAGTCTAAGCTCTTTAACTAGTGCTCCTTTGCATATAAATGAGAGATTAGTAAGAAACTATATCTTACTGCCTATTCGAATACGTATGCCTTCATAAAGTCAGAGTGTAATTTCCACAAAGGAGATTACAAACGAAGCACAAGGTCAGGAAAAGCCCTTTTTGTTCTCTCATATCATTAGGATGATGATGCTGATGCTGCAAAGAACATGACTCATGCTCACTGGTTCTCCTCAGAGATTATGTTTCTTCAAGTGTGAATTAGAAAATGGTCTAAATGGAACGTGAGTAGGAAAACGTGACCTGTATGGTAATATTAGTATTAAAATCATTGTTGTTAAGTGTTATAGCTGTTGACCAACCTTAAGTATTAACTTTAAGTGAACCTCAGAAAATTGGAATAAGGTGCAGAAGTCCATTTATTTCAGTAATTCAACTTCAAAAGTGAAACTAAAACGAGGCTTGTTACATGCAAAGCCAGATATTTCAAGTCTGTATCTATATAATAAAAAAAAAACGTAGTCATCTCCAAAGCCGAAAGCGTTGCCATTTTGGTGTTAGCGTGTTCCTGGGTTGCCACAGATCTTGAATGGCTTCATCTGGGCTGTTAGCTTCATAAGAAACGTTGCTTGCGCCATCATCTGTGAAGCTGGGAACAGGTTCACAGCACGGAGGCGCAGCTGGTGGTCACATCGCTTTCAAATGAAGATAACAGTCATTAGCGCCAGAGTTTAATTTCAGCCTGTCTTATTTTGAAAGGACACATTCCGGTAACTGACTGCTAGGATCTGGCAACTCAATTGTTAAGCTAACTTTTTAGCAAACAAGCCTTTAGTTTAGTGTAGAGCTGAAACAACTTATCGATTTAATCGATTATAATCGATTATTAAAATAGTTAACAACTTTTTTAGTCATCGATTAGTTGTTTAATAATCATATTTTACCGCATAAAGTCTATTTTTACCACAATCTGACATCGGTTACAATCTGTTAAATTTGCCGCCAGTGTGTGGCAGTAATGAGCCACTGATCTACCAGTGGAGCCGTAGAAGAAGAAATGAGCCAATGAGTGCCCTCGGTTTTCATGACGTATCACGTTACTGACGCTCATCTTGCTGTGAGAGATGGCGGAACAAGAAGAAATACGGAAGAAAAATAGAAGCGACAAAACTGAAGAGAAACCCCGGACTTCACTCTAGATGCCTTGAAAAGACGGGTGACCTGCAAAATATGCAAAAACCATCTAGCATGGCACGGAAGCACGACGTCCCTAAGTGAACATTTGAGACGAAAACATGGGGGGGCTGATGCAGCAGAGGAAGAGCACCGCGGTCAAGTGAGCCGTCATTTGGAAGAGCCAGCCCGGTAAGTAACAGAAAATAAACAAGCTGGACTTAGTGTTTTAGCTGAGTTCGTTATAGTGGATGTTAAACATGTTTTTTGCCGCGTCAGTCTGCGTTGTTCTACTTCTGATTGACTAAATGCAATCGTGAATCTCCTCCGTGTTGTGTATCATGCGCTTGCCAAATTTAGCATGTCTGTTTATAAGAATGTTCTCGTTAAGAGAAAAACGGCACAAACCCATGACTATGTTCCTCATTCAAAAAAGGACAACTCCGCGGAGAAAAATATACAGACGAGCTGTGTCCAGGTGAATATAACGCGGCATAGTTGTACGCTTTCAATTTATAAATACAGGAGAAATTCAGAAAAAGTCATTTTTTACTATTAAAAGGCTGTTTTACTGTCTAACGCTGTAAAACGCCTCACAACACATTTTTATCATGTTTCTTAAACAGTATTACACAAAATAATCATTTTTCACATTTCTGTAGCTAATTTAAACACTCCCGACTCAAAGTAAAAACCTCATGAGCTTCTTACTTAGAGCTTTTTAATAGTAAAAAAAAATTATTTTTTTTCTGAATATCTCCTGTTGCGGGCTATTTTGTAGAACGTAACCCTCGAAATGAATGATCACTGTATATTGTTAATTAATTCAAATAATATAATATTGATTTAGTGTTGTAGTGTGTGTGCTGCTTTATTTTATATGTGTACTTATTTCAGTCTATTTGTGTTTCTTATGCAGAAAAAACAAGCAACGATGGACAACTACATGGGGAACAAGACACTCACCCCCCAGCAATTCATACCACTTACAAACTCTATTCTAAACATGCTGGTAAAAGACATGAGGCCACTACCCATGGTGGAAGGAGCAGGCTTCCAGCTAATGCTAAAAAATTATTCTGGACTGATATTTTGCACTGTTTAGCTCATTTTATACTGCTGACTGTTCATGTGCAATAAAATAGATTGCAGTCAACTGCACACTTTTCTTATATTTTTTTTCTTAACTGAAATGCATCCATCACTTGTATAGGTTAAATAGCTAAACAATAATGAACCGATTAATCGATTAATCGAAAAAATAATCAACAGATTAATCGATTATGAAAATAATCGTTAGTTGCAGCCCTAGTTTAGTGTGGCAAGGTGGAGAAACGAGGGCCCAGGCGAGATTTGATCCCCAGACTCCCGGGTGACAGTCATGCGTGCTAACCGTTCAGCCAAAGGGACATCCCCTTGGCCAAGTAACCAGGGCTCATGATCAATCGGGACACAGTGACAGGACGCTCACACTGCAACATCAGCACCAATTTTCGAAGTACTAAACAACCAAATGAAAGGCAGTCAAACTTTCTTGGATTACCTTTTCAAAACTATTGCTGTGCTGCAGAGGGATTCTGAGTGGTTCTGGTTCAGTTCCGTAGGCCGTCTGCATCCAGAAATGGCCCTGCTGCACAGAAGAAACGCAGACCCTCAGCCTGCTGTTTGTTTATGTGTGTATATGTGTGTGTGACAAGCATGACTGACAGCATAGTGTACACAGATTCTTCAGAAATGAGTTTGTTAACTACATTAATCAACCGATGGCCATTGAAGGGACTTTACGGAGTTTTGAATTTTTATGCTCGCGATTGCCCCCTCAGGCCAAAAGCGTGACGGCAGCTTCAATGGTAGGCTCGTGCACGAGGCGCGCATGCTGTACGTGCACACTCCTTAACGAAAATAACAGCTGAGACAGTCCCGTGTGTGTGTGTGTGGCCCGGAGGACAGAGGACAGGAGAACGCGCAGCTAATTAATTAAATAATTTGGTTCTGTACCTTTCTCTTCAGCACAGCCGACAAAGGTTTAATTTGGGTCAGTCCTCCTGCATGCTCAGATCATGCCCTTCCCTTGCTTGAAAAATTGTTCCAAAATGAAAGTTGAACCCATATCTTTTTTTACCTGTGAATTCAATGCCGTTCGGCGAGTCTCAAATAAAAATTTGGGCATCTTACTGTAAAAAAAATACCATTAATGTAAAAAAGAAACTCTAAATAAACTATGTTCACATCCAGAAACAAACCCAGGTCTTCTGCAAAGGGGGAGAACGCCGTCTTACTGGGTGAGCTATAGCATCAGTGACATATTTTTTATCTGTAATATTGATATCCTTGATGTAACCGGATTACAGGATACAATAAGATAATTAAAAGAAAAAATAAACAAATGGGCCAATAATTAGGTTCGGGGAGAATTGGAGGTTGTTTAAGAATGACTGGAGTCACGGGTATAGCATGAAACGGTTTATATACTAAATTTTAATAATAATGGGAAATATAACACATAAAGATAACACACAAAAACAGATGAAAACAATCGACAATAGTAAAATGGTCGGTATGAGATTTGATCATATGAGTCACAAGTCAGCCGGCGTCAAGTCAAATCCCCACGCTTGGGGTGAAAGTCAGAGTCCGGTGGTGCGATTTTTTCCTACCACACCGTTGAGATTGTTCACAGAAGAGAGCAGTCTGCTCTTCAGTTACTTGAGATGTCCTGGTTCGTTCAGTGGTTAAGGCTCGCCATCTCCCTCGTCAGGAAGAAATCCAGTTCTCGTTCCAAGTGAGTGATCATAGGAGTCGGGATCAAACCCAAGGAAAAAAAAAACCCAGCCAACGCGCTCCAACGGTTCCCTCCTACAGAGGATTGGTTCACTCTGTCGTCTCCACACAAATCGCGTTGGTTCCAAGTTCCTAGCTCTTATTAGAAGGAGTCAAGTCCGCCTCTCCCTCTATCTATGCGGCACCCAAATCAGGGTTCTTCACGGCCTCGACCGTTGTTTTTTTTTTCTCTCTCTCTCTCTCTCTCTAACCGCTCAGTCTTTGCTTTCTGTATCTGCGTGCTGCACAGCCGTTTGTCTCTCCTCTCGCTCAGCTGCGTCGCACGGTTTTATTTCGCGGAGGCGGGACTTATTTCTCTCAGCCAATGAAATTTCAGATTCCCACCTGGACCAATAGTATACAGCTTTCCTCTTCTGTTTCTGTTAGTGATGTTCAAGATTCTTGTTTTAACCGATGTTTAATATTAAACTCGTTATTTTAGTTATTCACCCTTCCAATAATTCATTATGAAATTATCTATTAGTTAATTAGATATCTATTAATTAGTATTGTTAATTTCCTTAATTTATATTTTATATTTTATCTAAATTGAGGATGGATCATATTAGTAAGCCAATTAGTTAATACCTCGTTAAGGTTCTAGCTTCTGGGTTACATCCTCCCCCATTAAATATCATGCACGTCCCTGTGCATTGTTTCTACGGGGTACACAACTTCTTGAGTAAGAGAGTCAATAAAAGCTTTATTAAGTCCTTGGAAAAGGGACCTAACTACGGTCACTAGTGGATTGCCCAATTGAGAGTAAGTTAGTCTTTGAGGAGGCTGACTACTTCGTTCAGATCTCCTGACATACATCTCTGGTTGCACAGTATCATGCTCATCCGTTTCGGTTTGATTCTCAACTGAGACAGGACGAAGTGAGCTCTCTGTTTCCGACAGAGCTGATGAGCTATTCTCTAAGACTTTGGTCTTTTCAGATGTATGTGTCTGATCGTGTATGATGGGTTCAAAACTTACATCACGTTGCTGCGACTTTAGGACACCATCCAATTGAGGTAGGTTTGTGTTAGTTTCATCCCCCGTTTCTACGTCAGGTAAGTATACTTCGTTTTTTTTCATTTTTTCAGGTAAGTATGTTGCTGCTTCTTTCACTCTTTCAGGTAAGAATGTCGCAGTTTCACTCATTCTGTCAGGTAAGAATGTTTCGGTGTTGATGCCTTTGTCAAGTAAGGACAATTCAGCATTTTCATTACCAGCTAAGGTTGGTTCCTTGCGATCCCCTGTGTGTAAGGATAGTGTGTTTTGTTGTTGAATATTATTTACCGGTCCTGAATCTGCTATGAGTTCCCTATTTGGCAAGGTGACCGCTATTTGATAGGATGGTCGGTTTAGCACTTGTGGAAGATCAGAGTAATAAAACTCATCTACCTCTTCGTCAAGTGGCTCATCTGGGTCAGGTTCTAAGGCTGAACTCTGTCTTGTATGAGGTCTGCTAGGTTTCGTAACGCGTTCTGTTTCATTTTCTAATGAAGAGAGAAAACCACAAGGCAGTAAAAGATCTCTGTGGAGTGTTCTGTTGGGTCCTTCTCCGTTCTCTGGTTTTACAGTGTATACTGGCAAGTTTTCCATCTGTTTGAGAACTATATACACTGTTTGCTCCCATTTGTCTGCTAATTTATGCTTTTCTCTTAAGCGAAGATTTTGGACTAAAACACGATCTCCCACACCTAGTGTGGACTCACGAATGTTTCTGTCGAACCGTTCTTTGTTCTTCCTCGCTGTTTTTTGAGAGTTTTTTATGACAATGTCATAACTCTGTTCCAGATGACTCTTCAGTTCTTTAACATACTGAGAATGAGTTATAGAGGGCTTGTTCAAATGCGGTAACCCAAAGGCAATATCTATAGGCAACCGAGGCTGCCTACCGAACATTAGCTCGTAGGGAGAGTATCCCGTCACGTCATTTTTTGTACAATTGTACGAGTGAGTAAGTGGTTTTACAAAATCGCGCCAGTGATGTTTCTCAGTGGCTTGTAAAGTTCCCAACATGCTGAGTAATGTACGATTGTACCGTTCAACGGGGTTGCCACGAGGGTGATAAGGGCTCGTTCTGACTTTACGGATACCAAGTAAAGAACAAAGTTCCTTGATTGTACGTGATTCGAAATCCCGTCCCTGATCACTATGAAGACGCTCAGGAAACCCGTAGTGGACTAAAAAATGTTCCCACAGGTTCTTCGCGACGGTGGTGGCTTTCTGATCTTTGGTTGGGATGGACACTGCATACTTTGTAAAATGGTCTGTAATCACTAAGACATCTTTAGTGTTCTTACTGTCTGGTTCTATGGAGAGAAAATCCATGCAAACTAACTTCATAGGTCTGGTGGTGGTAATACTCACCATTGGAGCAGCTTTGTCAGGGAGGGCCTTCCGACGGATACATCTTTCGCAAGTTTTAACTTTGATTTCGATATCACTAGCCATTCTTGGCCAGTAAAAACGGGACCGAATGAGATCTGTCGTACGTTCAACCCCAAGATGCCCCATATCATCATGTAGGCTTTGCATGACTGTTGAACGTAATGAATCAGGCAAGACTAACTGCAATGATGTCTCTGGTCCTAATTGGCGTCTCCGGTACAGTAAATCATTTTGAAACTCAAACCGTTTCCACTCTCTCAAAAGGTTAAGAACCACCGGGGGTTCTGCAATAGTATCAGTTGGCGGTTTATTGTCAGTCATAAGCAGCTGAATGACTCGGCCAATGGTTGGATCTTTCCTCTGCAAGGAGACAAGGTCAGCATGGTTATACTTGGGCACAGCAAAGAAACTGTCACTATTGTCTTCCAACTGGAATAGGTCTGGAATGGCCGCTGCAGACATGGCAAGTGACTGAACTAAACCACAAGGAGAATCAGTCTCATCCAAGACCATGTGCTTTTGGCATGTTGCCTTCACTGCTTCGGCTTGAAGTTGAAGCTCGACTTCTTTGACAGAGGATAAAAGATGAGATCGGAACTCATCTAGTCGTTGGCATTCCTCAGTGAATTTTGAGTTGTCTTCAGGTTTATCATGCAGCCTCCTAGACAGGCCATCCGCGTCAACGTTCTGTGTACCTGCACGGTATATGATGTCAAAATTATAGGTGGACAACGCAGCTAGCCAACGATAGCTCGTTGCATCGAGTTTTGCCGTTGTTAAGAGGTAAGTTAACGGATTATTATCAGTAATGACAGTGAATGTGTTCCCATACAAATAGTCATGAAACTTATCTGTTATGGCCCACTTTAAGGCTAGAAACTCCAACTTGTGCGCAGGATACCTAGTTTCACTAGAGCTTAAACCGCGACTTGCATAAGCGATTACCTGTGTGACACCGTTTTGCACTTGGTATAGCGCTGCACCGAGTCCGGTCGTACTAGCATCTGTGTGTACTAGATATGGGAGTTTTGCGTCAGCGTAGCCAAGAACTGGCGAAGTGGTAAGTTTTTCAATAATAGTTTGAAAGGACTTCTCACAGTCTTGGCTCCAACGATTCCCAAAGGGTTCTTTGGGGTTCAAGTACTTTGATCTACATGGTGGTGTTTTAAAGTTTTTCCGTTTGGGTGGATAACCAGCCGTGAGAGATGTTAGTGGCTTGACAATATTTGAGTAATCTTTAACGAAGCGTCGGTAATAACCGGTAAATCCTAAGAAAGATTGGAGTTCCTTCAAAGTCTGAGGCTTCGGCCATATTTTGAGTGCTTCCACCTTATCTGGATCGGTTTTTATGCCATCTCGAGATACTATATGTCCAAGATAACGCACAGATGTCTGGAAAAAACGACACTTATCTGGTGATAGCTTGAGTCCGTATTCTCTAAGCCGTTCAAGAACGTGAGAAAGTCTGGTTTCGTGTTCTTCCAAGGAGTTGGAAAAGACGATCAAGTCGTCTAGGAAAACTAACACTTCCTTCAGATTAATGTCCTTCATACACTTTTCCATAACCCGTTGGAAAGTGCTTGGAGCATTTGTTATTCCTTGTGGCATACGGTTAAATTCATAAAACCCAAACGGGCAAACAAAAGCAGTTTTAGGTTTATCCTTTTCACACATCTCTATTTGATAGTAACCTGACTTGAGGTCCATCACAGAAAACCACTGTGATCCAGCGAGAGCAGAAAAGGACTCCTCCAAGTTAGGCAGGGCATATGCGTCGCGAATGGTTTGCAGATTAAGCTTTCTATAGTCTATACATAGACGTACCTCACCATTCTTTTTCCGAACTACCACTATTGGTGAGGCAAATGGAGACTCCGACTCTCTTATTATACCGGTTTCCAAGAGGGCTTCCAAATGTTTTCTCACGGCTTCATAATCATGTGGATGGATCGGCCGAGATTTCTGTTTGAATGGGGTCTCGTCTTTTAAGTTGATGTGATGTCTTATCTGTTGTGTATGACCAAAATCAAGATCGTGGTGCGAAAACACATCGGAGTAAGTGTTAAGTTTGTTGGTGATCCTCCCTTTCCATTCTTCGGACAAGGGCGAAGTACCGAAGTCAAAACTGAGAGGAGGGTTTGAAGGTGAAGTCTGTTGCTGCGAACTACACGCCGCAAGTACTTTCTGATCACTTTTGTCAGGTTCTGGATATGGCATAACACGATCGGCTTTAACTAACTCAGCGATCACACAGTTAGTGGGTAATGTGATGTCATGGTTAGTTTCGTTTCTTAGTACAACAGGTACTTTGTATGGACCATGTGAAGGTAAGGAAATGAGGCAACAGTCTACAATTATACCCCCTGGTAGAGAACCATTGGTGGGTTGTTCAATGAGTGCATAAGGCTCATGCTTGTTTTGGCTGGGTTGCATAAACCCTTCTAGTAACAGTTTTTTATTTGCAGGGAGAACTTCTTGGGTTCTCCCTCGAAGCTTCACCACACCAACTCGTCCATCTTTGCTTTGTTTTTTTCTGACTGCTAAGGCTTTTAGCACGTGTTGGTACCCATAAGAGAGTGCCTTGGAATCAGGTAAGTTATTGGCAGACAATTGCTCATACAAAGGATCGAGTGTGTTTGTGCCAATGAGTAGTGGTGTATCAGAGTTTGAGC
This sequence comes from Nothobranchius furzeri, assembly GCF_043380555.1. Lineage (NCBI taxonomy): Eukaryota > Metazoa > Chordata > Actinopteri > Cyprinodontiformes > Nothobranchiidae > Nothobranchius > Nothobranchius furzeri. The sequence goes on from NC_091749.1 coordinate 39,634,718, forward strand.
TTATATCCGGAACCACTAACGCAAGGGTAGGTAACTCAAGTCCAGACTGATCGAGCTCTTTTGGAAATGTGACACTTATCTCTATGTATCCTAAATAAGGAACTGCTTGACCGTTTGCGCCCTCGACTTCTAACAGATTACTGATGGGTTTAATTGAGAGGTCAGGTAAGTGTTCTTGGTAAAAAGAATTGGCAATGGTGGTTACCTGGGACCCTGAATCCAGTAAACAATTACATTCAACACTGTTAACTGAGACTGTAGCTGTGCATCGCCCACCCACTAATCTTTTGGGAAGTTTTGGCACTGAATGAGCATGAACTGGCTTGCAAAAAAGTCTCTCTGTCCTTTCCTTAGAGGGACTTGGTTCTACTTTAGCACCTATCTGTCCCACGATAGGAGCTTCTACCGGTTTAAAGGAGGAGACTGAGCAATTGGCTTTGACATCTCCCACTCGCGCTGCTTCTGTCTAAGAGCAAGTCTTTTAGTTGCAACTAGTGCTGGATTTGGCTCGTTGCTACAGCTAGAAGCTATGTGCCCATCTTCTCCGCACTTAAAACAGTATCCAGGCTTTGGTCTGGGCACCACTGCTGTTATCTGCTGAATCTGTTTGGGCTCATCTGGAATTTTAGTCCCCACACGGGGTTTTGACTCTTTTTGAGTTTTCTTTGCCTTTTTATCTGTGTTGTTAACCTTAAGCTGTGCAATTTGGCTCCTGAGCTCAGCGATTTGTTTGCGTAAGTCATCACAGTTATCATCTATTTCCAGTTCACAAGTGTTTTTACTCTGAGAGCATGTTGTTTGCACATTTGAATACACTCTAGTTCGTTGTGCCCCTAAGTGTTGTTTCATGCGTGCTGCTTTAGTAGCCTGTTTGTCTTCTTCAGTGCGCAGTTTGAGGAGAAGTGCTGTAAAATGAGGCGGGTTGTCTTTCTTTTGTTCGAGTTGCAGGTTTGAAATCAGCGAGCTGTCCCAACAGCCTCTGCAAAACTGCTTGAGCAGCTGCTGGTCGGCGTCACTGGAGGAAATTCCATTCCTCTGAATAACTAGGTTTAACAAGGTGTATAACCTCTGAAAGTAATCGGAAGGTTTTTCACCACTGTCCTGGTTTGTGTTTAAGAAGCGAGCAAAGAGCTCGTCGCCGTCTTCGACAGCTGCGTAAGCTGAATCGAGATGTTCAAGGTACGTTTCCGGGTCGGATTTTGGACTAAGAGCTTTAACGATGCTCGCTGCTGGGGCTGACAGACTCTCCACGATTCTTCGTACAATTTGGGACTGGGTGAGTGAAGGATCATTTATGCATAACACTACACTACTACGCCAAGTATCATAGTCAGTTTCAAAAGAAGGGTGTGGAACTCGCCCTGAGAACGGTTTTAGTCTGTATTGTGAACTAGGCGGAGGGATAACCTCACTGCTTTTAACAATGTGTTCCACAATAACTCGCTGAACCTCAGGTGTGTTTAAAAGATTTGGTGGAATGCAAGGGTTTTGTTTTCCAGTCTCTGTAGGTGGACAATTGTCCTTTGAGTTGTTCATATAGTTAACTTCTGGTGTTAAAGGCAGGGAATATGTAACTTGGTCACTATGGAGCATTGGCTCTAGTTCAGTGACTGGTTCAGATGCATGGGTATCCCTTCCTAAAGATTCCCCAATTTTTGCCAGTTCCTCCATTAGAAGGTCTTTAAATGATTGATTGCTACGCGCAGCTATGTCCCTGAGCTCTGACAGATAGGCATCAGTGGCAGATGTGCTAGTTTCTAGACTGTACGCGCTGGCTAGGTCTTGAATATGAAAGAAAACATCTGGGTTCCTAGTACAAGGTTTGTCATAGGGTAAACATTGTTTCTTTAATTCCTTAACAGTGGCTTCATGTTGAAACTCCACAATAATCTGATCACAGTTTGGTAACTTAATGCGCCTGTTAACTGGTCCGAATCCTTCCATAAACCCAAAGACTTCGTTATCAAGGTCTGTATCAGTTAACCCACTGATTAAAACAGCATTTGAAACTTTGACCTTTTCTGTTTTCACAACTTCCATTTTAAAACACTCAAAAGTACCAATAATGCCAAAATGGCAAACCACTGTGACCTCCAGGCACTCTTATGATGTCAGTCAATGGTTAGCTAAGGTAACAACTCTACAATTCTCCTGGCTGGCTCGCCAAGTTTTATGTAACCGGATTACAGGATACAATAAGATAATTAAAAGAAAAAATAAACAAATGGGCCAATAATTAGGTTCGGGGAGAATTGGAGGTTGTTTAAGAATGACTGGAGTCACGGGTATAGCATGAAACGGTTTATATACTAAATTTTAATAATAATGGGAAATATAACACATAAAGATAACACACAAAAACAGATGAAAACAATCGACAATAGTAAAATGGTCGGTATGAGATTTGATCATATGAGTCACAAGTCAGCCGGCGTCAAGTCAAATCCCCACGCTTGGGGTGAAAGTCAGAGTCCGGTGGTGCGATTTTTTCCTACCACACCGTTGAGATTGTTCACAGAAGAGAGCAGTCTGCTCTTCAGTTACTTGAGATGTCCTGGTTCGTTCAGTGGTTAAGGCTCGCCATCTCCCTCGTCAGGAAGAAATCCAGTTCTCGTTCCAAGTGAGTGATCATAGGAGTCGGGATCAAACCCAAGGAAAAAAAAACCCAGCCAACGCGCTCCAACGGTTCCCTCCTACAGAGGATTGGTTCACTCTGTCGTCTCCACACAAATTGCGTTGGTTCCAAGTTCCTAGCTCTTATTAGAAGGAGTCAAGTCCGCCTCTCCCTCTATCTATGCGGCACCCAAATCAGGGTTCTTCACGGCCTCGACCGTTGTTTTTTTTTTCTCTCTCTCTCTCTCTCTCTAACCGCTCAGTCTTTGCTTTCTGTATCTGCGTGCTGCACAGCCGTTTGTCTCTCCTCTCGCTCAGCTGCGTCGCACGGTTTTATTTCGCGGAGGCGGGACTTATTTCTCTCAGCCAATGAAATTTCAGATTCCCACCTGGACCAATAGTATACAGCTTTCCTCTTCTGTTTCTGTTAGTGATGTTCAAGATTCTTGTTTTAACCGATGTTTAATATTAAACTCGTTATTTTAGTTATTCACCCTTCCAATAATTCATTATGAAATTATCTATTAGTTAATTAGATATCTATTAATTAGTATTGTTAATTTCCTTAATTTATATTTTATATTTTATCTAAATTGAGGATGGATCATATTAGTAAGCCAATTAGTTAATACCTCGTTAAGGTTCTAGCTTCTGGGTTACATCGATGATAGCTGAAACAACGTTCAAAGAATGGTTCGGAACGAAAATGGCTATTTTGTTGCTTATTTGCAGGAAATATCTAGGAGAAAGTAGCTATGGGTCCTCAGAAATGTAGCTAGGTTCATCACTAAGCATTAGGAACAGCGACAAAGTGGCAATGCCTCTCTCTCTGCTGCTAAAGCTAAAGATAGCAAATGCTACGGGCTATGCCTGAGCGTGAACACGCATGAAGCAGCCTGCTCGACCCGAGCAGCTCTCTTTTTCTGTGATTTTACAGAAAAACAGGCAATCACAGTAAAAATGCCAGGGCTCATTCTACAGGACCAGGGCATTGCAGGAGAATGTATGAAGAAGAAATTTATTATTTCTATACATTTTTTGGCTGTCAAACTTCCATAATGCCCCTTTAAATTACGTAATTTGTCAAATAAACACTGCTTTTAAACACCACCATCTCGAGTAGCTTCCTAAATGTACATTACATTGCTGTCGTGCTCCTAGCAAGTTTCAGCCCCAGCTCTGTTAGCACAGCCCTGATGAAAAGGGACTTGGGCCACTGATTACACCTTTTACAATGCCAAGCCCTTTTGTATAATTAATGCATATGCACAGGCACACAAGCTAGTGTGTAACATCTGTGATTATTATTGCTTACAGCTTATGAAAAATCTCAGACAGTTGGCTTTTTGTGAAAAGGTTCAATGTTCTAGGCTCAAAGTAACCCTGACCCTCACCCACACTCTAATCAACTAATTAATCAAAAACACCTGCAAAGGGTTCCTGAGCATTTAGATAGTCTCTTAGTCTAAGTTATTATTGAAATTAATGGACTTGTGCATCATATTCTAACTTTTCAAGTTGAATCTCTTAGGGTGTAAAAATCAAAATGTGTCATTATTTTTTGTTTATGATTTGTTATTATCAGAGAAAATCCAGATATGGCCCGTTAGCTATTTTCTTTCTATCTTTTTCTGGCATAAAACAACATGATAAGATCTACAATCTAAATATTTGTCTTCAGAGTGTAAAACTCTGGGTTGTGAACCAACTCAAAGTTTGTTTTGAGTAAAGGAAACAGTCCGTTGAGGTTTGTGCCGTTTTCATTGGTTGTGGCCCTTTTCATGACAAACTAGAGACGTTATGCCACGTGGATCAGTATCTTTAAAGATCGCAATGACAATTTTCATCTAAAATATATATTTATTCAATAATGGGACTTTCTCTGGCATTTTTGGAAAAAAAATCAGCAACTTGAAGAAAGAGCAAAAACTAGATATCTCTTAAATACATAGACTTCAAACACTTTTGCACAGTGAGCAAGCATTGTCTCTTTGTCAGTGCAATGGCATGCACAAATAAACTGAATGGACATTTTGCAGCCATCAGTCCCATGGTTCAGTGCCGTTCCCTTCACACAATTACCTACTGCATCTTAAATTAACAATCTTCTCTACACCAACTGTCTCAAGGAAAGTCTCTGAAAAGTTCCCTTTCCAATTATTAGCAAGAAAGTGGTTAAAAGCTCCAGTAATACGCCACCACTGTGTTTTCATTACAATTTGAATGGATATTACTTATCTGTATCTAATCTTTCAGGTTTTCAGAAGTCTTTACATAAAATGAAATAATCCCCAAAGCCTGCTCAATTACAGGTAATTACACTTTAATTCATCCAAAAGGTGACTTGACAGAATACATTTTGAATTTTGGTAAGTGAAAAAGGGCCTTCTATTATGGAGATAATGTGTGAGAAGAAAATTCTTGATTATAACTGTTCAGTTTGAGGATCTGTGTGCAATGAGAAAAAAAATGCTAACTGTGAGCATTGAAGACTTTTAGAGTGTTCATATTTCTCTCTTTTAGGTCCAATATCATGCAAAATCCACTTCTTTGAGCTTTTGACCATGCTTTATTGTTATTGACTCATGAAAAACACCCCAAAGTGGTTTTAGGCTTCATGCATGCATTTTTCTGTGTCAGCTGCAAATCTGCCTTTTGTCCAGTGGCTGCAGACAGCTGTATTGGGTTGTTGCAGCTCCTCAACATGCAGGTAGGCTTGAGTTCGAATCTCCCCTGGACTGTGAACACTAATGCCCAGTGTCTTCATGTAGCTAGCACAGTTGTGACGATTTTCTTTCTTTCTTTCTTTCTTTCTTTCTTTCTTTCTTTCTTTCTTTCTTTCTTTCTTTCTTTCTTTCTTTCTTTCTTTCTTTCTTTCTTTCTTTCTTTCTTTCTTTCTTTCTTTCTTTCTTTCTTTCTTTCTTTCTTTCTTTCTTTCTTTCTTTCTTTCCAGTCAGTACAGTATATATTTTAGGACATCCTGAGGTCTCAGGTGTCAAACACCAGACAATAGAGAAAAAACAAAAATCATGTTTCATTAAAAAATCGTCAAGACATCTGATTAAATTGCATTAGACAAATACATCTCATGAAAAAGTCTGTCAAACTAAAAAATCTCAGGAAAAGTATGTCAGACTAAACAGTGTCATGCTGAAGGATCTCAGAAAATAGACTGTCACACTAAAAAGTCTCAGGAAAATGTTGATCAGACAAGAAGTTCTCGGGAATAAGTTTGTCAGACTAAAAGGTCTCAGGAAAGTGTCAGACAAGAAGGTCTCAGGAAAAAAGTTTGTAAGACTAAAAGGTCTCAGGAAAAACTCTGTCTGACTAGAAGGTCTCAGGAAAAATTATGTCAGACTAAAAGGTTTCAGGAAAATGTCTCTTAGACTAAATAATCTCAACAAAATGTCTATTGGACTAAAATGTTACAAGAAAATGTCTGTCAGATTAAAGGTCACAGGAAAATATCCATCCAACTAAAAGGTCTCAGGAAAATGTCCATCAGACAAAAAGGTCTTCAGGAAAAAGTCTGTCAAACTAAAAGGTCTCAGAAAAAAGCCTGTCAAAATTAAGTCTCTGGGAAAAGTGTATAAGACTAGAAAATCTCAGGAAAAAATCTGTCAGACTTAAAAGATCCATGGAAAAAGTCTGTCAGACTAAAAAGGTCTCAGGAAAAACTCCCATCAGACAAAAAGACGTATTACACACTTTTTCCTGAGTCTTTTTTGTCTCACAGAATTTTCCTGAGAACTTTGCACCTGACAGACATTTTTCCTGAAATGTACTTGCCTGAAATACTTGATCCTGAAACCTTATTTTTCTGATGTTATTTAGTCATAAGTCTGTTGGCTTTTTGAATGAAACCTGATGTTCTTAATCTATAGTTTGGTGTGTGACACCTGAGACCTGAGGATGTCCTAAAATGTGCACTGCAAGCCTGCATTTTAAATAATGCCTCGAACCCAACAATGGAATTTTTTCTGCAAGAGCAACAAGATCTTTGCCCACTCTTTCAGAGGACAAGTTTAAGGGCTGAGCAGGGCATGGTGTTGAATCTGCTGCAACCATGAACCTATAGTTTCAGGGGTCTGCTGCTGTGTACTATGTTGAAATTCACACAGGAGAAGGTGGTAAATGGCCTGTAGTTGTTTAGCACCTTCTTAGGGTTCTACAACCCTCCAAGGCGCTTCAACACAATCAGTCATTCACCCATTCACACACACATTCACACGCTGGTGGGGGTGAGTTATGATGTAGCCACAGCTTACCTGGGGCACACTGCCAGAGGCCTGCCAAACACTGGCGCCACCAGTCACTCTGACCACCACCTGCAGGCAAGGGGGGTTAAGGTAAAAAAATAAAATAACTTCATAAAATAAAATAATAATTTCATAAAAACATAACATCTCAATAGAGCCAAAGGTACTATTTTATCTTACATTGTGCCTACGGTTGCTCTGGAAGGTGTGAAAGAAATAGGTCCTTTAATAGTGTTTTCTTCCTGATCCTTTGTGATGAAGATTATATTATTAATACATTTATATTTCAAAACATTCCTTATGCTCTAGTCCTCTATTTTACAGATTTGCTTAGCTTTATGATTATTTTGTTTTGCTATTTTTAATATTTTCTAATTCTAAATTCATGCCCTGATTCAATTACAGGGTATCTGCAGGTCCTTAAAAAGTCTTAAATTAGCTTTTCCAAATTTAAGGCCTTAAAAATCCTTAAAAATGACAAATAATCCTTAAATAGAGTTTCCAAAGGTCTTAAATTACCAAAGACCCAATAAACAAGATTCTTTTATTTCTATAAAATTTTCATGAATTTCTAGTTAGTGTTCAGCGTTTTTTGTGTATGATGTTGGCATAAGCGAAACCAAACACATTCGGTTGGTTGTGAAAGGGGGCTATTTTTAGATGAGCACACTAGTGGGAGTTTGTGCCATGGGGAAGTGCAACATTAATGGTATCTGGATGGCTAATCCCACGTTCGTGACGTGGTTAGCACCGGTTCCAGGCATCAGCTGGAAATTATAGCTTAAATTTAATTTTGAAAAATAGCTTAAATGTGGTCCAAGTGGCCTTAAAAAGGTCTCAAAAAGTCTTAAATGTGGCTCCCTTAAACCTGCAGATAACCTGAATTAGATCCATCCATTGTCTGAACCCACTTTGTCCACGTAGGGTCGCAGGGGGGCTGGTGCCTATCTCCAATGGTCAATGGGCAATCAAGCGGGGTACACCCTGGACAGAGAGCCAGGTCATCACAGGGCAACACAGAGACGCACGGGACAAACAATCACACACACACACTCACACTTAAGGACAATTTAGACAGACCAATTAACCTAACAGTCATGTGTTTGGACTGTGAGAGGAAGCCGGAGTCCCAGGAGAGAACCCACGCATGCACAGGGAGAACATGCAAACTCCATGCAGAAAGATCCCAGGCCGAGAAGCGAACTCAGGACCTTCTTGATGCAAAGCAACAGCTCTAACCACTGCGTCACTGTGCAGCCCTTCAATTAGATCAACACATTTCTTTGACATTAAAACTCCAGCCAATCGTCTAGTGTGATTGAAATGAAAATTTATTTGGACACATTTCTGTTTCCAAATTTTAAATAAAAAAGTACCACGTTTAACTTTTTTTTCCAGTAAGAAAACAGCAATCACAGCTAATAGTCAGTTTTTCACTCCAGTGTTGTAGCCTACTGGGAGTAGGGTCTCAGTCATTACGAGACACCACAGAGAAGGCAATAACAGGTGAGAATCAAACTGTTCTACAACCTATTTCAACACACTGTGTTTAAAGAAAGCTAGTCTTGACAAGAATCCTTTTCAGATTGCCGCGGTGGACATGGATGAGTACTACACCAGCAGCAGGGTTTCTACTGTGTGTACAGATTTATTACGGACTACAGAGGTTAATCAACAATCCCACTCTGCTTTCTGTCTTTCATCTCAGCCCTCTGTTGAGAGCCCAGGCCTCATCTGGAGGGAATATTGGCAGAGTGTTTGTTCCTTGATTGGCTTGCTGGAGCAATCTATACAGATGTGTCTGTTTTGCCCATCTGGATCAAATTTCTGGAAGGGCCAAGACAGACTGAAGCCATCAGATCTCTCTCTAAATGGCCTCAGGGTCCAGGGAATTGCTGTCTCACAATGGGTGTGCTCATTGATTCTCACTAAGGTGTTGACTCTTGATGAAACAATCAAAGGTTTCTATCAGTGCTTTTACGAGCTGTCCGGTTTTGATATCTTATTTTTAACCAGATGTGGCAATGGATGTAACAACTCTAACGGGAATTGCAGTTGCAAAGGAAAGGAGCTCGTCATTTCTTGTAGTGTCTTAGGAATATTTGACCTACAGCCATGATAAAATCCAGTTTTAGGCTCTTACAATTGTATTTAGAAAAGGCATTGACGTAGCTTCTGGTCTTGAGACTTCAAATTTGGTAATGACCATCAGAGCTGGAATAATACTACTGTTAGTCGAATATACAGTGTACCATTAAATTGAAACAAATACACTAACATATTGTTTGACAAAAGCTCAGCGACAGTTCTGGAACTTTTTTGCTTCACTTCTCTTGTTCTCATTCTCATTCTCTATTCACTTGTCAACCATCATTTTATGAATATTAAGTCAACATTAACAGTCATGTAGTGTTTAGTCAGCTTTCCTATTACTCAAATTCTCCTTTAATGTTCTTTTTATTTTCCATATTTTGTTGGTGCCCATTTTTTGCATACCTAATCCTACTAAAACCACTAAAATATCAAATGTTTTGCTATGTAGAGAAATGTATTTTAGAATATTTAGTGTTTTTAACATTTTTATTTGTATCTTACAAATATATCCGTTTAAAAGATGCATTTGAAATTTTGTAATTTGACATTGCTTTTACAAACCTAATTTCTTTTTGCAAAATATAAGCTGCAAACAATATTTGAACTTTGATTATGGGTTGTTTTATTGTTTTTACCACTTTACGCAAGACCAGGGGTGGACTGAGATGATAATTCAGCCCTGGAATATCTCTCTGTTTGCTCGGACGTATGCATTAGCAGTTGGAGCGGGGCTGTTGGGAAAAAACTCAAACATATTGTACTCTGTTGTTTCTTTGACCTGCATGCCTCTGTATTTGAGCTGTTTGTGTCCTTTCTACTCCACCATGACACCACGGAAACACCACAACTAACAGGATTTCCCCTCCATCTCACAGTGAGACTCCAGATCTTCTATATGCTAAATTCAGTCAGACTATTTATTAAGACACTAAAAGTCACAATGGAACTCATGTCCACAAATTTGCTGGTCTGAAAATAGAATTTCACGGATAAGTGAATGTGTATTCTTGTTGAACTTGCATTGGTGAAAAGATTATGATGGCTATTAAGGTTTTGACTTCACCAGCCACAGTTTGAGGGGTACCCCAAGGCTATTTTTAATAGACAATTGGCCATTCTGTAGTGTTAACTCTTACACACACAGGCTTAAGGTCTTTGCAGCACAACTCTCCATTTCTCATCCAGTATTGTCATTCATTAAAGGCTGACACCAGTTCCTAGTACTGCTTTCTTTTTGGATCTCTACCCATGACTGTTGAGTCTTTTTTTAATTGGAAGTCATGACTGGAAGTATTTATCAGTTTCACACAGCAAAGCAAGGCACATCTTCAAGACCTATCTTCAAGATATGCCAGCAGTTGTCAGAACGTTTTTTTTTAAATGTAAACAGATGTGATTTGTTTTTTACTATTTTGCAAAATTTCCAAAATGCAATGCAGCCAGATGTCAAACATGCAAACGTCACGTACATACAACTTTTTTTGCTTTCTAAGGACGTTTAACCACATTACCAAATTTATAACATTTAAATAGACATAAGGTGAGCATGTATGTTATAGGCTTAGGTAAACTGGATATTAAACATGAAAGTATGAGTATTTGTATTCTACGTCATGTACGATGCCTGGCATGGTTTTTGAAGTCATACATGTAGCAATAATATGAATATAAATAATGATAAAAATCCATGAGCACAACTTTCTGCAGAAATCACATGGAGGCTTTTATATAATCTTGTCTGCAGTATTTTCAGACACAAAAAGTGGGTGTTTAAGGCTTTTAGAGGAAGCCTTGGTATTAAGCCTTGACCTATACGTTACTGCGACCTCTACAAATGCAATAACCTAAATGATACAGATTTGGAATATAAGGTCGGGGTTAGAGAAGCTGACCAAGCTGCAATTTCTCTTTAATCCGTCATAGTTATTGCTGTGGCTGTTGCATGATAGTTCATGTTCTCTCATCACCCTCTTCACTGACCTTCATGTTTCATTTAGTCAGCCAGCTTTTTTCTTACAGTTTATAAATGCAATATATTGTCCTGCAATTTATTTAAATGGAGACTTTGAGGTTATCAATTTGAACAAGATGCATAAGCCTTGGCTATTTAAAGACATCCATGAGCGTGGTAACAGCTACAACTCTAAAATACTTTAAAAGTTATAGATTCAACACATGCTATTGCCAATGAAATGTTCCTTAAGCTAATATTGGGTTTCCCACACGCCTTTTTCGTACCTGCATGAAACCAATCAGGTTGCTTGCAGGTTCCTTTTCCCATGAACATTTTATTTTTTAAATGTTTAACATAACATCAATTTTGGACTGTTTGGATTTGGGCTTTATTAAAATCTGGAGCAGATAGATGTATTTAAGTCCTTTATTTACAAAAAAAAAAAAGTCTTTACACCTTCTTCAACAGTGCCCTGTCTCATTGACCAACATCCGTTGCTGTGAGTATGTCACATTGTTCATTGTCCAGTAGCATGTAGAGATCATTTGAAAGACAATGGTAGAACCCGCCCCACAGCTGACAACCATCAATGGAGCTTTACCAGACTAAATTATATATGTCTTTAAGTAAGTAAGTAAGTAAGTAAAACTTTATTAATATAGCACTTTTCACAGATAAAATCACAAAGTGCTTCACAGCATACATAAAAAGGCTAAACAGGACAGGAGCACAAAAGCTTGTCTAAATAAAAGTGTCTTCAGCTGCTTTTTAAAAGAATCAACAGAGTTGGCCACCCGAAGAAACAGGGGCAGGAAAGTCTGGGAGCTACAGCTTGAAAGGACAGGTCCCCTCTAGTTGTAAATTTAGCCTGGCTTGTCAGGCTGTGTCTACTGTAGTGCTGTACAGATTGTAGCACTGTGGCCTTGTAGCGAGAAGGTTTAACACCCAGCTGTTAGCTTGCTGAGTCAAGTTAGCATGTTTTCACCAACTATGCATGGGTTTTCTTGGGGTATGAAGGCTTCCTCCCACAGACCAAACACCTGCAATTTAGGTTACCTGTTATTTAGCTCAGACCACAAGGAAAACTAATAATAATTAAGTTGAGTTAATGTATTAGCTTTTGTTGAGACAAAATTGTCATGGGAAAATAATAAAAAAGTGTAATTCTGGAAGAATTTAAAATAAATAATAAATTTATTTTAATATAAATTGTTAATGAATGTATTTATTTTATCAAATATATAATTATTTTACATGTTAGATTTACACATATCCAATAATAAAGAATAACTTAACATGCCAACATTAGCTGTACTGAGGCATACTTAGTTTTAGCATTTTTATTTCTCACCAGTAAACATCCAGGGAGCAGACATTGAGGTGGTAGGTACCTTAAAGTACCTGGGTGTTCACCTCATCAGTAAATGAACTGGTCCAACAACACAGATGCTACAAATACCAAAGCTGCCTTCAGCTCCTGAGGAGGCTGAGGTCCTTCTGAGTTAATTCCCATCTGCTAAAATCTTTTCATCACTCTGTTGTTGGCTCTGTTATCCACTGCGCTGTGGTCTGCTGGGGTGTAGGCAGCTCTGACCAACACAGGAAGAGACTGAAAAAGCTAGTTAGAAAAGCTAGCTCGGTTCTGGGCTGCCCACTGGATTCAGTTGAGGAGATGTGTGAAAAGAGGATGCTGGTAATGATGACCTCCATCTTGGAAAACCCCTCCCACTCACTGCATTCCACAGCTCCTTCATTAGCAGACAGAGACATCCCAGATGAAAAAGAGAATGCTACCGTAGATCATTCATCCCCTCTGCAGTAAGAGTGTACAACTCATCACTTTAACTGGTACTGGCATTATCCTGGTACACAATAACATCAATGATATATTCAGTATGTGTTCAATATTGTGCATCAACAGATGTACATTAGTATATCTGTGTCCCTTATGCTGCATAGTTCTGTAAACTCAAAGTTTCATTTTATTAGTTGTTAAAGAAGTTGAAGGTTACAATAATAGCTTGTTACCTTTGTGTGTTTATCTGTAATCTTATTATTTTTAATCCTCCTTTTCTCTAAGTGCTATAGCAAGTGAATTTCCCCACTGTGCGATCAATAAATTCTATTCTATTCTATTCTATCATACAGTTGCAGGTTTGTCACCCATCTGGGGCCTTTCTGTGAGGATTTTGCATGTGCTTTCACGGCCTGTGTAGGCTTTCTCACATTGAAATCATGCACATTGATTGGCCCTTGGTTTGAAGCTATGTGAGTTTGAATGGTTGTCTCCATGTGGCCCTGTGATAGACCCCACCTTTTACCTGTTGGCCACTGGAGATAGGCGCCAGCTCGATTCCGCATGTCCATAGAAAAATAGAGTGAAAATGTAACATTTATATTTTATGCATGCATATTGCTATTTCAGACCATCAAACATGCCTTTTTGTGTCAAGGGAAATGGCGTAGGGAACAGTCTTAGGGTTATTCATTTTTGGGCATCATTTGACTACAGTTGACAGAGGGTTATGCTTCAGTCGATGCTGTACTTTAACTGGTTTTCAATCTTGGCTTCTCTTCTGTTAAACATGCATTTCGGTAATGGCCTCTAACATGTACAAGGCTACAGGGTCTGTTGGGCTGGAAGAAATCCAAACTGATTTCTCCTACATTCAATAGGAAGGAACTGAATTAATCTTCTTGGAGCAGACCATTTTTAATTTCTACTAATATTATCTTCACACACAGCCCTTGAACGTTCAGATGGTTCTCTTTTCGTCTGTATCTTTGTGCAGAATTCTCTTTTCCTGTCTGATGCGCATGGTGTCTCTGTGACTGATTTCTGCTGAACATTCACTCTGTTCCACTTTGTGCACACAGGCTTCCCTGACTGGAAAGGAAATATTCTCAAAGCCACGAAAAAAGCAAATGCGATTGGGAACCTTTTTTCTTGGTATTGGTGTGACACTAATTTACTTCCCCTCACACTTCCAAGGCAATTAGCTTTGAAGCTTCTCAGAAACTATTCTTGCACGAGACGATAGCTTGAACGGCAAGTTAGAATTTAAGCCGGCCCATTGGGCGACAGCTGATAAACATATCAAATGAGGTTACAGTGAGAAATAGAAACCTAAAAGAAAATAAAATGACTTTGTTATACTGGGTGCCTTGCCCTTCAGTACTGGCAATGGGGCTGCATGGAAATTATTAACTTGATGATCAAATGTGTTTTCCAAACAGTATGCAGTAGGATGCATATGACTTTAAAGGCTGTGCTTGTAAAATGATGCCATGTACGTAATCCTTCATTGGGGTTTTTAATGTTAGCACACTGTAGTTTATAGAAGGAAACACAACACTCTGAATATGTTGATGCCTAATTTTTTGGTAGTTTCCACTCAAATCGATTTAAAGAAACATCAAAAACAAAATAAAAACACAATCAAGTACAATCAAATTGGGCTACGTTTAAAGAAGCTCTTCTAGTCTTTCGTTCACATGATTTCAAAGAAGTTTATTAAGGTCCCGTTAGTCATCATCACACACTTAGGCCAATGAGAAGGTATTTTTACATAAAGACCATTGGTGGCTCAGGGCTTAGGAGTTTGCCCTGCAGTCAGTGGGTTGCCGATACAAACCCCAGCTTCATCCATGTCAGTCGTTGTTACCTTGAGCAAGACACTTGATCCACCGTACCTGCTAGTTGTGGTCATAGGGACTAGTGACATTGGCTTTGTGGTTGTCTTGTTTCTGTCAGTGAGCTCCAAGGCAGCCATGGCTACAGTCATCACCAGCGAGTGAATGGGTGAATGACTGGGTGAAGTATAAAGTGCTTTGGAGTCATCTGACTTAGAAAATCACCATACCATTTACCACAGTTGCTTTGCAAGCAAGGGGGTTGTATGCTAAACACACAACTGATGCCTTTCTGAATAAAGAACCCCACCATGCAGTGACCTCTGATGACTGCTTCTTATAAATCCTGAACAAGAGCAAGCAGACAACAATTCCCCTGGACATTTTTATACACTTACCCCCAAATTCCACTACCTCTGCTCCGCTGCGCTCCGCTCCGACACGAACGCCGGAGCAAAATCGGTCCTGTTCTAGTCAATCAGAGCAATTCCACTACTGCGGCCGTGCTCCGGCAGTGCGGCGCCATGCGCCGCCCTCTGTTCCGGCGTCCGGCAAAAATAGAATCGATCCTATTTTTGCCGGACGCCGGAGCACCTCCGCAGTAAATGGACAGAAATCACAAATGCCCAACAGGAAAAGGAGCGAGCACAACTTCCGTTTTTCACAATAAATCGATAAACAAAAGGCGTTTTTTGTTTCATATGTACAGGTTTAACAACTTTTAACAACTATCAGTGGCGGCTGAAGTTTAAATGCACAAAATTAAGCCATAATTTAATAATAATAATCACACTTTGTTGATCCAAACACTGCTGATCTCTCAACACAAATGACAGGCAGATTAAACAGTTCATTTTGATGCTTCTCCCACACAACGGGTGTTTGGATCTAACTTCCGCGTTTATTGCTCGGACTGTATCGCAAGATCTCGAAAATCCCGCGCATGCTTGTTTGCCCACCTCAGGTCTCCGCACCGGAGCGGAGCCGTTGTAGAGCGGGTACCAGTAAAAATTGAGTTCGGAAGCGAACGGCTGTGGAAGGCGGGGGCGGACCGGAGCGGAGGTAGTGGAATTTGGGGGTTAGACATTTTATTAAGAATGTATCATTAACATAGGGTTTATTGAGTTGTGCGTTTCAGACCCACTGACCATCTATTAGGGAAATGACTGCTACCTCTTGAGCCACAGCTGCACCAATATTTCCCCCACAGCTTATCAAAGGAAAACTACCTATTCACCAATGGTAGATGGATCTCAATTTGCAATATCATTTAGAAGAAACACAGCAAGTTTCAAAAGTATTGAGAAAAAAGGAACAGATATGTTGTGGCAAGTCAAGGCCTCAGTGGTGCCATGGTCATCAGTGCACTTGAGGCTGTCACCCCAACACTGGGAGTGTTGATCCAGTAGATCCCAGAAACAATCTGAGATCTCTGCCCAAGAGAGCAGTTTTCTTGGAACAGCAAAGAACAGAATTTCTCAGGCCTAGTGTCATGTCCCTTGTGGTGCTTGTCCCCTCAGACTTATCATTCCTGTTATTCACTTTACTTCCTATTAATGTTTTCAGTCTTTCCAATCAACAGCCTCTTTGGTGTTTTATTTCTTGTCTATGTTTTAATTTTCCCTGCCCTTGCTCCCTGGCTCATTTTATGTTGTTTGCTCTGTTTACAATAGTATTAATATGTTTTTTTTCCTGTTTTCAGTCATTGCTAAACTAGTTTAATTGCTTTAGGTCTTTGGTTCTAGTGTCAGTAGTTATCATGAGTTGTTTTTTATGGTTTCTTCTTTGTCCTCCTTTTATTTTAGTGCCTGTGTTGTCTCTCTCTCTTAATTAAACTCACCTGTAGCAGATCATGTACACCTGTTCCCTGTTTCATCATCACTGCCTCAGTATACTTAAACCAAGTTCAGTCCTCCACTCATTGTTGGTTACTTGTATCCCTGTGTCTTGCATTCTGTTCCTGCCCCAAACAAGCTGTACATTGAGGACTTTTTGCCTTTACCTTCTCAGCAGCCTAGTGGTGAGGTGTCTGCCCTGGCACTGGGAGAGTGGGGTTCAAATCCTTGTTGGTTCATACCTAAGACCTTAAAAAGTGAGCCCAATGCCTCCCTCCTTGACAGTCAGCTTTAAGGGGTTGTATTGGGGTTAAATCACTTAATAGTTCCTGAGCACAGACACTGCTGCAGCTCACTGGGACAGATGTGTAGATGTAATTTTATAATAAGACTTGAAATTGATCGGTCTTGAAAGTCCTCATGGCTGTGGAGGGCAGCAGCCCCTAGAACAGCTTCACCAAATGATCTCATTTTAATTTACCATTTTGGAAATAGATTCCAAACACATTAGAATCAGAATAAAACAACTACAATCTCCATCCACCCAACATCTAAACCCCTTCATAGTCACTAGGGTCATGGTGAGCTGGGGCATTTGTTCAGCAGTCACTGGGCAAGAGGCGGGAGCATACTCTTTAAATGTTGTCAGTTTGTCACAGGTCCACACAGAGACTAACAACCAGTTACTTACCCACTCACACCTAAGGACCATTTAGAGTCTGCAATCAACCTGACATTCTCTGGAGAAAACTCAGCCATGCATGGGGAGAACATGCTAACTCTGTGCAGAAAGGCTTCAAACTATCTTACTGTGAGGCAACAAAACAACCACCTGATCAATGCAGCACCAATTCTGAAGTCTTGGAAGTGTTAAACCAACTGAGAATAAGCCAAACCTGGACATTCCTTAAATCTGCAAACTGTTACAAGTATAAATGTTAAATAGTTTATATAAAGAAGCTTTAAGTCTGTTTTTTTTTTTTTATTATTGACCATTTCCCAACTGTGTCCCTTCTGGGGTTTTGGTAAATGTTTCGAAATGCCACAATGACCCTGAATGTATTGTTGTTGTTGTGTGTTATGGGGAGTTTTGTCATTTATAAGGACACACAATGCTAAATAGGCCAGACAAACTATTCATCAACATGACAGACTCCCACGAAGCATGTTCTGTTTCTCCTTAGTTCCTCTAACTTCACCAGCCCTTTGGTTTATTAAAGAACGAGGAAAAATAAGATAAAAGGAACACACAATATTTACAAGAGATAACATATTCTCTAATTAGATGAAATCCAGAATTTTTAGCTAGGGGAGGCTTTCCAAATAAATTCCAGCCCCATTTCATGATTATGTACCTGGTTCTGTTGCCAGGTTCCTGTAGGCATTTATCTGCACAGATAAAAAAACACAACTCTCCAGATGTTACCACCTTGTAGGCAAATGAAGCATACACATATTTAAAACATTTATTGCAGTAGCTTTATACCTGTATAGTAGTAACATGGATTAACTGTTTCAGTATGCGATGTCAAACACCCTCACAACTAACAAACATACTGCGATAAGCAAACCACTCCATCCCACTAAACATCTTTTAATATTGTGACAGAAATATGAAAGTGCTTTACAAATCAAATAACTCCTTAAGAACAACTTAACTTCAATAGTCCGTCCCTCCAAAAACATTGTAAGAAAAATAAGACACAAAATTAACTGTTTAAGGTATATCTTGTAGCATGCTGATCCATGGTGTGTTTGCCTCCCATGCTTAAAAAACCAGTCTTTTAGGACCGGCATGATCACAAAGAAATTATCTTTCATGGATGGCCCACAATCTGTACATGCCTTTGTGTTTTTCCTCAGATTGACTTTTGCACTTTTACACCTGCCGTGATTATGTCTCAGAAATGGGCAGGTATTCAACGCATAAGGCATTTGATCATCAGATGGGAGTTACTTTATAGCCAACATGTTCTTATCATTTGAAATTAGCACAGTTCGGTATTTTGACGAAGGATCATGAAGGCACAGTGAATTGAATTGTTACCCTAACCCGTGTTTAATTATGAATGGGAAATAAATCTGTGGGAACGTTACATACAATATGTATATTTATATACATATGTCAGTAAATTGTAGGTTCTACTGAGAAATTGCACTCAGTGAAATCACAATTTGAATAAAATCTATACAGTAGTAAGATCAACCTTAGATAAAACATTTAGCCATTTACAAATATATTGCTATTGTACTAAACACTTTCAAAATTGGTTTATAGTGGAGAGTCTTGAGAGCTTTCCATTTTTATAATGCACATATTGAGCATTGACATCCTTCATACAGCTTTTTTCTAGTTTTTGCTTTTTTTAACAAAAAAGAAAAGTTTGCTTTTATGATTTTGCAGTGCTAGAAGGAAATTATTATGGATTATGGGCAACAGTGCTTAAAATTCAGGGTGACGTTGTTTCAAAATCAACCATTCTCTAAAATAATTAGGTAAATGCTTTTTTGTATGATATTCTAAATAATTTTCCAGTTGAAATCCCAAATCCAGATGAACCATCATGATGACAACAGCCACAAACCCTTCTACCTGCCGTGGATATTACAGATACATGATTGTGGTTAATAAGTCTTATTTACAAACACGGAGACAATGACAGAATAAACAGGTGTCTACAAACAGTGTTATCAGAACACTTTCTGAAATGTAGTAAATTTTCTTTGACTGTGTCGATTAATATAGTCCAGAACAACTCAATAATAATCACACCACAAATATTGGTATATATTGGTCAGCCAGCATTTTTTCTTCTTTTTTCAGTTTTATGCAAGTCCTTCCTCCTCATGTCCATTTCGTACAGGAAGTGGACAGGAAATGCCGTTTAACACTGAAGAAATCCACAGAGGATCACACAAAAAGGATTTTCTGTAGAGCAGTGACAAAGCATAAGCACTTTTTGTTTTCCTGGCCTACACAGTACATGTGGCTATTACACCGCAGAGAAGCATCAACTTAAGAGGAAAGAGATGAGACAAGAAGTACGACAATGGAGCTCAGGTACACCACCTCTTTACTCTGTCCGGATGTGAGGGCTCCTAACGGAACAGAAGCAGAGTCCATCTTATAGCTGCTGGTCCTTTGGGCTGTCTGGGCATGAGGATGACTGGCAGGACTTCAGACTCACTAAAGGAATATCAGCAATGCCACTGTTCCCGAAGTGTCCCTCACCGCTGCCAAACTGCTTCCTGTCGCCAAAATGCTCCGACCGTCCGGTCTCATTTTTCCAGGTTCTGGACAGAGTATGTCCATTAAGAAGTTTGTCCTTTGGACCCCATTCCCGCTGAGACCCATAGCTGGACATGGGCGACTTGGGCTGCTGATATGTTCCTAAAGTGGGAGGCATCCAACAGTTGTCCGAATGTCCCAGGACAAGGCACTCCTGTGTGCACATCTCTGTAGCTTCCACGAGGCCACGTGGTCCCAGGGGGCCATCTGAAATGGAACAAAATAAGTTTACATTAGGATCTGTTTTAAATCGAGTTAGATCAGTGATATTAAAATCTAGAGTTGTTAAGGGTCACCATCTTGCATGTTTAGATGCTTTTCTGTTCCAACACAACTTTTTTTAGCTGGTACTGGCATTATCTTGTTACAAAATTTCATCAATGCGATATTCAGTATGTGTTCAATACTTGTTCAATTTCGGATGTACATACAGTGTGTCCGTGTCCCTTATGCTGCATAGTTCTGGAAACACGTTTCCTTTTTTATTAGTTTTTTTTAGTGGTTGAAGGTCGTCTATACCTGTAATCTTACTCCTTCCTTTTTTCTAAGTGTATGTGCTGCTGTAATGAGTGAATTTCCCCACTGTGGGATTAATAGTCTATTCTATTCTATCATAATCCATAAATTATGAACAGTTTTTGCAGTTTTTGAAAACATGTTGAACAGATAAATCAACAATGAATCAGGTCCATTTGAGCAAGGAAACAACTAAATCATGCTTTTTAGCAGCCTTCTAAATCCCACATAGGACAGTACTGCTTTGCACATTTCAACTTAAGTGCATACTTAATATGAATGCAGGGAAGTCGGTCATTCTTCTGCCTGTACATACATTCAATAACAATAATGAACTCATGACAGTTTGCATGCAGTGTGCAACACTTACGATTGCACAAAGCTCTACGCAGAGTGATAATGCATAGTCAAGAGAAAACCAGATAATTTTCTCAAACGAGGAAGAAGATGACCGAGCAGACATCTGGGGAGCTGTTAAGAAAGACCGATAGTGGAACGAGAAAGAGGCTGCGATCATGTGCTGCATAGAGCACGGGAACCAGTTACAGACCTGCCATTTATGTGACATATTGCCTTTTTTTCCCTTTGTATTGTTAGATAAATGGCCTTATTGAATGCATCACTTTCATGATCTCACAGATTGCATTTCATGAAATGTTTAATTCTAAAAATACTAGAAAAATTATGGCAAAATATGTTTTATGCATCTAAGTATAGATTTGCATGCAGGAATTCACAGTTATTGTGTATATAAAAAAATCTAATTATAAATATTTGATGTCTGCAGTTTACTTCACTTTCACCAAATACCAGCTAGTGATTATCAAGGACCCTTTATTCTGTGCCTTTTCCTCCTTGTAATAAACATAACCATTTGCATGTTGACTGGTACAATCAGTGGCCCCAGTGGGCAGTGCAGGATCATTTGAATCAGCCATTTTCTCTCATTAATCTCTACATACTGTCTGGATGAGAAAATCCACAGACAAAGCCTGATTGAAATAGCACTTGATGTATTGAACACAAGGGGTACAAAATCTATACATGAACACCAAAACATTTTAATAGTGTCCTACAAACAAGCAAATGAGCACGGAAATCCATATAGAGTAGGCTGTCTGGAAAATGATTTAATTGGATCCTCTAGTGTTGTAGTAGGCTTGTAATGTAACAATCAAATCTGGTAAATTAATCAAATATAAACAAGGATATTATTCATTGAAACCTGACATTTCTACAGTTAAAATTAAGCGAAATATTTGAAATGCAGCAACATTTCAAATTCATTATGACATATAAGAGAGGAACAGTTTTTTTTTTATTACAATTAGGTTATAAGAACAACTCAAGTATTGGTTTTCACAAAGTTGGCTGAATCATTCTGATTTAACCCTTTTTTTCTGTACAACCACAAGTAGTTCATCAGTTCCACAGGCTTTCATTGGCATATTAGGTTTGTAGAAGCAGTCAATATTTGCAATGTCTGACTTTTCTTTGAAGATCACCCTAGACATTTAAACAAACTGCAATTGTATCAAAAAGATTTTGCTCTGCAGGTTGGTCAAGCCACGCCCAATTGTATTCTCCGCAGGTTTATCGTTATAGCGATCACAGTGGTTTGGTGGCGGGTTGATGCAACAGAACAACAAAGATGGCCACAGTTCATTTGAAACATCGTTGGCAACAGCTTTTGATGAAACTTGTGCTTTTCTTTGAGTCAAGAGCAGATAGAGGTTCTTAAGTCCTTTTTTTATTTAGGAAAAAAAAAGTATTTGCATCTTCAACAGTGTATGGAGAGCTGCCCCGTTGACTGCCATTCATAGTGGTGAGTACATCACCTTGTTTGTTGTCCAAGAGCATACGGAGAGTTTGACAGACAACTTTAGACTCCAATCCACTACTGAACTCTCTTTATGGGTCATAGCCAGAATATATATATATATATATATATATTACTACTGGTATGGTCAGTGCTTGGAGTTTATTCGAATCTGCAGTTTTTTGTTTTCTTCAGGAGGATTGATCACATTTAAACTTTAATGATTGATTGAGGCATTTATGTGAATTTGCCCCATCCCAGAGGAGCAAGTAGGCTGTGTCTGCCCAAAGACACTTTGACATGTGGCATGGGTAGCCTGGGATTGAAGTCAGATTATTTGTCTTTCAGTACTATTCATTAAATTAGGTCATCTTGGGGATTCGCGCAAGCTGCCCCTATTAAAACTGAGGCAGCAATCTTTGTGACAATTAGTATTTTTATCATTTTAAATTTTTTAGAAACAGTCTTTTGTTTGAGCCAAACTTCACAGCTGATTGTATTCTTTCCTTTCAGCAAACAAAACAAATTCAGCCCACCACACTTCACTCACTCTCTTTTCACTAGCTTTGTACAAGAACAATACAAAGAAATGCAGCATTTAGCTCGCTGAAAATGTAGTTTGCCTGTTTAATTCAAAGGAAGCCATTGGAGGTTGTATCTTCTGAAATTCTGCTTCCTCCCTTTGACAGATTTCTTTTTAGCTGTGCAAGAAGCTCAGGCTGCAATTTAACTATTTTAAAATAGTACCTCTATATTTACAACTTTCTTGTTTTATTTTTATAAATGTTCATGTTGTGGCATTGCCTGAGATTTTCCCTGTATGCAAACGGTTTCCCTTTGAAACTATTCTTGTCTGTTAGCTGAGAAAAATCACCAACATTTACAAAATGTGATTATTTTTCTCATTACATCACAATATTTATCTCTATTAAAAATCACTCATCAGGCACATTGATTACACTTGATGTCAGTTGTAGGGTTTCATGTTTTGCTTTCTGCATTTGCAGTTTCATTAACTGTAATGCAGCTGCACATTCAAATTCATTAATTGTGAATCAGTCACTGTTGGAAGCCATGTGACTTGGAAAAGCCCCAAAGAAGTCAAGTGACGTCCTGCAACTTGGAAGAGCTGTGGACAGATGATAAGCACAAACACGCCATGACACTACAACTGGAGATAAGAGGCTGCTGGGCATGAACTCCATTGTGCTCTGGCTTGACAAACAAACATATGAAACAGCTTTCCGTTGGGCCTAGGAGAAAAACACAAGAAAAATAAATAGCTGACTTCTGTCTCGGACGTTTGAGGTGTTTTCAGTAAAACTGGAACTGTTTATGATTATGCTTACATTATCATAAGGATGAGGCACATTTGTTGCAAAGATTTCTGTACATTCTGATGACAGACACAAGTACAGGATATTTATACATCCATCCATTTCAAGAGTTTAGCAGTTTTGTTATTAAATATGTATTTCTTACTACTTTAATGTTTTTGAAGGTTGTTACTTCCATAAGTTGTACATTCAATTCAATTCAAGTTTATTTATATAGCGCCAAATCACGACAAGAGCCGTCTCAAGGCACTTCACATAATAAACATTCCAATTCAGGTCAGTTCATCAAGCCAATCCGAAATAATGTTTCCTATATAAGGAACCCAGCAAATTGCATCAAGTCACTGACTAGTGTCAGTGACTATACAGCAATTCTCATACTAAGCAAGCATGCAGCGACAGTGGAGAGGAAAACTCCCTTTTAGCAGGAAGAAACCTCCAGAGAATCCTGGCTCAGTATAAGCAGCCATCCACCACGACTCACTGGGGATCGAGAAAACAGAGCAGACACACACACACACGCACGCACGCACGCACACACACACACACACACACACACACACACACACACACACACACACACACACAAAGACAAGTAATGTGTCTATAGTTATATTGTGATGTCTTAGTAAATATTCTATTTGGTGAAAGATAAACTTTATTGTATTTATCTTAGTGGATCTATATCCAACCACTAATCTAGTGTGACAACATTGAATGGCGCATGACCCCGAGCTTTCCAGAAGGAAACATGGTACCCCCAAAGATGCTAGAACCGTGCCCTATGTACTTTAGACCCGGTTTATATGGTTATGTTACAAAGCCACCAATATTCTTCAACAATTGGGCATCATTTTATTAATGTTCAACAAAATTTCAATGGATGTTTCTAGAGATTAAAGGTAAAACTGCATACTGCCACTTTAAGCAATCTGTGTCAACGCTAAAAGAAAAGGAAAACAACTCAGTCAGGCCACAATTCTTATTTTTGTGGTCAAGGTTCTACAATTTTTATAAAATATATATTTCCTTATTTTCTGCCTCAGCAATGCCTGTTGCTAATACAGAAATGATTCTATACACACACACACACACACACGAACACACACACACACACACACACACACACACACACACACACACACACACAGCCAGTGGCTGGTTTTTGGTGCAGAGCCCCTGAGTGCTTTAAATAACATTGAGGCACAGGTGTTGAGGAATGTAAGGGATTCAGAAGTGTGTCAGATGGTGCTGACTTTTGCTTACAGCACTGTGCAAATAATGCAGATGTCCACAAAGACAGACACACTGAAGACAAAGAAACCATTAGATTGCCTCCTGATGCAGTGCCATTAGGATATGCTGGAGGCTAGCCTTTTTTTTTTTCATGGCTTTCACCGAATTAAAAAGAGAGCCATGAGGAATAGCTGTTTAATGATGGACACTTTAGCACCCAAGCAGGATTTACAAGCCTCTCTTTCTGTCCTCCTACTCAGCATCAACAGATCACAAAGGTTAGAGGAGGAGAAAACCATGCTCACTGCTGACCAGAGGTTGTTTGCAACTAGAAGGGAGTATTCTTGTTTTAGTCTTCTGGCTATTCCTAATTAGATAACATTTGGCTAATTAATTGGATGCACACTATCAGTGCTGATGTGCCGGTCCCACACCAGCAAAAGCCTTCTGAATGACAAGAATGGGTGGGGGTGTGGGAGTGATCGAGTGTGGGGGATTTTGTGTCCAGAGGGCTTGTTTATTTATCCATGCTGTTAAGCGTGCCCAGATGTTGTTGTTTGGGGATAAATGAGGCTTTGTTTTGGCCCAGCGTCGAAGGCTTAAAAATTCCATACCGGCATCTCCAGCTGCTGCTCCAAAAGTCCACCTGATATGTCTGGCAGATTAATTTGGTGTGCCTTAAATCTGTGTGGATATTTCCTCTGACCTTTTGATCCTCCTCAACAAAACCTAAAGAAAATGCACAGCCAACTCACTTCTGTGTACACCGGGCTCCATAATGATACACCGTAATATGACTACAGCCTGAAGATCGGCCTTACGCCAGCAGTGAATGTAACGCAAATAGCTCGGGGAAATGTGCAAGTGCTCTATGGTAGTTGGTGTCCAACAAGGCATTGAATTACAATACTATACAGCTTTGTAAAAAAAAAAATAATAAAATAAAAATGAAAACAGACCCTGTGATCTACAGTAAAGGCTATCTGGGGTTGGATAGATATAATAGTGAGCGAAGCAGAACAGAGCAACACGCTGGATGCATTCTCCAGAGAATAGCAGTCTCACTGATGGATCCTTTCTAGTGCTCCCTTTGAGGCCAGGCAGCAGCTTCTCATGAGATGAGATGAAGGGCAGGGGGGAGTCGAAACAGAAAATAAAGACAAATCTTGAATTTGAGAGAAAGGTGTTTTGGGAAGAGAATTGAGTAAAACGGAGAAGAAAAGAGGAGCATAAACGAGGAAAAACAGAAATCTCAAAGCTCGTTAAGGACAGACATTTGCATAATTTCCATGATCACTGATAATTCTTATTGGCTTAGACCTCACTCACCACTGTTCTCAGATCAATTTGTAATTCTAATATTCTGCTAAATGTTCTCTCTTGGAACCACTTTTTCTTTCAAGGTTAAGAGAAAATATTGTGGATAAGGAAATGAGCATCTTAAAACCTTGTGTTCCTTGACAGCTTAAGAAATAGTTTTTTTCATAATTTTTGTTAAAAAATTATGAATCACAGCAATGAAGGAAAAAATAAGGACAGTCTGGATCTTTATTCCAACATGTTGCAAGATGATGTATTTCTGAGTAATACCTGAATGGTTTGTTGCCCAAATATCATAAAGCAGTTTGAATGTGCATGTGGTCTAAAATCATTCTGATCATCTCTGAGTAGAATTTTCATTTATTTATTTGTTTTTTTATTTAAATCTTTTTGTACACCTTATCATGCCTATTCAGTTGTCTGCTGCTCAATTACACCTTTGGCATAATCTTTGGACTAATTTTAAAAATGCTCAGATCAAATCGGTCATGGGTGGTTCTGTAGGTTGAATGCTTTGCAGTCATGTTTCTGGTTTTATTGTATTTCTGGTACTTCCGGTTTTATTTTTTGTATTCACTTCCTGTCTCATTACGAGGCTCCTCACTAATCAGCCTTATGTCTTGCACCTGTGTCCTGGCTTCTCCATTTATGCTTCTTTGCAAACAGATTCCTTTGCCAGTTTGTCTTCTTCAGTTGAGTAAAGTGAACCTCCTCAGTAACACTTTGTGAGAGTGTATTTAGTTAGTTTTGGACTTGTTCAATTGTGCTGTACTGCCAGGAATCCCTTCTGTTTATTAAACAGTGTGAGCTATGCCTTTGAATCCTCTTTTGTGCTTTGATAGTACAAACTGGCCAGTAATCGACTCAGCAGGCTCTGACTCAGTTTTGGGGGCCCTGGGGGCTCAGGGGAAGAGGCTCCTCCAACAGAAACAACAGATGAGCCTACTGCGCCAGGAGATGGGGCAACTCAATGCTCAACATGATCACTTTGCTACCTCAGTCAGTGATCAACATAGCTACCTGGTGGAGAAGGTGCAGCGGCTCCGGACCTCTTCAACCCAGCCTCCAGAGAAGGACTACTTGCAGCAGCCCCAGAGTATTGAGGTGACTCCTGGAACACACTTTGCATCCCCTGGCCTATCTGTTCATCTTGCTCGTCCTGAGAGGTTTTCTGGGGGACTCTGGTGATTGTCAAGCATTTTTGACTCAGTGTAGCCTCCACTTTGAACTGCAGCCCTTCTCTTTCCCCACAGAGAGAGCCAAGATTACCTTTCTCATCTCCCATATTTCGGGCAGAGCCGAGGCGTGGGCCACGAGCGAGTGGGAGCGCAACTCGGACATTTGTAAGTCACTTGATCTTTTTACAAAGCGTTTCACACAGATTTTTCAGTACACCAGGCCAGGAAGAGAGGCAGCCAGAGCTCTGTCAGCTGCAGCAGAAGAGGAAGTGTGTCGCAGATTATCCTATTGAATTTCGTACTTTGGCAGCTGCATGCGACTGGAATCAATCAGCACTTTTTGATGCCTTTTTGAGTGGTCTTTCTAGTGAACTCAAGGATCTGTTAGCCCCTCTGGATCTGCCGGAGGATTTGGACTCACTCATCGATCTAGTGATCAAGATTGACAAGAGACTCACAGACCGACAAAGAGAGAGGTGTTTCACCTTCCCTTCTCCTCCGAACTGATGGAGGCGATACGCTGCTAATAGTGGCCCCAGTTGGTGTGCGTCTGCCCCTGAATCTTCTCTTAATGTGTCCTCTGCTTCACCACCTTCATCGGAAGAGCCCATGGAGATTGACAGAGCCCACCTATCACCTGAGGAACGCCAGCACCGCTTTCGGAAGGGCTCTGCCTGTATTGTGGCCAGTCGGGTCACCCAAGTCAGCGACTGTCCAGTAAATAAGAAGGGACCGCTAAGGAAGTTTTCATTGGTGAGTTGCACCTCCTTTTCTAATGACTTCCAACGTGCAAGCCCCACTGTTCAGCTCTCCACTCCTGAAAAGACTGTTGAGCTGGTGGTGCTTATTGACTCTGGTGCAGATGCTAACTTGATGGATGCTCAATTTGCAAGACAATTAGACTTAGAGTTTTTGCCTCTTGAAAGGCCCCTGCAGGCTGTCGCCTTGAATGGGCATCCGTTGTGCTCTGTGTCTAGTCAAACCCCACCTGTTAAAGTGACTTTCGCTGATAACCATTCTGAAATGATTAAGTTTTTCCTGTCTGATTTTCCTCAACACCCGGTTATTTTGGGTTATCCCTGGCTTGTTTGGCGCAATCCTAACTAAGATTGGTCCTCGGGTTCTATTTTACCTTGGAACTGCGATTGTTTACAGTCTACTCGAGGTAGTGCCCCTCCTTCCCAGGTTCTAGGGGTTCAACCAGACCATGATTCTGACTTCCCAGATCTGTCTAGGGTTCCCTTTTGTTACCATGACCATAAGGAGGTTTTTAGCAAGTCACGGGCTACCTCTTTGCCCCTGCATCGTCCTTATGACTGTGCCATTTACTTGCTGCCAGGAACCACGCCCCCTAAGGGTCGCCTGTACCCGTTGTCCTTACCTGAACGGCAGGCCATGAGGGATTACATTGACGCGGCTCTCCGGACAGGCATAATTCGTGAATCTTCGTCCCCTGCTGGGGCAGGTTTTTTCTTTGTGGCTAAAAAGGACAACATTTTACGTCCGTGCATCAATTACTGGGGTCTCAATGACGTCACCATCAAGAACAGGTACCCCCTCCCTCTGGTCTCTTCAGCTTTTGAACTCTTACAAGGTGCTAAGGTTTTTACTAAGTTGGATTTAAGGAATGCTTATCATCTTGAGAGTGTGAGGGAGGGGGGTGATTGGAAGACTGCCTTTAATACGCCCAGTGGGCATTATCAGTACCTGGTGATGCCTTTTATGCTCTCTAATGCTCCTGCGGTTTTTCAGGCTTTGATTAATGATGTACTTCGGGATATGCTCAATGATTTTGTTTTCGTGTAGCTTGATGATATTCTGATTTTCTCCCCTGATATGCAGTCCCATATCCAGCATGTGCGGAGGGTTCTTCAACACCTTCTCCAACGCCAGCTCTATGTGAAGGCGGAGAAGTGTCTTCCACGAGTCTTCCGTTCATTTCCTTGGGCTTGTTGTGAGGCAGGGGGAGATCCAGATGGATCCGTCAAAGGTGGAGGCGGTCAAGAATTGGCCGGTCCCTACCTCGAGGAAAGAGGTGCAGAGGTTTTTAGGTTTTGCAAACTCTTACCGACGGTTTATTAGGGGTTTCAGTAGCATTGCTGCTCCTTTGCACGCTCTGACCTCCCCAAGAGTCAGGTTTCTGTGGTCCTCTAAGGCAGACAAGGCCTTTCTGAGTCTTAAGGACAGTTTCATTTCAGCTCCGATTCTGGTAATGCCTGACACCCAGTTCCAGTTTATTTTTGAGGTGGATGCCTCTGATGGGGGAGTGGGGGCAGTTCTCTCACGGCACTCCAAGGTGGATCACCTCATTCACCCCTGTGCATTCCTGTCACGCAAGCTATCTGCCGCTGAGAGAAACTACGACATTGGGGATCGTAAGCTGTTGGCCATTAAAGTGGCCTTGAAGGAATGGCGCCACTGGCTCGAGGGGTCCAAGCTGCCATTCATTGTGTGGACCGACCACAAAAATTTAGAGTACCTGAGACGGGCCAAGAGGTTGAATCCTCGTCAAGCCAGGTGGGCTTTGTTTTTTTACTCGTTTTAACTTTACTGTGTCTTATCGACCCGGTTTGAAAAATGTGAAGCCTGATGCTCTGTCCCGCCTGCCTAACACAGTTTCTTCTGTTCCCGAGGTCCCAGCACCTGTCCTCCCCTTGTCTTGTGTGGTTGGAGCAGTGACCTGGTCTGTGGAGGAGCAGGTAAAGCAGGCAGCTGCTTCTGTTCAGGCCCCTGACGGTTGTCCTCCGAACCGGCTTTTTGTTCCCCCTAACCAGAGGTCTCAGATCATTCACTAGGCCCATGCTTCCCGTTATTCGTGACATCCAGGGGTCAAAAGAACAGTGTTTGTAATTCAGCAATGGTTCTGGTGGCCATCTATGAGACGTGATGTCGCTGAGTACAATGGGGCAAAAAAGTATTTAGTCAGCCACCGATTGTGCAAGTTCTCCCACTTAAAATGATGACAGAGGTCAGTAATTTTCATCATAGGTACACTTCAACTGTGAGAGACAGAATGTGAAAAATAATCCATGAATTCACATGGCAGGATTTTTAAAGAATTTATTTGTAAATCAGGGTGGAAAATAAGTATTTGGTCAATAACAAAAATTCAACTCAATACTTTGTAACATAACCTTTGTTGGCAATAACAGAGGTCAAACGATTACTATAGGTCTTTACCAGGTTTGCACACACAGTGTCTGGTATTTTGGCCCATTCCTCCATGCAGATCTTCTCGAGAGCAGTGATGTTTTGGGGCTGTTGCCGAGCAACACAGACTTTCAACTCCCCCCACAGATTTTCTATGGGGTTGAGGTCTGGAGACTGGCTAGGCCACTCCAGGACTTTCAAATGCTTCTTACGGAGCCACTCCTTTGTTGCCCGGGCGGTGTGTTTGGGATCATTATCGTGTTGGAAGACCCAGCAACGTTTCATCTTCAAAGCTTTCACTGGTGGAAGGAGGTTTTGGCTCAGAATCTCACAATACATGGCCCCATTCATTCTGTCCTTAACACGGATCAGTCGTCCTGTCCCCTTAGCAGAAAAACAGCCCCAAAGCATGATGTTCCCACCCCCATGCTTCACAGTAGGTATGGTGTTCTTGGGATGCAACTCAGTATTCTTCTTCCTCCAAACACGACGAGTTGAGTTTATACCAAAAAGTTCTACTTTGGTTTCATCTGACCACATGACATTCTCCCAATCCTCTGCTGTCTCATCCATGTGCTCTCTGGCAAACTTCAGACGGGCCTGCACATGCACTGGCTTCAGCAGCGGAACACATCTGGCACTGCAGGATTTGATTCCCTGCCGTTGTAGTGTGTTACTGATGGTGACCTTTGTTACTGTGGTCCCAGCTCTCTGCAGGTCATTCACCAGGTCCCCCTGTGTGGTTCTGGGATTCTTGCTCACCGGTCTCATGATCATTTTGACCCCACGGGATGAGATCTTGCTTGGAGCCCCAGATCGAAGGAGATTATCAGTGGTCTTGTATGTCTTCCATTTTCTGATAATTGCTCCCACAGTTGATTTTTTCACACCAAGCTGCTTGCCTATTGTAGATTCACTCTTCCCAGTCTGGTGCAGGTCTACAATTCTTTTCCTGGTGCCCTTCAAAAGCTCTTTGGTCTTGGCCATAGTGGAGTCTGACTGTTTGAGGCTGTGGACAGGTGTCTTTTATACAGATAATGTGTTCAAACAGGTGCCATTAATACAGGTAACGAGTGCAGGACAGAAAAGCTTCTTAAAGAAGACGTTACAGGTCTGTGAGAGCCAGAGATTTTCCTTGTTTGAAGTGACCAAATACTTATTTTCCACCCTGATTTACAAAAAAATTCTTTAAAAATCCTGCCATGTGAATTCATGGATTTTTTTTCGCATTCTGTCTCTCACAGTTGAAGTGTACCTATGATGAAAATTACTGACCTCTGTCATCATTTTAAGTGGGAGAACTTGCACAATCGGTGGCTGACTAAATACTGTTTTGCCCCACTGTATGTGGCAGCCTGTCCTGTATGTGCTTGGCACAAGAGCTCCCACACATGTCCTTCGGTCCTACTTTTCCCTCTCCCCATTCCCTCTCGGCCCTGGTCACATATCTCTCTGGATTTTTTTTCCGGGCTACCTGATTCTGAAGGTAATGCCACTATTCTCACTGTAGTCGACAGGTTTTGTAAGATGGTGCACTTCATTCCCCTTTCTAAATTACCCACGGCCAAGATGACCGCAGAGGTATTGTCTCAGGTTTTTAGGATCCATGGTTTCCCGGTTGACATTGTTTCGGGTCGTGGCCCTCAATTAATTTCTCGTGTTTGGAAGGCCTTTTGTTCCCTGTTGGGGTCTTCTGTCAGTCTCTCTTCAGGTTACCATCCCCAGAGTAACGGGCAGGCTGAGAGGCTAAATCAGGAACTTGGAACTGGTCTACGCATCCTTGCCGCTGAGTGCCCCTCAACGTGGTGTAAGCACCTGGTGTGGGTGGAGTTTGCCCACAACCCCTTGACAACCGCTTCTACGGGTCTTTCCCCATTTCACTGTGTGTATGGTTATCAACCGCCTCTGTTTCCAGCTCTAGAAGGGGAGGTCAGCATCCCGTCTGCCCATGCCCTTGTTCGGCGTTGTCGTAGGACCTGAGTTAAGGCACGTCGCACCCTCCTGAGACAATCTACGTCCTACGAGTTGGCTGCTGATCATCTCAGGGTCTCTGCTCCGGCCTACAGGGTGGGACAGTGTGGCTTTCTACTCGGGACCTTGCCCTCCGTACAGACTCTCGTAAGTTGTCAAAGAGATTTATTGGGACATTTCTTATGTCAAAGGTCATTAACCCTGTGGCTATTAGACTCAAGCTCCCCAGGATCATGAAGTGCCATCCAACATTTCACGTTAGTCGGGTTAAACCGGCCAGGAAGAGCGCGTTGGTTCCTGCCTCCCGACCCCCTCCTCTCCCCCGGATGGTTGAGGGGGCACGGACTATTCGGTGAGGCGGCTGTTGGCTGTGCAGCGTTGGGGTCGTCAATTCCTCATTGACTGGAAGGGTTACGGGCCTGAGGAGAGGTCTTGGGTTCCTGCGGGTGATGTTCTGGATCCCTCCCTGATTCAGGACTTTTATGACCGGCGCCTTGACATTCCTGGCCCATGGTGCGGGGGGGGGGGGGGGGGGGATGGGTGATTTCATGGGTGGTTCTGTAGGTTGAGTTTTTTTCTGGTCATTTTTATGGTTTTATTGTATTTCTGGTACTTCCTGTTTTATTTTGTGTATTCACTTCCTGTCTCATTACAGGCAGTTTCACAACCTGAGGCTCCTCACCAATCAGCCTTATGTCTTGCACCTGTTTCATGGCTTCTCCATTTATGCTTCTTTGCAAACCGATTCCTTTGCCAGTTTGTCTTCTTCAGCTGAGTAAAGTGAACCTGCTCTCAGTAACACTTTGTGAGAGTGTATTTAGTTAGTTTTGGACTTGTTCAGTTGTGCTGTACTGCCAGGAATCCCTTCAGTTTAGTAAACAGTGTGAGCTCTGCATTTGAGTCCTCTTTTGTGCTTTGATAAAATCTGTTACATGTGGGAAAATCATCAAATATCATCCCGCATGTTTCCCCATCATGTTCTTTCAACTTTCAGTTTTCCTACAAATGTCAAAGACTCCAGGGTTTTAATTCACATTATTATAAACATAATATTTTGGTAAAGTAGTTTAACACCAAACTGCAGTTCAGACTACTCCCCCTTTTTTCGAGTCCTTGGAGGGGGTGCTGGAGAGCACTCCTTGTCTGGCAGAGTCCCCTGTCAGAAGGAGCTTCAATTGCCACCTCTGACATAACTTCCAAAATGTTCTGGGGGAGGCGGGGGACATTGAGTCCAAATGGGACCTTTTCCGTGCTTCCATTGTTGAGGCGGCCGACCAGATCTGTGGCTGCAGGATCGTTGGTGCCTGTGATGGCCACATCCATGTCCACACAACAGTGAACGTTAGTACACTCATGCACTTTCATGATTTCAGTTTGTACGTTCATATTTCTTTGGATTTATTGTTTAGACAGCTTAAATGCATTCGTTCTGATTGTAAGCATGCACATTTAGTTAACTGCTGTATTTTATGCCTGTCATTTGTTCTATTTAAGTTTTCTCTTACCGGTGCTGAGAGGTTCTCCATTTCCTGCTTCCTGAGATGGGACAGGCAAACAGTGTTGAAGGAGTTCTGTCAGCTAAATACAGGAGGAGCTGATGGGGCCAAACCAATAGCTCCAGGAAGAGGGGACTGAAGGATTTCCTTTAGTTTATTATTTTGTCATTTGTTAATTTAAGTTTGAAGTTAAATAGTTAGGTTTATGGGTTAGGGTGTTTAGGTTTATTAACAATCTGACTGTACTGATTTGTGGTTTTAGTTTTAGTTAGTAAATGTTTGTCTAGTAATCTCTATTGTTCATATGGTTTGATCAGCCAGTGTGTATACCCTTGTGTGTCTTTGTTTGTTAGGTCGGATATGGTTTCAGTCAGTCAACATGTTTAGTTAGCAGTTTATTGAGTTTCAGTTTGTTTGACCTCTTTTGTGAGCTCGAGCTATTTTTGTGAGGATATTTTAAAAGCAAAGGAAATTAAAGAGCCTCTATTTTTGGAGATTTCCTGTGTTCCTCCACTCATTTGACTTGATCCCTCACAGTGCCTGTCGTGGCAGCAAACCCCAATCCTGTTGTTGGACACTGGCAGTTATGGATGCTGTCAAGCTGAAAATAGTCATATCAGGTCTTTTTGGTCTGTGGGACTCCAGAGGCAGCTGATAGATACCAACAAGCCAAGCGGAATGCAGCTCGAGTGGTCACGGAGGCAAAAACCTAGGTGTGGGAGGAGTTTGATACCATGGAGCAAGACTTCTGAACCGCTTGGAGGAGATTCTGTTCCAACATCTGGTGCCTCAGAAGGGGAAAGTAGTGTCCTACCAACACTGTTTATAGTTGTGACGGTGGGCTGCTGACCTCTACTCAGGACGTTGTGGATCAGTGGGCAGAATACTTCGAAGACCTCCTCAATCCCACCGGCACATCTCCCAGTGAGGAAACAGAGCCTGGGGACTTTGGGTTGGGCTGAGGTTGTCAAAAAGCTCCTTGGTGGCAAGGCCATGGAGGTGGATGAGATCTGCCCGGAGATCCTTTAGACTTTGGATGGTGTGGGGCTGTGTTGGCTGACGCGGCTCTGCAATATCACATGGACATCGGGGCAGTTCCACTGGACTGGTAGACTAGGGTGGTGGTCCCCCTAGTTTGAAAAGGGGGCAGGACATGCCCGAAACACCTCCCCAAAAACAGCTGCACCCGCGACCCAGACCCGGATAAGTGGAGGAAGATGACGATGATGATTTCTAGGGGCAGCCAAGGTGTTGAGGGGATCTGTTTTGGTGGCCTGAGGATCGAATCTCTGCCATTTGCAGATGATGTGGTCCTGTTGGCTTCATCAGAATGTGATCTCTGGCTTTTGCTGGAGTGGTTCACCGCTGTGTGTGATGCAGCTGGGATGAAAATCAGCTCCTCTAAATCTGAGATCATGGTCTTAAATCGGAAAAGGGTAGAATTCCTTCTCCATGTCAGGGATGAGGTTGTGCAGCAAATAGAGGAGTTTCAGTATCTCGTGGTCTTGTTCACGAATGAGGGTAAGCTGGAGCGTGAGACTGATAGGCGGATTGGTGCTGCATCTGCCATGATGCGGGTCTTGTACCGGTCTGCTGGAGTAGATCCGCTGCTCCTCCAAATGGAGAGGAGCCAGTTGAGGTGGCTCGGAAATCTGTTTAGGACGCCTCCCTGGTGAGGTTTTCTGGGCACGTCCAACCAGGAGGAGACCTAAAGGGAGACCCAAGACACATTGGAGGGACTATGTTTCTTGCCTGGCTAGGGAACGCCTTAGGGTTCCCCCGAAAGAATTGGCCCAAGTGAATGGGGAGAGGGAAGTCTGGCATCTTGACTTAGGCTGTTGCCCCTGTGACCCGAATTCAGATAAGCGGAAGAAAATGGATGGATGGATGAATTGATATATAATTTAAATAAATTAAAATCTAAAATGTGAATTAACACTTCACCCATCTTCCTTCAAGCAGAAGATTATGCAACCTTAAACCCAGCATAATAAATAAGATCCTGTCCTCTGCAAGTGACTCACTACAACATCATTTTAGCTGTTTAAAAAATAGTTTAATTATTAATTACTCCGATAAGCCTGAATGAATATCATATTTAGCTCTCACAAGGCTGTAGCGTACCATTTCATGACTTTAAATTATTTTTATCTGTTTTGTACTAAATGGATGTTTTTTGTTTTTTAGAAAATAAATGTGTAAAAGTGACTGAGTGGACAAAGTTGGTTTTATTTCTCACATCAAGTTCAACAGCAGCTCTGTACAAGTCGGCTGCCCCAACAAGGGTCATTGAAATGCACCGACGCACAATGACATATTACACTTGTTCAAACACTGTGCATTAAGAAATGATTAGGCGGTTCAGCTGGCCTCAGCTGGTAGGTATTTTGATGGCTGAAGAACAAAGGGCAAATAAATATAAGATCCAAAACAAATGAGGTGTAACTTCATCTGAATACACTCCAAATCCCAGTTCCAGGTATCTGTCGCTGATGCGCTTGACTAATTTCACAGCTAACATTAGCTGTCCATGTCCAGAAACTGGAGAAAAATATTGTAGAAATTCAATTGTGACTGAAAATTCATATAAAAAAATAAACTGTACTTAACTGATAATGTGGACAGTTGAGACAAAGAAGGGCAGATTAGGCTGTTTTTTTCTGACACAGACCCTTCAGTGCATGCAAAATATCACTTATCAGTTAAGGGAAACCAGTGTGCTGTCCTCCATGTAGCAGAGGAGGAAGAGAAGCAGGCTTGATAAGCTGGTGAGGTTTTGCTTTGTGATGCACCAGTAAAAACACTTGAGAGGACTAAACATTCTGGGAGACATCTTCCACCTCATTTACAACAAGATACTTTTTTTGGCTCTGCATTGATACTTTTGCCAATAGCCATTATCAGTGCAATCCTTTTCTGACACAATCACTACAGCCCACACCAAAAAACCATGGAGGGTGGGGAGAACGCCTGCACTGCAGATGCTAAACAAGCCACAATGGACCACACATCACACCGCAAAACATTTTTACTCTTCCGCTGTATTCTGTTTTTCCTGAAGACACGTCTTTCCATGACATGAGCTGGCAGAAATCACAGTTTCTTCAGCAACTATATTACTTTGTACAGGTTTAGATGTACCAGTTGCACTGTGAAAAGTAAATAATGCACATGTACATGTTTTACTACATCTCTGCAGCTGAGAGCAGCTCTGTTGAGGAGTGCTAATTAGGAGGGGTCCCTGGAATAAAAATCAGAGGCCTATTGTAAATGAAATGTCACATTAAAGGTCTGATTACAATGAGCCTTTACATTTTATCAACAGACAGGATGCAGTTTCCCCCCCTCTTCTTCAAATACAAATGTATCCTTTTAAACTTAAAAATCAAAGTGATGTATTTTTAGTAGACTTGTTATAGAAGATTTGACAGAACGTCTGTCTCTAATTCAAGTTCCTGACGCTCAGACTCCCAGTTTTCTAAGAATCTGCTGCCATTATCACATTCCCAAACAACCATCTGCTCATCTACTCATCCATGTCCATCTGTTTATCTACTAAACATGACGAAAAGAGTCACTGAAAGGAGAAAGTAGCAATGAAGAAGCATTTATGGTTTACATGCTTCAACCCAAATTCAGCTGAAATCTTTGAGGAAAAAGTGTGAATTTTGAAGTTCTGCATGTAAAAAACCAAACTCTGCTACAACCTTTGGTTCTTAAAGTTGGCAATTGTGTG
This sequence comes from Nothobranchius furzeri, assembly GCF_043380555.1. Lineage (NCBI taxonomy): Eukaryota > Metazoa > Chordata > Actinopteri > Cyprinodontiformes > Nothobranchiidae > Nothobranchius > Nothobranchius furzeri. The sequence continues at coordinate 39,672,154 of NC_091749.1, forward strand.
AAACCTTTTCTGTGCAGAAGTTACTCACTAAAACAATAACGTGGTTTATAATGGATCTAAAAAATTTTATTTGTGTTTGTCAAGATTTCTTGACGTTAGAAGAGGGATTCAACTTTTTCATATTTTTAAATCATTTTTTGAGCCAGTATGTGCAAAAATGACCCTTTAGGGTTAATGAAAGGTCACCCGGACCCTATCATCACCTCCTGTGGCCAGTGTTTGCAGTCTGGTTCCAGCATGTTTCCTACACAGCTGATTTGTTTAATTCGGTGATGCATTCATGTTACATTCATGTTTTTCACGATTTTCTTTTCTATACAAGCAAATCAGCTTCAGTGCAAACGTTCCGAAAAAAAAGCACCGAAGAACAATTTCTCCTCTGTCTCTGATCTTTTACCACATCAGACCCAATCTCTGACCTCATAATTTGGTTTCTAATGTAAATCTAAGACTATGACCGTTCTTCTCAGTTGTGAGTCTCTCATTAGCAATAAGATAAGCATTTGATCAGTTTAATTTTTCAAACTGTTCTTTTAGTGCAATGACATGACTGAATGTAAATAAGAAACAAACCAATGAGATCAAATTGCAGAAACGGGATTGGCATTTTGACAGTTAGCTTTCCAACTTCATGCAGTAAGGCACAATTGTTTCATTTGATCTGGCTTGCAGGCACAATGGTATAACTGAGGAAACTTTTTGCTGACCTCAAAATGCGGTATTACTGTAGCATAACTTCTATTTGTAACTATAGAGAACATCAAAAATCTACCATCTAAATGGAAGAAAGTAAGAAAACATCATTGTTGTTTAGTGTTTCAATTCATTTGCTTCATAAAGTACCACCAATGTCCCTGGTGCTATTTGGGATGTCATAAAATACAGTTATTGATTTTTCTCCAGGAAAGACGACATGTTAAACATTCACTTGTGCTTTGCTGTTCAAGTGTCTTGCATGGATCACATTTTTATTATAGTAGCGGAATAAGTGTCCTGTTGCAGAAAGTAGATTTTTTTTTGAAAATTACTTCAAATAGCGAATTATTTGAAAAAAAATATATTTTCCTGAGAAGGTTTTGCTCAAGATTAATTTCAAAGGATGGGTTGTGGATGTGGAAATGAATTATAGGATCAACAAAAATCTGTAAAAATAACTTAATGGACAAAAACAACACTGTATACATAAGCAATGGCCTTGTTTACCACAATGTATGCAGAATTTATAGCTATGGAGAGAAATAATTGGGCCTGTATGGACCAATTGTGAACAGAGCTGCCCATAAACAGCTTGTTGAGGGCCGTTTATATGCAGGTTTATAAAGTGTCCTACTGAGATGTACAACTGCAAGCCCTTCCACTAAATTAGCCGCCTGAGCCTGTAATTATTTTATTTCATTATTTCATTTGTGACATTGTTATACGGGTTAAGGAACTTATGATCAGGCATAAAATTCTTAATTAAAAACATATGTAGAAGTACTTTTATAAATATACAGTTGTATCATTATTTGTATTTCTTCAGTTTGTTTTGTTGGCGTCACGTTTAAATCCTTTTTTTCCATGAATTGAATGAAACCATGAATTCAACACAAGACAGCAATTGTTTTTACTAAAGTACGACATCTTCCAGAAAAGTTTAGATGAATATTTTCAGATGAAATATGCGCACCAAGAACTCTATGGTGAGTGCTTTTTGGCAGAGAAGAAGCAAAAGGGTTTCAGAAAAGAAATGAAAGATGAGAAAGTAAGAGCAGAAGAAAATGAGGCATGGATGAAGTGGTGACAGAAAGACAAAACTTCCTGTGTGGATCATTACCTTGAGCCCGAAGGAATCGGATAATAAAACAGATTCTTGTTAATCCCCTGAGAGCTCTGTAATTGCAATACTGAAGTAGATCTCCTCTCTGTTAATAATTGTAATTTCAGACCATGCTTTGCCTAAATATACATTTATACCTAATTACCTTAGGGAAAGGACAGTGCTATACTGTCAGTTAATTGTGTACTGAATTCTACTTACAAAAGGAAATTACTTTAAGGCCACTAATTTTTTGATTTTTGTAAGAAAAAAAAAGTATTAATGAGATTTACTTTTTAATTTATTATTTGGACAGCCTGAATTATTGACGATACCCTTCCATGAAACATTAAGAGTACCAGACACGTCTGGGCTAACGGGTTGTTATCGTTGTGGCATCAACAGTTTACTGGTTTTCGGTCTTTCACAGCCTAATACGTGTCGTGTAGTCGGCGACGATCCTTCCTGTTAAATATGTCAATGTGTCAAAATTTACAAGTTGTTCGAGGTTTAAATTGGCAATAGCAGAAAAAAAATTATCACCTCCTCTTCAACTGTAAGAACCATTTGACTTGATGGCAGTGGTGTTGAGGCGATAATAGAAATTGGCGGTTATATAATTAAAAGAACTGGATCGCATGGATAGATGAGAATCAGACTCAGCTGATGAAATGGTTCTTACAGAATGAAGCTTTTAGTGAAGTTTTTTTTCTATCGCTTTACCCTACATTGTTGCAATAGTCCACTCAGACTCATCGCACCAGTGAAAATTCTGCCATCTATATATTAAGCATTCAGTGTGTGAATGTAAAAAAAAAGTGAGAACACTGATAATAACGGGAATTGTAAGTAACAGTCATATGCATAATTCTGCTTTGTGAGCTTCTGGCTACACGAGGAGGAAGTGGAGGTCAGGGTCTGGCAGAGACCCCTGTTGGGTGCAGGTGGCAAATAACTTCTGTCAGCCAAGTAATTAAGTGTCCATCACATCGTTGCAGGAGGGCTGAGCAACCCAGAAGCTTCTTCCCATCTCCATCTGTGAGACTGAATGGAGCTACAATATGTCCCCATATAACCAGGACATTTGCACCAAATGACTTAAGTGCTAGCTATTAAAAAAATATACTAAGCATTATTAAAAAAATGTTTGGCAGATTATTTATGAAGCTCGTGTGAAACCGTAGTGTGATTTGTTGTGAGTTATCCAGTGAACATAGGTTGTCAGGTTTTAATTTGTATTTGTTTTGGTTTGTTTAACTAGAAAATCATGCAAACTCCAAACGAATACTAACTTTAGAGTAGCAATATGAAGAACAATGATGCACATTCATCCATCCAGTTGGATACAAATGGTAAAATGTTAAATGGCCTGTATTTGATATAGCGCCTTCTAGAGTCCTAGAACCCCCAAGGCACTTTACAACACAATCAGTCATTCACCCATTCACACACTGGTGGGGATGAGCTACAATGTAGCCACAGCTGGCCTGGGGCTCACTGACAGAGGCGAAGCTCCCGAGCACTGGTGCCACCGGTCCCTCCGACCACCACCAGCAGGCTACGTGGGTTAAGTGTCTTGCCCAAGGACATAACGACAGCGACAGACTGAGCGGGGCTCGAACCTGCAACCTTCCGATTACGGGGCGAGCACTTAACTCCTGTGCCACCATCGCCCATACATATTTATCTGGTACATTTTCATGAAAACTCAAATAAAGGCCTTGCCCAACACCTATATGTCGAAGTTCCAGTTCAAAATCTTTAGCTGAGAAACGATGAAACATTAGAAAACCATCATGTGCAATCTCTTTTTTTTTTCTTCCGTTTTCTGTCTGGCTGTGAAGCAAACAGAATAGATGTCTGAATGCTGGTGACAGGTTTTACAGATTTACTCTCAGGTGGAGCATCAAAGCATCTGCTTTAATGTCACGCCTGATATGTAAAACTTTATTGTTATTGTTTTTTGAATGCTTTATAATTCTGACCAGACACGGAGACAGAGGTGAAAGAGAAAGGAAGAGACAAAATGAGGAAGGGTTGTTCCACATAAATAAACAATCAATGATGAACAAGAGTCTGCTTCTAGACCTGCAGAAAGAGAAAAATAAACAAGCAAAAAAGAAGAGACACACAACAATACAACTAGAGCAAGCTATCACTGTGTCAACCTGATGAGGAAAAATAAAATCAACACTATTTTACTGAACAATCACACGATGATAAATCACAGTGCATTTAGTGCCAACCACAGCCTTAAGACATGTGTTGAAAAATGCCCAAGTCCATACTTATGAGAGCACCATGTGAGCGCCTGTATGTGTACACATACAATCTCATGAAAACACATGAGATCTTACGTGAACAGTTAGCAGTAAGACCAGAAGATGGGGATGATTAATTATATAATACCAAATTCTAGCATTTATTCTGCAAAAATGACAGCTGCTTGTTTTGTTTGTTTTGCATTTGCTAATTTCATGCAGCTGTGGCAGCCATCTTCAATGAGGTTTAGTCCAAAAAGGATTATTTGTAGATGGTCATCCCAGATTAATTTCTGAGAATTCCATTAACATCCATTGCGTGGGTTGTAGCTGGACACACACATACTTATATGTGTATGCTTGTGTGGACCTCCATTGACTTCTATTCATTTTAACCTAAACTAAAGGTTTATTCACACCATAAAACCAAGTTGTAGGGTGCTTCGCACTGTATAGATCAGCAAAATGTCCCCACAATGTGAAAATGTCCACACGTTTACAGGTCAAAAGTCAAAATTAGTCCACATAAATATTTAAGAACAAGTGCACACACACATGCACGCACACAACAGAACTATTCTCACACCTTTCACTTTTTATCAGCACACAGTAACTACAGATATTTGAATAAATGCAATCATATTCAAATAAAGATCACATTTAAAATGTGCCCAAAGTTTGATTTGTAGGAAGGTGGTTAAAAGGTACACGATGAAAGGAATGGGGTTTGAAAAATAACGGAATCAAATGTGCTATTATATATGTTAATGAGCAATATTCATTTGACTGATACAGATGAGTCCCATCAAAATGAAGTTATTAATGTAGGTAAATTAATTAAATACAATCCAGCTCATCAGCTTCAAAGATGGATATAAACTCTAAAATGTCTTTTACTCATGCAAATGTGTGTTTTTAATGTTTGAAGCTGCTTGACATCAAACTGCAGTGTCTGAAATTATTCTTTTGGCAGAGCAGGCATTTTTATACAGGGCTTTGGCATATTAATGTTGCAACATGTGTGAAAGTAATTTGTTGTTTTTGAAGATGACAGCAATTAATCTCTCAAATGACCTGGCTAGATTAAATCAGACGAAGGAGAGGATGCTAGGAAAATAAATGCCAGCATTAGGGAAGAAATTACAAGATGACCTTACTGAACAATGATTTATGGATTCCCCAGTCATGCAATTACAGCAGGTGATACCTTTGAAATTTCAAACCATGGAAATTCAATTTGCTCCTTTGCAAACTGCACACTTGTCAAGGACATTTAAACTGTTGTGTGCACAGAAAGTCTCTGAGGACACATGTCTCTTAACAAATTGCACTAAATTTAAGAGCAACAGTGTATGGGAATAAAAAATTGTGATGAATGCAGAAATGATGCATCAGAAGGACTTTAAATGTTGATTTTAAGGTACACGATGAAAGGAATGGGGTTTGAAAAATAACTGAATCAAATGTGCTATTATATATGTTAATGAGCAATATTCATTTGACATTTGCCTTACGGATTATTTTCCTTCATTGGATCTCTGAGGAGCAGGTGATAAGAAAATACTTTTAATATGCTGTCTTGCGTAAAAGCTGAAGATCAAGGTGCTCGTACAGCGCCTTGTTTGGTTGTAATGCCTTCTTGAATGCGCTTTATAAATAAAATGGTATGGTATGGTATTTCAGATATGCTGAATACACTAGTAACCTCAAACCAAGCATATAACATTTTCACTGTGATAATAACATTAATAAACTAAAATAGATTACAAGTTATTTGCCTGCAATAAAATACAATAAACCAGAAATCCCACTTTATTATTTCTAGCACCTTACATCAGTTTCTGCATGTTTTCCTGCCAGAAAAGAAAATGTTTCCTTTTTGAGGCCCTTTTACGAGTGTGTGTGTGTGTGTGTGTGTGTGTGTGTGTGTGTGTGTGTGTGTGTGTGTGTGTGTGTGTGTGTGTGTGTGTGTGTGTGTGTGTGTGTGTGAATTAGAGTCCATTTGAAAGTGCAAAACTCGTTTTGTTTTGTCAATACCACGTTTTCTGAAGCAGAAGCTCTCCCATATTACAAGTAGAATTGAGTATCATTATACCTTCAGTGTGCTCCATTTTCCAATTCACTAGCGGTTAAGAAGAAAGATCATAACAACCCATCGTTTTTAGAATCCCTCCTGAAAGAAACAAATCAATCACGCTAATCTTACGGATTATGTTCCTTCATTGGATCTCTGAGGAGCAGGTGATAAGAAAATACTTTTAATATGCTGTCTTGCGTAAAAGCTGAAGATCAAGGTGCTCGTACAGCAGCACATGTGTGCCTGCCACTGCGACTCTTACCATCCACTCCTGTTTCAATAGGTCCATCCAGCATGAGCATACAACATGATGCACGGGGATGAAACTCGGGTGCATTTGGAGGAGGTTTCAGCCCCACCATATGCCACAGTGGGGTGATAAAATTATAGAGCAGATTTACAATGAAGCAAACATAAAGGCAAGATTCATTTTCAGTGTGCGTGGATTAAGAAAAGTCTGCAGCCATTAATGTTTTTTAAGTTATCCTACTTATGTTTATAATGTGTTTTTGCTACTGTGTAAGAAGCTCAACAAAAAAAGCATTAAAATCATGAAGCGGTTATAACCATTTCATGTTAACTGTAAGAACAGAAATGAAAAAGTATTTGACATTTTCACTCAAAAAATTATACACTATAAATTATTATTATTATATTTTTTTTTATCAAACATCCCCTGAGTTGTTTTCAGATGTTGTAGCTTTTGTTTTTATCTTATGTGTTTAGTTGTACTTCATTGTGTTAAAATCAGTGCAGGCATTAGTAAGACCGTAAATTAATTGTTCACTAAATGTTGGTTCCTTTTTAGTCAGTTAAAAAAATGGTTATAATTTCTGATACAGGTTTGATTTCCCTGGTTATTGAAAGATAACTGTGCCATTGTACTTTTTATTTTAAAGGTGCAATTTGTAAGACTGCCATTCTTGGTCAAATGTTGTTATTGCAGTGCATTTTGTATAGCAAAATGCTACTCTCACCCACGTCAGTTTCATGGCTGTTTCCAAATATGGATCAGCACCAGAAGATTCTAGATGACAAAGACAAATCATAGTTGATAAGTAGATAAATACATTGTCATATCTGGAGTTAGCACTCTCGGATGTTTTACGGTAAAGATCACTTACAACACTTATGGTAGTTTGCTGTGTTGCGTTTAGCTTGCTTTTTTATTTCTGAACATCTCATTAAAGGAAGTAAAATGCCACAACTGACTCAATATTCTCTCCACGCATACATGTCAGTGTAAAATGAAGTTGTTCACAATTGAAGAAAAAGCGAGATTTTTTAGAGCCGACTATTTGATTCAAATCTACTATTAGCATTGTAAGCTCAACTTTAGCCTCTTGCCTGCTTCACCCAATATTAGAGTAAAACAAAAGGATGCCGTGGGTTCTTTGGTTCTTTAAACAATCCTGGTGAATTACAAATGTAACTGCCGCAGTAGCTCGCTGCAGATTTGGCAAACTCAGATTCTAAAACAGAAGCTGCATCCCTCTTTTGCCTTTTTGAAAGGACTGACGACCCCCCAGCCAGCTGAATAGGAAATCTGTTTCAGTATAACCTCCCTTCCAACAGGATTGATACATTTGACTGTTTTGTCAGTATTTATATAGAATTCTTACAAGTTGCACCTTTAAATTTAAACTGTTACATGCATTCACACACACTGTCATTTCTCATATGTTGACCTCAACCATCAATGTTATGTTGATGCAGATTATTATTATTATTATTATTATTATTATTATTATTATAGATGCATTTTTAAAGCTCCTCAAAATAAGTATATTGGCAACACTTTGACAAAATGAATGACAAGAAGAAAGCCTTCAGCAGTTGAAACAGCAGATAGCTAGTAAATTGTAAGTGGCATTCTGTCGAGACCAATCCCTCAGACAGTCCACCCAGTCATTGGACATTTGATGAGTAGCTTTGTCTGTTCCCCTCTCAGTGTCAAAAAATCAGCAGGCGCTCTGACTCCCTGATGGGGTCAGAGACCTCAGCCGCTGTGAGGGTGACCACGTTGAGACGAGGACACACTGTCATCACACACAGACATACGAGAACACGTTTTCTGAGATGCAGGAGACACTATGAGCTGATGACTAATATTAAAAAATACAAAATAGATGAAATGCACACAAAAGAAAGGAACATTTAGTGAGGAAGCAGACGAGTGGTGTCATTGCTGTAAACATGTCTAGTTATTTTTATCTTGCTGTTGGATGCTGTGACACATTAAATAATGCAAATCTACATTCAGTGACAAAAGAGTAGAAATGAAAGGATGCACCGGGCAGAAATGGCGGCCTCGTCATTCCATTTCTTTTAGCCCATCTGTAAATGGCATGCATTTTAATCCTTTTAATTATGGATCCTCACTACAATTACCTCAAATTAAATTACTTTGCAAACCTCTGAAGGATACAAAGCTAACCGAGAAGAAGAGGATCCTTCTGTCAAGGATTTAACCTCGGTTTCGCTGTGACACACTTAGCCGTCTCCCCCCACGTCGTAAAGCCAAGAGTATATGAGACGAAAATATCAAAAATACTTAAAGCTTCCTACTGTACCCATTCTAGAACCCAATCAGCCCTCAAACTCATCCAAATCCCTTCTTTCCCAGTCCGACTCTATTCATAGGGTTACAGAGATTACTGTGAGGAGCCCTGCCTGGCAGGCATGCCACACTTAAATAATCTCTGGGTGAAATCCCAGTGTTAATGTGGGGTTTCTGGATCATGGCACCGCAGTGTTTTGCGGCGCTTCGTGCCACGCTGGTCGCACATGACAGCATGCGCCGAGAAGCAAAAGATGCATTGAGAGAAGAGAAGACAATTAGGATGAGAGAAAAGGAGATGACGAAGAGTGATGAGGAGAGAGGAAGAGGGAAATGAAGAATAGGAATAGAGTGAAGAAAGAGAACACAACAATGTGGCATGCAGCAACGGAGCAGATGAAAAGACAAGGCAGGGGAGGCATGGAGGGAGAGAGGATGATGGAAACAGGACTGTGGAGGCGAGATAGTCCCCCGAGTGGGACACAAGAAGCTTGCCAAGGTCTAAATGACATTACTCTGCATGTTATATACTTCATGGCCTTGGGTGGGTGTCTCGTGTGCCAAGAGATGCATAAAATTCTGACTGCTATTCTTACCCTTCTCCACAGCTGACCCATAAACACACTCATCTCACACTTGAAGTGTGGCATCAAACCAAGTATGCTCAACACAGAAAATGAAGTAATTACTTGATGTTTCAACTGCAGCGCAATAATTGCTTTAGTCCAGAGGATAACCAAGAAAGTGAGAAGATAACATATGCCAGTGAAGACGACAGCATAATGACAGGATTAGTGTAGGTCTAAAAGATGTCATCGCTCACTGATACGCGTGGAAATGGGGGTTGGGGGATGGAGAGAAAGGGGGAAAAAAATAAAAGCAGAGAGGAAGTCCTTTGAAGAAGCACTCATCTTTACTAGCAGGCTGAATAACAGTAAATGCAGGCTGAACCCAGCCCTGATGTTTCTCCCGTAAGCTTTGTGTTCTTCAAACTTTGTCAGCGCCTCATTACCTGGTCCTGACTCTTCACTGGAATGAACTTCACACTCAGTCAGGACAGTAGAAAAAAAAACCTCCTCTAATTGAATGTGCTCTACTCCTACACATTCTCCTTGTGGCTGTGTCAGTAGGAGCCCATAAAGCCTCAAAGCAAATTGATGAAAAATGACTTCAACACACCTACAGCAAAGTTTATATTTTTCAGGGTTTTCTGGAAATCCATATCTATCTTATACGCACTGCTTGATGATGCTTGAAAGGATGCCAATTCAAGAAACTGACTCACATGCAGGGATCCCTGACCTGTTTGAAGCTGAATAATTAAGTATAACATCAATAACAAAAGGTTCACTTGAGGTATTCAACACTTCTAATTCTATTTACTTAAAGGCCTCCCTTCGCAGTCCCTGGGAAATTCATGAAACGTTGAATCAGCCTGCTTTTCTATGAATGTCAAGAGTTTTTGAGCACGATGCGTTGCTGGAAGAGGGGAAGGGCTGGCTTGGACTGTTGTATGTGGAGAGGCATTTGGGTGTGGGGAACAATCTGTAGCAGTTAATTAGCACACACAAGGGGGCATTGGTAGAGCTCCCTCTAAATCCTTCCCTTCATCTCATGCCACCCCTAACAAGGGCAGCTAGATTAACCTGGTGGTATTATCTCCCCAGACACTAAGGCTGTCAGTGAACCAAAGGCTTGACAAATACAACTGGAGGGGTAAAATGCACATCTAAAGCATGGTTTATTAATTATAAAACATTCATCTCTCATAGCAGATTACTGTAAATTACACAAACATTGATGCTGTTGTTTGTGTAAATCTTGTTTACATGGCAACCACAGATCAAGGCAGATCAAGGAAGCGCAATTTCACAGAAGCAGAAGTTGATGTACTTGTGGGCGAGGTGGAGAAATGAAAGGAAGTGCTTTTGCAAAACAAATAAGAGAAAATCCACGGAGTGGCACAGCGTTGCTGAAGCCGTCAATGCTGTGAATTCTTCAGAGAGATCTGTGGCGGATATAAAAAAAATGGTCCAAACGGTATTCAATCCCCAGACTCCCGGGTGAAAGTCACGCGTGCTAACCAGTCAGCCAACCGGTGATCTTCCCTGTACAAGCAGCCAGGGTGCATGATCAATCGGGTCACAGATGCATGACATTCTGTCTCAATCTGTCCCTCTGCTGATATTCTTCATTCCGTACTCTACGCTTCAGGCTGTGTGTGTGCGCGCGTGTGTGAGTGTGTGCTAATGTGTGTGTACGCGCGCGCGTGTGTGTGTGTGTGTGTGTGGGGGGGGGGGTCTTGCTCTGTGTGAAAACGAAGCAGTACAAGTGATAATGCTGCAGGATGTCATAATTTTATCCTTCTCAGCAGCAGCAATGCAGGTGCTCTCCATGTCCAAAATGTGTGTAAGCAAGGTCCTTAGTCATCTTAAAGTTGCGCACATTTTTCCGCTAAGTTTTCTTTCATAAATCCCAAAGTTTGCGTAGAAAGTTGCTTACGCAGTTTTCCAACCCCGTTTTGTACGTAAGCAATCTTGATAAATGAGGCCCCTGGGCATTTTGAATGACAAAAACAAAGCACTCAGAGGACATTTTGTTAGTTGTTATTCTATTAAAGGTATTCCATTTTTTCTTTATTGTTTGTTTATGTTTACATATTAGGAGATTATACTTCATTGTTATTTTTAACGCAAATCCTTCCAAAACGCTGCAATTTGTCACGGTCTGGGTACTGCTCTGTTTGTTTCTTCCCTGCAGGTGGGTGTGGCTGAGGCTCCCCAGCTCTCTGGCATCATCATCACGGCACCAGAGTATTTAAGACGCAGCGTGACTCCTCCACGCTGGTTGATTACTCAGTTTGGGTAGATCTGATCACCAGTCCTGCACTTCTGTCTCTGTCAGCCTCTGCCTCTTTGTATGTTAACCCGTTTGCCCGTCTGCTCAGGTTCCCGTCTGCCTAATCTACTCCTGTGACAATACCCCGGATCTTCATACCACATCTCGCAGCCCTCTTCTGGTCGCCCGCTCTCAGTCCCCCACCTGCCGCTACCTCCAGGTTCTTCCACTCACCCAGACCTGACTCACCTCCCCCCTGCTTCCCTTCATCCTGAAGAACGTAAGCCTCATCGAAGAAGAAGAAGAAGAAGAAGATATCATTTCTATAGCGCCTCTCAAGATAAAAATCATGAGGCGCTTCACAGAAACAAAAATATAAAAAATTGTAAATATATAAAAAAGCATAAGAAAATGTTTAAAAATATATTTAAAATGAGCAAGAATAAGCAATTGCGATTTAAAAGAAAAAATGTTAAGAGAGAGAGTGAACAAGAAAGAGGGAAATCCTGAGGAAGGTGGAATAGGTGGGGAGAGCAGAATAAAGAGAGAGAGGTGAAGAAGGTCATACAAAAACCAGCTTGAACAAGTGAGTCTTCAGCTGCTTTTTAAAGGAGACCACTGAGTCCACTGATCTCAGGCTCAGGGGGAGAGAGTTCCAGAGTCTGGGGGCCACAGCAGCAAATTATCTGTCACCTTTGGTCTTTAGCCTGGTGCTGCACAACCAGTAGGCGTTGATCACTGGACCTCAGGGACCTGCTGGGGGTGTAGGGACTAAGAAGATCACCAATGTAAGATGGTGCTTGTCCATGTAAGGTCCTATAGACCAGAACCAGGATCTTGAAATGAATCCTGGAGTCGACTGTTCATATCCTCCTGCCATCTGCCCTCTCAACTTCTCAGCATACTCACTCTGTTCTCCTCTCCAGACCCCGTCCCGCCGAGCACCCATCCTCCGAAATCAGCCGTTATTTCTGCTTCTTTGCAGTGCCCTGTGTTCTAGTTTATTCGTCCCCTTATTTTAATAAATCGTATTTGTCTTACTTCCCATTGTCCTTGGTGATTTGGTATGTCGTGGGTCAAACACCTGGTACCAAACATGACACAATTTCATGTATTTGTTAGAGATGTTATACATTTTAGCTGTTTCCTCACTCCTATTGCTCCTTGTAGAAATTTCTCAGGTTTGCTAAAATCTGTGTTGATTTGAGCTGATGAGAATGAAGATGTGGATTGATTTAAGTTCAGCTAAATGGTTTGCAACTAAGCAGAAATGATTAGCGCTTGATGAATTGTACAAACATTTTCAACACTTTTCAAGAAAACATCATTTTGAGATTCCATCATGCTCCCGTGTGTGACAGCCAGATCATTAGCCCGTCTCCTGTAGGGATTATTCCGTTAAAGATTTCACGACACGCTGACAAAACTTCCCAGGATTTCGTGACACGTCTAAACTGAGTCCCTTCGAATGAACTTCTGTGCATATTTGGCAGCTTGACAAATTAATTTTATTTAAGCAGGACTTATTCTATTACCTTCCAATTAAAATGCTTTTACTTGCATATTAGCCTAGAGGTAAGGACGATCTCTACTGTTTATCCGTTTCATTACAATGAAACAGAACCAAATTTTAACTGCTACATTTAAACAATAAGAACTAAATTAATTGACTTACATTTTTTTATATATCTTATAAAGAGAAACTAGGCAAATTTGGCTTCCTTTTAGCACCCCTAGTGTGTGTTTAGTAGAACCAAAAGCAAAACTTGCTATGCGTTCGTCTTTTTAACACCTTAAAGGCATTTAGACTGCAATTTTGGCCACAGTTTTTTCTTTTGTCCGTCTGAAAATTAATGTAGTTCCAGCTGCTGTTGTGAGTGAATTATTTCTTTTTTCATTCTGTCAGAAGCAAACAGATTTTTCTGATTGTTGGTCAGCATTGTTGGCTGATGTAGTTTAAAATATTCTGATCAGAGTAAGATCAATTCAGATTGAATATTCACAGCTTTAGTCTTGTATTAAATCTGTTTACACATCTCTACCCACATGTATACGATAATATATCCTACATTCATACTATTAAATACAAATAAAACAGTACTGACACATAAACAGCTTTTTTATAATTAAAATGTCCACGTTGGCTGGTAGTCACCTGGATCTGGCTAATGGGGAGCCCAAGTCTCCTCCCCTTCTGGCTGGCTCATGGGTCCCCAATCAAAAAAAAAAAAAAAAAAAAAAACAGAATATGAGTGAACTGGGCTATAAAAGTTATTCTCTTGTCTTTCTGGGCTTTGCCTTACGCCCTGAGTCACATCTGTCAGACTTTTCTAATCCTAGAGTTTCACCGTCTGTCAGATTTTCTATCAGAAGCTAATGCAGGAGATAGCGGTAGGAGACTATGTTAATGTCCAGCCTGCATGAAACACTCAGTGACACATTAGAATCAGAAGTAATCATTTAATGTATTTTTTTCAGTGAAGTTGACCTATATATTGACCTACAACAGATATGTTAGATTTCCAAAATGCCCCCCCCCCCCCATATTAAACCCGTTCCTACGCCCTTGACTGCAACGCCAGGTATGTCAGCTCATTTTTTTTCTAAGTCCAACAGACCGGTGCGGCATCTCAGAAGTTGCAAGTGGCATATTCTGGCCACAGGGGGCGATAGGGGCTGGGTGGCCTTTCATCATCCCTTTAATGGGTCATTTCAGCACATTCTGGCTCAAGAAAATTATTTAAAAATAGGAAAAAGTTTCATATTATATTTACCTTTGAAATAAAGTTTTTTGGCATAGTATTTAAAGTGAAGAGAGTTCCTTGTTCTTTTTACAGCTTTTATGCTTTAAACTTTAAATAACCACAGTTTGAATTTTGTCAAATGCCACTCAGAAAATGCACACAGAAGGCATTTCTTTTCATGATAGTTGTAGCCCTGCTCTCCACCATCTGTAGGCAAAGTACTTTTCTTTAAAAGCATACATCATCACGCTGAAAAACGACTCTACTTTTTTCAATAAAAGATAAAGACCATCTTATTACCTTCCCATTAAGGACATAACATTTTGTTAAATGGACTCCTATTTAAAACACTCCTTTGAGCTGTGAGCCAGATCCAATGAATCTCAGCGGCACTTTAATCAACTGGCACTCTGCTGGTTCCACATAGCCTTCTTGTGATTAAGAATAAAAATTCATAGTATTTGATTATTCCATGTTCTAAATCAAAGAAGAGTAGAAGTCCCCAAAGGCTAATTCTACATAAATCTACATCCCAAAAATGAAATATCAATATTATTTCCATTCCAGGGCATGTAGAAATGACACAGGTAGGAAATCTGAAATAGCTTTCCATTTTTTTCTCTCTCTCTGCTGCCTCTCTCTTTCACGTTGAAACATTTATGGCTTTCAAAACCATGAATAGTTTAGAAGCCTCTGTAAGATGCTGCATCAAGACTTGTTAGTGAACTAATACATTTATTGCAAACTTTTTAAATTTCAGGGAGAAATAACACAAATACTTGGGGTGTTTTGTTACTTTGACTAATTTGAAATGCTCATTCTGGATGTTTTCTGGACAGATTTGTGACCATCGGCTATCAGTTGAAGACTGTGGATAACAGAGCTTTTGGCAGGAAAGGTTAAGAAAGTTGAAGACACTGTACAAACAGCAAAAGTGCTTCACAAACAGCTTCGTCAGCTGTTCGTTCACTGATAGCACTTGTACCCAGAGGAAAGGTCATAGTGGCCCATTTTCATGAGCCTTAGCTTCAAGTGAGTCACATCAGAGCCCATCATAACTGATCATGTGACACTCCAGGCAGAAACTGGCAGTTGTCGACATTAGTGAGTACCAGTCCTTAACTCAATTTCAAGCCCGTTCTACACTCCTTTCAGCCTGAATCAACAAAATGTCTTCATATGTAGGCTTTGACTACAACTGGAACACTTTGATCTCTGAAAATATAAAAAGGGACGTTGTATTAATGAAGTTAAGGTTAGAAAATATACATATCAAGCATACTGTGTGTGTGCGCATGTGTGTGTGTGTAATTCCTTATCAAACACTGTCTTTCTTCATCTTTATGGTTTATGTTGCTCTTGTTTAAAAGGTTTGCAATCCTAAAGCAAACATCTGCTACGTTTACGCACCAAGAGTTGGGATGCCGTCCAAGGCACATATGGGCCCCCTGATAGGGGAGGTTTACTCATTGTCTCCTCTGTAAGCCCATCCGCTGCTGTTGTTGTTACATCATGCCTTTCTGTACATTCAGATTGTGTTTCCTGTCCAGCCAATCATGTTTGTCAGTGAAAGAAATATTGTTTTACCCCAAATGTCAGGTAAAGTGGAATGAAATGAATGAAAATGTAGATATGAAGGATCAAAGATGGGTGTTAAAGTTTGACAAATCCATAAATATGTGGACATGACTGGGTCATCATCTGTATAAACCTGCCCTGTCTATCATTTGTGTTAGCATCATACCGGTATACATATTTCATTCAGGCAAATAATAGGATGCATTAAAAAGGAATAGTGGCTGATGGGCTTCCATTCATTATGCAGTATTTGCATATTACATTGACACTACATTACTTCCAAATTGGTTTGAAAATTAAAATATGCAAATTAGTACCCACACAGTGTTTGACACTATCGAAACCAGGAATGGTCATGGGCGCTCACGGCTCATTCAGCTTTGTGGCATTTTGAAATGTTGCTTATTTTTAAATAGTTCAAAGTGTAATTAACAGATTATGTAGGGGTCGTCTTCATACTCAGACTTCATATTTTATACAAGTGGTCATTTGAATACAACTGTGTTCACATTAAATTACTACAGTTTCTGTTGGAAGGCGATTTCTTTTCATTTGATTTTCCACGGCTACTTTATTTACAGGTAAATATTCTTCCCACTGTTAAGCTCTGGTTCTCAAATACAAAATACTGAACAGCTCACATCCAGCAGTGTATTTACATCAAAATTTTGTTTTCTGTGTAGCTTGAAAAATGAGGAGAAGAGCGAGAGAACGTTTGAATGAGAGAGAACGCGTTTTTAATGTCCATTACGCTTTCTTTACTATGAATAAAACTACAAAGCTTAAATGTCAACAACAATGCTTTAAGGGCACTGAATGGAGTCCATTTAACTAGATTTTTTTCTTGCATTGCTTGCAGACATGTCCTCAACTCAAACAGCTGATAGCATCAGTTGTACCAACAGAACTCGTGAGCAATCTAACAAAACGTTTTGAAAACTGGATTCAAATAAACTTTGAAATCATTTAAAACAATCCTGTTAAATATTTAAATAAAGTCCAAATAACTGAACATGTCACGAGTTGGTGTAGGAAGAAGTTTAGGACCCAAGATGCAGGAACCAGATGAATGAGGCAGAGGTGGAAGATGAAATAAAAATCCCTTATTTAGGAGTAATCCAAGAAGGCCGGGAGCCAAAAACCAAAAATCCAAATGACCAAACTAGAGATCCAAAAACACTAGAGAACTAGAGACACTAGAAGCTAGAGCGCAAACGAGACGAGACTGACACGAAACAATGAACCAACAAAACATTGAGACACAGACAGGGTTTTATACATTGGGGAGGATGAGAGGGAGATGAGCTACGGGTGTGTGGGGAGAGAAATCAGGTGAACTCAATTACTAATCAGGGAGAGGGCAGTGAGTTGGAGGAAGAAAAATAACATGACCTAAGATTAAAGACAAAACCTAAAAACAAGAAGAGCAAAATAACTAACTAATAATCTGGGGAAGGAGAACTAAAGAACCGGTGGGGGGAAAGAAACACACTAAAAGAGCCTAATAGATGAACAGCTGAAAACTAAAGGAAAACACTACAGAAAGAAAAACTACAGGGGCGTGGCTAAGGGGGACCACGGGAGCACAGGACCTGGAGGGGGACCTAGAGGGGCTGCAGATCTGGGGACACATGAGAGACACATGAGGGAGACATAGACAAGGACACAAGAGGGCGCTAGGAGACACAAAAGGAGAACCTAGAGATGGATGGAGAACACAAGGAGACACATGAGGGAAGGAGCAGACGCAGACCATGACAGAACAATGAGCTGTACCGGCTATTTATAACTGACTTTAAATCTCCTCGTCCTTAAAATTGTAATGTATTTTTCTTTTATAAATTAGAATCCCTTTGAGCCTCTGTGACCCTGTAGTTAGTAAAAACAGGTTTTCTGTTTTCACTCGCTTGCCACTCATTACCATTTATTTAACGTCAATTAAAAACCTGGTAGACATAGCCACCCCTGTGGATTCACTCCTGAAGAGTGATAATGAACGTAATGACCAAGTTGGCCTTGATGCCCCAGCCTGCAAAAACTCAATTTGTATTCAGTTATTTTTTTATTTTAGTTTTTACTGTTGTGTTTAATGGAAGCATTTCAAATACCTCTAAACTCACCTTGTCTGTACTGCCCACAGTTGTGATTACGTACTATTCAAGTAGTGTGTGTGTGTGTGTGTGTGTGTGTGTGTGTGTGTGTGTGTGTGTGTGTGTGTGTGTGTGTGTGTGTGTGTGTGTGTTAAGAATGAAAATTCCTATCTCAC
This sequence comes from Nothobranchius furzeri, assembly GCF_043380555.1. Lineage (NCBI taxonomy): Eukaryota > Metazoa > Chordata > Actinopteri > Cyprinodontiformes > Nothobranchiidae > Nothobranchius > Nothobranchius furzeri. The sequence continues at coordinate 39,690,276 of NC_091749.1, forward strand.
CCTCTGTGCAAGGTCTCATCCTTCCAAGCTCGGGTCCAGCTCGGTGGCCTAGTGGTAGAGTGTCTGCCCTGAGACTGGGAGATCAGGGTTTGATTCCTGGTTGGGTCATACCAAAAACTTTGAAAAAATGGGACCCAATGCCTCCCTGCTTGACACTCAGCATTAAGGGATTGGATTGGGGGATAAACCCCCTAATGGTTCCCGAGCGGCCACTGCTGCAGCTCACCGCTCCCCCAGGGAATGGGCCAAATGTGGAGAACAAATTTCGCACACACATCAGTGTGTGTGACAACTGACGGAACTTTGGGACTTTGTACCGGAGGCCTGGGAGCTTGAGGGTTCTGCGCAGCATCTTCCTAGCATCGGCTCCACTCTGCCTGGTCCGGTTTTAGAGTGTTCTCATTTGGGTAGCTTTTGTATTTTCCCGCGTGCAACCGAACGTCTTTTCAGCCCTCTTCCCGAGGCGGTCTGCCTGGAGCCGAAATAGTCCAACTCACCCACTGCTGACTGATTGGCCGGCTCGAAAACACGCCTACTATTAGGGGGAGCCTCCGATTGGTGGATAGAATCAGCCCGCCAGGGCCTCCCGCATGCGTGATTCACTATCATTCTGTGACTTTTTCAGTTTCTTTTAATTAAAAAACAAGCATGGCAAATTGCTAACAGCACTAGTAACATAAGAACTTATTGTGGCTGAACCAAAGACGGGTCTCCTATGAACACCTTGGTATGTATTACTACTAATATAATCATCGCAGTACATACAGCTGGTTCTGGTGCTGATAAATTAAGAGTATTTTTATGGTCATTTAGTTATTAAAATGTGCTGGCAAACCTTGTTACATGATCATACTGTTTCTTTCCCTTAGAACAGGTGGAGATTAGATAAAAACAGGTATATAATAAAATCATCCCAAAGCTGCACCACACATAAAGGCTGTTTTGTGTTTGAGTCTTGGATAGTGTCCAGGGAATCTGCCAGGAGAGGAGTCTAGGTAGAGCAGGGAGCAGGGCATGATGAGTGTTTTGTTTAATCTGCTGACTCATCTGCAAGGATAACTGTTTGTTTTTTGTGTTGATATAAATGATATATTACAGCATATTCAGTACAAGCACAGAAAAAGATAAGACATCTGCTAACTTTAACAGCATGCTTACTGACTCTGTGAATTTCTAGGTTACCTGCTTCAGTCAGACATTATCCAGGCTTTATACTGAGGAGTCAACAGGATTTTTGTTTCCTCATATTCTCTCATTCAAAAGCTGTTGGGGTGAAGTTATTTTGTGAAATCAAATTTAGCACGATGTAGGTCTTTGCAAACATGAGCGCTGTCTAAAACCTTATTTTAGTTCTCCTAACTTTGCTTTTGCTGTTCAAAAAGGCAGTAATTAGGTCAGTAAGTAGGTCTAAGGAAACTATGAAACATCATAGCTGTGAATAAATTGCAATAAAACCCCAATAAAAGCTAGTTTATAATGTATTTTACCTACAAAGGTCTCATTGAAAAATACACTACTGTAAACCCAAATGTTGAAAATAATAAAATATTAAAATAAGTGAAACTCATCATTTTAATTTTTAATTCATCTGAACATTTTTTAGTGAGCATAACTTAAATAAATCAGTAAAGAAAACTTCACCTGGTTGAGTAATATTAACTAAAAAATTATTATTTATTATTTTATATTTCTATATTATTCCATTCATCTTTAGGTCAACTTAAAGTGTGTCTGACAAACAGACTTGTATATATTTATAAATATTTGTGGATCTTTAGGAAAAACAACACGAACAAGCAATTTTGTTTGATTTCAGGAACGCTAAGGAACTGGTGAGCAAGGCGCATTGTGGGTAGTCATGTTTTTAGTAATTTAGATCGATTTTGGGGTGTTTATGCATGTTTATTGTGAGTGATTGTTGTTCTTAGTTATTACCTCATTCAGTGTTTCAAATGTGGTTACTTTTTGTATCATGTTGGCACCATAAGTGAGGAGGTTGGTCAAAGGAACGACCATGCTGTGCCGTTTCACTGTGACTAATATTGTGGTGGTTCACAACAGATGTTCTCGTTTTTGATTTGGGTGTTCCACTCACTGGCTGTCAGCATCTGGGTGTGTGAGTCAGGGGATGGTATTAGCTTCCACCTTAAGCTGCCTGCCACGTTGTCATTTTTATGTAAATTCAATTTGTCTGGGTTAATGTAGTGGGGTTAAAAATTCTAAGTAGTCAATACTTAATTTAGATTAGTACTATAAGCTAAGAATGCTAAGTAGAGAATACCCAGAAAAATATATGTACTTAACTTAATATATATATTTGTATTTGTATTAATATAAAGCAACTAAATACTGTCTTTTCTCAACTATTTCATTAGCTCAAAATTTTTGATGTAGTCAGTTTCACCAAAATTTTTAGTTATATGAACGTATCATGTTTTACAGTGTGTACATATGATTATATATTTATTGGTGCATTTCTTTATGGGCCCTTTTTATTTCACCAGTAAAACTGTACATTTTATTAAATGGACAAATATTAGGTCTTTATAACAGACACAAATCTTCAGGTTCCCATTTTTCTTGAATCTTTGTTGATATGTTATCATGAAATAAGAAAATCTATTGCTCTGAAGTCAGTTAAGATACTTCAACTAAACTACTGAATAGAAAGCACCAGGCCAAAGTCTCAAACAGGAGAATTGAGCTCTGTTTAATTCTATTCTGCACATGCAGGCTCATAGTCACGTCTGTACATGGCAAACATATCTGATAAACTGGTTTGTCTTCACTAATTTGCATTTGTGTGTGCATGCTAAAACAAATTCATGATTTGTCCCTGGGCGTGTGTTTCAGGCTCCAGGGAGTAAACACATCATAAAGCAAGTGATTTAAAAAAACATCATCTGATACTGGGGGTGAGTCTGTAACAATGTCACATCTCAAATGAGAAAAATCCATTTTTAAAGTTTGAAAGATCACAGGATGCCTATTTTCTGTTATCAGGCGCATACTTTTCATGCACAACATATTTCATCATATTTGTATTTACTTAAATCATGTTCAAAGGCTGGATTTGCAATTCCTTCACTTTGTGCTTTTCAATCAAAACATTTTAAATATAAAACTGATTTCTAACGGTTCGTGAAAATGGAAACAATGAGGGATACGAGCAGAAAATAATGAGGAGGGCTTAATTTGAACAGCCAGAAATGAGTGCAAAACTCCAATGTGGATAACTGGGAAACGGTTTTCCACGAACGAGGGAACACAATTAAATAGCAGGGTGTGCAGCACCATTTTGCCACTGATGCTTAAAATATTTTCTTTACATAGCGCGGTTACCTTTTATTCCTCAGTCACTTGAGAGATATCTGAAGCACAAAACCCTCATTTGTAAAACCATGAAATATTCATTTCATCATTTTGAGCTTTGTGCCAAAGTGAGAACAAACACACTACAAACAAATATCATATTACAGCTAAGCGTACGTTCAGTTTAACCACCACAGCGACCCATGTCGGCTCAATATGATCCCTCCGTTACTTCTCCTGATGCAATTCAAGTTAGATCATGCGTAAACAGAAGTGCAAACATAGAAAAAACTAACAAAAAAAAACCACACAAAAACAGAAATAACCAACATACATTAGGCTAACATATTTGACTGATTCAGAGCTAAAGTGAACGCTCAAGAACATTTAAAATGGCAAAGCTGTCACTGTTTCTGTATTGTTGGATTTGCTTCTTTTCCTCTAGCTGGTTAAGTGCCTCCAGACAATGAAATGAACCTCAGCTGTGCATCAGGGTCCACAGAGCTGGGACACCAGGCAGACAGACAGACAAGCCTTGTATTGAGGCAGAGCCGATAGGCCTGGCAAATGTGTCCTGTTTGGCATTTAAAACACCTCCACTCAGTCCTGTGTCGTGGGAGAAGTGACGGACCTGACAGGCTCAGTCTCTCGGGAGTCACTGGGCCTCTTTCCAATCTCCGTGGGTCAGTGCGGGGGTGAGACGCCAGTGAGGAGCTCCTGGCTAGAAACACTAATTATCACGGCTGCCTTGCTTTTAGCAGTACTGTGTTCAGCTCTAAGGTAGCACACACCTCCTGGTCACGCTGTCAGATACCTCACAGGACTGGCTCTAATTGTGGAGATTGTAAAGCGATGGGTGTATAGGTGCAGGCTGCCAAAGGCAACTCTCTGCATCACTGACTTATCTAAATAAATGGGTAAACAAACAAGTGTTTAACGTTCCTTCCCCGTGGTTTGCTGCTGCGGCTGATAATGTTTGTATTTGGTGTCGATTATGATCCAATATCAAATTCGGGTGGAATCTTCTGATTGGTAAATGGCACAGTAGTCATGTCACAGATCGTGCACTTACACACACACACACACACACACACACACACACACACACACACACACACACACACACACACACACACACACACATAATGCCTCTGCCCAAACTCATAATAATTTAATAAATGCCTGAAGGCAGAGTTTGAGGCAGTGGACAAATATAAATATTAATTAACACACCAGGGACTAAAGTAATGCGTAAAAAGCTTCTCTGCCTATTGGCTGCTGCCATATTAAAAGGAACTCTGGTCAGATTTTAATGTGCTTTGGAATATGCATCAGAACTTCAAACATTAACTTTCAAAGTTAACATCTTCTCACTTATATCCAAGGTTTAAGTTGTGAAGTAGTTCAACTCGCTGCGAGTGCATCACACTGATGGCTCTCTTTGAGAATATGTCTGTGGGGTTACTTGTTACAACTTCAAAGCTCTGCTGACTAGCATGTGTAAAAATGTATGACACAAACAAATGCCCACCTGATTGTTTTGTAGGTCACATGAACTAATCACTAGGTCAATTTCCGCTGAGGGATGTGTAGGAAAACAGAGCCTCAACAATTCTGCTCATGTGACAGGTTGGAGGGCTCTTTGGAGATTTGCACTCCTACAATGTCTGACTTCATTGTAAAACTGAGAGAGTGGGCATGTGGGCAGGGGTTGACAGCACGAAGCCAAAAAGACGAGTTGAGCCATGGCATTTCCCTTTTCTGTCTCCTTCAACAGCATGTCTACGGCTAAGTAAATGTCAATACTACCTTTGGACGTATGTACTACTAAACCTTGCAGGTTTGGTAACAGGTAAAACAGAAGCATGTGAACACAATGTATTTGATAAGGCACAAGAACTTTATTTAAATAGCTGGCAGAAATGTGTCTGACTGACTTCCATGTACACACGCACGCTGCAGTAATGTACAGTGAGCCGCGACTTAGCTGAAGTACTCAGAGGGATCAGGTTCCAATCCCGTCTTACAACGCGACTTGTCAGAGGAAAAGCTCAGACGTAAATTAAAGGAATTTTGCCGGTGACTGAACCTCACCGGACAGGTGTGGTGGCATGCATGTTCAACTTGGCTCTTCAGGGGAAGAATTTTCAAGTCAGACACACACAATAAGCTCTCTCATCTGTGGTAAGGAGAGAGCTGAGGTGCTACGTAGAAGGAAGACAGATGGGAAGGAGCTTTGCCTGCCAGCTGCCTATGTCGTTTTGCCCCTCACAGTTAGGCATCAAGAAACAAGAAAAAAATGGTTCATGTTTTTAAAAAAAGTCTTACATGCTTAAACTTTGCATTTCACACTGAAATATTTATGATTTGCCACGTTTCATGCCAATTAAAATCTAACATGATCTTATGTTGAGCAATATTCTGAGCTAGAGTTCTTTTAGCTCATATCTTGATGAGTTGGACTGTATGCATAAGTTAAACTTTTGTAGTTGAACATCTAATGAAGACTTCATAAGCTTCCTTCAAATCTGTTCAGTGGTTCATGAGATGTGTTGCTGAAAAAAACACACCAGTATTAAGGTTTCTACACCTTTTCTTAAAACATACCTGCCAAGACAAAAGGTACTGGTTCAACCCTTAAGGCTCCACCCTGCTTTTGTTTTTGTTTAGAAATGTGCTGCACAATTTTATTTATTAAATCTTTTTGCTTAACCTGAGTTGCAGACCTCTTTTAAGGCTTAAGTTTAAGCCTCATTCATTAGTAATGAAACTTATGGCTCTTTGAAGGTAGCCGTTCATTAGTCGGTGATTTACGTCAAAGAGCCGTTCAAAAGACTGGCACTTTGAGGGCGCTACTGGAAGACACGAGCGGTTCTCTACAAGGACTCAGCTCTAATTGTTCACTTTGAAAACCTGTATAAAGGTTTGATTTGCTTGTGAAAGTCATATCACTTTTATTTGTACTCCAAGAGCTCTTCGGCAGGCTAGCAGAGGCTGATGGAGCCATGCCCAACTTTTTAACTATCTGTCAAAAGCAACGGAGGCTGCAATCCCGTGATTGGTCAGGACGCCGCTTCCTTTAAATTTGTCAACAGCACTGACATTCCCTCAAAAATAACAGAGCCGGAGATATTTAGCAGCAGACTCGGAACAGCTTGAAGAACGTCTCGCTGAAAAAGTCTGAAAATATGAACGTTTGTTCACCCGTGACTGAAGTAGTACAAAGATACGCAGCAAGCGTTTTATTCGTGCACAGATGTGATGGGAAACATGGGTTTAAAGTGGTGACCACACGTGGAGGTGGAGAAGAATGAGAGACATATTCGTTTGTATCTAAAAACAATAGTAAACACACTATCATGGACAAGAAACGTGATTGCAGTTGTGACAGAATACCCCTCTGTTGTCCTGGCAGGGAATTACTTTGCAACACTCCCCAGGTGACGCAGAGGTTTGAGGGGAAAACATTTCCGTCAGTGCATGTATGCATGTGCAAGACTCCACACTCAAGCTGACGAAGAAGTAGAAATCAGCCTTAACTGGAGGTGAGATAGCGCCGCACCCATGGTGTTGCTGCAAGGCTTGGTGCTCGTTTACCAGCAGCATCTCTTTTGGTGCAGCTAAAGGACCGGCACCATGCTATGCTATCAAGCCTATTTAGTTTGCTAACTGCCAAATTAATCTCCAGATCTATCATTTCAGAATTATTGGAGGATTTTTTTTTCTACTGGGAAACTGAGAAGTCACATAGGCAAAGGGCGAGAAAGCATGGCTTTGAAAAAGCAACTATGGGTTTAAGCTACAGATAAAACAGTGAGAGGCAGATCATTTTCTTTTCTGTTGAAAAGAAACGGGCTTAGGAAAAAAGTTGGTTAGTTATGAATCTCCCTCGGTACCAAACTGTATCAGCTTTATCATTTATTTATTTATGCTTATTTATTCAAGCTGATTTATTTTAATTAATGGGGCGTTGGAATATCATAGGAATGTAAAATAGTTCATGTGGTTTAGCAGAAAACAGGAATTGATAATGTTGAATTTCCCACTTCACATCCTGTGAGGCATGGTTTGAACTGATAAATCTAAACTGAACGCTACATTTTTTTCATACAGATTGATTTGTTTGGTGGAAGTAAATAGACAAACGCCTGAACAAGACTTCCAATCACCTTTAATTTGGCCAAATGTTCCCAATTATTTAAAATATATCAAGAAGTCGTTGCAAATTTTGGAGTTTCAGAGTGAAATCCTGATATTTTTAAAGTAAAAAAGTTTGAGTTCAGCCCCAGAAGGATTGCCTCCACTCTGTAAATTATAGTGTAAACTCTATTAAACACTATCTGAGTCACACTGTCTACCATGTAAAATTGCAGCTTGTAGTGGTGGACAGATTAAAAGGAATCACTCTCACCTAGTGGCAAATTCCACACCAGTAAGCAACAAATAGCTTGGCAAGTTCTCAGCGACATTTCCAGGGATTAGCTCATAGTGTTGGGTTGGAGGCAGGACACAACATGGAGCCACAGCACTGCTGACTCTCACGGACACACACGTTTAAACTAAATCTGTTTATTTTTACAGAGTTCACTGAAAAAATAAATACACTTAATAATGAAAAAATAAAGGAGCATTCTAGTTTGATCATTTCTATATAGGCAAGCAACGTGATTTTGACAAATCAATCTATTTTTGATGATTTTCAATAATGGCACAAAGTCAAAACTGAGCAGATACAAATCTTTTTCTCTATTTTGTTGCTAACTAAACAAACTTCTTAAGGTACGGCGTTTCATGATTCTAATACCTACAGGTTTGATACTGATTGTAGATCTTGAGTTTGACTGGAGAAAATAAACCCTTAATGTTGCTTTGATTTTATTCTCTAGCTTGGAGAGAGAATTAAAATCAAAAATATGTCTTAGAGCCCCATATAAAATAAGAATAAATAAAATAAAAAACACCAACCCCACAGCTGCTGATGGTGGAGTGTTGTGAGGGGTGATGCATGGAGAGCGCTGACTTGTGGATGACAGAGAGAGGGACCTATAGGAAGGATTTTGCAGCTCATTTCCAAAATGCTTCAGCTGGAAGCGTAGGCACAGCGGCCATGGCATGAGCTGAGTCAAATGCTGTCAATCACCTGTCGGTCTGCGGCAACTGAGTGATGATGAATGACATTTAAATGTTCAGCTTAAGAGCGGCGGACTCGTTCCCTACCCGTCTATCCCTGTAATTAAAGGTTATCATATTGTAATATTTTACTAAAGAAAACCTTGACTCACATCTTTGTTTAGCTGAATGTGAGTTTAATCTGGAATAATTGCAGTATATGTATTTGTGCTTTCATGCATCCTGCAGTCCTTGTGTTTATTAAGAGACGAACCTCTCCGCTAAATGAATCCACCATCAGTGTTGGTAAAAACAAGCTAGTCCACAACAGCTAGAAGGCATTAAAATCAGCTGGCCTCCCTTTAGGGCCACTAACAACCACAGTTAAAATTGTCCTTCAGTTTTGACAGTAAGAAAATCCCCCCAGAGAGGCTGTTTGGCTTCTTTTCTCCTCTGAAACTTGGTTTATTTTGTCAATGACCTTTTCCCTTCTATCACTTGCAGGATCAGTATGCATTCTTCTCTCAGAGTGATTACTTCTCACCCTGTCAGCTCACCTTGACTTCACCTGTCATCCCTCCATCTATTTTCATTGTGATATTTTCTTTCTCGCCTCTTATTAGTTGTGCCCACCTGAGGTTTCTGTTGAGTACTCCATAGAACTCTTTATATCTGGTCCTTCACACTCGCGCATGCAAGCACACATGCTGTCCATCCCATCATTTACTGACGTGCACATCTGATGATTTGTATGAAAGAAAACTGAATGTCTTTACCATTCATGGTCTGTGTTTATTCTCTGATCTCTGTGACTTGCTTTTGCATTTAACATGCTTATCTGGTTTGAACCAGACCTCTGACTTCCTTGTTTGGGTTTACCAACACCCTACAGCGGGATCCTGTAGGGTGCACACTAATCCTGGTCTATCGAGGTCAGCTGTCCTGCATGTTTTAGTTATTTTCCTGCTTTAGCACACTTGAGTTTAATCACTAGGTGATTACATTTATTTATTTCTTTTAAAGGCTTGTTCAGAGCTTGACGAGCTGCTGAACAGGTGGATGTGCCACTCAATCAGGTGTGTTGGAGCAAACAGGTAAAACATGCTGGATAGTGGTCCCCGAGGACCAGGGTTTCCTACCTCTGCCCTACAGGTCACACAATTCCTCCTCTTTCTTCAGTGTTATTGATCTGATGGTTGATAGCAAAGTGGCTAGCCAAGCAAGGGCTGATGTCTGCTTCTAGCACATGATTCTTGCATGTTTTAGATCGTGAATAAAGCTGATTGGTTTGATTTAAGAATGAATCACTCCTGCAGAAACTAATAAGGGTTGAGCAGTTAGATTAAGATGTTAAAGACAAACAAGCACAGTGAGGGGGAGAGAGGACAACAGTCTGATTTTATGACAGCAAATTAAAACAGACCCTAGGGGGTGTTAAATCACACCAAAAGGTACTTAGTGTTCCTTTTTAATGTATTACAGCAATTTAAAATCTGACCTCCATCCATCCATCCATCCATTTTCATCAGGCTGCTCTTTGTCACCCTTGAACTCTTGTGCACAGTTTGGAGTTGAGCTCCCACACTGACGAGTCTGTGCACAGAAATCTCTACTATTTTCATCATGTTTCTGCAAAATTCTTTGTAAAACAGGAAAATTCTTGGGCAGTTATGGAGATTAGAAAACCTGCATTAGGTGTTTTTGGTTTCAAATGCATTTATAAAACAGTATTAGTGCATGTAACAACTTATGTAAGTTTTTGGGGTAAAAGTGTGACTTTGTTAGCTAGAAAAAACACCAAAGAACCACGACAGATGCCGCAGGATTATTTAACAAAATGTCAACATTCTCAGCATTATTGATTTAAAACGTAACAAAAATGTATTTCTTTATCATCTTGTTGTCATGGAAAGATTTTAGACATTTAGACAAACTCTACGTTTGCAGAGTTTAAACGTGTGTATTTAAAATAATAACACTTTCTGGCCTTGTCTCTGTCATATTTATGGGTGCTTTGTTTTGGCTGGGTTGGAACCTAAAAAAGAAAGCTTTCATGTTTCAGACAAAGTGGTTTTGAAACGAAATGGAGCAGAATACATCAACATGAAAGTTATCCATCGTCTCCTGCCCATCAATGATTAATGACTAAAGTGGTTCCATTTTCAGTAAAGAGTACGTAACAATTCTGCGCTTGAGAATTTTGTCCCTTTTCACCAAACCCCTTAACACCTACCTACCCACTCTGTTTCTTTGCCCACACATTTCATTAATCCTCTAAAAGTGACAACCCAAGATTTGGACCAGCAATAAGACCATTCCAGCCGGGTGGTTTAAATAGAGAAAATCATTAAACCTTCCACATAGAATCCCCCTTTAAAATATGAAACACAACATTTCATTTGCTTTAATCAATGTGCAGCTAGAAAAACGCTGCTTCCACCGACATTACATACAAACTCTTGGCTCGATAAACCCGGTTTGATCTTGCTTACAGGAAAGTGTGTGTTGTGCACCAGCACATGGTAATTCTTTTGATTCCTTATATCTCTCCTGCCAAATTCTCAAACTGTTTTCCTGTTTTGTTGCGGGAGCTGAAAGCTGGAAAAATAATTTAAGCAACTGTTACGTTATTTTAAATGTTCGTTTACTCATGTTTTAAATTAATTTACACACAGCATGGGCGTAACATTAAGGAACTGAAATATGAGCAACATTCTAGAAATTGAGTGCGTAAATATTACCCAGCTGACTCTGCTATGGGACCTTGTCGCAGTGTCTTAGCTCTTTTTGTTACTGCCAGAAAGTGTTAAAATGAAGGACCACGGCGTAACATAATGAGGTGCGTGCATGATGGTATAAAAGTAAAAGTTTTTATTAATAACTAAACAAAACCATCCACTAATTGCTTCATATCTTTGTACTCTTTCAGTCACAAGTGAATAAATGTTCATATTTTCAAACTTTTCCACGATGCGTTCTTCAATCTATTCTGGTTCCGACAATAAATATCTTTTTATCTTTTTTTTTTTGGGGGGGGGGGGGGGGGGGGATGTTGACAAATTTAAAGAGAGAGCTGTCCTGGTCAATAACAAGCTTGCGGTCTCCGTCACTTTCGACAAATAGTTAAAATTTGGGGCATGTCTCCATAACCCTCTGTAAGCCCTCGCACTAACGTATAATGGCGTTTCATGTCTCCGCACTGACACAGACGGAGAAGTATAAATCAGGCTTAAGGCGCAGGCTTTTGTAGACTGCCACACCTGAGGTGTCCTCTGAGTTGATGAGCTGCACCAACTGCTGCAGTGGGGGGGGGGGGGGACCCTCTGGCCTGTCTGTCCAAGCCCTGAAGGTACCTTCTTTGCAAAAAATAGAGTAAGCTTAGGTTTTGAGTAGTCTCTTATTTCTGCTTGTTCTGACAAAGATCTATTCATTTCTACTGTTTTTTTTTATTGATTTATTATTTGTTTCTTAGGTTTTTCAGACCTGCAGCACCAACTCTATTTAAATTATACTCAATTGTTGCATCTGTTTGGCATTGTGTGCATTGTCTATACGCAATTGAGCAAATAACGTTTTAGGTGTTACTAATTTCCATTTTTTTCCATTTTTAATAAGTCATATAGCACCTTGGTCAATAGTGCTTGTTAAAATCCTATCTCACTCCACTCTGTGTGCATATTCTGAGTTCCTGTGTTATTTTCAGGTATTGTCATTTAAATGTGTGTATGCAAAATAAAATGGATAAGAACATTTTCTCATTTTATTGGAATCCATCAGTGGCTGTGTGAGGCCTTTGGTGAATAAGTGGAGTGTTCATTTATTTGTTATATTATGACTTCATTATGCAACAGCTGCTGACAATTACTTTACTCTGTAATTGCAGAGGGACACCCAATGGTCCTTGAAGACATTCAGAGTGTGAGGACACAGTAACCTCTCCTTTTATGGTTTATTTTATTTGTTTTTATTAGAGCTAGCTAATAAAGATGGAAATGTCCATTTCAAGTCATATTTGTACTAAGATAAGGGATGAGGTGCATACATTAATTAAAGAGGAACACAATGAGGTAAGAGGTTTATTAAGATGAGCTGATTCTTAAAAATTACAATAAAAGTAAGTTTTGAAGGTTTTTAATCATGTTCTTGAAATAAACAATCACAATGGCAAAAGGGGAACACTGAGGTGTTTTTTTTTCTATTCTAGATCATTGGATTTTGCCACACAATATGTAGCATGCGTAATGCATTGTAGGGTTCTTAGGTTGTTATTTCCCTGGAGAATGCCGGGTTTATATCCTCAACTACAACAGATTGGCATCTTGGTGACTCTTCATGCAGCACAGTGGGCTACAGTGGGAAGAATGGTGAAGCATAAACTGCAGGACCAATTTTACAATGCTCTAAAACCTTTAGAAAAAAGGAGTGCACCTTCTGTTGCTCACCATTTATTCTCTAACAGCACGACTTATAAGTGACCCGTGACTTGACTGTGTGTTGAAACATTCAGTGGATATACATTGTTCAGTAACTAAGAATTTTTGTCAGTTTACATATTTTAATGATATCCCCAATTGTACATAAACTAAATAGTAAATGACATAAATTAAATAGTAGAGTCACTGAATTACAAACTGATGAATTGAAAGAAAAACATCTGAATAAGAGGTCAAATGTGTTAAAGCAACAGCAGAAGTGTCTTTTTAGACATTTAGGATTGCAGGTTTTGGATGAATGAATCAACAACTGCAAAATGACACAAAACATATTTTTGGCCTGCCCAGTGACATGCAGTGCTAATGCAATTCAAACTACTATGAAATAATTATTTTTATGTATTATTAATATTTATCATAAATCAACACACGCACTTAAATGGATAAATGAATAATTTTAAAGTGGTAACACAGCTGACACCTAATCATTTAGATATTTAGCTTTCAGTTTTTCTGTTCTGAGGGACAGCTGTAGCTCAGGAGGTAGAGCAGGTTGTCCAGTAATTGGAGGGTTAGAGGTTTAATCCCAGCTATGACCAGAGAGTTTTGCTGTTGTGTCACTGGGCAAGACACTTAACCCACCTTGATTGCTGGAGGTGGTCGGAGGGACCGGTGGCGCCAGGCCCTGCCCCCGTCAGTGTGCCCCAGGGCAGCTGTGGCTACATAGCTCATCACCACCAGCGTGTGAATGAGCAAGTGATTGAGTTGTGAAGTGCCTTGGGGGGTTTTTAGAACCCTAAAGAAGGTGCTATACAAATACAGGTCATTTACCATTTCTGTTGGTCCAGTATGAATTCCTTTTTCCTGGCCGAACATAAATCAGAAGTTTATGTGTATTATGTAGTATGGCAAGTGATGAGAACATCGAGCTGATGTCAGAACAGGTTTAAAACATGTTGAGTTGCAAGTTGAGGTAAACATTAAAAAGTTGACTATAAAATATTTAGCCCACTGAAATGCTGCAGGCTGTAGACTGACTGGGACTTTAAAGTAGGCAGCTGCAAATTCATTACATGACTCAAAGCATATTTAGGCTTTTGCACGTATGGCCTTTGGATAAAAAACAACAAAACTATGTTTAAATAAATGATCTTGACAGAAACTGATGTTTTGCTCTCCATTCGATTTATTTTTGTTCTTTGTTTATTTGAAGAAAGAAAAAGATTTCTTTTGTAAATCGGCAAAAGAAAAGAAAAAAAATTATTTTAAGTTCGTTGACTGTAAAATACAAAGTGACACAGAAAACAGTTAATATTATTCATACACCCCTGATGTCTTGGCCACATGAAGCTCTATTTAATTTAAAATCATACAATTTCCACTTTGTGGAACAACACGTTACCCCAGCCTCTGCATCTGGTACCTAATGTGGAGGATTTTATGTAGCAAGTGAAAACACAGCTGCATTCACAGGCTTTAAATAACCTAATGCCCTGTTTAATAGTTTTATGGATACATTTTATGACCCTGAAGTTTTGTATCTTTTTATTTCTTACTACTTATATCCTCATAAATGATGTTCCGCAAAAGGGGTGATACAAATAAAGGTGAACTGGTGATCGACACTCTTAGCCCTCAAACAGTTTTCCTTTTTTTCTTTTATAAAGTGAGACATGTTTATATATATATATATATATATATATATATATATATTTTTTTTTTTCCCCTCACTTCAACAATTACAAGTGAAAAAGAAGTGACTTTCTCTGCTCCCACAGTATCGCATCCTTAGCTCAGATGAAAGCTACATCCTACATACACGTCTCACTGCTTTTCTGTCTTACATAGGGATAATTAGTAAGTTCATTATTTTCAGCAGAAAGGAGGCCAAGCACCAGAGGTTATTGGATTAGCTTTACCACATTTATCAGTGTTAAGTTTTATGTTTGTTTCTGTAGTTTGAAAATCAAAGGAATAGAAGTCACAGACTTTTTTTACCCCCACATAATTTACTGAGTGGTGTTTCTTTTTCTCAAAATGCTTGTTTGTGTAAAATAACTTCTTAGAACGACATGAAATCTGAAAAGATTATCCCTTAAATGAATGATTGTTAATTAAAATCCAACATAAAACACGTAATTTCCCTTGAACAAGCAATATTACAGAAAAATTTACCTTAGACAAAATTCTTTCACCTGTTAGAAGACATTTCACTTAATAAAAAAAATCATAATAGTATACACACACACATGTGTGTGTGTGTGTGTGTGTGTGTGTGTGTGTGTGTGTGTGTGTGTGTGTGTGTGTGTGTCAGTGGCAGGAAAGGGCTTCCATTCTCACAACTCAACTTGGAGTATTTCTTTCAAAAGTCCTTCAGATGCATTTTTTCCTTTGTCAACAAACACTGAAGGCTGTTTAACATCTGACAGAGTTACTCCAGACTAGTTAGCCTGGGACCAGTGAGTTCACATATTTGAGAGCACACAGCAGCAGGTAACGCATCCCTCATAGACGGGATGTAAAATCAATTTCCTGCCACGAAGCAGGTCAGTGATCAAAGACCTCTGCTGTCACTGTTAATAGTTTGCTGACAAGAAAACAACAGTAACAAAACAGAATCCTATGAGGACGGATGTCTAATGTTGTAGAACGTCAGCCAATTAAGCTTCAGAGTTCCTTTTACATGCACTGGAGCTTGTGTAATTATCACACTTTCCTCAATTTTACTTTAAATTATGCATTTTGTAGTGTAGATGGGCCGTTATTTGTGGGATTATACATTCATTAATCCTACGGTGAACGTTTTAGTCCTTTTGTCTCTGTATAAAGCAGGAAACAACCCTAATTCATCTTTAAAGACAATGAAGAGCTGCCATCATGAGAATGAATATGGACATCCTGGTCATGCATCTACAGACCTGAAGTAATGTTTTGTAGCATCTGTTGTGAACTGGGTGGTAAAAAAAAAAAAGCTAAACATGACTTAAAGGTAACATTAGTTTAACTAACAAGGTGAAGCTCTATCAGAGTTTTTCCTTTAGTAAATAAACTAACACAGTTCTTGTCTTAAACAGTCTGCATCCCTAATGAGACAATACTACTGCTAAAATGCAGCATCTGCACCAGAGGAGTTGTTGTTTTTAAAAAAGTGCTGTGCATCAGATGCTTTCTTTCTGCACAACTGTACCAATTCATTTCATTATCATGAATATTAGCTTGCTTTTAGATTTTCCATTTAAACACTTAAAGGTGCATTATGTAGAAATGAAGTAAAAATTACACCCTGTGGTAAAATATGGTCACTGCAACCATGGGTTGGTCTGGAGCTTTTTGGCCAGCCATCGTCAAATTACAAGTGTCGATGCTGCAGTATTAGCTCGCAGGAGACACGGCAACCCCACACTCACTGATGGTAAACAATAGTTACGTCCCTCCTTCCTTTGTTTTGAAAATCATAACAATCGGTTCTAAAATACAGGGGAGCGGGTCTAAGCTTAGGCTACATTCACACTGCAGGCCTTAATGCTCAATTCTGATTTTTTGAGTAAATCAGATTTTTTGTGTGTGGCTGCTCACATTATGGTTGAAATGCGACATCAAACTCTCTCCAGTGTGAACGCTTCACAGCCCCAAAGCGACCCACATGCGTAGAAGACAAGAAGTCAGACTCAGTGGAGTTGGAACCAGGAGAGGCAGAGTTGTGATGTGAAAGCCTTCACTGACTCATCCACAGGATGATCACACCTATCACATCTTCCATTTTGGGCTGGAGACTGTTTTAAAATCTGTAAACTATTTTACTTCGTATTCCCTCCATCTCCCCAAATTATTATTCACAGAGACCCCCCCCCCCCTGTACGGAGGCTGAGACCGGTGAGACGCTTTGCTCCAGCAGCACCTCCCACTCCCGTTCTCTAGCCTGGCCTACCAGACTCCCCCTTTGTTTAATTCTGCATAGAGAGAGGGTCTGGGAACTCTCCAATTGAAATAACCCCACCCCCTGAGAATTCTAACCAAGCCAATCAGCGCTGAGCAGTGTACGTTACACACCACAATGCCAAGTCTGTCGAACATTGCAACTGAAGCGGAGTTTGCTGTGGCTCTTTCCTTTGTTCTAAATGACTTTAACATCTTTAAAACAACATGTAGAAGTGCTAAAAGCATTTCGTCTAAAGAAAGATGTTTGCACTGTCGCCAGACGCCATTTTTGACTACAGCTAAAAAACTACAGTGTTGAGGACGTCCCACACAGCAACGCTCAGTTTCTCATAAACAACGAAGACAGCGGCGGAGTACGCTGCGGCTCTTTCCTCTGTTCAAATTTATTTGAATGTCTTTAACCCTCCCTCTGTCTTTATGGGTGACCCCGCGAGGAAAGCTGACCACTGAGCAGGATTGATGGTTTATCCCTTGAGGTCCACGTGGCAGGGGTGAGGTGGTGCTCACTCCTCACCCCTGCCACTTGGACCCGAGGGATAAACCATCAACCCTGCCCAATGGTCAACTTTCTTCACGGGGTCACACCCATTAGGACAGTGGGAGGGTTAAACCACAACAAGCAGAAGAGCTAAAAGCCAGGCTACCCGTTCTCAGGCTCTCCTGTATTTTTAATTCCTACACTTAAAACAGGATCTCCAGACTCCTGAGTCCTTCTGTCAGCACTTCTCCTCAGGAACGTCAACACACGATGGTCATCTCCACTGACTCAGTGGCGTAGGAGACATTTTTAATGCGACATGAACTTTCAGACTGCAGTCTCTTTCAAAAACATCAGATATGTATCAGAATTAGTACCACATATGAAAGTAACATGGATCGGGTTTGAAAAAATCGGATCTATACTGTTTAGAGTATCATAAAAAAATCTGATATGGGAAAAAAATTCAGATTTGATGCACTTTTGCCCACAGTGTGAATGTAGCCTAAGACTGTTTCCTTCTAAACTATTGAGGACAAAATGCTTTTACTGATATGTAACAAACACTTCAAAACTTTCGCCATTCATAAATGTTGTTTTACACATTTATCTCTTCACTCGTTGTGCTTATATACATGAAATAGTCCATGTTTATTCGGTTATTCTTCTCACTCATGCATCCCTTTTTTGAAATACAATAGAATTATTGAATTATTGCAACCGACTGCTAGAGTGATCTAGTAAGATAACAGCATGTATTCACAATCATTTTAAACTCATTGTTGTGAAGTCTGTTCCTATCGGTTGACAATATTTATTTATTTATTTATTTATTTATTTATTTTCCCTGTGTCCTGTCTGGCTGTGAAGCGAACAGAATTAATGTCTGAATGCTGGTAACAAGCCTTACAGATTTACTCTCAGGTGGAGCATCAAAGCATCTCCTTTAATGTCACGCCTGATACTTAAAACTTTATTGTTATCGTCCTTTGAATGCTTTGTAATTCTGACCAGACACGGAGTCGGAGGTGAAAGAGAAAGGAAGAGGCAAAATGTGTGTGTGTGTGGTGGTGGAGGTGGGGGGGGGGGGGTCCACAAAAATTAACAATCAATGATGAACAAGAGTCTGCTTCAAGACCTGCAGAAAAGGGACACAACAGCAATACAGAAAGAGCAAGCTATCACTGCGTCAACTTGATGAAGAAATATATAATCAACATTGTTTAACTGAACAATCACGATAATAAATCACAGTGCATTTAGTGCCCACCATAGCCTTAAGACGTGTTGAACGTGCCCAAGTCCATACTAATGAGAGCACCATGTGAGCACCTGTGTGCGTACGCACGCTTGTTTATGTAAGGTTTCTCTATAGAAGCGTCCAATAGGGAGTGTGAGGGGCCACAGATCTGTCCCCCAAAGATACGTAGGAGATGGAGGGAGCTCCAAGTCCCAGAGATCCAGGAACTACTCTAGAGCACAGGGACCTAAAGCAGACTGACCAGAAAAACCCCTGCCCCCCTCGAGAGGCGCAGAGGGTCGCCCCGGGGGGCCACAACCAGCAGCTGGCAGAGTCCTGGGAGCGGCAAGCCCACAGGCCCACCCGCAGCCTCCCGCCCCCAAGCCGGCCGAGCCCGGGATCCAGTGACCCAGGGGCGACCACCCCCGCCGGGGACCCAGCAGAGCCCAGGAACCCAGACCCTACCAGGCAGCCATCGGGATTGACCAGGCAGACGCAAAAAATCTTAAACCCCCTGACCCGGGCGCCATGAACACTCAGGCAGACCAAGGCACCACACCCCACACCAGGTGTGGCAGGGGGAGGGGAGTCGAAGATGTATAGCATCAAAAGAAGTCCCAGGAGAGGGAAGGAGTGAAAGGCCCCACCTGACATATACAGTCATACACAAACACAGTCACACACTCCCTCCCTCATGCTCACACATACACATACAACCAAAGACTTACAAAAATGCACGCCGGACACCCACTCATGCTCCCCATACACACCCTATTCACTCTGGTCTCGGTACTGCTGCACACAGGGTACAACCATCACTGGTTCCCAGAGTTCGACCCTTTCTGCTGGGGTGCTGATGAGCAGGCTCCCCTGTGCAATGCCGAGCACAGCAACCCACCACCCCAGACCCCAACCAGACGGCCAGATCTCCCTCCTAGCCTCCAGCCCCGGGAAGCCAAGCAACACCAGAGGTGTGCTAAGACCCCTAGTCTCCCTCCGCCTGCTCCAATATAGTGTTAGTGCGTGTTGATGAAGGATGACAATATTTATAAACACAAGGACACCACATTTAAATGGTAAATGGTTCACTTTCAGCTCAGAAGGAACTTAATGCATATAACAAGACTGGCAGTCATCTGGGTTTCTTAATATCTGTAATTCGGTTTCTAGTGTTAAAGACCAGTGTGTTTCCACAATTACCACTCTTTTTTTCTTAGCGGGGGAAATTAAAATTTTTTTTGCACACATTCGCTTCAAATGAGAAAGATTCTAATTTTGTGTGACAGACAATTTACGGATTATTATTGCTATATATCTCATCTCCTGTGAGGTCGGAGCCTGGTAAACCTGAACTAAATGTAAAATTAACTTTTGCTGCGAAACACGTGCACACACAGTCAAGCCACATGTAGCTCTGCTGCCAACTGCTGCGGCATCTGCAGAGTTAGATGGTAACATACACACAGTTTATTCACAGCACTTGTATCTATGTACTGCTGCCTGCTCCACCCTCTGCAGGCGAGCTGGCATCGACCTTTGTGTGTGATGGGTTTGCTCTTTCTGCACGCCTCACCTCTTAATGACAAAATGAGAAAACTGGGTCGGAGATGTACATTCCCACCAGAAATAGTGGGAAGTTAACATCTTCAGCTGAGCACCAAGATTTCCAACTGGGAAATCATCTCTAAATAAATCAAATGAGTTTCACAAATAGGTGAGGAGCCTTTGGGAGACCCAGGTTTGCTCCTGGGAGGAATGAACAAGTCTGGATGATTAACTGAGAAATGAATGACCTGCTCATGTCTCTGCCAGAAACCTACTTGAGCAATCAAATGAGTCTAAATTAAATGATATTTGGTGTGTTGAGTCCTTTATAGAGACAGATGTTGTTTTTATGACTGTTTATTAACTCTTTTCAAGAAGCAAAATGTAAAACATTCTCATTTTTCACAACCCGAACTTCAGAGAACGGAATATTCTCATTTTGCTGTCTAGCAGACAATTTGTAAACATGTTTGGGAAAGGAGGGGGAAAAGGAAAAATTAAGTGCACATTGTCCATCAAACTGAATCAAAGTGAACCATTTGCAGCTTTTTTTAGTGTTACATTTAGACATCATAAAAAATAATAATAATAATCCAGGAGATAAGAAAAAATGAAAAAAATGCAAGAAAAAATGTTCCAGCTTACCAGAGTTAGGGTCAGAGTTGCCGTCAGCTTCAGTCCTCTTATCAGGGGAGGCCTGCTCGTAGAAGTCGTCCTGCGCCTGCACCAGAGGGAGAGGTTGTGTGAGGAGAGAGCCACTGCCTACAGGCTCGTGGTCCCCCAGACCGCTGTCACTGCAGCTCTCCTGAGAGCCATCCGGCAGGTGAAACGTGACGCGCCGCTGTGACTAGAACCAAGAGCACAAAACAGAGCCTCTGATGTTAGTGCTCTGCTCTGCCCCCTCAAAAATGTTCCTTTTTACTTTACACTGAGCCCAACAGGCTCGCGCATGCTGCTTTACACACTGAGTACTAAAACTCAACTACAGTGTGAAAGAATTTTGTCTAATTGATGTAAAAAAAAGTTGTTTTAACAGATTTTTTTTACATATTACATTTTCACAGTTTTCATATTAAAGGTCTAGTTTGACCTGTGCCAGATATTGTTGCTAAGGGGGAGTTTAGACATTGTAAAACAGTCACGTTTCACTGCACAATGACGACTAACAATGGCATGCAAATTCACATCATGCACTGAAATTACTCAAGGTGAAGCATAAAGTTACACATCTTTTGTAAAGGCACAGTGTAATGAATGTGTGGCGGAATGATGCACAACTCTAGTTTGTGGGTTCCTTTTCTTCCCCCTGGTGTTGGCTCATTGCTCTGCAAAGTTGTTTCTGAAGTGTCCTTCCCAAAGGAATTCCCTTATGTCCCAGCGCTCTTTGGACACACCTTAGTATTTCTGTACTTGCAAACATGCAAAAAAACAAACAAGAAATGAATAACTAACAGAGGCACACCCCGCCATCCTCAAAGCCGCTCTGATTGAATTTCCGTTTGCTAATTCCCAGCGTCTTTTCCTCGCGCTCTAATGACATTTTCCTCAGGCTTTTTCATAAGTCCAGACAGAAGCCTCCAGCTAACCTTTTGTGAGAAGAGAGGTCCCTGCCATATCTTTGGTTGATGACAGACAGAGAAGGGTTTTACAGTAATTATTGGCAAAAGCAAAGGTCATTCAATCTGCAGCCTAATGCAAATGACCTCATTATATATTTTAGAACAGCACCAAAAGCATGCAGCATTCATTAAAAAAATACGGGGCGTGGAGAGACAAAAACTGAGAGGGATGGGGGATTTAGAGGGACTTTTAGAAGGATAGATGGATGGGAGGGATGGAATGGTAACTTTAACCGTGCCGTACATTATAATCATCACTGATAGCCAAGACTCCACAATCCAGTGTAATTTAAAAAAAAGTAAAGGTCTTGTATAACAGTAGAAATCTGGATAAATGTCACCGTTAGCAATTATAGTGAGGTAGATGAACAGATGTGGCATTTCAAATGAAGATGGCATTCCAAGGGATGGAAGGGGCTGAAGGTGTGTGTGTGTGTGTGTGTGTGTGTGTGTGTGTGTGTGTGTGTGTGCGTGTGTGCGTGCGTGCGTGCGTGCGTGTGTGTGTGTGTGTGTGTGTGTGTGTGTGTGTGTGAAGCATCCATACAGAATATGACTTTTTTTGTTTGTTTGTGCGCAGCTTATACTCATTAGCCAGAGCAGAACTATCAGTTTCACATGAGGTATGCTGTGCACATGTAAGCCCAGTGAAAGGGAAAGGTGAGGGGATGCCTTAACGATGTCATGTTTAGTGTATCTCCAGTTAATTAGCTGTAGCTGCAAATGTTTCCCTTCCTGTTGATGCCAAAGACGTTGGCCTTAGGCGAGTTAGCCATCTATTTGTTGCCTTGAAAGTGTCAAAGTAGCAGTACTAATCCTGGCAGCTTCTCCACCACCTTGCGGTTAGAGTTCAGGCAACAAAGTCAATTAAAGTAGCATTTGCACTGATTTATGTCTCGAACTGCTGCAAAATTACATCAAAGCATCAAGATGAGAATGATCCCAGTTTTATTTACACCTAAACCAAATGAATGGAGGGAAAAGCATTCATTGTGTTAAGAGTTTCTTTTGCTCAAGGACAATAATATTTCTCCTTGAAATTGCATGATGCACCACTTTCTCAGGCTCACCTTACTAATACCAGGTAGGATCTGCATTTTTCCTTCAGAGCCTCTGCTTTGTGACATCCATTCACCCTGTAGTTGATGTGTGTTTTATCCCATCACACGCCACACGTGGTGACTGGAGGCTTTTAGAGTCTAGTGAAATTGTCAAATTAAAGAAATCTCGCTGAGATGTTTTAAACATGGTCCATCATTCTGCTGGAAGTAGGGGTGTAAATCATTTGTTATATCACAGTATGATCTCATACCGATATGTGGATTGTGTTTCGATGTTTGCTGGTCTCTCAGATTCAATACCATTCCCATTTGGTTTGATATCAAGTCTCACTGCCTGCCAGGATGTGGCTTTTAAATAGAACACATTTAATTAAGTGTGGCAACAGGTGGAAAATGGCATGCCAATGGATCATCAAAATAAAGCTATTTCCATCCATCCATCCGTCCATTTTCATCCGCTTATCCGGAGTCGGGTCCTGGGGGCAGTAGCCTAAGTCAAGAGGCTCAGACTTCCCTCTCCCCAGCCACTTGGGCCAACTCCTCCGGGAAAATCCCAAGGCATTTCCTGGCCAGGTGAGAGACAAAGTCCCTCCAACGTTTCCTGGGTCTACCTTTTAGGCCTCCTCCCAGTTGGATCTGCCCGGAAAACCTCACCAGGGAGGCATCCTGACCAGAAGCCTGAGCCACCTCAACTGGCTCCTCTTGATGTGGAGGAGCAACAGGTCTACTCTGAGCCCCTCCCGGATGACCGAGCTTCTCACCCTATCTCTAACCCCAAAATTCCACTACCTCCACTCCGCTGCGCTCCGCTCCGGCATGAACTCCGCAGCAAAAACGGTCCTGTTGTAGTCAATCAGAGCTGTTCAACTACTGCGGCCGTGCGGCACAGTGCCATTCCGCCATCCAGCAAAAATAGGATTGATTCTATTTTTGCCGGACGCCGGAGCACCTCCGCAGTTAATGGACAGAAATCACAACCGCCCAACAGGAAAGGGAGAAAGCACAACTTCCGTTATTTCACAATAAATCGATAAACAAAAAGTGTTTTTTGTTTCATATGCACAGGTTTAACAACTTTTAACAACTATCAATGGCGGTTGAACTTTAAATGCACAAAAATAAGCCATAAACACAGTTTCCACTATCAAAGTAGTCACACTTTGTTGATCCAAACACTGCTGATATCTCAACACAAATGATGGGCAGATGAAACAGTTCATTTCGATGCTTCTCCCACGCAACGGGTGTTTGGATCTAACTTCCGCATTTATTGCTCGGACTGTATCGCAAGAGCTCGAAAATCCCGCGCATGCCTGTTTGCGTACCTCAGGTCTCCGCACCAGAGCGGAGCCGTTGTAGAGCGGGTACAGTATAATTTGAGTTCGGAAGCGACCGGCAGCGGAGGACGGGGGTGGAGAGGAGCGGAGATAGTGGAATTTTGGGGTAAGGGAGAGCCCAGCCACTCTTCGGAGAAAACTCATTTTCATCAAGCCATTTTCATAATAAAAGTGTTTTGATAAATAGTTTTTCTATTGAATGTTGCATCAATGATCATATGTAGAATGATGTAGATTGGTGTATTGTTGCACTCCGAGCTGGAATGGTCACAGACGATATTCTGCGTGTCTTGTTTGTGATACTTTGAACTGTTGCCTTTCCTTTGTCTCATATCCAGTCTACCCATTCTCCTCTGACGTTAACAAGACATTCCCATAAACCCCGCTATTTTCTAGACCTTTCTTTGTAAACCACTGTATGACTTTTTCACGTTTTGGAGCCGATTGTTCTCTCGTGCAAGAAGATTGGGGCAAGTTTTGCACAGAGTGTCGTGTAGTATACAGGGAATTACGAAAGGCGATTAACACCACGTGACCAGCTAATGATCAGCAGTAGTAAGCTTGCACGGATTTCTGTTGTGTTTGATTTTTTGCTCATCACTCGTGAAGGTACTGCACTGTTGAAGTTGCGCTGCAAGCATCTGCAACCCAAAAAGTACCAGAACCACTCACAGTGCCTGTGCAAACATGCGTCAACGCGGCTAACCAGCTATTTTCCTATTAACACATTTTTTCGCACACAATGGCAAGGATTGTCAAGAAAGTGCATTCATGTCAAACTATACAGATAAAACTTTGATTTTCTTTCTTTCTTTCTTTCTTTCTTTCTTTCTTTCTTTCTTTCTTTCTTTCTTTCTTTCTTTCTTTCTTTCTTTCTTTCTTTCTTTCGTCTTCATCTTGCTACCTCCACAAATGCCTGTGTGTCCTACAGCACACCCCGGAGGACAAAGAACATCAATAACAATGCTAAAAAAGTCTGGCATGTGAAAACTGCTAGTTTTCGCATATTTTTAGGTCCGACGTGTTGCTACCAGTTGTAGTGTGAGCAGTCAGGTCGCATCCCAGAACTGGGTTGTACAGAGTGGGCACATGACTTGTAAGATTTCCTCTGAGAGGAAGTTTGAACTGAAGCTGAACGCTATGAGTGAAAAAGTCGCACAGTGTCCGCCCAGCTTTAAAGATGGTCATGGGTTAAAAATCCCATTTCAAACTTCTCAGACCAGCCTGCCTGCCGTTGTCAAAGCCTTTTGAATCTGGTTTATTCTCTTATCATCCCTGGATTGAACTTCAGCCAGTCATCTTGTGTGGAGCTGCTGCCCTGTTTCAGTTAATAAACAACGAAAAAATTGAACTAAAAACTAAGTGAGTGTGGAAGGCAGTGGTATTTATGAAATATTGCTGATCTAGTGATCGAGTGAGGGTAGGAGGGATCGGGAGATCGACAGGCGGATTGGTTCAGCGTCTGCAGTGATGCGGACGCTGAACCAATCTGTCATGGTGAAGAGGGAGCTGAGTCAGAAAGCCAGGCTCTCGATTTACCGGTCGATCTACGTTCCAATCCTCACCTATGGTCATGAGCTTTGGGTAATGACTGAAAGAACGAGATCGCAGATACAAGCGGCCGAAATGAGTTTCCTCCGTAGGGTGGCCGGGATCAGCCTTAGAGATAGGGTGAGGAGCTCGGACATTCGGGAGGGACTCGGAGTAGAACTGCTGCTCCTCCGGATCGAAAGGAGCCAGTTGAGGTGGTTTCGGCATCTGGTTAGGATGCCTCCTGGACGCCTCCCCGGGGAGGTGTTTTGGGCATGTCCTGCCGGCAGGAGGCCCCCGGGTCGACCCAGGACACGTTGGAGAGGTTACATCTCCAATCTGGTCCGGGAACGCCTTGGGGTCCTGCTGGAGGAGCTGGTGGAGGTTGCCGGGGAGAGGTCGGTCTGGAACTCCCTAGTTGGGAGGCTGCCACCGCGACCCGGACCCGGATAAGCGGAGGAAGACGACGGCGGCTGATCTATAAGGAGTAAATAGAGACATTTTTCGCTGTGACGACCTCTTAAGAAAAACGTTGAAAGACAAAGAGGCTGATCTAGGTTTATAACGGAGGTAAAAGATGTTTGATTCCTCTGATTTTTATTTCTAATAGGGAGGGAAAACAAAACAAATCATATAACTTTATAAATTTGTTTAAAAATTTGGGCTTGTTTCTAAACTGGAGAAAAACTGAACTTGACTCATTAAGGAATTTTCCTCCATCCTCCAAGCAGCAATGTTCACTGTGAGAAAATATTGCATATTTCACAAGAAATTGTGTAGTCTGAAGCAGAATTATTAACAGATTTTGCTTCAATCATTAGCCTCAAAGTTCTAACTTGAAATGGCTTGAACCACCGATGTCTGTGGGTGTTTTCTGTTTGTGGTGGTGCGTGTGGCTTTTTACTGGCTTTAAATATGTTTGAAGATGTTTGTAATTTTCTGCTCCTGACAGTCACTCGTGGTAATATTAGCATAAGACCGGCTTAAACTATCCCTGC
Source organism: Nothobranchius furzeri (assembly GCF_043380555.1). Taxonomy (NCBI): domain Eukaryota; kingdom Metazoa; phylum Chordata; class Actinopteri; order Cyprinodontiformes; family Nothobranchiidae; genus Nothobranchius; species Nothobranchius furzeri. The sequence continues at coordinate 39,716,874 of NC_091749.1, forward strand.
TGCCAGTTTACAAGATATTATGGCTTATCATGCCTGCTAACCCTTATTATCCGCTTGTTTTTATAATTTGCCTGACCAAACACACTGACTTTCAACAAATGCAAACCAAATAGCAGAGCTCTTCTGCTGGAGGGTATAGTTTCCAGCAGGCCTGCAAATTATCATGCAGTGTTCATCCTTGGGGGCTCATTGAAAGTAGAATAGTAAGAAAAGCCTGAAAATAAAATTCAACAGTGAATGCCTCTTAAGTTGTGATAATATGGGTGTTTCACTGGAAAATCTACCTAATAATCAAACATTTAAATGATTTGTTTTGTTTAATTTTCTATTATCAGGTGTGACTTATGATAAGATTAATTCAGATTAGATTTGGCAGTGGTTTGTTTTGTCAAAACAATCTGTCACCTACAGTCATTTGGATAATTTAGGATTTTGCTTTTCGATGTCAATTTTTATCACCTTTTCTGTTTAAAAAGATGACGTTTGCCAAATTTTAAACAGATACAACTTTGTTTTATTGTGAGGTGAAACAAACCGGGGAGGGTTTACAACTCGGAGCACAATCTCCTCTGTCTTTCTCCTCCTGAGCATGACCATATGGAGCTCAGTGTGCAAGGCCAAAACAACTTCTGTATGGAACTACGTTCCAAATGAACACCATATACCACTGCTTTTCAACCAGGCAGACATTTAATGAGAAGGAGCACACTCAGGGACGCAGTGCACTCATGCACACACACACACACACACACACACACACACACACACACACACACACACACACACACACACACACACACACACACACGGATACACACTCACACACACACATACATGCACTCACAAAATAATGCAACCTCTTCACCACCACAAATAATCTTATCTAACAGCAGCCTGACACCTGCGGTGAGCGAACACTTCCCATGAGTCCATTCTCACAATCAAACCACGAAGGGAGATCAGTCAACCAGGAAAACAAAACTCCCTCACCAAAAAGATTCCCTCCCCCTTCCAACTCCACTTTCCCCTCCTGACTTCCAGACCAAAGGTGCTCTGCCATCTGCTGGTCACTTTAGGAAATGAGGAGTTTTCATAAAAATGCCTAGAAAGTCTTTGTATTCCGTTTCTCACTGGCAGAACTGATTTATTTTTTTTCTTGCTTGCTGTCACTTGTCATACACTTTTGCAGTTTTTTTTAAATGGCACCATGACAAATCTGAGTTTCATTCGCCACTCACACTTAAGAACAACCATGTATATGTTTGTATCTGATGTTTTACAGTGGGTATTTTTGGGAGGTGGTTTTAGGTTTGAGATCCTTTTCCCTACAGTTTTCCCTCCTCTCCTGACAAGCTGTAACATTCCATAAAACATCAAATCCAGTGACACATTAACAGCTGATAGACACTGCATCCTGTCAACATAACATTCACAATTCCTTTGGGCTCAACCATAAAATGCATTGCGTTCTCAGACAGGCTCCGTTTTGATGGCATAAACAGTCAAAAACAACATTTTTGAACTGTTAAAAAAAGATAAAAGACACAACGATACAAAGAGCTCCCAAACGTCTCTCTGTGAGCAAAACTTAAATAACAAATGACATATAAATCACAATCTCTCCATCTTTGATTCTGACTCTTATATTGATGTAGTCTGCTCTTGGCACCTCTCCGGAGTCTAAGTCCTCTGCCTTCTGCTTTTCATCATTAAATCATAGCACGACAGTTGTGAGAAACATCTGCATTCTGCCACCGCCACAATGAAACTTGATTAGTCACCCCCGACTCTTCCCCACAAAGACACAAACTCACAAACACAAAGATGCATAAATCACAGCCACATCTGACCCATTTCCCAAATTGCAAGCAATGTTTTATGTCTCTCTCTCTCTCTCTCTCTCTCTCTCTCTCTCTCTCTCTCTCTCTCTCTCTCTCTCTCTCTCTCTCTCTCTCTCTCTCTCTCTCTCTCTCTCTCTCTCTCTCTCTCTCTCTCTCTCTCTCTCTCTCTCTCTCTCTCTCTCTCTGAGTGTGTGAGTTATTCGTATCAGTAGCAACCTTCTTGTTTTTCATACACATAGCACTGACATAGCATGTGATTATTTGCACACTCCATCATTTTGACTTTTTCGGTGTAAAATGATCTTATGCAGATTTATGGACTTGGTATATAAATTGTGTGCTTGTTCAGCTAACCATTTATTGCCCAACTCACATCAGAGACTTGTGTTTTTCATTAAAAAAATAAATCAATGTATTCTTGGGTCTGCTTGTAAACAGACACCCTGTCATCTTTCATTGATGGCAGGTGTGATGGCCTGCTTTTTTATACCATCAAAGGCCCTTTTTATTATTTTAGTCCACTTTATTTAGCAAAATTTTGTTTTACATGTTAATTAAAAAGAATATTAAATAGCAATAATAGTCATTTGGTCATTCATTCTGTGCAAATAATGTTTTGGTAAACTTCCTCCTGCCCTGGCTGCATGCCTTGTCATTCTTTTGGTTGAGTCAACAAAGTGTTTTATTTCATTTCATATTTATTAATGTGTTTAATTCTAGGAAAGAAAGTAGTCAAGTTGTGTGTCTATTCTACTCTACTCCAGAATCACAGCTCTAAGTATTTCAGAAAAGGAAATACACCAAGGTGTGCATTGACAAGCAGAGATGCACCTCAAGCTGGGTCTCCGTTTGTGAGCACAAATATTTACATACGCATACAAGAAACAGTCGAGTGGGAGAGGAGCAAAGTACTAGACTTTCACACACCTCGAAAGTTTGAAAAATTGTGTATATATATATATAGCTCACACACATATGTATATATATATATATATATATATATATATATATATATATATATATATATATAATGACACAGAATTTCTACTTTCACCATGTTACATTTGCTCAAAGTTGACTTTGTTTACCTGTTGTAGATTATTATTATTATTATTAGTGAGGGTAGGAGGGATCGGGAGATCGACAGGCGGATTGGTTCGGCGTCTGCAGTGATGCGGACGCTGAGCCGATCTGTCGTGGTGAAGAGGGAGCTGAGCCAGAAAGCCAGGCTCTCAATTTACCGGTCAATCTACGTCACAATCCTCACCTATGGTCATGAGCTTTGGGTAATGACTGAAAGAACGAGATCGCGGATACAAGCGGCTGAAATGTTTTTCCTCCGTAGGGTGGCCGGGCTCAGCCTTAGAGATAGGGTGAGGAGCTCAGACATTCAGGAGGGACTCGGAGTAGAACCGCTGCTCCTCCGGATCGAAAGGAGTCAGTTGAGGTGGTTTGGGCATCTGGTCAGGATGCCTCCTGGACGCCTCCCTGGGGAGGTGTTTCGGGCATGTCCTGCCGGCAGGAGGCCCCCGGGTCGACCCAGGACACGTTGGAGAGGTTACATCTCCAATCTGGTCCGGGAACGCCTTGGGGTCCTGCTGGAGGAGCTGGTGGAGGTGGCTGGGGAGAGGACGGTCTGGAGCTCCCTAGTTGGGATGCTGCCCCCGCGACCCGGACCCGGATAAGTGGAGGAAGACGACGACGACGATTATTATTATTATTATTATTTGTAGTAGTATGCAATTTGTGGCTTTTTCTCCAAGAGGCAACACCAGTTTAATGTAAAAGAGCACTTTTTACTTTTTAAATCATTGATTTTACAAAGGGTTTTAATGATTATTTATGAATAATCTCAGTTGTTTGCTTGACATCTTTGGTTGTCTTCTGTTTTGTTTATTTGTTTGTTTATTTATTTGTTTATTTATGTATTTATTTATTTATTTATGTATATTTACCTTTGTTTATGTTAGTGTCCATTACTTTCTGATTAGGAAAAAATAAATAATTAAAACTAAATCAATTATTGAGACCCCAACTCACCCAAGCCCATCCCCTTGAAAACACAACTAGTTTACTTTATTTGTAAATTAATTTAATTTAACTCAGTTTATTTATATAGCACCAAATCCTGACAAGAGTCGTCTCAACTAGTAATGCACCGATATGAAATTTTTGGGCCGATATAGATATCCGATATTAAGATCACTGTTATGGCCGATAACGGATACTTGCCGATAACGATATACTGACATGAATGCTTCTAAAATCTGCAGATTTTGAATAGAATTAAAATTATTAAAGCTGAATTTACGTTATTATGTACACACAACACACACATTTATGGTGCTGAGATGATTTCATTCACTGTTCACACGACTAAACAATTACACATCATACCCCCCTCACCCTCTGAAACAGGCAAACAAATGGAGACAAGATTGAAAAATTATCGGTTGTTAATATCGACCCAGTTTTATTTATCGAACCGATACCAATATGTTAAAAAATGACTAACATCGGCCAATATTGATGCTGGTATATTGTCCCTCTCGAGTCTCAAGGCACTTCACAAAGTAATCAGTTCATTAAGCCAATCAGTAAAACATTTCCTACATGAGGAACCCAGCAGATTGAATCGAGTCACTGACTTGTGTCAGTGACTTTACAGCAATCCTCATACTAAGGAAGGAGCAATCTAGGACACCAATTCAGGATTAAACATGCAATTAAGCCCATTGTGTCCATTATCCTTATGTATCCATTGTCTATTTACTATGAAATATTTTTGAAAGTAAAGATAGTAGCATTTTATAATTATAAATAATTATTATAGTTCACCTGTAATGACGGTGAGTCACATACATCCTTGACCTTTGTCATTAAAGCTACTGTATTGTATAAATAGCACAGCCATGCTTAAACCGGCTTCATGTTTAGACTTTAGATATATAGATTTTTTATAACCAGCTCAATGCACACATTGTATCCTCATTTTCTTCCTGTTCTTTTTGAATTTGCAATAAATGAAAAGCAGAAATCTGCTTCAAGATAAAGCACAGAAACTTAGCAGCTTTGCCTGTTGGCCTCCTTCTAGCTAAAACGTACATCTTCTTTTTTCTTTTTTTTTTGATCTCCTACAACATTAAACTTAAGAAACAAACCTTTAGGGATCAATTCATCATCTAAACATTTGTGCTGAAGCCTGAAGTCAGGCTTAAAGTCGAGTTAACAGGCATGAAGGTCGTTGAGCTAACTAACTCTGACACAACAAGCTGCCTACAGCTAGAAACAAGAAAGGCATGCATTGCTCAAGCATGCATGCCTAGTTATACACAACACTTCTATTTAGCTAACTTATGGATGGACACATCTCCCCAATCCTGCATGATTGGCATGAGCAGCATCAGTGGTGGCATATGGGATTTTGGTTTGTACATTCTGCTCTGTGAAAACAGAAAAAATCATTAACTAAACTGACTTCACCCAAACAGGCTTCTTGAGAAGGATAAAATTTCATCTATAATAAATGTTATCTAACACCACCTGGGGCTAAATATGAACACCTTAGCCTCATCTACCCTTTTATCCTCTGTAGCCCGCAGTGACCTCTTGCCTCTTCTGATGAAGGTTTCACCAGCCTCTCCCCTTTTATCGCCTACTCCCTCATCATCCTCACTTCAACATGCCGTTAAAATCAACTGACTGGGTAGAGTGAGAACCGTGGCATAGTTGCAGTTCAACCAGCTTCCCTCTGTGTCTTAAGCAGAGCAGAAAAAACCTGTGCAGCTGCCACAGAGCATTAGCTACAAAGTTAACCACCACTGACTCACTCTTCAGTTCCACCCTCTGCCGACATCCACAACCATAAAACGAGAGACACAGCAATTCTTCTCCATGTGCGTCTCCTGCATCAAGATGAAGGATTTGACACTCGGAGACAGTTAACTACAGAGCAGAGCAGGCTAGGCCCTGAGCACTGGATGGGAAAGGCTTGATATGTTTATGAGTTGCAGTTCATGTGGTCCAGGTGCTGCACTCGCTGTAGACGGTGTTAACTGAAGTCATTGCTCTGTGACTTTATTGGAGGAGGGTTGCTGTTTTGTTTATTCAGGACAAAGACTTCATGGCCTCTGTGAGGCTAATAAGATAAAGCACTAAAAATCATCAGAAATGCATTAAGGGGTTGTAATGCAGCGTTAAAAACTATGAGTGTGCAGGCAGAAACCAAAGCACAAAACAAAGTGTACTCCGTGATTCATAATAACCTACAACCCTATTAGCTGTCATGAAATCCTATTTGTGATTCTATTACGTCAAATAGGTACAGAAGCTTACATTTGTTTAGTTGGATCTGTGTTTATCCTGTGGAAATAATGGCTATTTACACAGCTATGATTATCCAGCTTTGGGAGATCAAGTGTGAATCGATGCTGAAGGCAGATCTGTTTGACTTTGGCAGCTGGTGAATCTGAATGGCTCATTTTTTTGAGGTATTCATAGAATTAAAATGATTTTTTGTTATTGTTTGGGAATATTAAAACAGTGACATTTAAATAATCTGAGTGAGGGATGGATGGATGGATGGATGGATGGATGGATGGATGGATGGATGGATGGATGGATGGATACATAGAATAAAAAAGATACATTAGATAGATGGATATAATAGATACAATAGATAGATTGATAGATATGATACATGCTAGATAGATAGATGGATATAACAGATACAATAGATTGATTGATAGATATGATACATGCTAGATAGATAGATGGATAGAAAAATACAAAAGATACAATAGATATCATACATAGACTACGTACATTTGATATAGCTAGATAGATAGATAGATATAGATAGATATAGATATAGATATAGATATAGATAGATATAGATAGATTGATAGATTGATAGATAGATATAGATAGATTGATAGATTGATAGATTGATAGATAGATTGATAGATGATAGATTGATAGATAGACAGACAGACAGACAGACAGACAGACAGACAGACAGATAACTACTATATTCTCTTTTGACATTGTAAACATCCAACTAGGGCTTGGTACAGGTACACTTTAGCTTAATTCAGGTGAAAAATGTTGATGGAACAGTCTCCCATAACCCCAACCCTATTTGAGCACATTCTTCCAGTTTTCATTGTTTGGTGGAATACATGTTAGGTACGACATCTCTGCTTCATTCTGTTGACAAATGAACTTCAACTTGGAACTATATTGCCAAAGGCAAGTGTTTATCCTGACACCTCTCTGTCAATTTACTGAGGATTGGCATTTAATTGCAGTCATTATAGGGTACAGTAAACATTGTTTATATCTTGCAATCAGGGTGACGGTTACTGATTAAACCACGACCTGTGCTCGAAAAACGCCAGCCAGAAAACCTACTGAATGGTAAAATCTCCTTTCATAGAGCTGAGATGTAAACACACACTTGTCCATGTCCATACACTGAGCATGTGCTCTGCACCATACGACCACACGTTTGGATTAGGGATGCGACCATTTATTGATTTGTATTGATTCAAAGGTGTGTTAACTGCCATTAGATCAGTACAGAAGCCATGTACTGGTGCAAGCATCTAAAGTGGAAGAGAGGAAATAAAGTTCATGTATTTGTAACAAACCAGCATTTTGGGATTCATTTGGCCAATACGTAAATAATGATTGTATATTTGTTTTAGCAGATGGGCTCAATATGATCATTATGTGATGCCGGCTGAAAAACTTTCGAGCTAAATATTGTTCTTCCCTTCAAGAAAATATTTATGTGTAAACCGCTGGTGGGATTAGGTTTACTTGTTCATGAACAAAATCAAACATTTCTTATAATTTTAAAGCGTCACATTTTACAACAGTTGCTACATGAATACTGCAATTATTGTGCTTTATTTTAAAAAGTCTGATATACTTGAGTAAGTTTTAGTAAAAGGGGAAAGCACCTCAGCAACATCGACCCGCTGTTAGTTTTTATCTATTTAAACTCGCCATTAAAGTTTTTATTCAAAACGTATTTTAAAAGGATTTGAATCTTTTAATTTGTGTGAGACGTTAAAAAATGGAAATGCTAAACTTCAGATCTCTCAAGTGATTTTACTTCATCTGAATGGTCCAAGGTTGTTCAGTTTGTGTTCATAGATGAGAAGATTAGATGCGTTAAAAAGCTATTAAAGTGATTTTGACACTTGATCTATGTAAGAGAAAATCAATTAAGGCCAATAATGTTGATTAAATCTTTACACAAAGTTTTCTTTTAGTGTGCAGACACAAAATATGGAACTGTTTGACTCATAGATTTTTTTTACATTCATAAATTTAGACAAAAATAATTATCACTATGCCCTGCGATGGACTGGCACTCTGTCCAGGGTGTACCCTGCCTGATTGCCCATTGACCGCTGGAGATAGGCACCAGCCCCCCCGCGACCCTACATGGACAAGCGAGTTCAGACGATGGATGGATGGATGGATGGATGGATGGATGGATGGATGGACGGACGGACGGACGGACGGACGGACGGACGGACGGACGGACGGACGGATGGATGGATGGATGGATAATTATCACAATTTCACTTGATTTCACGCCTGCAGAGCCTTTCATCGCTGACCAAAAATGTTGGTTGAGTATAGTTAATGTCATTAGTGAAGAAGGACATACATTTGAAACCAACAACATTCAGGTTCCAGACTTAATATTTAATTTAATTATGACTGATCCTATCAAAAATAATTCTGCTGAAGCTAATAAACAAAACAAGAAACACTCGGCCCATTTTCCATTTGTTTTGATCCTGAGAAGCCAGCAATTTCCTTCTTACCATTTCCAGTCAGAGTGAAGCACCAGCATAATGCACAGTGGTGCATGGTGTGTCCCAGCGCATCATTTGTTTTTGTTTGTGATCGTCTGCCTGCTTGTTTTCGATGAGACTGTGAAAGGAAGGGAATATGTAGTTCTGTTTTTGTTTGCTTTAATGGAAAGCCATTCAGGCAAAAAATGTGGACCAAAGCAACGTTACACGCTCACAAATGTTGTTGAATATCTGAAAATTCTGCTTCCCTTCACCTTCATTGTACATAGCTATACTACATTTAATCATTAGAGCAAAACAAACAATGAAGCAGTAGACAGAGGCTGAAATGAAAAATAAATATATCTGAGCTGATCTGAGGACGTTGTTGTCACTATGTGAAAGGGAAGAGTGTGATGGAACAGCTGATTCTCACAATCCAATTTGTTGACATATAAAATAGAGATTAAAGTAGAACTTATATGAACTTTGGCTTACTGATATTTTTGTCATATCTGATTAACCTTCATGTTAATCCTGGTAATAAAAAAAACTTTATTACCAAGCTGTAATAGCACAGGCTGAAAATCTATCAGTTCTAACAAAGAGTCAGATCTGCAGATAAAAAAGTTGTCTGTTTTTTAAATGAGGTTAATAATGGGGAAATGTTTCTTAAATGTAAATGGACAACAGGGATGAAGTTAACCATCTTTGCTTTCCATCACTTTCTGAAAATACTCTAGATTCAAAAGATTTATTTGTCACATCAAATGGTAAGTGGTCTGTGTTTGTATAGTGCCTTCTTAAGATTCTACAACCACCCAAGGTGCTTTACAACACAATCAGTAACTCACTTATTCACACAGACATTCACACACTGGTGATGACAAGCTACAATGTAGCCACAGCTGCCCTGGGATGTAGTGACAGAGGCGAGGCCGGCCGTACACTGATGCCACTGGTCCCTTCGACCAGCAGGCAATGCGGGTCAAGTGTCTTGTCCAAGGACACAACAGCATTCTTTGGTGGGAGCTGGGATTGAACCTGCAACCTTTACAGGACAATCCGCTCTACCTCCTGAGCTAATGCTGTCAGGATCAGAATCAGAAGGGTTTTATTGCCAAATATGCAAGAAGACACAACATTAGTAAAAGTGCTTGTTTAATTAATCCAAGTGGCTGCCTGGTGGGATCTGGTAGGGATGGGTACCTTTGACATTTGAATCAATTCGGTACTAATTCCCGGTACCTAGGAATCGATACCGGTACTTAACGGTACCAATTTTCGATACTTTTGAGTGTTTAATATTTTAATTCTCGTCTATAATAAAATATATATTTTTCTCAGTATTCTACCATATTTGATAAATATCATGATAAATAACATTCAACTGTTTGTATTTTAACATCGTCCTTGTAGTTTTATAAGCTGATAATTAAACTGAAGCAAACATCTTTACTGTGAACTAAATTTACTGTGTATCTTCATTCCTTTTACCGTCCTTTTTCAAAAGATTTTTCCTACTGGGAAGTTAGAATTTCCAAGGAGAAAGCGAACGCAGCATTTGCTGATAACAATGGTGGCAGTGGAAGCTAACATATCAAGCTAACATTATCTTAAACAGTTTATTTAACTGCTGGAGCAGATTAAAACGATGATGCCTCACACTTAGATCGTTGTTGCTGGTTTCATCTTCACCCAATCACCCGTCGCATTTAGTTAAGTGAAGCGCGTTCATGTTCTTTTAGTCGGAATTTCAGAGTTCCGAGGAGAAAGCGAACGCACCATTAGCAAAATGGAAGCTAACATATCAAGCTAACATTATCTTAAACATTTTATTTACCTACCGGAGCAGATTAAGATGAGAATGTCTCACTTAGATCGTTGTCGCTGGTTTCATCATCACCCAGTTACCCATCACATTTAGTGAAGTAGACCCAAGCTTTAGCGTGCGTTCTTTCTACCATAACTGGCTCGCAGTGACAGACATAACGCTCTTGCGCATGCGCAGCTGTCTAGGCAAGTTCTCGTTATGAAGGACGGGTAACGAAACGAGGCACCATTTTTAATGACGTGAATCGGTGCTCAGCCGGTACTGTGACATTCGGTCGGTACCTTAAAAAGTACCGAATTCGGTACCCATCACTAGTCCCTGGGCTCTGCTGGGTGTCTGGCAGGGCTGGTCGCCCCTGGGTCTCGAGTCGCTGGGTTCCGGACTTGGCCGGCTTGGGGGTGGGAGGCTTCCACTGATATCTCCCAGGACTCTGCCGGCTGCTGGTTGTGACCCCCTGGGGCAATCCTCTGCACCTCTCGAGGGGGACAGGGGCTTTTCTGGTTACAGTCTCCCTGGGGTCCTTGCGCTCTGGGGTAGCTCCTGGATCTTTGGGACTTGGAGCTCCTCCCATCTCCTACACATCTTTGGGGGCAGATCTGTGGCCCCTCACACTTTCTATTGGGCGGTCCTATAGAGAAACCTTACATATACAAGCGCGTGTACACCACACAGGTGCTCACATGGCGCTCTCATAAGTTTGGACTTGGGCATGTTCAACACATGTCCTAAGGCTGTGGTTGGCACTTAATGCACTGTGATGTATTATCGTTTGATTGTTCAGTTAAACAATGTTGATTTCATAATTCCCCGTCAGGTTGACGCAGTGATAGTTTGCTCTTTTTGTATAGTTGTGTGTCCCCTTCCTTTTTTTTTTTTTTTTTTTTTCTCTTTCTGCAGGTCTAGAAGCAGACTCTTGTTCATTATTGATTGTTTATTTTTATGGACAAAAACAACAAGAACAACAAAGAAGCCTCATCTAGTTATGTTTGTACTTTTTTGTCATAATATAATTAAATGTGTGCTACATTTGCTTTCCTCTTGTCGGTACAGAAGGGCTCCTAATACTGTTGCTACCCTGCGCTGGCCAAGGCTCTTTGACTTGGATAAAACACCCATTGCATTGTGTTGCTGTCAAGCTCACTAAATTATTTGAACATGTTCCATCAATCTGTTTTGCCATCTCCTTTGGTCACCCGTTTGATACTAAATCCATGTTTTGTTTCCTGCTCCAGTCTCGCTTTGCAGTCTAAATACCTACACCAAACGCCTGAGGCAGGATGCCCTGATTTCCCACCGCGAGAGAAGGGCTCGCCTTTCATGTTCATGCTGAGGTTGTAGAGGTAGATGGTTATGCTTAACTGCTTATCTTCTCAAGCCTACAATCCCAGCGACTAATCCCCGCAGATTTTTCAGGGTTACATTACTGCCATTAGAGCAAAAACGTTAATGTTTTCATAACTCTAAAAGTTTGTCACCTCGTATTAATCAGCATAAGAACAAGGTTGTTTGATGAAAGTCAACAAGGACGAAGCTTTGTGGGTGAACATAGATCTGAAGGTGTGCAATAAGGGTGAGGAGAATCAAGGAGGGACCAACGCAGCGTTCTAGAACGACACAGCATCAGTCAAGCTGTGAGAATGAGGATGACAGATCATCTGTGAGAAGTCGTCTTCATCTGTGTGGCCATCAACGGCTTACTGGCACTTCTTTCGAGTCGTCAGCTCATCACCGAGACAGGCAGAGATTTCTTGTCAGTCTCCGCCATCATGAATTGCAGATGATGTGATATTTAAAAAAAATAAAATTAAGAACTGCAAATCACAAATTCTGTATGAAAATGTTTATATTTTACAAGAATTTTAATGAGCAAGAGTTGTTGTGGGCTTTTTGAAAAGAAACAAGCACAAAGAAAATCTGGACTCACAACTTAGAAACAATTCTTATTTGAGCCTCATAACATGACGTAGTTTTGTGCGAGTTGTGAGGAAAATGTGCATCTCATGAATGGCTGATTCTAGGACTTCTCCGAAAGTTAAAATCCTGAACGAGACTGCTAGCATGAAAGAAGAAAAAACAAACATGTTTTTTGTGTAACCAGATGTCAAAAATGCATTTATTTTACTGTAATATTACTGTAACCAATTTAAATCCTGTCACTTAGCACTGGCAAATCCCACAATCAGAAAAAAACAGATGCATTTATGTTCAAGGCTTCAGGCTTGTCACACAACCCCATAATGTGAAGGTGTCATTTCCTCCTGAGTAATATGTAAAATTGGCACAAAAACATGTTTTCTGTGCCATGGGTTGATACTCAAAATAATGTTTGCTGTTAAAGAACATCCTGGAGCACCAACTTATTACACATCTAGTAAAAGAAAAATCCCTAGAGAGAGAAAAGCGAAAATGTTTGTGCACAAGCTGCAATACTTCTTTTTTTTGGTCTTTTAAGATAAACACAGGTATTCCCTATCTACATAAAATAACAATAAATGACATGTTCTCACTTGGGACTTTTTAAAAATCAACATTCTTCCAGCCGCACAGCTCTGTTGTTACATTGGTTTTTCTTTTCACCATCGCTTCTTGCCAGATTTCAATAGATCTGAGGGAGAAACAAAATGGTATACTAGAAAAGTAGGGATGATGGGAAGAAATAAAAGTTTAGAGAAAGTTATGATGCTAGTTTAAAGAGACAGAAGCAATATTCAAACAATCATTCATAAGGGCTGACTCTTGGCTCACTTGCAGCCTGTAAACAGACTTAATGGCTACAGCCTGTATCACCATGAATCTCATAACCCATCATGGCCCCGGAGCTTTTCTCTCAACCTCCCCCACAAGTCCAGTGGCTTATCACATAAACGATTATTGACTGCTTTCCAAGTCATCAATACATTCAGCGCAGTTTTACATATGGTAAGCCTTTCAACTTCATCACTGTAAGCCAGCAGAGGCTGAAAGCTCACAGGCAGGATGGCCACATGAGGTTTAACGGGGAGCAGTAGCACTTTCTGCCTTCAGACTGAACGTGGGATTATTGAATTTGACAGTTTTCATTTAAAGTCACCCTTCACTCCCAGATTTAGTGTAGATGCTAAGACGAGGGTAAAATTAAAGACGGTTTTGAACATGAACAGAGAACGGTGACAAAACACCAGCTCACAACCTGGCTGTCTGATGGTGCAATACATTGTTGCATAAAAAGGTGCCTGAAGTCTTAAAGCTGAGCCAAAACAACTTAATGGATTAATTGGGAACCAACAGAGATAATTAGGCCTTTGGGGTTGTATGATGCTACCCCTCGTCGACTGTTGCCTCAGAACTGTGATGTAGTGTATTTCCTGCTGCGTAATCGAGATAATTAGGGTTAGGGGTTGAAAGTTGTGTCACTGTCCAAAGATCAGCGAAAGGGAAAGGCCAAATGAGGCTCATTAAAATGTGGTTCCTACCTGGAGACATTTGATCTCAGGCCTTTACCTACAGAGGTTACGTCTTATTTTTGTTTACCGTCGTTTTCAAAAAGCTCAGATCAGAAATGTAATATTGCTTTTTTTTTTCATCCAATGACACAGACAGATACCTAAATGTGAGGAAGTGATCCAGGGTCTAACTGGGCGTTCATTCATCAGTACCCACCATCGATTCCTGCTGCCCAAATGAGAACCGATGCACACAACTGTCATATGTTTGCCTCTGCTAAGGGGAAATATGTATGGATGGCTATATTATACTGTAGCTGAGACTAACTGAGGCAAGGCTTCAGTTGTTTACTGTGCTCCTATTATTGGATGCCAAGGTGTCCTTCTGTGAGCCTGTCAGCCACTGAGTAGTAGGCCAAATTGATTGGTCTGCTCTTGCCCACCAAAAGGACCTGAACTCAATTTGCTTGTGATGGCTTCAATTTCCTGGCTGGACAAAATCCCCCCACTCTTCTCTCCCCATGCTCTCTCCCTCTCTCTTAGCATTCATTCCTCGCTCAAGAGCTGTCATTTAATTTCATTACTCAATGGGGGAGGTTCATGCCCTGTCTCCGTTTCTGTCCCCCCGCCTTCTGTTCATGTGAACCTTATCAAGAATTTCAGGAAAGAACCTGTTTTTTTTAACGGCAATGCTTGTTTTAACATTTCCTGGAAGAGCGTTGTTTTCAGTGTTTGCCTAGCAACATCCGAACTGAGATGTTATTATTCTTCATGCCCTTTAGATACACAGGATGCAAGGGAGTAAATTTTGAATTACAGCTACTTTTAAGGGTGCTGAAAGATGAAAGCACAAAGATAATGACTAAAACACAGCCCACCATAATATACGGCCTCGCACCTGAGTGCTGTGTGTAAAATTTACGGGCATTGGGCTCAACAGACATTCCAAAGATTAGTTGCACGTTATTATTCGTGCCAGTATTTTTTAAGAGAAAGCCCTCAAAGGATGGACTAATTTAGGTCTTGCTTCACAAATCTTTTGTTTTAGCACATTCTCAGGAGCAAACAGTTTGCTGCAACATTTAAGAAACTAATTTCAAATGCACACGAAAAAAAAAATATGCCACACGGTCAGCGGCTGATTAGAAAGAACGCAGGAGTCGAGCATAGAGGTCTTTGAAGTGATTACCTTACATGTTTTTGGTCCTTTTTCTTTAGTTGTTGTTTCTTTAAGATAAACACGTGGAGCCACTCAGCATATGCCAGCTTATGTCAAGATGAAAGATTTTACAAGCCATTATCAGAGACCCACAGATTGTTCTGAGGGTATTAGCTGGCATCACAAATGTGCTACAACCGCAAAGATCTTGCTGCGATTTCAGAGAGGGTGGACGTGGGGGATGGGGAGGGGAGATAAATTCTCAGCACTTGCAGAGGATCTAGATGACTGTAAAGAGATTAAAAGCTGGCAATGTATGTGTGGTCTTAGACTCTGTTTACCATGTGATGTGCAATTGAACACGAAGAGAAAAACATTTAAGGATCTCCACGCACGGACGAGAAAACGTTTCCTACCAGGAATGAAGAAGGTGCGCTGGAGTGGAATGTGCAGCGTCTTCCTTTCCAACCACATCTCATTTTACTCATCTTTATCTCACAGGATACGCTCTCTTCTGGGTGTATTTACCAGCGGTCTTACAAGCTTTTACCTCCAGGAAACAAGTGGCTGATCTGGATTACATTCTACAATGATTCATCTTGCTCAGTATCAACCACGAGGCATAAATGCAATACAACCAAATTAAGGCCGCTGTGCCAGACAAACAAGCTGGGGAATTTCAAATCTTGGCCTTTTCTTTCATATTGTTTTGGGAGCCTGTGGAGTTTATTGCCTTATGAAAACTGATTTCTCAAAGCATATATTTTCTTCATGCTGCTGCGTTTCTTTAATCTTTTGTTTTTTTATTATTATTTTAAAGGTAAAGCAAGCAAATAAGCAAAACCCAGCATATATACCATATATTATCTACTGCTCACCTGCGGCCAACAGCAATGCTTCCTGGAGTTTATCATGGCAGTTCTTGAACTTAAGTGAGCATCTTTAGTTCTTGTATCATCCAATCCAAATTACATCTCAAAAAGACCAAACACACTCCAGAAACATCAATAAGGTCTGCCTCTAAAACACCTACGCTTGTCTCTGTATTTTCCACCCCAACATAGTGGCTGATCAATGTACACGACTTAGATTGTATTGTGGCAGTGTTACATCTTTGGAACAGTTTGATCAGCTAAAGCAAGGATGACGTCTGCTGAGAGTGTTTGGTTTGCACAGACATGCTATAACCCCACCAATGCTGGTGGTGTCTGTTCTGACTCTCCTCAAGTGAATCTAAAATCCCCGGAGGGACAAAAAAAAGTCTGAATCTTATCTATCGTGGAGAAGGAACAAGGAAACAAAAAGGTGCCCTACTTGTCCAAGAAACTTAGCTTTAACAAAATGTCATGCTATCATTATTCTTCACATATGCTAATAGAAAGATTTTATAGTTCACCTACTCATCTCATAAAAACATTGTCTTGCTTTGTAGGTAATGAGCAACATTCTCCGGTATGTTGATAATGTTTCATTATCACGTCTTTATTAAAGTGTTTTATACGCCTGATTAGATCCTAACATTGTAGCTTAAAAAAACAATTTACACTCCTATAATACTTTACAAGAGTGTGAAACTGTGATTTTAATCATACCTGAGTGGTAATGAATAATAATGAACAGTTACTGAGATAAATGTTGAGAGAAGGGATGTCCTCAAAAAAGCAGGCACTGATGACCCAAAAGTAACACGACTGACACAAAGGTAAAAAAAATAATAATAATCATTGGGATTTTTTTTTACTAGAAAAAAAAAATCCAACAGCTTGGCAGAATACATGTCCAAGTCTTCAAAGCAGATGACTGACTCTATTTCTGACAGGTTCCATTTTTTTAAAGCAGATTTTGCATCCAGTTGCCACACAGCTCATTCAGAGAGGTAGCGCTAGACTTTCTCTGGAACAAGCACCAGTAGAATCTGTAGAACCACTAAAGCTGTAATTAAATGCCAACAAATGTGTTATAAAGCTAAATAAATAAATAAATAAATAAATAAATAAATAAATAAATAAAAGAAAAATGGTGACGAAGATTTTTTTTTTAGATATTTTCAAAATCTCTCTTCAGGCAGAATGGGATCGCTGTCTCTCCCTGCAGGAACGAGACAGTCCCCTCATATCTCCATCTGAAGGGTAGTGATGTGTATAATACTTCAAACTCTGAAAGGTTTGCTGGCATGTTGTAATGTTACAAGTAAATGGAAACACAAAGGTTGGTCAAGCTACATGAAGGCGGGGGCGGGG
Organism: Nothobranchius furzeri; assembly: GCF_043380555.1. NCBI lineage: Eukaryota > Metazoa > Chordata > Actinopteri > Cyprinodontiformes > Nothobranchiidae > Nothobranchius > Nothobranchius furzeri. Next base: position 39,734,185 of record NC_091749.1, read on the forward strand.
GGTTAATTATAAGACGGTGTGACCTTGAGAGGCAATGGACACAAAATGGCTCAGTATGTGCACATGTAGACACACACACACACACACACACACACATATATATATATATATATATATATATATATATAATTTCTGTCACTGAGCTGTTGTGATACAACTGGGTGAATTGCATTCTAAAACAAGATAGATCGTGGTGCCTGCGCAGCTGTGCCAAGCAGATAAATCAATTAAAGTGACCCGATCTGACAAGACGCCTCGTCCTCAGACAGGTTTAATATGAGAACACATGTCCGTGAGACTCATGCCTATCTCCGTCTCACCGTTGAGCATTTTCTCTGCAAGGACTGTGATTAAAAGAGAATGCTTCAGGATGACACATCAGCCAATCACATCACATAAAATGATAGCATCTCATTTTATTTCAGCAGAGTTTTAAATTCTTATTGTTGTTGTGTTTTTTTTATTCTTAATTTTCATCTAGTTGTAGTTGGATTGCTAACCTTACAGTCATTTTGAATAACAAAATATATGGATGTGAGTCTTACATCCAATGAGAATCAAACTCTAATTGTGTGTATAACCCTAACCCTTACTTTTCATGCACAGTCACTTTTCCTTCATGGAATGTACATCTGATTTTGACCAGGTGCTTCCATAAATGCAGTTTCCTCTTTATGATCAGTCTGGCCCAAGGACCTCCAAGAAAATTGTTGGCCACCCCAGTGTCCTAACCAGAGAAGGACGATGCTCTTTTATAAATCACATTAACGTTCGCACAAACTTTTAATTCCTGTCATTTAATCAGACAGAAATATAAAACCCAATAATGACAATTAATAAGTAAATAAATAATCTAAATAGAAAACAAAGTAAATATGTTTCTCCGGCTCACCATTTTCAAAACAAAAGTTTCAATATTTGTAGTGTTTGTGGGAAATTTTAAAAAAGTGTTCTAAACATTTTACAATATAAATGTTTTAAATGCCTGTTTATCTGAAAAAAATTGTGTTTGTCAAATTTGAGGTAAGTGTGTTGGATGCATGTTGTTTTTTTTTTTTTGTTTGTTTGTTTGTTTTTTATGAAAAAGAATAAAGGAGCATGCAATACCTCCCCACAGGTTGAACACTTCAATTTACCATACGGACCAATTTTCTCTCGCCTCATCCGGCCACCCCTATGAAAATTATCTGGGGGAGCCAGTGTTTATGATTAGGGTACCAACTCATTAGGTATATATGCCATCTATTCTCCTGGAATGTTCACTTCCTTTGTGATATGATTACAATCACAATGTCACAACTGTATGTAAAGGCTGGTCTTGCATTGTCAAAAACATGTAAATCAGCTGCACAGTCATACAGGTTCCTGTATGTGCCGACATTTGTCGTCGTCTTTACTCCCACTTCTGATTCTGTACTAGGTACTAGGTACTAGGTTCAAAGACTCGGTTGGTAAATGGTGCTTAAGAAATGTATAAAAAAATTACAAAAGTGAATGACTGCAGATTTCTAAACAATTCAGAACCAAAAATGAACCCTAACTCTGAGCGCTTCAAACAGTTTGTAGATCTGTCTTGGGGAAAACGAGCAATGTTGACTCTGGTCTTTCTCATCTCTTTGTTGGAGGATTTGGGGCTGAAGGGCTTAGTTTGTTCAGCAAAGGAAACCTGATGATTGTCCCACTATGGAGCGTGCGGCTTCCATGATTTAATGTGAGCGCTGGAATATTAACACAAATACACACACGGTGAGAAATGTTTTTCACTTCTACCACTCTTCTGAATCTTCAGTGCTTTTCAGTTGAGGGGGCAGTTTCTAAGTATCAATCACTTCACTTCTCCAGGCTCAAAATGTGTTTTTAACAAGCATCTTAGAGATTCCTTTTGAAATTATTTGTGAAAGGCAAAGCTGTTTGAAATGATATCATCACTTAAGATATAGACTGATTTACATTGCACTTTAACACAGCAAGAGCACACTAAAAATGTATCCTCAACTCAAGATATAGCTAATTAATATGCCCACTCTTTAATCATCTCAAGTATATACACTCTCTTTTATCAAAGCGCTGAGGGAATAGAGTTGTGAAATTGCTAAAATGCCATTTGTCTGGTGTACATCAACACTGTGGTTAATTTTTAAACATTTTATCTCGAGAAACATGGCTGTACTTATTTCCAACACCGCATACATGAACTGTGGTCTTTCAAACATTAGTTTGATGGCCTGCTTCCGAAGATGTGATGATATAATCACTTAGAGGATTGGAAAAAAGTAATGCGGATACTCAAATCAAGAAAAATGGGAGGAACTTGGTAGAAAATGCAGAAAAGACAAATGGAAAACTAAAGAAAACATGGCATTGTTTGTGTGTTTTGAGATAATTTAAGCTAAGGTAAACTATTATGCTTCTTCAGTGCTGAATGGTTGGTTTTATGAGAACCATTTGGTGAAGCTGTCAGCTGCTGAAGGTGGGAGAGAAAGAGAGTTGCAACACACTCACTAACAATCTATCAAAATCTTTGTCTCTTTCTTTCTCAGTTGCTCTCAATTCACTTCAGACCAAATCAGCTTGACAAGCACCAGGGAAGAAGCCTATTGTAGAGTATGAAAACTGGACAAGGATCATCACACGTAATGGCAAGTAAAAAAATTATCTGTGATCAATAAAGGAGTACTGTAGTCAATCTGCTAGGAAGTACTTAACACAAATCCTAAACATAAGGACAGCCTAGCAGCAACAACACCCACCCTCTGCTGCCAAAACAACATCATTTATTCATATCATCTGTATCTGTTTGAGGATGGACATGTATTGTTACGATACACGCGGTAGCAAAGAAAGCGGTGGTTGCTGTGGTTAATGTTCAGTCAATGAACATGTTGATGAATAATAGGAAAAATCTGATCTTCAAAGACATTCATGTGTGTACTGCTTCAAATGGAGGTGAATGAACTATACCTGACGAGAATCACTGATTTTCACAGCAGCTCTGTTTCCTCCATTATAACGCTTTTGTTTGTGAGTCAGAAACATTCATCGTTCATACGGTAGCTCTTTTTTTATCTACTTCAGAGTACAGAAGGAGAGAATCAGTGTTTTGAACCCTCCTAAGGTAGCATTTACCAACACGTCATCTCTCCTGGAAGAATTGATCTGTTTAGAGTTAGGCATGTAGACCACAGCTGTAACCACGAGTGTCACAACAAAAACATTTTCATTCACCTGTGAGTGGGGGGAAATGGCCTCGGTGACACTCTCACACTGAGCATTTAGCCAACTCTTAACTCCAGACAAATCACTGGAGGCTTCCTCTCCCTCTCTCAACAGCTGTGAAACATTGGTTTTAGGTCATGTTACTGTGACCTCCCAAGGTATCCAGCCAACCTTCAGGGCTATGTGTCTTTGTGTTTCTGGCTCCATCTTCATCTCTGTCTGTCTCGTGATCTGTCTCTCACACACACACACACACACACACACACACACACACACACACACACACACACACACACACACACACACACACACACACACACACACACACACACAACTGCACACGAACTCTGAAGCACTTACCCTCATGATCTGGTAATGTGAGTCTAGCACTTGTACTCCAATTATTCTCCTGTACTTGTTCTTGAAAGGGTTCTTTGCCTCTCTCTCAGCTAAAGACTGTCATGACCCCCCTGTGATTTCTGCTGGACCCCTCAGAGGCCTCCTGGTGTTCCTCTCCTCAAACTCATCCATTTTCAAACACACATTTCAATGCGGTTTGACCTGAAGCTGATTCAACAGAGTTTAACTGGAACGTGGACTCCATCTTAGAGTCGCTCTGATACTTTTCTCTCAATTATTTAGCAAAACCATAACCGTGAAATCCAGTGTAGTCTCGGTAAATGTTAGTTAAATCCAATACTCGTGAATCTGTCATTGTTATTGTTGATTGTTCTAATTTATCAATGCTGGACACTGAGTACCTAATTAGGTAAAGAAATGGAAAGTAAACAATGAAAGCCGACTGTGTGCGCATGTAAATAAGTCTTTCACCCCCTCATCTATCTTGTGTGGATGAACACACAAACACACACACCAGCTTCCCGTCAGTGCTGTTTGAGTCCTGCTTTGCTTTATATTAACCGCTGTTTTATGTCATTTGGAAGAAGCAGATTTCCTTGCATCTGAAACAGAATTCATCCTCCCAGGCGGTCTCACAAGAGCGACTATCCATTAAAAACAACATCTCAAAGCTTCTGGATGTTTATTGTTAGAGCATATGTTTTTAAATTATACTTGTATTTTCAGTGTTTGTTGTAACTCCGTTTTTGTGAGCATGCAGAAACATTTTAAGCTGTGATATTATGACTAAACTAAAGCTTTTGACAAAACCACAACATTATTCCAAAGTTAGGGGCGGACAGAGATATCTGCCTGGAGATAATCTCTCTCTTGCACATTTGAGGAATAATCTCTGTCTTTCGTGGCAAAGTGCTATGACGAGATTAAAACCAGTGTCATAATGGAGGAGAGGGGCAGAACCATCACGACATCACCAACTGGTGCCAACCTTGTATGACCTGAGGTCTCAGGGCAGAGCTGCATATATGCGGCCACAGGGTAGCCATATGCTTGGACATTTGTGAAGGACACACACACACGCATGCACGCACGCATGCACACACACACACACACACTTTGTACCAGCAAGCGTTTGCAGCCAAGTGCCACAAGGTTCCGCTTAGACCAGTCTCTTTTCCGTCTGTTGGTCAGTTCAGTTAAATTTCCACAGTAATTCATGCAGACAGTAATGCTCGAGATTCTGTTGAGTTTTTTTGCATGTTTTCCGTTTCTATACTGTCCACTGAACCTTATAATCTTAAACGACACAGTACTGCCACGAGTGCAGACATTCAGTACCCAGGAGTTTTCTGCTATTGTTTCTTTCTGTCGCTCCAGATTTCTTTTTCTGCTCGAAAAAGACGGACAGACGGAGTGACAGACCAATGAATTATTTTAGAGGGAAGAAGAAAGAGAACACCTCTTTCACTTCTAAAAAGGATTGGTCAGCATTAGTGGCCTGACTTCCAGGTTTGGCAAAAGCAAGAGGATCCAGAAAATGTAAAAAGGAAATCTGCCCGGATTTGACATTGATGGAGGCTTTTCAGTGGTCACTTAGGCTAAAGAATAATCTCATTACTCAGCGGAGACATCATACTGTACCACTAGAAAGCACAGATAGGGAGAGAAAGTAAAGTGAAATTCAAAAGGCCATTTTCTCTTGCAATGTCTGCCTGTGATGTCTGATAAGATAATTTGTACTAGTAAGAAATGAAATAAAAAAGTTTGATTTTCAGTTCATTTCTTCCTTATTTCTGATGTTATCTGAATAAACCACAGTTTTAATTTTATTGTGGGAAGACATTATGAATAAAATCCCTTTTTTGTTCACGACAGATTCTATTTTGATTTGAGTTCACAGCCAAGTGAAAAACTGAAAGTGTATGTAGCGTTAAAGGGTAGTCTTCAGACATTAGTGCACCAGTAACGCTCCATGTGACTTACTGAATGTTAACTGATAAATGTTATAGTCAAACGACCAGCACTCTTAAAATGTTATGATACTGGAACGTAACCTAGCTGAAAATCTACAATTGTCACCAATGGGTAACTCCTGAGCCACGAAGATCTGGAACACCCAACCTGAGCCGGTTTGAAGCCAGTATACTGCCAGATATATCTCCCTTGGTGGAAAGTGTCACTCAGTGTGTTTAAATGTAGTGCCAGAAAACCAAAATGCTGCCTTTGTCAGACTGATGTTGGACTTTTAAAATGTATTATCTTTAGTGTGTCTGGTGTCGAACCAAACTCCTACTTGATCTAAGGTACCCAGATAATGCTGCAAGAAAACCAAGCATTTCTGCATGCAAACAACATCCCCTCTTAGCCGAGCTGCGAGCAGCCCGTACACTCCCTCGTCTGAACGTGATGAGACCACGTAGGCGGACTTCTGATATCATCTCTATGATGTAACACGTGTGATACCATCAAACAGTACAGTAATTACCACAGCTGCAGTGTTGCTGAACACCCTGCTTTTACTTTGTCTGCTTGACTCTCGCCAGTTTAAGTTTTATACTTGTATTGTTATAGGCTAACTGGAAGAATGCCAACATGAAAGGGTAAATGTCGCCACTTACCATAGCAGAGAGGAACTGACTTGATCCAGTAATCTGGTTTTCTGGCAGACATGTAAACTATGATAAAGTCTCCTAGTCTGGTTATGGTATTAGCTTGATTATTGCCTTAGATGTGCATTTAACATCATTTGAGAGGACATTCCCAAACTCTCTCAAAATGTTTGCAGGATGTTCTCAAATTCCTTGAAAAAATCACGGTGCTTCATTCATGTGGTCTTTGATCACGAGACAAGAAATGTCCTTCCAGCGGAGTTCTTCAACATTTTCTATTTAGTCTTGGAGAAAGATGTGACCTATACAAATCCATTGTGACTCACAGCCGACCAAAACCAATCACAGATCCTGAGTGTTAGACAACTGTGACAACACTGTGACTGATATAATAGACTGAAAACAAATCCAGCCATGATTGAGGCACTTTTTGCAAAGAAAATATGATATTAATGATGTCTTGTTGTATTTTCAATAATAGGAATTAAACTGAAAGCCAAATGTCCTTCATATCAGCTTTTTTGTGTGCTAGTGCAAGCTCTCAAGGTAGGTACGCTCAATCATTCAATTATAAAGTGTGCAAGAAATATTGAGAGTAAGTTGTAACTAAATTTACATTGGCATTTTGATGCTGCTGTGCACTCGTCTGAAAAGGACACTGACTTACAAAACAGGACGCAGCACAAAACAAATGGTAAATGTATTTGTATAGCGCCTTTTTAGGGTTCTACAACACCCCCAAGGCGCTTCACAACACAATCAGTCATTCACCCATTCACACACACACATTCAAACGCTGGTGAGGATGAGCTACGATAGCTACAGCTGCCCTGAGGCACACTGACAGAGGCGAGGCTGCCGAGGCCTGGCGCCACCGGTCCCTCCCACCACCAGCAACAGGCAAGGCGGGTTAAGTGTCTTGGCCAAGGACACAACAGCAGAATTCTCTGGTCGGGGCCAGGATCGAACCTGGAACCTTCTGATTACTGGACAACCCGCTCTAACTCCTGAGCTTCAGCTGTTCCAAAACAAGCTATTTAAAGTTTTATTTTATTTCAAAAACATTGTTTCTTGACCCTAAAAGCTAAAAAAAAATATATGTCTGTCTTGCTGTTTAAATGTGTTTATTTTTGAAGAAGACAAAATTATGACGGGGGACAGAGTAGACAGATGTGGATTAGTGGGGGGGGAAAAAACCCGTCAGTGAGATCAAAACTGAGCACTCAACTTAATTTCTGTGTCCTTTATATTCCCTACGGGGGGTACAGAGTAAACTCAAACAGCCCATTTCCTCATTTGTGCTGTGTGGGTTTTAAAAATACACTACAAAGGCATCCTACCTGCTTGCCAGCACCACAAGAGGGAAACCTTGTCCATCAACTCTACATTCTCAGTGTAAGCCTCTTTATTTTCCTTGCATTTTTTTTCCTTTTTCTTGTAATTTGTATGATTGTATGATTTTTTTTTCTTCCACCTCCCACCTCTTAGTAACAAAATCTTTAAGTCCCATCCATGTCAATCTGAAAATTAAAACTCACTTTCTTCAAAGACCTTCATCCATCATACATCTCAAGGTCACAGCTGGACTGAGGATGAGGGGCTAAGATAAATGTGCACGGGGTTTCCTGTAAGTATGTGTGCTGGGAGAGATAGAGACAGAGAAAGGGGCAACGACAGAAGATTAAATGAGTGTGTTGCAGAGAGACACAGTCAGACACAGAAACAGCGACAGTGACAAAGGCAGAGACAGTGGTGGGGGGCGACTAATGGAGGAGTTGCACAGAGCTCTGCACCACCCTAAGAGCCTCTGTAAGCCGGACTGAGTAGTGGTCTGAAATTAGCTGATTTTTCACTGTGAGCAGAGCACATTATCTGTGTAGGGAATGGGGAGAGGAGGAGAGCAGAGGAGCGCGGAGAGAGGAGGTGGGGGTTGGCGTTTAACTTAACAAGATTAATATGTTTGCCCCATCTCTCTGGGTTTTATTTCTTTCTCCTTGCAGGGCCCTTGTCAAATCTCTTTGGACAGGCTCTCACACATGATGCTAGAAGGAGACCTGAAGGACACCCTGCAGAGTGGCACGAAAAAAGAAGAAGCTCCAATTTTCAAATTTGAGATTAACATGGGTGTAAATGTGTGTTCGTGCAAGACAGGCCCTCCCTGATGGATTTCCACTGACTTTCAACTCTAGCCTTAGAAACTGATTTCTGAGATGCAAATACACTTGCAGTCAAATGCATATCTGTTGCATGTTGTGACAACAGTAGCACTCATGCATTTTGAGGTTATATGTATTTGGAGTCTTGTCAACAGGGTAAAACCTTGTCGTTTTACCAAAAAATAAGTGAATTCCATATGCAATGCAGCTTTAAATAATAGTTGATGTTTATAACCCTAAAGCTAAACATTATCAGTGTCATATGAGTTCACATAGCCTATTATGATGATTGGAAATACAGTGGCAACTCAGTGCCTCAGAGGAGAACGGCCAGACTGGTTTGAGCTGATAGAAAAGCAACAGTGACTCAAATAATCACTCGTTACAACCAAAGTATGCAGAAGAGCATCTCTGAATGCACAACATGTTTAACCCTGAGGCAGATGGGCTACAGAAGACCACACCAGGTGCCACTCCTGTCAGCTAAGAACAGGAGACTGAGGCTACAATTCACAGAGGCTCACCAAAATTGGACAATAGAAGAGTGAAAAAATGTTGCCTGGTCTGATGAGTCTCGATTTTTGCTTCTGCTATGGTTTGTGTAGATTTTTAGGCTAATATTATGGCCCTTTCTCTTAGCACCTTCTCAAAATGGCTCTACACAATTGTAACCCCCAAATTCCACTACCTCCGCTCCGCTCCGGCACGAACTCCGCAGCAAAATCGGTCCCGTTATAGTCAATAAGAGCTGTTCCACTACTGCGGCCGTGCTGTGGCAGTGTGGCGCCCACCGTTCCGGTGTCCGGCAAAAATAGGATTGATTCTATTTTTGCCGGACGCCGGAGCACCTCTGCAGTCAATGGACAGAAATCACAACTGCCCAACAGGAAAGGGAGCAAGCACAGCTTCCGTTATTTCACAATAAATCGATAAACAAAAGGCGTTTTTTGTTTCATATGCACAGGTTTAACAACTTTTAACAACTATCAATGGCGGCTGAACTTTAAATGCACAAAAGTAAGCCATGAATACAGTTTCCATTATCAAAGTAGTCACACTTTGTTGATCCAAACACTGCTGATCTCTCAACACAAATGATGGGCAGATTAAACAGTTCATTTCGATGCTTCGCCCACACAACGGGTGTTTGGATCTAACTTCCGTGTTTATTGCTCGGACTGTATCGCAAGATCTCGAAAATCCCGCGCATGCTTGTTTGCGCACCTCAGGTCTCCGCACCGGAGCGGAGCCGTTGTAGAGCGGGTACCAGTAAAACTTGAGTTCGGAAGCGAGCGGCTGCGGAGCGGAGCGGAGGTAGTGGTAGTGGAATTTGGGGGTAAGGCTTTTCCACAAGTAATGGGTTTGGAGTACCAACCATTATTTGTCAACCAACTTCCAGGTGGTTCGAAGAGCACCGTGGCAGGCCGAGAATGCAACTTCTGATTATCAGGTCACTATTTGGCTAGGATTTGGAGTCACCCACAATCTCCTGAACTTCTCCGGAGCGTTTCACCTTGCTAACTGCAGCCTTTATCAAGACTCTTTGTTCCGAGCCACGCTGTGAATATTTTGTGAAAAGGGGGCTTTGGATGTCAAAGGAAGCTTGGAAGCATTGAGGAGGCAGGTGGTCATGGCTCGGTCATTACTAGCTGGAAAAAGGAATGGCCACACTAGCATCATACAAAGCCCTTTATATTATCTCTGTCAAGCTAGTATGATGTAATCTAGCTGGAAGCTGCACCATGACGTGGTCTGATGGAGTCGCACCAGGATTGTGTGGGTCTTTGTAATGTCAAAGATGTGGAAAACAGAAAAGGCTGCATGGTGACGCAGTGGTTAGCACTGTTGCCTCGCAGCACGAAGGTTGCAAGTTCAAAACTCGGCTGCGGCCTTTCTGCGTGGAGTTGCGTGTTCTCCCCATGCATGCGTGGGTTTCCTCTGGGTACTCCGGTTTCCCCCACAGATCACAACATGCCCTATAGGTTATAAATTGTAAGTCGCTTTGGATAAAAGCGTCTGCCAAATAAATAAACATGAACACAAAAAAACTCTATTTGACGAGTAAACAGAGCATAACAAAATCATGAACACCTTCACACTGGATGAGGTTCTCCAAGTTTGTTGTAATCCAGCCACGTTCTTATAGGTCAGGGAGAATGGAGCAGGGTCTGTGGGTGCCTAAGTAATGAAGGAACCTCATGAATTTGTCCATTAACACCCTCCCTCACCTTGACTTTTATGTTACTTCAGCCCTCCTATCTGCAGTGTGAATGCAACTTAGAAAGGCCACAAAGTTGGTTTGCTTCCTAAAGGGTTTCTGCTAGAAATATACTATCTCCAAATAGTAATTTTGACATATTGCTTGATTCAAATCTTCAAATGAGTTTACAGTTTTAAACTACAATGTCTACCACATTAAACTCAACTGTCAAGCAAGGGTTCAATTAGGATTAGCTTTGTGAGAGGGTTACGTGTTTTCAGGGTTGCTATGGGTTTGCTCCACTTATGCGCGTAAGGGACTGCCCAGCCACCCTGTAGATCATTACACTGATAAGAAAATCAACTTTTAAATGTCAATATGGAAGTGGTCTCAGAATATTACAAAACCCATGGGACTCAAAGGTCGTTCAAATGTCCGTGGCTTTAGATGACCAGTCAGTGATTTAACGTTTAACTGCTGTGACTCAGTTATGAAATCTTTTGACTTCTTTGTAGCTCCGTGTAATGCAATTGAGTCAGAGTTGTTAGAAAATACTCATGTTCATTTTTTTTTTTTTACTTTCAGCTCCAGAAAAAGCGTTAAAAATGACAATAACGTTAAGCAATGGCACAGTTTAACCACTACAAGATTGGTGCTTTCTTTAAGGGAAAAAATGGCAACATCAGAAAATTTCAAATTTTATGTGGAATATAGTTTTCTACAAATGGAAAATGGCAACACTTGGCTTTAGCATTGCTATCACTCAGTGGGACAGATGTTGGCTGGTTAGCCAGATTAGTGAGCCGTAATAAAATCAAATCTCAAGCCCAAAAAAGAATAAATGAAATGTGCTCATTTAGACCATATATCCATAATGATTATATTAAGAACTACCATGTATGCAGTCAGAATATTTCTCTGAGGAGATTAAAGAATAGGTATGATGAGATTAGAAGCGATTAGGACCGACTACTTTAAAATAATTATGAAAGGCTTAGAATGGTGGGCCAGAGGAAGCATATTAAAGAGACACAAAGAGAGGCAGGACACAGAGCAATCTGAAGCCTCTGATCCATGGAAGCAACAAAGATGATCTCGTTGTGCTTGTTTTAGTCTTATGTCATCAGAGATTTTAACTACAATGCTTGATTTTACTGGGGAAGAAGGAAGAACAGAAGAGAAAACAAAAAAGAATAAAAACAAGACTTTTGCACTCCCACATGACCTAAGAGAAACAATGACAATCAAAAGGCCTGCAGCAGATTTCCCTCCCTCTATCTCCCTCGCCGCCTCTCCTTCTTTCTCCTTTTCTGTGTACTTTGATGTACAAAATAGCTTCGAACCATTAAAAGCACCATTACTTTCACTGCAAAACGTACACTGTTGTTTTTTTTCTCTAACCTTTTTTCCTATTTCTCACACATTTGCACACGTTTTCATTTGCCCAAAGCGACTTTTAAGGTATGTTTTGCCTGAGGCTCTTTTTGTGGTCACTGGTAAAATGAAAGGGAGTAGAAAATTGTCCCAGTATCAATACTATCAGAATCTAGAAGCTGAGAAATTATGCGACTGAGAGAAATGTAGCAATTTTTTCCCCACAACTCTTCCAGTGAGGCAGCCTACACATCTTTATTTTTTTTATTATTCTGTCGAATGTCTGACACCTTTAAAGAAAGCAGCAGGGCTGCAACGTCTTTCACTGCAATGGGAAACATAAAACATTTGACACCAGCAAAATTCAGCTTTCTATGAATGAGACAGCTATTCATTAAATATGAATGTAATGGACCAGATTTTCAATAGTTTACCCCATTCAAAAATGTAGAATAGCAAAGTCTATTGTTACATTTAGAAAAATATACCACAAGAAATGGTTTTCACAACAAATGAATGTAAGGCGTCAAAATGATAACACAGCAGGTGGACAACAAAGAGATTCTAAGGAACATTGTGCAAGCCTGTTATTTCTTTTCATAAATAAATAAATATCCATCCATCCATTTTCATCTGCTTATCTGGAGTCGGGTCGCGGGGGCAGTAGCCTAAGTCAAGAGGCCCAGACTTCCCTCTCCCCAGCAACTTGGGCCAGCTCCTCCGGGGGAATCCCAAGGCGTTCCCTGGCCAGGTGAGAGACATAGTCCCTCCACCATGTCCTGGGTCTACCTTTAGGTCTCCTCCCGGTTAGACGTGCCCAGAAAACCTCACCAGGGAGGCATCCAAGAGGCATCCTGACCAGATGCCCGAGCCACCTCAACTGGCTCCTCTTGATGTGGAGGAGCAGCGGGTCTACTCTGAGCCCCTCCCGAATGACCGAGCTTCTCACCCTATCTCTAAGGGAGAGCCCAGCCGCTCTTCGGAGAAAACTCATTTCGGCCGCTTGTATCCACGATCTCGTTCTTTCGGTCACTACCCGAAGCTCATGACCATAGGTGAGGGTAGGAACATAGATCGACCGGTAAATCGAGAGCTTCGCCTTCTGACTCAGCTCTCTTCACCACGACAGACCGGTACAACGCCCGCATCACTGCAGATGCAGCACCAATCCGCCTATCGATCTCACGCTCCAGTTTTCCCTCACCCGTGAACAAGACCCTGAGATACTTAAACTCCTCCACTTGGGACAGGACCTCATTCCTGTCCCGGAGAAGGCATTCTACCCTTTTCCGAATCAAGACCATGGTCTCAGATTTAGAGGAGCTGATTCTCATCCCAGCTGCTTCACACTCAGCTGCGAACCACTCCAGCAAAAGCTGAAGATCACGCTCTGATAAAGCCAACAGGACCACATCATCTGCAAAAAGCAGAGACCTGATCCTCAGGCCACCAAAGAGGATGCCCTCCACACCTTGGCTGTGCCTAGAAATCCTGTCCATAAAGGTTATGAACAGAATCGGTGACAAAGGGCAGCCTTGGCGGAGTCCAACTCTCACTGGGAATGAGCCCGACTTACTGCCAGCAATGCGGACCAAGCTCTGACACCGGTCATACAGGGACCTAACAGCCCGTATCAGAGGGCCTGGTACCCCATACTCCCGGAGTACCACCCACAGGGCCCCCCGAGGGACGCAGTCAAACGCCTTCTCCAAATCCACAAAACACATGTAGACTGGTTGGGCAAATTCCCACGCACCCTCCAGGATCCCCCTAAGGGTGTAGAGCTGGTCCAGTGTTCCACGGCCAGGACGAAAACCACATTGCTCCTCCTGATAAATAAATAAATAAGCCATCTTGTTTATTTATTTAACTGGTTGCTGATTTGCATTATTTTGCTCTTGTTTCTAACCCTCATCCACAAGCTCCACTGTCCTGTGCATTTAAATGATTCTCCTCTCCAACAAACCTGATTAAAATGATTAAATTATATTTCTAGCAACTTGACAATTTAAATCGGGACTCATAGATTATGAAAATAACCAATAACATGCAGGACAGTGGGCGCTGACCTCCTGGGTTGGAGACTTTGCTGACAAAATGAGAAAATTTGAGTGATCTGAATTTCAGGACCTTTTATATGAAGATTCTTTCTCTGCATGTTGATAAACTGTTATTGTGGAAGCTCTGGTAATGCACTACAGGTCGTTTTAGAGTTGTTGTTAATATAGACTGGTTCCTAATGACGTGGATAACCAGAAAGGGACAAAATTGACCTCAGTATAAAAATGTTCATCCAAACTGACTGAAAAGGACCTTTGGTTTCACAGAAAGTCAGTAAAAACTCAATATGAAAGTTCATGACTACCTTAAAGGTGTGGAACACAGAAAAAACATTTTGAATTATTATTATTTCTGATTATAATAGGTAACTAACTTTTTCATGCAGGCTGAACATGAAAATAGTCTTCTACACCTATTTCCTGCATTAGCTTCTGATAGAAAATAGATGGTGAAACTGTTGAATTTTAAAAGTCTGACATATCTACGTCACACTGTCACTTTTCATTCATGGACTCACCCATTTTGATTCACAGTGGGGAAGGCTGTTGTTGTTTTAGTGCCCAGGAAGCGTCATTTGGAATCGAAAGGTGTCCAAGGAAAATCCTGCCTTTCTCTCCTCTGATTGGCTAGAAGGGCTCTCCTATGATTGGCTATTTCATTTGACAGCAGATTGTCCTCCTGCCACCAGCAGATCAGCTGTTTTGGGGAGTTTTAGCTCATAGTAATAAGATGACCCCAATACTTAAGGGCCAAGAGAAATAAAGTCAGTCTAACAATGTGATAAATGCAACATGATTTATTATAAGTACATTTTTGACATTTTTTAGGTTCTTTTATGAAAATAACTGAAAAAGGTGCATGTTTTTGTAGTCCTAAGCTCACATTTTCTTCAAAAAGATATGGATGCAGACATAAAAAACGTGCAGCGAGGGAAGATGATTTGCTTTTTCTTGAAACAGCCAATTGTAGGAGAGTCCTTCCAGACAGTCGGAGACAAGAAAGGAGGGTCTGTCTTTGGACATCCTACGATTCCAAATGACAAGTCCAGGAAACAGCAGAAATTGTCTCGGCTAGTAGAAGCTAACTGCTAGCATTAGCAGCTTCATCGCACAGCAGAATTCATCCAGGCTGGTGTTATTTGTGTAGATAAAACATCCATGTCGCAAAGCAAATAGAGTCAGTGTTAGCCAATCAGAGACAAGACGTCCAAATATCAGGAAATAAGACTCCTGTCTTCTGGAGCTCAACTCCTACTTCCTGAAACAGGGGCACTGCCCCCCCCCCCCCCCCCCCCCAAGTAAAATTTACAATACATTCATTCCCACTAGAGACTACAGCAAATGACTCCCCCAAATGAGACTGTCTAACTTATTCAGAGATAAGAATGAGATGACACTCTGTTGTTTTGCACTGTATCTTCTAAAATCTGCTTTTGTGTTGTTTTCTTGTAAATAACCTTCCATCTATTCTCACACTGCGCATCAAAGGCATCACATGGCTAATTTAGGTCCGACAGGTTGGTATTTCTGCAGGAATCTGACATTTCGTAAGTGGCAGGTGTCAGATAAAAGAACATTTTGTGTTGAGTGTCACGTTTAGTGGATAGGTGTTCTATTTACAACGGCAGCGAAATGAGCTCACTTTGTAACTGTAAAGAGCACCATCACTGCAGTGTCGACATTGCAAGTACATTTTATTAAATACATCAGTGAGAATATAATTTGATTATCGAACAGGTACCGTTTATTAGCTTGATTGTTATTAATTAATTGCATAAGCAAGAAAACGTTTCTTGTTGCTTTCCTTTCCAGCATGGCCCAGACTTTAGTCTGATTTAAATAAATGTGTTCACAGAATTTGTCTCCAAGTGATCCTAGTGCGGAGAAGATTTTACTTTTATCTAAATAGATACTAATCATCCTTTCTGCGTTCAGAAACCAACACAGCTTTTTTTTTGTTTCATACTCTCCATTTTTAGTCTCTGCCGTGCTTTATGCCATGCATACAAAATGCATACCGCTTTAGACCTGAGCACTAACCATGGCAACATGCTGACAGAGAATTGTCAGCGTGTTATGCATGTGTGATGCTCAGCCATTTTATCACACAAAGGGCAACAGCAAATGATAGACAGCAGCATATTCTATAAGAAGTAACAACCAGGAGAGCTTTGGCTGCATAGAAATTTTAGCAACAGACTTTTTTTTTTGTTTTCCTGATAATCTAAAAAGCACAACAGCCTCACAAGGTAGCAGTCACCTGTGGGTTTTATTTTGCTCCGTGGCCTTCATGTCACATATCTAAGGACATTGGTGCTGGCTTGGCAAAATGATATGGATGAGTAATGGGATGCCACTCTCATCCGGACACCCTGGGAAGGTGAGGGTCTGCTGCCAAGCCCCAGTCCCTGTTGACCTCTCTTACTTGTGCACTCAGCAAATTTGCCAATGACACCCCACGTGCCTCTCATGCACTGACACATGTCACACATCTTTACTCTCTTCAATTCTCTCATGTGATGGCATGATGTCATTATGATGCAGTTCAAGACGGGGCTTTCATACCAAAATGTATCCAACAATTCTCTGCAGGTTTTGCAGCTGAACCGATGGAACAGGTGCGTCTCTGCCAATTGATTCTGTCACCTCGCAGCCAACTTGTTCTTTTGCTTTTTATTCCTCTGCTTTTTTTTGATGAGCAATTTTTGGATCTTATTCTAGGGCGAGCGGACATAAAAAAGGGGCCTCTGAGCACACTGCTGATTCAAGGTTTTAGCCGAGCAAATCTTAGGCAGGGAGCTGAAAGCACAGAGCTGGCCATTTTGCAGTTTGCTCTCATCTGCCAATTTCTTCCTGGGGCTTTCAGAGTCAATCAAAGAGCAACGAGAATGCTCACACCAGTCTTTTAATTATTCATGGTAATTCTACGCCACTACACACACTCTCTGCAGCCTCTGTCGCCTCCCCCGAGTGAGGTGTGCTGTGATGTGTTTATGTGTACTGAATATATAGGGGGTGTTTCCACCTATTACAAAACAGAATCTTTGCTTACCGTGTGTTACGTTGGCAGCTCTTTCAGGGTTATCTGGCCTTCACTTCTTAGAGAAGCTGAGCTGATAAATGTCTGGCCCAATGAAAGCTGGTTTGTTGCCTTTTTAATCTCTTTACTGGACATGTTGCACACTTAAGTCCTGATTTTGCAAGCGTGGATATTTTTAATATTCGTTTTTTACCAAAGTATCTGGGATTCATTCACAATATATTGCACTTATCAACCGTCAACTTATACAGCCTAATGCATGATTTAGGGCTAATAGCCTGACCTCTTCACAGCATCAGTGTTTATTGTGCCTGTTCAAACAGCTCCAGTCCTTGAATAAAATCCTGCATTAAAAAAGGCCACTCTAGTGTAAAAAGGCCTGTCTGTCATTACGCCTGCAGGGGATGAGAATTAATTTTTTTATAAGCACTAGCCTTGCAAAAAAAACTGCATTCATTTTCTTCCATAGGCTAATTAACCAGAGAGGGGGCAACTCTGCCATTCTTTGCTGTCCATCAACCTGCCACCATCCACTGACATCACACGGTGGATGTCAAGCTCAACCTTTTGTGTCTGAGACAGGCCTATTACCAGGAAGTGTGAGCGGGAGGTTTTAAGTGAGGAGAAGGCATGTGCTTGATGTTATCAAAATCTCTTTGTGAGGGAAATCCAAAAGTAAAAAAAAGCAACACAAAAAAATAACAACAAAATCACTCATACCCACTTGACAAAGGGTAATAACTTTGAAAAGAGAGGAGGTAAGTGGGGCAAATTTGTATTTTTGAAAGAAAAATGCTGACAGGAAACTAGCAACTTAAGTATGCGGCACAATGTACAGTATGCTCTTGATGTCCCTTCACAACCTTCATTTCAGAAGTATCAAAGAAGGTGGTGCTGCTACTTCTGGAGGCTTTGAGGGAAAGGTGATATCCAGTGTGGAGAGGCTGCTCTATTTTGTTGGTTGGTGGAGGGAGAAAAATGGCACACCTCCTCTTTCTGACTTGTCTTCACAAGACATGTCAAGCTAAAAAAAATAATAATACAATAAAAAAGAAGGGGAAATGTTTCATGTCTCCTGTCTTTTCCTGCCGAAAGCGAAAAGGAGGGCAAAAGAAAAGCTGGAATAGATACAGTGACATACCAAGGGAGGATATGGCTGGGATGAAAGCATGTCACTTTGTAAGAGATGATCATGAAATACTCCTTTTTTTTCTTTTTGAAAACAGATTTTGTCAGAATGTGAAGGATATATTGTTCCTGTTTTGCAGTACCACTCGAGACAGGGATGGGACTTTGAAATGGGGTGTTTACAAGCCAGTCGGATGTGTCCTTTTGATATAAGTGACACGATGTTGAAGGAGGACACTGGAAGGTCTGCAAAATACTCCAAGAGTATTTAGTGGGAGTTTTGCTCAAAGAGGAATTCTGTATTGGTACTTTAGGAGTTTGGACTATTGTCCTTTTTGCAGCTGTAACAAAAAAGCACATTAACATCAAAATAATACTTGGATTTTTATTTATCTGCATTAAATTAACCATTAATTCCATTTTTTAATTGAGGACAAAACTCAACACTAAAGCTTTCATATGTTGCAGCATCTCCTTCATCTTCACACAATTGCAACAGAGTGTCTGGAATAATACAAATGTGAACATTTTGTGCCTCTTAGTTTTTCTGACTATTAGTGTCTAATTTTGTTTGCAGAAACAAGAACAATAAAAAATCTGCATTCAAATTATGCAAATCCAACCAGTAGAGCGACAAAAACAGTAAATAAAAAGTTTAACAGCAAAGATAATTAGGATTTGTAAATGTAAGAGTGGATTTTTAAGAAATTAGAAAAAGGAAGAACCCACATTTAAACCAAAAAATAAGTTGTGAAAAGTGAGTAAAAATAAGAAATATTAAAGGTGCAGTATGTAGGAATATAATGAGAATTGTACAGTGACAAAAAGTTTCAGTCATTTTGGAAGGAAGGTTGTACTGAAACATATTTCATATCCAGCTGGCTGCAGGGATTGTCAGTTTTTCTTCATTCAAAACAAAGAAAGGAGGGATGTAACTACAGTTTACCATCAGTGAGTGTGGGGTTGTCTCCTGCGAGCTAATACTGCAGTGCCGACAAATGTAATTTGATGACAACCAGCAAAAAGCTCCAGAGTTGTTTAAAGTGGTTGCAGTAACAAAGTTTTACCACGGGATGTCATTTTTACTTCATTTCTACATAATGCACCTTTAAAGAGGAAAGCAGTTGTTCCAAAACAATTCAGAAGAAAAAAGTCAAGATTTTTTTTTTGCCTTTTATACTGGAATCAAGGAGAAAGATTAAAAAGTCAAGAGAAAAGGCAAAAGCAGTCAGAGAAAAGGTAACCTGCTTCTACCTGACTTACCTTCTCAAACTGACTGTATTTGTTTTTCTTAATTATAGGTGTGTTTTTCTCTGAGTAAACTACAAACAAGCAAATAAATCAATGAAAAGCATTATCTGGAGTCTATACATTTTGCCATCTTTCTTCCCTCAGCAGCATCCCTAACAGAACACCTTCAATCCTTCACAAAAAGAGTCTCAAACACACACACACACACACACACACACACACACACACACACACACACCTAAATATTACTCTTCATTAAAACTCATTCTGCACTCTAAATCACTAGGACTCCTGAGATGGTATGTATCGATGCAGATGCAAGTTACTGTGTGAGTGTTAAATAATTCCCCTTTCATTTAACTATTCTGAAGTACAGGGTCACCATAATGTATTCATACTAGTCGCTATGGATATTGTAGATCTTAGTGTCAATTCCATTGTTTGCTGTTATTTCATTTTGTAATCTCAAAATCTGACTTTATATTTTAAAAACATGTTTCTTTGATTTTCTTTGCTTTTCAACTTGATATCAACTATTTTACCAATATGCAAAATAGGCTATCAATATAGGCTAACACAAAATTCCCATACCGATATAACATAGGCGTACACCCCACGATAAAAAAGTATACATTTTAGGGAACTAACATCACACATCCTCCATCATTCTAACTTAAAACTGGAACATGATCTGAGCAAAATGACAATGACTTCAATTTAGGTTAAGACATTTGTGCTAAAAGAAACAAATATAATTGGGATCTGTTATGTTTTGATACAAGTAGCTGTCTTATGTGTAATATGTGCATGGTATATAAAAGTTGTATTAATAACAGAGTAAAACCCAATAATAGAAAGGCTGATAGTTTCTGATAGGGCTGCTCGATTATGGCAAAAACAATAATCACGATTATTGTGACTGAAATTGAGATCTAGATTATTTTAGACGATTTTTCATTTAATGTTGATTTTATTTGTTTTTATTCAGTCATAAAATTGCTCGGGGCACAATCAGACAAAAATAAATAAGAAACAAGATGATCACTAAAAGAACTCCTGATTCCCAGTATAAAAAGACCAATATACTTATAGCTCATAGTCTATAACCCAAGGGCTATAGACCTTGGTTTAACTCAATTAAGTCTAACCAGTAAAGACCCAAATACCAATATCTTGCAAATACTGCCAGCAAGAATTATACAGTGGCATTTATAACAAATACATGCAAATAAATTGATGTTCACAAAATGTTGCATAACATTTATTGAGTCGTGTCAAGGTGCTGTAGGAGAGTGCACTAGCACCGTGTCCTCAGAGAGATTAGTTATTAGTTATCAGCGTGAGGAACTTATTTCTACCTTATTTATAAACTATTTATTTACAAGTCCATCCGTTGATGTAATAATTGTCCCAACCACAGCTGCACCCCTCACCCCCCACCCCGGTCTCACAGCAATCGGGGCAAGCTGCATGTGTGTTTAGCACGCCACACGCACATATTTAGCCGTTTTTAGTGGCTTAGGAGTCCGCAGGTGCGGTGTGTGTGTCACTCACTCTGGTTACTCCAACAAGGAGCCGGCTCCGAGAGCTGTTTCTTTAGCGACTGACACATCACTACATCATTCCCTTTCCTAATGTCCTGAAGAACGGTCCGGAGCGCAGGCGGAGTGTTTAGCTAACCTGCAGGAAATGTCAACGACAGTTATCCAGAAAGTAGCTAAGGGTTACCAGAGATGTTTCTGAAGTGTTTGCCAGGTATTTTTAGGATTAAAAAAGTCAAGAAGGGGGTCTGAAAAGCTGCTAGAAATAGCGTCAAAGTCGATAAGTTGGCAACACTGAGGGAGGAGCGCTTCATTTGCAACTCAGGGCAGCACAAGTGGGAGGAGCAAATAATCGGCTTGTTTTGTTTTTATAATCGTTCAAAACTCAGATCGTAATTGCGATTAAAATTCGGTTAACTGAGCAGCCCTAGTTTCTGATATTACATTTTTTTGCTAGTACTTGTCGATAATAACAGAAATCCCTAATTTAAACTTTTTTTTCTTGACGCTCTGATTTTAAAGTGAAAAAGTGTATTTTATCTTGCAATAGAGGGCAGAGCATACCTAAATCATTGCAAGCAAGTGGTATTTTTTGTGTTTGAGTAAGATCTTACCAATGGATGCCCAATAGGGTCAAAAATCCCTGGAAGCACAACCCCCAGCAAAATGACAAGCACATCAGACTCTCTTTCATCACTGGCAAGGAGCAAAGAGGTAAATGTGCACAACGTTGATGAATGGTGAAAGTTTTGTGACCATTTGTTACGAATCAGTAAATGCTTTTTGTCCTCACAGACCCCTGTAGAAGGAAACATGGCGTCACCCGAGACTTAGACCCGCTCCCATGTATTTCAGACCTGATTTTTATTGTAATGTTACAAATCTACCAATGTTTTTCAACAACTGGGCATCATTTTATTCATTTTTAACAATATGTTAATGGATGTTTCTAGAGATTAACAGTAAAAACTACACATTGTCTCTTTAAACTCAGTACTGAGATACAACCCCTCCCCATCTTACTCATTTTATCTATTCTTTCTCCCAGTTGGCCCCAATTGCACCATTGTAGTACAGCCTGTAAGATTTTAACAATAAATAAAATATTCATTCAGTTTGCTTGAACAGTTTGGAGAATCCACACAGTAGGGTGCAGTGCCATAAATATCAAATGCAATATTCATGAAATAATTCATCCTTCCCTTAAAACATGAACGCTTGTGTGTAAACATCCCATTTCCTAAGTCATCCTGGTCAGCCTACAGGAAAGGAATTCCAATTTAAAGTCCTCTAAATAACGGCGGAAGACACACTTGGCCTCAAGCATAATGTTTATCACTAGTAACATCAAGAGACCAGCATTGTATAATACCACTCTGCATTCACAGCGTGTTTTCTCCTTCCCCGCTGTGCTGGTGATAAATGGCCAACACTGAAGCCGTTCTCACCTCGAAGACCCCGGTCTTATCCTTGCAAGTGTCCGGTAAAGCATTCTGTCTGATTACAAAAACGGCTGCTGGTTCACACAGGTGGCACAAAGGCATGGCGCAAATCATCGTTTTTACTTTGACACATTTAGAATGATTTTTATCAGTCATTGCTATCACTCTTGTTACATGGATTCAGAAAGGAGATAATAGTGCATCTAAAGTGATGATTTAGGGTCGATTTTCTTTAAACTGCACAGATTTCCAGGTGGGAAAAAAAAGGGACAAAAACACTGAGGGAACCATTGAAATACATGGAAGATGGAGCTTCTATAGTGTGTGAATCTGAAAGAGGGGATCAATGATGCATATCGCACTAGAGGAGCACGAAGCTGCATCTCAAAGACTAACTGGGCACCAAAGACCTTCTCTCTTCCATTTCAAGTCCGTCCCTTCTGCTTTCCTTGTGTCCCTCTAACTCTCTTTGTCATCAGCCCCCTCCCTCTGAATGCTTATCCTTGAATGAGTGGTTAGTAGCCATGGAGACAAGAGTTACCGCTGCTCATAAAATATGCCTCTAACTTATCACAATGGTCACGCAAGCAGCACAATGTGTTAACTTTCAAAAGCTCTGACGTGGGGCACTGCGTCGACTAAATGCTTCTACTTGAAGTGCCCGCTCTAGACAGAAAAAGCTCAATTTGTCTTGCATTTAGTGAGAACCGCGTAGGCGAAAAGGAGAATAAACACCGAGTAGCATCAAGTAATCCCTGAATTGATATTTTACATTGAAAATAACAACAAAGTGTGTCGGGTGTGTTTGGGGGTCATACGGAGCCTTTAGAGGATAACAACAGAGAGAGCACAGGCAGCAAGGGAAATAAAGTGAATTCTGTGATGTCTGTAGGATCCCTGATTTCCGCTGTTGAGTGAAAAAGAAAAAAAATGTTGCTGCACTGCCAAGTATTGGCTTCAAATTTTTGACTCACTGTGATGTAGCTGTCATCCTTTCAAAGGGAGTGGATAGCAAGGGGGAATGGGTGCATGTACCATGTCTTTCACTGGGCTTTTCTGAAGTCCAGAGGAAGATGCAGTACTTCTACTTCAATCTGCATGGAAAGAATGCTGAGCTGGGTGTTAATTCAGCATGTCCTCTCAGAGGCTTGTCTTCTGAGTGGTTGGTAGGTGATGGCGGAGGTGATATTCAGTCACAAAGCAGCATCTTGGGGGGAAATACTTCAACACATTGTAAAAAATAAACTGAAGTATACCAATAAATCATGGCAATTAGAGTCACTTCAGTTACAAATATGTCAGATGTGGTTGTTTTCATCTTGTTTTATCAGACCAAAACTGAACTGAAAAGATGACTTTTAGGCAGGATGGATATTGGCTTCTTTACCGATATCCGATAAACCAATATTGTCTGACTCTTTATTTCCAATAGCGATATAAACTGGTACCGAGATGTGTTGTTTCCCCTCTCATAAAAAAGAAAAACTAAAACATTTTAGGCTGCTAACATCACGTATATCCTATCAGGCATGCTTACATTTTAAACCCATTCTGTCCAAAATGACAACTACTTCAATTGAAGTTAATAACAGGAAAAGTGCCATATTTATTTAGTTTCCAACTGCAGCTGATTCTCATTCTCCCTAAGCATGACGCTAAGATGTATGTATTAGTTAGTAATGTATGTCTATGATAAGTGCTAAATAAATAAAATTTACTTACTTACTTAGTGTTTTTCGTTTTCTGTTTATTACAGTTACGGTAATAAAGTATTGATCATCAGATAAGAAAAACAAGCCTTGGGTGAAGATTCTTCTTTTTGTTTCAGTAGTTTGTTAGCTTGCCTTGCTACACATAGCTACGTGTTTTTGGACAGCATACTTTCACTACACAGGGCAATTTTCTACTTCACAAGTTGTGCTAAATAAACAAAAAGATCTGAAAAGCTTTATCTCAGATCTGCAGTATTTTGACATTTTAAGAGAGAGGAGAAGTAGATGAAGAGTGTGATGTATAGCTTGTGCATGGTATGTTAAAAAGGGTCATTAAAAGACTGAAAACCAATATTTTTTGATATTTGCTGAAATCGTATGATATTAAAGGTAGACCGATAATATCAAACATCCCTACTTTTTTCAAATGTAAACCCCTTTTTTTACATATTTTTGACACCTTGACTTCATGTGCTTTGCCTAAATGTGCTGCACATATAAAACAGACAGGTTCTCATGAATAAAATAACCATAGGAATTAATCCTGACAACTCCCGAAATGGGATGTGCAGGAGCGTGCTCGTCTCACAAAACATTGTTAAATGTTTAATAACTAACTATTTGTTAGCAGTCATGTTACAGGCTCGCGGTATTTATGTTTTGCTGTTGCAAGTTTTACACTGTGAGCATCACTGTCATTTCCGCTGCTTTTTGCTTTCTCCCTGCTAAACCTGCTAAGCCTGTTGAAACAGAATTATTATTAAACATATTTCAGCCTGCGTCTGTGCGGTGAAAAGGTAGCTGGTTGCAGAGGTAAACAAATTTTTAGATAAGTTTTCTCAAGTTTGCACAAACAATGCATGTAACATTTTCTTATTTTCTTTTTAAAAGATCATTTTGCTGCATGCATCCGAGTCCTGAAGAATTCACAATGAGCAGCAGTTTCATCACCGCTGACTGAACGTGTGCTGACAACCTGTCCGCCTTGAAAGGCTTTTTATCGCCACAGTTTGCCTCCAGGCAGAACATCGCCCATGTTTGGCACACTCTGTATGGACTGAGGAAAGTTCCAGACCTCTAGACATTATCTATTTAGTATTAAAAACACATTGTGAAGAAAAGAAGTACAATACATTTACTGGAGACGCCGCAGTCGCTCCACTTTGTCTGTCTTTGTTGATGTCTGTGCTTTTGCAGACAGATAACGACGTTTCGCTCTGAGCATTAACTAATCTGTAGAGCGTTTAGTCATTGTTGGAAGTTTTATACAATCTGCTTCTACATTTTTTTTCCCCGTCAAGTTTTAATTTCTTTTCATTTCTGGTTCTTGTCAGCTGTATTCATGAACCAGACGTCTCCTTGTGGATTTTGTTGTTACAGAATTTGGCTAATTCAACAAGTCCTTTGAGTATATGTTTAAAAAGTCTATTATTAATCTTGTTAGAAAAAAATACAGCAATGGACATTTTAATGACTATATGTGTGTGTGTGTGTGTGTGTGTGTGTGTGTGTGTGTGTGTGTGTGTGTGTGTGTGTGTGTGTGTGTGTGTAAAACACTGTTAACGACATTGATATAATGGCACAATATTTTATTTTAATAAAGGTATAATCAATGTTTGTCTCACACGATTTCTTAGCTTTACTTTCTTTTAAGAAATCAACATACGTGTAAAAGAGGAACACTATTAAAATGTTGATAAAAAGTTTTACTCACTTTAGACTGTTTGAGGCACTTTTCTGACAGATACTTGTGTATGTTTGAGACTCTTATTTTGAAGACCTCAAAGTTCCACTATGGGTGCTGCTGCTGACATTATAAGTTGCACCTAGAGTTATTTTGTGTAATGAATCATTATTTTGTAAATTGCTCAGTAAAAACATAAACCCATATTTGGTTACTTCAGTTATAATGCACACAAGTATAAAGACATTGAAGATTCCTCGTGCAGTTTTTGAGTATTTTAGCCTTTATTCCTTAAATTGTATTTGAATTGTTTTCTCAGCATTTGACACTAACATTTTGGCTGAAATCTTGAAATTGAGGAAAGAAGATTCTTCTTCACTAATATGTACAAAATATACATACTGTAATGTGTTCATAATGTCTTCCCGGTAGCCCTGTGTCTTACCCATAAAACACAGATGTCATAATAAAGGATCAAACTAAAGTTGTATTGAAGTCATTGCAACAATTAAAATACATGTGATTCTCTTAAAGTTTAAATGAGTAAAACATCCATTTTGAATTTTATTTTAATTAAAACCACTAGGAGCTATTTGATTGTCCCCTATGATTACATATTTGTCCACAATCTCTTTTGTTTTTCCAACTTTCCAATCCAATATAGTCTGCGACTCCTTCCTATCTGTAGATCAGCAATGGTGATTTTTCTCAATGTGACTGAAAGCCTTTCAACTCCTCCATATACATCACATTTTTTTACTTTGTTCCTTTTTCAAGTTCTTGGTTATTTATTTGTTTATTTCCCAGGCAGTGAGCGGGATTAGTCAGTAGCGGCAGCCCTACTATCCGTCCAAGATGTGCTCTTCCATCCTGCTGCTCTGCACTGATAAAGGAACTGCTCGACGAGTGACTCAGGTGCACCGAGAGCCTAGCAAAAAACAACATTTCTCTCACTGACACACAGTCCTGCATGTTAATGACAACAAATGAGCAAAAAAGGGGTATGTCAGGCCACATGCAAGACGTGAAGACAAGAAACAGCACTTTTGTCTAAAACTAAATGGTCAAAGGTCATGCTTTCAAAAACTCATATTAACAAAATGTTTATTTCACAATAGATATCTGAATCTTTCATTTACGTGCAAATTAAGTCTCTAATCAGAGAAAATAATTTGCACCAGAATGCACAGCATTGTTTGTTTGAAGCTGCAGAGTATGTCGATGTGCAGAACCTTTAGAATTGAGTAACTACTAATCTCTGGCATTTAATCAAACATTTAAATAGCTATTAGCTTGCAAATACCAAAGTTTCCAACTTGTGTGTTTACTAAGCATCCCTGTTTGTCCTTTTCTAACCGTTATTTAAAAGCCCACTGCTGTCCAAACTACTACTCTATAAGACATTAAGGTTAAGTCAGCAGATCTGTGGGTGCACACTGAGAGGCTTGGCCAAATGGTGCAGAAATAATATGTGTAAAGTACTCGTACTTTCAGGGAGGCAGAAGTCCCCCTTTTACTGTCTTACTGAGTCTAATTTCTGATATGTTTGGGCACCGGCTACACAGTTCTGAGCCTCTGTAGTGCTCTGAATTACAAATGAGTTTTACAGCGATCCCCTTTGACTTCTGAAGGAAGAGGTGGGGGGGAAAAACTACAGGAACAGCAAAAAACATGGAAAAAAAGCAAAGGCAGCATGCATCTTTAACAGCACACAGGTGAAAGGCTTCCAGCTCATGTTGACCTCTTTCATGTCTTTTTTCTGCATGCATGTACCTGATTTCATTTACTGCTAAATACAATGTAAAGAAAAGATTTTTTCATCTTCACAAAAACAAACTGATCAAATTTTCCAACATTAAGGTCTCTGACAGCCTGACGAGCCAGCCCCATGGGTCAGGGAACTCCCCTATTCAAATAACCACACCCCCTGAGAATTCTAGCCAATCCGCACTGAGCATTGTACGTCACACACCACAATGCTGAGTTTCTCAAAAAAAACTGAGACTGAAGCAGAGTTCGCTGCAGCTCTTTCCTCTGTTCTAAATGACTTGAACACATCTTTAAAACCACAACAAGTAGAAGCACTAAAAGCCTTTCTTCTGAAGAAAGATGTGTGCGCCGTCGTCAAACGCCATTTCTGACTACAGCTAAAAACTACAGCGTCGCGGACATCACACACAGCGATGCTCAGTTTCTCATAAACAACAAAGACAGTGGCAATTTCCTCTGCTCTAATGGAGCTCACACATTAGCGTCAGTTCGGTCCCTTCCGGGCCTGGAACATGGTTCCACACACAGGTCAGATTTGTGTTTTCGGTTCTGAGGCGACTCTTTTTCTCAGACCTTCTCCCCAGCAGTCAGACTGGGACCGAGGCGACGATACGGACTGATTGGCCAGCTGAAATTATGCCTACCACCCCTGATCTGTGAGAAGAATCAGCCATCAGGGGGGTTACCGCATGCGTGATTCATTTTCATGCTGGACGCTGTTGAGTAAACGTCTGTCTGTAGCACAGAGCTGCCGATCCGGAGCCGTCGATCAGTGTGGGAATGGGAGGAGAGAATACCTGTGTGTGTGTGTGTGTGTGTGTGTGTGTGTGTGTGTGTGTGTGTGTGTGTGTGTGTGTGTGTGTGTGTGTGTGTGTGTGTGTGTGCAGTGGCGGATTTAGCAATTTGGGGGCCCAATGCCTCCCTGCTTGACACTCAGCCTTACGGGGTTGGATTGGGGGGTTAAACCACCAAATAGTTCCCGAGCGTGGCTGTGTCTGCAGCTCACCGCTCCCCCAGGGGATGGTCAAATGCGGAGAACAAATTTCGCGCACACACCTGTGTGTGTGACAACTAATGGGACTTTAACTTTACCTTTTAACTGGATTGGAGTGGAATGACTACCAATCACTTCCTGTTTGAGCATCTGCGTCTCAAAGGAATAGTCTATTGTGGTATTAACAGAGGGGTGCCAACAGTCAGGGCTAGGGTACCACCCGACATAAGGGGGCCCCAGGCGGCCGCCGACCTATGCCTAATGGTAAAATCGCCACTGTGTGTGTGTGTGTGTGCCTGTTCTCTGCATTGGAGCTCTTGCCTTGGTGAGCAGACAGCTGCTCAGTGGAGACAGCAGTGTGTGTGTGTGTGTGTGTGTGTGTGTGTGTGTGGTACAAGATGAGGACATACACAGCAAATTAATAAAATTATGTGGTTCAGAGTCCCCAAAAGCAACACAGCTTATGCCCGCCTTTGTTTAACTTCGGACTTTACAGCGCATATTAAATGCCGCCCACAGGCTCGGGAACTTCCCCATTCCTGAGAAGTCCCTAGGTTTCTGATACATCAAAGGAGCCAGATCATGCTATTTTAAACATTAGAGAGCAAAGGTATGCACAACATTTGATAAAATATCACTATTGGCACTTAAGATGTCATTTCTCTCATTTACGAGTTATTTGTTTGCCTGAATTATATGTTTTAGCAAAACTCTGCCCATGCCTGCTTCAACAAAACCTATGACAGCGTCCTAAGCAGGCCTGTTGTTTTATTGTCTTTTGTAGTCTAGTGGTTTAAGTGCCTGAATTTTATCTCATTTTGCCATGAGGTGACGTGGGTTTGACTCACGGTGTCAATAGTAATTTATTTAGCCAGATGTAGCAGAATTCATGTATTTATAATATAGTTTTATTAATCATTTTCTACAAAATATTTTGTGTCCCTAAAGATCTTTGAATTTGGTCATTTTAGTTGATTTGCTCTGCTCACCTCAGATGGGCTCATACTGGCTAAATAAACAAAAAAGGTAAAAAAATATAAAGATAATGAGATTTTGTTCTTATAATTTACATTGTTTATCAATAAATGGTTTAAAAAATAATACTGGCAAGTTCAACTGAACAAGAAGAAAAAAGTTACTGCTCAGACACGGAGGCGGGCCTATGCCAAACTACATACCAACCAATCTAACCACTGGACCACTGAGTCTGTTTGAAAACTCAACTAAGATGTATTCTGAGCTGGCCAGTAGGTGCATCTTTGTAGACACTATGCATGGTTTTTACGACGGTGTTTAGCTCCCAATGCTAGACGAGTAATTTGTCAGAATATCCAGGTCCAGACCCGATTCAGGAGGAGGAAAAATACCTGATGATAGCAAGTGGGCTACTTTCTCCTGGATGCAGGAAAAATCTTTATATTGACTAAATTGAAACTGATGCAAGGAAATTCATAAATGTAGCCAAAAATGGGTTTGTGGGTATTTCTCATAAAAGGAAATGACAATATAACATGGTAAAAAGCTAAAAAAAATTAAATGTCCTTTAAACAAATAAAAATGTTGACTGGTTTTCTTGTTTTCTAATTTAACTCAGTCTCGTCTTGCTTTATCTTCATCCTAAACAGTTTTGTTGCTCTATTTGATCACCAGAACTAAAAATATTACGAGTTGCCCACGTGTCGTGTCAAGCAGTTCAGCTGGATAAAAGCTTTTAAAGAACTGTCAACATTTCATGCAAAGTCAAGATGTGTCTCTTAGTCAGAAGTGCCCAAAAATGTCACAAGCAGTACGTCTGAGGTGAATCGTTT
Source organism: Nothobranchius furzeri (assembly GCF_043380555.1). Taxonomy (NCBI): domain Eukaryota; kingdom Metazoa; phylum Chordata; class Actinopteri; order Cyprinodontiformes; family Nothobranchiidae; genus Nothobranchius; species Nothobranchius furzeri. Next base: position 39,764,530 of record NC_091749.1, read on the forward strand.
CTGAATAATGAAAAGGGAAAAAGAGGAAAGAGATGTCCTACTGAGAGAATTCAAAACTAAACATAAAAAATGAGCAAAATATGAGATGACACAGAAATGGTAAACAGTCCATCTGTGTTTTCCCAAGGGACGCCTGCCATAGTTTGAAATGCACTTAAAGACGGAAGTAAGGCAGCACAGTATCAATCAAAGAGCATTCTAATGGTGCTGCTGCTTTTCTGATTTTACCCTAAAAAAATAATAAGAGCGGCTGTATGGGGTTGAAAATGATAAAAGTACTAATGGATTATTCATAAACTCAGAACCCTACCCTTGGTTTGATCCTGTATGTCACATAAAGAGTCGGGTGGGAAATAGTTTCTGTTATGATGTTTTGTTAACGCTCCAACATTTGGGCTTGCATTACTATCATAAAATAAGCTGGAAGGTTTTATTTATTTTAATGTTTGATCTAGAGAACAGGAGTCATGGAAGTAACACAAACAGTAACTCATCTACTGTTTGACAGATCGATGATTTCAGACAATCCATGAACATTTTAGCAGTGGGAAATGCCACATCTCATCAGGTTGTTGCTGTTGTAGAATTAGGCATTTGGTGGATTTTTTTTCTCAAAGCGTTTCTCTGTGATTTAGCTGAACACTTATTTTAATTTAATCCACATTTTAACTCGTGCTTTTAGGACCTGCTCATGAAACAGTCACGCCGTTGAACATAACTCACACCAGCTACGAGAGAAGAGATTCTGGGGGTTTCACAGAAAGATAAAGGAAAAGGAATTCTGGAGCGAAAAATGGTAATGAATTAAATATTGTAGCTAAGAAAGTAAACAAAGAGTCTGCGTCCACACAGAAAGACACAGAAAAAGGAAAACATGTATTTTTTAGATATTTTTGTAACAGTCATGAATCTTACGTAACACTTTTTTCCTCCAAATCCAGCATTGTTTTCTATAATTTACCTGATAACACGTGCGCACACACACACACACACACACACACACACACACACACACACACACACACAGTTTGCTGTCCACACGAACTTCTGTTTAAATGGATGAAATTTGAGCCAATTTCCCGCTGCACATGTCATGATTTTCCATTTATTTTCTGAACTTTTGTCAGTGTCTTGTGTCACAATAATGATTACATTTGTAATAATGTCATTAATATCTTTGTTATGTTTATACTGTGTTGGCTACACAATTTCATCTTCTTTAGTTCGTCGTTGTACACAGAGTTATAAGGGTTTGTTGTTACCTTCACTGACATGTTTCAGCGTTCCGCCTTTGCCAGAGCAACTGCTGGATGTTGGTGGTGTCACTTCCTTTTATCCGCGGGCATCAAAAGACGATATCGCCCTCTGCTGCCCGTGCCTGCTCAGCTGATCACCGTGTCCCATGAGTGGACCAGTGTAACTCCTTCATCCCTGTTCTTGGGATGTCTTGGGTCCACGTCTCCTTATCTCAGTTGCTTCTTTGATCCATCTCTTGAATTTGTGCAATTTGTTTTTGCTGCTCTTGTGTGTCTCCGACTTGTTTTCCTCTCACTTTTTATGTTCTGTTTTTCGTGTGCTGAGTCGGCGTCCTGTTTCTCCTATGTATGCATGGTATTTCATATACGACTCCACATTTTTGTGCTTGTGATATCTTGTCTTTTGGGTGTACTAATCTATTACTAACTGTCATATACGGTTTGTTGGTGTGTTTATGTTGTGCTTTTTTTCATCGCTGTTCTTTTCTGTCATGCCTTTGATGTATGGAATGGGTTATTACTGGTTTTGGCTCGTTGTTCGGATGAAGGCAGCAGTGGACGTCAAAACAGGTGACAATGAACCCATATCACTCTGTGTACAACGAAGAACTAAAGAAAATAAAATATAATTATTTGATTAGATTTATATAGTGCTTTATGTTCTTTCCATGTTTCTTTTAGATTTTCACAGTGTTTTTTTTTTTTGTTTAATAAAGTGTAGTAAAGTATTTGACCTTAAGGTGCTGGCTGTTTTGGCGTCACACAGTCACCATCTTCATCTTCGTCTGGTGCTGATGGTGTTATTGTTTCTCCGCGGGTAGTAGGAGACAATGTCGTCCTCCACTGCCTGTGCCTTCAACCCATCCCTAAATGATCCAGCGTGTAAACTTCTTCATCCCTATTCAACACTGGCGAGGCTCTGCAGATGGCGACTGTGTGACACCAACACTGTCAGCAAATTAAGGTAAAAAACTTTGCTACGCTGTGTTTTAAACAAGAAAAAAAACCATGGAAATTATACAGCACTTTTCAAGGGTCTCAAAGCATTTTCCATTATTCACACACACACACACACACACACATATTCACACACTGCCGGTGATGGTAAGCTACCATGTAGCCACAGCCACCCTGAGGCGGCCCGACAGAGGCGAGGCTGCCATTAGAGTCATCAGTCTCTCTGACCACCACCAACATAGGCAAGTTGGGTGAGGTGTCTTGCCCAAGGACACAACAGTACCCTGGAGGGAGCAGGGATCAACCCCGCAAATCTCCCATCACTAGTCAACCCGCTCTACCTCCTGAGCTACTGCTGCCCCAATCTGTACAACTTTTCTTTCATCATTGCAAGCGGAGCTTGTCATGATGCGACATGACTTGACTTGACTAACCCAATTTCCCATTTAAAACTATTATTTTCATTCCTGCTATCCTTCTAGTCACATTTTGTGATAATATAAAAAAGAATGCTTAAAACTTTGCAGTACAACAATGAAGCTGTGTGTGCTGAGGATTCAGCAGCAGCGGGGGGGTGTATCAGAGATGGAACCAATCATTACTTATCGAGAGACACTCAGAGTAATTAATGACTTCCACAAACTGTTGCAAGTGGAAAACATTAATGAATAATTTTCGATACATAATCAAGTAATTATGAAATGAACTCAAGAGTAAATCCAGGAACGATGATAATGAATACTGGTGATTATCAATTTGAAGCCATCTCCCTTATGGCCTCCGGGGACCTGTGCTAGTTTTAGAAGGAGAGAAGGAGAGTTTTTTTTTTCCTCAGACCCCATGATAATGTGTCAGTGCCACTCAAAGATCCAGAGTGACACACAGCTGTGGAGAGACTGAATTTCTCCCATATTTGACATTTTTTTAGTCTAAAAGCCCCGTCGTGTCTGCTCCAGTTCATTCCATTATATCAAGTGGAATCATCTCTATGTCTGCTAACGTGCAGCCTTGTACGCTGGCCTTTTTCCATTTCTAATGACAAACATGTTGAAAACTGCTCTAATTATTTATACTAGGTCCTCATTCTGTCAGTGATTCAAGGACAGTTTTGAGTGTTTCGTCAAAATGTCTGGTTTTTATGACTTACCGGGAACCGGCTGAACCACGGCAGCCAAAACCACCAATTTATATTTTCCTGAAAGGACTCTTTTCCTGTTTGTTATAGATTTAATGGATCCTTTTTTAACTTCAAATGCATTCAGTTTAACGACTGATTTGTTGAGTTTTTTTCCTTCTGAGGTAGACGCTGCAACTCAAACAACTGCTTAGCTGACAATGACGACTCGGGCTTGAAAGTAAATGGTTAAATAAAAGTAGATGTTTAAATAAAAAGAGGAAAAAAATAGTTTTTGCCTAAAAAGTGATCATTCTTCATCTTTTACACAAAGATAACAAAGGAAAGGTTGTTGACTTGAGCCACAAATGCATCATTCTTTATTTTTGATGGAAATGTAATAATTGTGTAATTAAGTCAGTAATGACAAAAGTGTCAACACAAGAGCCAAGAATGACTCCTTTTGGTAACACACACTTGCATTAACATTCTTTTTGTTACACTCGTCTAACGGGTGACTGAAACAAACGACCCACATTGCTGCTTAGGTGTGAAAACTTGTTGGATAAATTGCACCCTGAGGCCAAATCATTATTTACAGCAGCTATTTAAATGTCTGATAAGTGGTGAAATACAAATAGAGCAAAGTAGGGTTGTAATTTAGCCGATACAGTCTATGTAAGCACATGCTCGTGCAAAACAAATAAATAAATAAATAAAAAGATGCTTTGACGGGTTTCCGCCAGGTGTTCATTGGATTAGAAATGTTAAGATCAGTAAACAAAAACAACATCAAAATATCCATAAAAGGAACCATGGATCAGTCACTACGATTGAATTATATCCAGCAAGATTTTAAACCCAAAGGAGGGAAATAAAGGTGATCTTAGGCTGATTAAATGTGTTTGATATGAAAGTGACAGATGAGGATTGGCTACTGACCCTATGGGCTTTATTCGGACATAGGAGGTAGACAAAGATGCAGAAACTTCTTGTTTTTTAGAAAAAAAATGTGCACAATGTTCAAATCTGAGACAGTTCTACTTTATTTTTTTCACCGTTGTTACCCTGCTGGTCAGTCAAGTCAAAAATAATAATTCCTGTCATAAATCACCGAACTGTTCTCAGAGAGATTGAACTTGTTTATATATCAGTACTCATATTGATGTTTGTGCCATCGCATGTCCAGCCTTACGTATTCCAGAATCAATTCCTTCATTTCATTGCTTTTGTTTTCCTCTGTTTTACATCTCTATGGATTTTCTATTTAATTTGGGTCAGCATTGTGAAGGAAGACGGTATTGATTTGTGTCTGAGGGAGCTTATGTGAGCCACGTTAAGCTTGTCTCTGTGAGGTTTCGTGGCAGGTTGTGACAACACAGGGTTTATCCTTACATCGCATTACAAATCTGGAGCCGAATCGGGTTGAGGGCAGAATTACCCGCCGACTGTCTCCTCGGCACAGGTGGGTAGTCGTGTACGCAGTCCTCTCGAGTGAAAGGAGGTCAATGGAAAAGATCTCGCTGTTAGGCAAAAAATGTGACATTCAGGTCAAACGAGCACAGCAGCTGTAGGAGGATGTCTTGTGATGCTGAAATACAGAATCCCAGACGCAGAGAGGGGGTCGGCAAGCTGGCAAGCTCAAGTTGTTTGCTGGATCAAAAGTGGTAATAATTGTCGACTGCCAAACATCTTGAAAATGGCCTCGCTGGTCAACTTAGCTCTTCAGTCTCTTACTCAGAATACAGAATTACAGGGAAAACGACAAAACAAGAGAGGCAGAGCAACTTTCATCAGAGTCAACATATTACTCAAAACTTTTAACAGGTGCTTCAAGTGGAGATGCAAAACAGCGACAGCAGCAAGAGACAAGAGAGTTTATCTCTGCAGCGATCGGCTTGGAGACAATAGGCACTCCTACTTAAGCTCTTCTAAATAAAACTTTGATTTCAGGTACGTCCAACAATAACCGGCAGCCTTATTGAACCTGAGCTGCTGAAACTGAATAGCCTGATTCAAGAGCTACAAGAAAACGTTTCCAATCTGAGTTTAAACCTTATTTTTTAAAATGTTTTAAGAAAAGATAAGACAGGATTAGTTTAAACATTGATTGCAGTGATAATCATATGATAGAAATCTCAACGGCTACAAAAACGGTGAAAAGGAACCTTATAAAATCAGCATTTTCCCTTTTTATTGTAATAACTAATCTTTTTGGACGTAGTTATGCTTTTAAGTGGCTTTACACCTTAAAATGTGAAAAACTAAGACAACATAGGAGATAAAGAATAAATGAAGGTAACTAATCATTTGAAAAATAACGGCATAAACTAAATATAAAAATGAATTGAAATAAAATAAAATACCAGGAAACAAACTAAAATATAAGTATAAAAAAATTAAAATCTATCTGGCTTGAAGTGTCCCTTTACACTAAAATATGCAAACAACTGAACATGAAATTAAATACATTTATAATTAAAGTTTGAACAACATCTCTTTGCTGGTATTAAAATGTTAAAGAATATCGCTTGGCCTTGCTGATTGGGTTAACCATTCTGCCTCAGAGAGAAAGAGAAGAGGGGCATGAGTTTATGAAAGAACAGCAGCAGAGGTCACAGGTCACGGGAAGGCTGGAAGCAGAAAATGATAAAGACAAGATGTGAAACTGACATGAATACCGAAGAGAAAAGCAGAAACACGTTTAAAAGCGGGGAAAACAAAAATCATGAAATGTTTACTTATGCGCGTGATGCTGTAAAAAACCTCTAGACAACTCATATCAACTGCCCGAGAGATTGTGATTCCCCACTGCTATTGACGAAATTAGGATCACACACACACACACACACACACACACACACGCACACACGCACACACGCACACACACACACACACACACACGCACACACGCACGCGCGCGCGTGCAGTTTCTGTATATCACTGTTTGGGTACAAGCAAACATAATAACTGTATTATTTATTTGAACATAATCAATAATCCATGGCATCCTCTGTGGGGATGTTTTTTCTTCTGGAAGAGTAACTGCCAGGATTTATTTCTGAAGATACTGTGAAGCAAATATCCCTCTGTCCAGTGATGAACAACACCGAGACACCACTCTGTGTGTCCAACCATCTAAACTAAACTATTTGTTTGTGCACAGCTCAAAAGCTACAGGCTCTGTAACTTTGCATCCTGTGGACTCATTTTGTAAACACCCTCAATCTGGCCTCTGCGCTTTTCCTGAAGAATAATTTACCACACGTGGTGACATTTATCCTGATGACCTTCTGACTGTCTCATTCAGGGCCTTTTGTGTTCCTCTAAGCTGAAATAGCACAACATTTTTATTGACACTCGCCATTAATTATGCAAACAAGGTCAAAGTCGGCCTCTGCGTTTTGTTTATGTCCTGTAGCAACAGCAACAGCTTTGATGTAAATGGTTCCGTTTTACACGCCTGGTGTGATGGAGTAGATTCTTGTTGGTGTTTCATCACCTTCTGCATTCATTCAGCCCACAGCTGTTTTTACCTTCAGATCCTCCGATGCTCTTCAAATACATCGCTTGTTTCTTTGACTCAAGGTGTTGTGCCTGGGATTTGCGCTGGGCCAACCTTTTCTTTGGTGTCAGCAATGAACACGGGACCATCAGCCTCTAAGGTTTCGCACTCTTGTTTACAAACACATGTCTGCTCCACACACACACACACACACACACACACACACACACACACACACACACACACTCACTAAGGTCCATCTCTGGCTCTGTCCTGCACAAGGTTTAACTTTTTATTGGCTTCTTGCCTTCCGCTGCTCTGGAAAACAAGGTCAAGTCTCATCAAGTTTAACCTCAGCACCAGCCACAGATTAAGGGTTCTGACTTCATGCCTCACATCTTTCCTGACCTCTGCTATCATGTCATAATACAACAGGATTATTGTCTTTCCTCACTTCTGGACTTTCTTCCACACAAACGCCACATTTCAGACACGGGAACCCCACCTCCACCTCTACTACCATCCCAGCATTTACTGTGTGTGGGGAACGTCCTGTATTCCTCGAATCACACCACACTTGGCGGCAGCTCAATCTCAATATCATGTTATCGGACTCAGGGGCCAAGGATATAAATACCACGCACCATAACTCTCCCCTGTTCAATAACCATTATATGCTCTACTTTATACATTAGAAGCACCTGATGGGGCAGTAAATTCACAGCCGCCGCTAGACCAACTCAAAGTGCCTCTAGAAGAAAAAAGTCCACTGAAGCCAAGGAAATCATAAAAAAATTGGAAATTTTAAAGAAGCTAGAAAAGGCACCCCAAAGAGGAGTAAAAAGCAAGCATGACTGGAGCTGCATACATAAATTTTAAAACGCACAGAGAGGACAAAATTCATATTTCTTTGTTGGCTTGGCCTCCTCACTACAGCAATTACTATTGTATTTCTGTAATAAGCTTTGTACATCCAATGAATCATGCTTTCCATTTCCCACAATCATTCTTAGTCCTGCCCAGCCCTTCAGACCTATCTGCTCACACAAAAGGTCCGAGTTCCTTTTGCTGTGAATATTTCAACACCACTGCCAGCATCTGTTCACTTTCCAAGGATAGGAATCAATAGAAACATATTTCCATCCAACCCAACAGATAAAGTAAAGCCCACACTGAACAGAGGAAGGAAATGGCGAGAAATGTCCATTCCCTAAAGTCAGAATACACTGCAAACAAGAGTACACACACGCACACGCACAGACACTATTGTTTACCACAAAAGCATGACTGGATGCAGCACTGTTTACGCTTCAATGCACTTTTTCATTTGGAAAGCTAGGGTTGTTACCCACTGAGCGAGAGCTGATTAAGAAAACAGTCCCATTTAATTTCTTTCTCCTCAACGGCCAGCAAGAGAAATGTAATTAAAGCCACTAAATCTCCCTTGGGCCCTGCTACCTGCTACACGACCAACATGACACGTCGTGTAATTCGGCCGACCTACAAAGGCAACGGCAGGGTTTTTGCCATGGCTGCCGTGTGATGGGCCAGTCTTTGTACAGGAAAGCCAGAGAGAAGAAGAAAAGGTGGGGTGGGGACTCTCAAAGGCATTCCAAGGACACTGGACAGCATTCAGATGAGCATGTGCATTTTGTACAGCCACAGAAAGGTACTGGGCCAATCATGAACTGGAATCCTGTTGCATCAATGCAAACTCATTTATTACCTTTGATGTTGATGAAAATTGGAGCAATTTATGTAAAACTGTTACATTTCATAGTTGTGGTGCTGTAGCCGATGTAGACACTGAGCGTGATGCAGATCTGTCAGGCTTTTCAAATCCCACAGTTTCACCATCTATTTTCTATTACTCTATTTTCAGAATCTAATGGAGTAGATGGGTGTAGGAGACTGTTTTCATGTTTAGCTGGCACAAAAAACCTAGTGATTATAATCAGAAACAAAAATGGGTTGGAGTCCTGTTCCACAATTTTACAGGTAAGGAGAATTAAACATAATGACAGATCAAAAACAAAAGTTATTAAAATGACAACCCCATTAAATTGGGTTAAAAGCCAAATAAGCTAAACGTGTGCAGTTGTGTTTTAAAGACAGGGCATATTTGATTAAGAACAGACGTTTGCACTGAAGCTTTGGGGAAAATGTACACACTCTTCCACAGGCTAATCTAGAACATAGAACATCTGGTGCCAGACTACTTTAGGCTTTGGAAACAAGCATTCAATTGATAGAGAGAGGCTAACACAAGAGCAGAGGCGCTGTGAGCCAATAGGCAGGGCAGGCAACTTCCTGGAGCCCAAAGAGGCCCCCAGAGGGCAGACAAACTTTGAAGCTAATCAGAACTGCAGCAGTAGTGAAACACTGAAAAGTGTCCTTTAGACAGCACTGTTGGCCGTCATGTAGTCCCTGATAGGGCCCTCCCACTCACTCTCAACTGCTCAGGCAGAGGACTGGCTGCATACTCCCTCGTTTGTGCTGTAATCCCCGCCCCTTCTATAATGGAAAATCAAGCTGCAACACCCCATTTCCAGTCCAACGGACAACAGCCATGTGCTTCCTTGTCTGAACTAGACAGAAGGTTTGTTTTTTGCTCGAGGCCCCGTGGTACCAGAATCCCAAACAACAAAGCTAGTCTGTCAAATCTTAAGTTAGAATGAATGCTAATGGCAGTAAACAAAAGGCTATATCCTTAGAGGTGTTTGCTGTGTTTCTTCCATACAGTTACGTTGCAACACACTGATTCTCAGAAGTGAAGACATATAGAGCGGTGTGTTGTCTGCATAACAATGGAATTAAATAGTATATATGCAGGAAAATGACCCAGGGGATGCATGTACAGTGTATATCCAGGTGGATACACATTAGGAATGTATCCAGTACGTATAAAGCATTTTTGACGAATACGAGCATGAAACGAGTAAAACTCGGACATATCTGTAATCGTGCTGAAGGAAAATCCTCAATGGGTAACTGACTGTCTACACGCTCTGTGATTGGCCAGTCACACAGAGCGCCTGCCCCTCCCTACACACAAAACTCTGCAGCCGGGTGCTCAGCTCAGTCCGGCCCATCCACGCACACACACAGACAGTAACGTATCTCTCCGTGCTTGCTTCACTGTTGCTCACGTTTCTTCAGTACTCCCTAGGTTTTCTTCAGCTCGCCTCTTTTTCGGTTTAATATTTAAAGTAACTTTTTCTGTAACGTTCGTAACTGAATCAAATGATTTATAATTTAAATAATCCATTGTTGAGGCGGCCGACCGGAGCGGTGGTCGCAGGATCGTCAGTGCCTGTTGTGGTGGCAACCCCCGAACCCGCTGGTGGACACTGATGTTTCGGGATGCTATCAAGCTCAAGAAAGAGTCCTATCAGGTCTTTTTGGCCTGTGGGACTCTAGAGGCAGCTGACGGGTACCGGCAGTCCAAGAGGAACACGGCTCGGGTGGTCACCAAGGCAAAAACCCGGGCATGGGAGGAGATGGGTGAGACTATGGAGCAAGACTTCCATATAGGGCTGTCGCGGTTGAGGAATTCCCCCTGCGGTGATTCAGGATGGCTTAATATTGCGGTGTGCGATATTGCAGCACTTTTTTTTATTGCAGTACTATCTAAACATAATGTTTACACATTTAAAAAAGGTTAAAAATTGCCGTGCCTTCTTTTATAACACTTTACTGAATGCAGATCAAAGGGCAGTAACAACACAGATCACAGTAAAGTTTGTTTCTCCGACAGTCAGTCCGACTGAACTTAAAAACAACAAAATTCAGGAGAAGGTTAAACTTTTAAATGCAAATTTGGCTGCAGCATCTAACAAATAAGAAACAAGTCCCCATTTTGTTTAGTTGTTTTAAATCAAGCATAAAAAATTACATGTACCGGGCGCGCGCGGGGGGGGGGGGGGGGGGGGCACTATCATTTCACTTTCACACACACGAATGACGGTGATTTATAGCTCGGTCACGTCCTTGTTGCCCACAAGGAAAACCAGCATGTTAACCATATACGGTTTGAGAGAGGATCTGAGAGGGGTGGCAACGTTTCCAGCAACACTGAAAACCCTCTCGGATGGTGCGCTCGTTGCACTAACGCACACGTACTTGCGTGCGACTGGCGAGCAAAGGGAATCTCTCCCGCTTGTTGCTCCACCATGCCAGGGGGGTTTCTTTAGGGTGGATGCATTCCTCCTGCAGGTAGCAAGTGAGCTCCAGCTCGGCTCAAACTCTCTTCGGGACGGTTGCAGAAGCAGCGCTTGTCCGGGACTTCAGCAGGTCTCCGAGCGTTTATTTTTTATTTTTTTGCCGCTGGTGGCAGCTCTGTCTCGGCCAAGGACTCTGGCTGCGCAGCAGCTGACGTACTGAAAACCAAAGTGCTCCCAAAGGAGCGAAGTAACGTTTAGTTTTGATACCAGTGCAGCCATCCTTCTCAACATGCATCATTGAGTTGAACCAAGTTCAGTAATCGCGGTGGCCCATGATGCAGCGTGGTGGGTTTCTTCGTATTGCGATATTTCATTTTTGCAGTTACCGTGACAGCCCTACTTCCGTACGGCTTCGAGAAGATTCTGGTCCACCATCTGGTGCCTCGGGGGGAAAGCAGTGCACTACCAACACTATCTATAGTGAGGACGGTTTGCTGCTGACCTCTACACAGGACGTTGTGGATTGGTGGGCAGAATACTTCGACGACCTCCTCAATCCCACCGACACGTCTTCCAAAGAGGAAGCAAAGTCTGGGGACTTTGGGTTGGCCTCCAAATCTCTGGTGCTGAGGTCACTGAGGTGGTTAAAAAGCTCCTCTGTGGCAAGGCTCCGGGGGTGGATGAGATCCGCCCGGAGTTCCTTAAGGCTCTGGATGTTGTTGGGCAGTGTTGGCTGACGCGGCTCTGCAATATCGTGTGGACATCGGGGGCGGTCCCACTGGACTGGCAGACCGGGGTGGTGGTCCCCTCATTTAAAAAGGGGGACCGCAGGGTGTGTTCCAACTACAGGGGGATGACACTTCTGAGCCTTCCTGGTAAGGTCTATTCAGGGGCTCTGGAGAGGAGGGTCCATCGGATTGTTGAACCTCAGATTCAGGAGGAGCAATGTGGTTTTCGTCCTGGCCGTGGAACACTGGACCAGCTCTATACCCTTAGGGGGATCCTGGAGGGTGCGTGGGAATTTGCCCAACCAGTCTACATGTGTTTTGTGAATTTGGAGAAGGCTTTTGGCTGCGTCCCTCGGGGGGCCCTGTGGGAGATACTCTGGAAGTATGGGGTACCAGGCCCTCTGATACGGGCTGTTAGGTTTCTGTATGTATCTAGGTAAACTTGTTCAATTTGGGGTTAAAAACAAACGTTTTCACATATTTTCCATGTAGTTTTTTGCCAGCTCCTCTTCTGAAAGGTAGACAATTGTTTTTCTCTTTCCCTCAGAAAATCTTAATATTCTCCTAGTTTGGCCCAGCACAGTTCACTTCCCAATAGCAGCAACAGCCTTATATCATAACCACATAAGTGGAGAAAATGTTCAGTAGCAATGAGAGAATTTGCTGTTGCATTTAAGTGATGTTAACTATTATTTAACATTTAAACTTATTTTCTGATTATTTTATTTATTCAAAAACCCTGGTAAGGGATGCTTTTCTGTATTTGGAGCATCAGAAAAGGTTTTATGGTGGTAGTGATGTTTTAAAGTCACTGAGAAACTGCATGCATGCAGTTTGTTATTTTGCTGCTAATACAGTAGCAGGTGCAGCTGCATATTTTAGCAATAAAAATGTTATGTTGTAATGGAATTCATGCATTAGTTTTTGTTTGCTTTGAACCCAGAGCAGACGTCACACGCCAGACGACATCAACACTGCATACTTTAGTATTTGTTCATTTATCGTGAGTAATATCGATATCGCAATATTAAGCACCGTTATCGAATATCGCAGGTTTTCCTAATATCGTGCAGCCCTACTTAAAATTATGTATTGACGTAAATCACCCCCACTTCCGGTTAAACTACACCCACTTCCGGGTTAGGCCATGCCCACTCCAAGTACAGATACAGATACAGATACAGATCGTGGTGTACTCGCTCATCCCTAGTATACATAATCAAAGATAACTTTTTACCGCCTTTGCTCATCTGCAAATCAGAGGATGAATATTTCTCTAAACTGTCATGGCAGCAGAGACCTGAAGACTAGTCAGCACAGACAAGGAAGATACAAAACAAAAACCAAAGTCATTTAAAGTAGAAAACTTTTCCATTATGAGGATCTCAGCTGAGGGAGAGACAAAATGTTTAGACTTCATAAAAGTGACTGAATGACTTCAGGGAACTGCTCTCAAAGACCAGTAGAGATCGGGTTAGACAACCCAGGATGTCATTGTGGTGTTTGACACGTGATGGTTGGTGGGCATGCTGCAGCTTTCAGATTCAGACTTTAAGACCAAACAGCATTAAAGCAGCCATCATTAACATAACCATACATTAACTAGAACCACAGTCTTCCTGAACTTTAACAAAGTACTTATTCAGCATCTATCTAAAGCTTGAGCTCAAAGTAACTTAAGGATGGGTCACCTAACCCGACGCATTATCGTGATGGTTTAACCACAGTCGGGTCCGCATGTTTGTGGAGAGATATTAAACTACTAAGTGCAGCTCTACTCTGGTAAAGATGTTTGAGTTTTATTATCATTGTCCCTCTCTCACAAAGGTTAGAAACACAGTAACTCCTTCACTATTTGAAGCAGCCAAGTTGTTTTGAATGTTGTGTTTTTGTCAATTGTTTATGAATGACGGGGATCTATCAATAATTAATCTCCTGCAGGCATTTGAACATACAAAAGCTCTTATTGGTTTATGTTGTTTTACTTGGCTAAACAGCAGGCGATATCATCTAATATGTAAAACCAAAGCAAGGTAAAAAGCTGCACCATTATAAAATAAATGCAATAAAAAATAAAATATGTGCCAGGTGTGGTAGCCAAAAATAAAAAGACTTTCTGGCAACGGGTAACTCAAACAGTCATCCAAAATCCAATTTCCTTCTCAAAGTTTTGTCACAGTGTGTCTTAGAGGACGCTGCTGCGCACCATGGGAGCCTATACTCACAGAAAACAAGACATCCGACATAGCCAAACGAAGACTCACTTCGTTTCTTTAAAGAACATGACATGTTTTCTTTATGAACATGAAATGAACAAAACCGCACTGAACTCTCATACTGCTGAAATCGAAGGGAAATGTTTTGAAGGGTACCATCAATTTCTCCCCTTCCAAGTCTTTCCACACCGTGAAACTTAAAACATTTGAAAATGACTCTTCCAAGTCAGTATAATTTGCCTGAGAAATGATCCAACACAGCTTGTACTATTTGCACACACTGTGTTAGTTAAAAACAAATACACAAATGAAAGGTAGGCTTTTAACTTGCGTGCTGTGACACAAGCTGTGACCTTCGCCTTGTGACTTTTGTGTCATTTCTCTGTTTGTTTATAACAAGCAGTGCAAAAATAATCTACTTAGCACTATCTGATAACAGAACGGTTACAAACACACTGTGTTTATGCTCCCTCAGCTGTTTAGGAAGCAAAGATAAATAAATAAAAATGTAGGCCCGCTATGTGACAATCTCTCGCTGCACAGTGGCAAATTTGTGAAGGCGGCATGAAATATCTGCAGTAAGCACGGCTTTGTTTGCTGGTTTCATTAATTCTTCAGTAGGGTATATCTCAAAAGTGCCAACAAATACAGTGGAGAAACATGTGCTCTGGCACCAATCTATGCTTCTAATTGGGAACCTTGGGCTTCAGGAGTGCAGGATGCACCTTTGCTCTGAAAGACTCCTCCATTATTCATAGAAATGTAAGAATTATAGAACAAAAACTAGCACCACTTCTGACTAAGCTGGCAGAAAAAAAGAAAATAGTGTGAGCCACACATAGATAAAATGCTTAATAATCCATTTTGCTTTAATAGTATAAATTCTAACTTTTAATGACTCACCTGTAAGACTATTCCAAAAGGATTTAGCAGACTTTACCGTGATACAATTATAAATGAACTTATGATTTGTATTTAGCTGCATTTAGTTTAAGCAACACTTAGCAACATTTTCAGATTTTTAAATGACTCCTCTTTAAACAAATGTTAAAATAAGTCATTTTCTTGAGCCAGTGTGTGCTAAAATGATCCATTACAGCAGGGGTCCTCAGCTAAATGTGTTCAAGGGCCAGAGTTGTTTTGTCCAGCAGACACTGTGAGGGCCAGATGTTCTTCTAAAATAAAGTTCAAGTATTATTGTATTTTAATTTATTCATGTTTAAAATGTCTTTGTTTTCTATCTGAATTGTTTTGATTGTAGTTTTAGTTGTGTTTGAAGAATGAAAACAATTATTGATATTCAGGACATGAAATTTGCTTCTAAACTTAAAAGTCTCACTATTGGGGGTTAGGGTGGAAAGGTCTGGTGGCCCGCAGCCAGCCCGCCAGTTGCAGTTCACTGCTTTACAGGGTTGATGAAAGCCAGCCCTTATCGCCCCCATAATATTCCACTTGCAAATTCTGGTGGGCCGCTCTGATGGAACTTATCATCATATTTTCTGATGGAACTAAAAATATTGAGCTGATCTATCTGGCGGTGCAGTCTGGTCCCAGCACGTTTCCTGCATGTTCATGAACACAGCTTGATTTAGTTATGAATTACACCTGTAGACACCAATAAGGAGACATTTCAGCTGTTAGATTAAGAGGAACGCACAGCGAGGACATTTTGCTTTGGTCTACATACAGACACCATAGGGTGCTAAAATCAAGCCAAACTGCCTAGTTTCCATTTAAAAGATTTAAATTGACGATGTGTAATTTCCCTGGCGATAGGGGGCAGTAGATACCTAAATTATTGCAAGCAAGCTGTATTTTTGTGTTCGACTAAGACCATACCAACTGATGGCCATTAGGGCCAAAAATCCCTGGGAGCACAACCTCCAGCAAAATGACAAACACGTCAGACTCCCTTTCATCACTGGGAATGAGCAAAGAGGTAAATGTGCAAAACAAAATTCATGAATGGCGAAAGTTTTGTAACCAAATCAGTAAATACAAAAGGAAACATGGCGTCACCTAGAGACTTGGACCCACTCCCATGTATTTTAGACCCGATTTTTATGGCTGTATGTTACAAAACCGCTTATGCTTTTCAACAACTGGGCATCATTTCATTGCTTTTCAACAATATTTTAATGGATAATTCCAGATATTAATGGTAAAAACTACACATTGTCTCATTAAGAGCTAGAGATTATAATTCTTAGATCTTAAAAAAGTATTCCAACAACCCAATGTTCTATCAACTTAATACGTTCCTATATGTTTAATACTTTGATCTTTGAAATGATAAAGTCATGCATTTAACTTTATAAAATAAAGTAAAACATAAACTAATCTTCAATTTGCAAGACAAATATGTAGATTAATATTTTACATCTTTAAAAAAACACAACAAACTATGTCTGTGCAGTTTATTTATCACAATACCTCAAATACAGTAAAAATAAACTGATTTTCTTTTAGTGCTCCAATAGCAGAGCAAGGCCGACCCACAGATCAACACCACAAGCTGTGTCTCCTCTGTTCATATTGATATAAAATGTTCTTTTGAGCTCTTTTTTCCACATAAACCTGTAAGCAGTGCCATGTGGTCACACATCTGAAAGAGGGGAAATGTATATAATAGAGCTGGGCTGACAGAGGATGGCATCACCCATGTCTGTCAGACATAACAACGCTAAGAAAAAAGCCGAGGAGGAGAGGCAACGGCAGGAAAGGAGAGGAAGAACAGGCTGCAGAAACTTTCATCTTAGAAACACACAAGCTGTCCACAAAGATACCACGCAGGGTCAGTGGTCCGTAGGGTTCTGTGACAGAGGAATTGTACAACTTAAGTAAAGTATAAAAAGCCAGAGCACGAGTGTTTACGCCGAAACACGAGGAGAGCAATGGCTGTAGGGAAAAAAATTACTTAATAAGTGCAGCTTATATAAACGCAGAGATGCCACTGGTGGTCGGCAACGACTGGTGGGGAATGTGCAGTTTATACATGTTCAGACACAGTTTATTCTGGTTGAAATGTTAGGAAAGAAATAATTAAACCAGTCTGCATATGTTGCTTTAGCATGACACTTTGCTAGGCAATGTCAATGTCTGATTGTAGCTAATTCTCATGTAACTGTGTAAAGCTGCATTTTGTTAAGTATCCTGTGGATTTTTACATCTATAAAATATGATTTTACAACAATGCCACCCACAGCTAGTTTGTGACCAAACAAAAACAATTATGCTCAAGCAGCGCAGGAGCGATTCAAAGTGACGTATATCCCCACATACCAGCTTCTGTCCTGAGAGAATATTGGAAAATACAAAATCTGCAAATACTTTGTTGGATTTGAACCCCCTCCCCCTTTCCTCATCTCCTTTATGGTGGTTTCAACCAGTTCCCAGAGGTAGATACCAGTCAAGAAGACAAGAGACAACTGTGACCACCCTTCAATAGCTATTAGAGATGCAGCCACCAATGCGAATGAGGAAAGTACAGTACGCGTCACGAGGGAGTGAGATTAGAGAAGAGCAACATGAAAAGGGAAATGGAGGTTAGGAAAAGAGCACAAGAGAGATGGAGACAATAAGCTGGGCTGGAAGAAGATGTATTTGAGTAAATGCATGAGTTTAGACTGCGATGCTCAAGAGGCGCCATAGAAATGAATTTATCATGGAAAAGTAAAGGTCACGGATGCATGTTTGTTTTACCATCTGAGAACATTTCAGTCATGAGTTGCCTGCAAATGAATGTTATATTAGACACAATCATTTTTCATTAAATAATATTGATTTAACCCCTAAGACAGCATGAAGCATGGCCACAATATTCACATTTTTGTAGTAATTTAGCTCACTAACAAATGAAATTTGTGGGCTAGGGAACCCTATACCGTCTAAGTAGATAGTGTAGTTAGACTTGGCTCAGGTTTAATCTACAAGGTTTTAGATGCAAAGCTTAATAAAACCACAAAGTCTCCACAGGAGGACCGTGAGTTTGACCCACAGGTCCTTCACTAACTCTCAGATGGAAACATTCAAACAACAAAACACCTACGCTGGAAAGCAAACCTTGTACGTTACAAAACATAGTAGATGACTGAAAATTTGGTTGAATTATATATTTTATTCTTCTGTTGGTAAAATATTTGAAAACACCACTTTTCTTTGCAAAACGAATATCAAAACACAGTTTAACCTATGATCTTGTTTACATATGAGTGTCAAATTCCTGAATTGTTTATATAATTAACATGAAATAGTCTTTTCCTCGGCTTGTGCTCATGGAGGCGTGTTTTTCAGCTGAGGCATTCAAACACCATCCAAACATTTCCTTACATACAGATCAAACATACACCAAACAGATCTTGCTATATTTGCTTTGATGCTTTATTTCATACCAGTTTGCACTGGATTTCTGACAGACTGAGTTACTAAGAGTTTAAAGAAAAACGTGTTTGCCTTGGTTTCTAAGTGCTGTTTGTCTAGCGTATATGTACCAATGTTAGTATATGCATGATGACACAGGATTGTGGTTTTTGTCTACAGCTATGTCATATTTTCTAGCAATTTTCACAACTATTAATTCAGGTAATGCAATATTTGAAGGTGTCTGATGTTATATCATTAGAAATAGAACTGGATAATGAGCTATGTATTGGAAAAACACATTTGTAATAGTTACCATATGCTATTAGAACACCATTATTAATTGTTATTTGAATACAGAATATTAATCTATGCACAAAGTTCTTAAATATTGTGGATTGGGGGGGGGGGGGGGGGGGGTTGGAGATGAAATCACTAAAAACTATCCCACAGTGTGAAATACAACAAAATCAAACTATGCAGGATGATTTGAATTTAGTTCATGTTTTCTTGTTTTGTTTATATATTTCTGTGTTCTGTGTTGCTATAGTGCACCTGCTACTGCAGCTGTTACTGCCAACATTTGGAAGAATATTGTATAATACCTTTGACATGTTAAACGTTGTTTGTGAATAAATACTTAACTTAGTGGCAAATGAGAGTTTACTTTGTTTTATCAGTGAGCTAAAACAACAGGTGGTACAAAGCACTGTAAAAGTGAAAAAGTTAAATGCTCATTTTTTTCCCCATGTGTGTGTTTCTTTTCTTGTACAATGATGTTATTGAGTTGAAGTGTAATTTGAAGCCAACGCCTTATTTGGGATCTGCTTCAGTCACAGAAGACTGAAGATTTATCTAATTCAAAATAGGCATAATAAAGTAATGCATATTTATTCTTTAACCGGGACCTGCAGAGCTTCTCTACCATTTCCAGTAAACTGTGCATGAGCCTACCTTTGAATCGATATATTTGTTAATATTCACAACCCTTGTGCATAGATAATTCTAGTTTGTTCCCTAACTTTAGGAAACCATACTAACAGGCTTCTTTAAAGGGACTTTATGGAGTTTTGAATTTTTATGCTCGCGATTGCCCCCTCAGGCCAAAAGCGTAACGGCAGCTTGAATAGTAGGCTCGTGCACGAGGTGCACATGCTGTACGTGCACACTCCTTAACGAAATTAACAGCTGAGACAGTGGTGTGTGTGTGTGTGTGTGTGTGTGGGTGGGGGGGGGGGGGACAGGAGAACGCGCAGCTAATTAATTAAATAATTTGGTTCTGTACGTTTATCTTCAGCACAGCCGACAAAGGTTTAAGATGGGTCAGTCCGTCAGCTTCATAGAGCTTCCCCTCCCTTGCTTGAAAAATTGTTCCAAAAGTTGAAAGTTGAACCCACATCTTTGTTATCTGTGAATTCAATGCCGTTCGGCGAGTCTCAAATAAAAATTTGGGCATCTTACTGTAAAAAAAATGTACCATTAATGTAAAAAATAAAACTCTAAATAAACTATGTTCACATTTAGAATCGAACCTGAATATTCTGCATGGGAGTCCTATGTCTTACAAGGTGTGCCAAAGTGCTGGAGACATCTTAAGTATCTGTAACTTTTATATTCTTAATGACAGCTGAAACAACATTCAAAGAACGGTTCGGAGCAAAAATGGCTATTTTGTTGCTAATTTGCAGGAAATATCTAGAAGAAAGTTCTACAGAAAGTAGCTAAGGGTCCTCAGAAATGTAGCTAGTTTCATCACTAGGCGTTAGGAACAGTGACAAAGTTGCTGAGTTGGCACAACCTCTCTCTCTCTGCTGCTAAAACTACTGATAGCAAATGCTACGGGCTATGCCTGAGCGTGAACGCGCATGAAGCAGCCTGCTCGACCCGAGCAGCTCTCTTTTTCTGTGATTTTACAGGAAAATAGGCAATCACAGTAAAAATGCCAGGGCTCTTTCTACAGGACCAGGGCATTGCAGGAGAATGTATGAAGAAGAAATTTATTATTTCTATACATGTTTTGGCTGTCAAACTTCCATAATGCCCCTTTAAGTTAGAAACTAAACAAAAGGACAATATTTTGGGTTCACTGAAGTTAAAACATTTGAAACACTTACATTTTAGCTCACTGCCTTAAAAAAATAATTACTATGTCACAAACTTCATGAAAAGTCATGGATGCATTCTAGGAAGTGAAAGCAGTGCAGTGAGTCTCAAAAGATTAAAAGACAACTGTAGCATTTGGAATTCCATCAGTTTGCTGAACTATTTTAATGAACCTTTGTGTAGTATAGCAACATGTTTTTCTCATTGTCCTCAGACCAGGGAAGCACAGCGCCAGTGCAAACCATTTTCTAAAAACGGATGACAAATTTTCCCATCTTTCTTACGTGTCCCTATAGCCGACTCAAACATTTCTGTTCATTGACACAAACATAGTATGTTGTGGTTCAGTCTTTTAAAGGCACAGCAAAATAATCTGTCAAATAGATATGGGAGCAAATAGGTCAGTCTCTGCTGATGTATTCTGCAATGCAGTACATGTTGGGCAAGCAGAAACTACAGGAAAGACATGGTGAGGTCATGCTACATAACCTCACCATATCACCATAAACTGCCTGAGCATTAAATAGTCTTAATATGTGTGAAAGGGTTGGAGAAAAATAGTTTAATGTTTAAAAAAGTATATAATTATGGTTAAAAACTAAAACATTGATTTAATGTCTGCATGACACATAGCACGACTTAAATTATTTTTGTTTCTTGAATTAATCCAATAGTTATTGAAAAAGGTGCATTAATGGTTGAGTTTTACAAATGGATTTTTCACCCCCTGGGTAGTGTGTAATGAGAGTTACTGGGCATGAAAGAAAACCAATCTTTCAGCACTTTAAAAAGTTACATGAGGTAAGCAGTCAGGCTGCTTTTTATTTTTTATTTATTTATTTCTTATCTTATTTATTTATTTATTTATTTTGCTCAAGACCTGAATCCACTCTCCTCAAGGTTTCGCAAGGCGAGCAAATCAATAAAAATTGGTATAGTTTTGATTTCTGCAGTGCGGTCGCACCAAGGCCTCATTGACTGAATTCTTGATAAGTTCTGTTATAAAACTGTTACACTAAACTTATTCATTTGGCACTTCGTTAAGCATTGGAACAACGTGTTGATAAGATTATCTTATGTCACTTTTTTCTGCTTGACCAAAGCATCATTCCTTCTTTGGTTACCTCACCTGTTATCCAGTTTATCGTGATTCTTTAACAAAGAGTAAATGTGACATCTCAGCAGACTTTGCATCTATTGCTCACTACAACAAATTACCAGAAAAGTACAACTGCGATGCGTGGAATATTTTAGAATGTGCTAAGAGATGGCCAATGACCCCCTTATGTTCAATGGGTCAAACTAGGTTTGATGTCAACAAAATAATCTGGATAGAAGGATCTAAAGACATAATATGTAAGAATTTTACAGTCAAATATTCAGAAAACAGTCTAATTTCTGAATAATGTTTGAAGGAAGGTTACATTCAAAGAGATGTATTTCTCAGCCCGGTGGGTGGTTGGGGAGGTGGGGGTGGGGGGTTGTGTTTTTTTTTTCTCCTTTCAAAAAAATTACGTAAAATAATATAATTGGAATTCGACACACACTGGTTTGTAAAGATCCTAACCTAGTAACAATTAATTTCTGGCCCCTCTAAGAAGCCAAGCCATTTATTTGTTTCATTCTAATATTGAGTAAAGAAAGCTAGAGGCTAACGTTGAGCTAACAATGCTACCGGTGAGTTGGAAACAAATACTCGGGTCTACAAATATCTCAAGATACTTTTTTACAATTACCACCAAATCAACATTAGAGTGTAAGGTATTTATCTACTCATCAACCTACTGTGTATTACTCATCTTTGCATGTCATCTAGAGTCTTCTGGTGCTGATCCATAACTGGCAACAGCCATGAAACTCACCGATTGGGAGTGAGAAAGTGACTGGT
Source organism: Nothobranchius furzeri (assembly GCF_043380555.1). NCBI lineage: Eukaryota > Metazoa > Chordata > Actinopteri > Cyprinodontiformes > Nothobranchiidae > Nothobranchius > Nothobranchius furzeri. The sequence continues at coordinate 39,786,819 of NC_091749.1, forward strand.
GCATTTTGAAAATAAGCTGCAGTACGCACATTTGACCACAATATGTCATTCGTACATAATGTACTTTAATTAATTAAATAAGAGCACTGTGATAGGGCTTGGCTAATGATAAACAATCAATACATATCCAAGCAGAAGTACAATGGCATTATACTCAACTTGTAAAAGTCCCCAGGTACCATCAGAAAGTCAAACATTCTCTATCACTGAATGTCGAGTGAGCATAACCATTGGACATTTTGGATTTGTGTCATGTGTATTCAACCCACATAAGCTCATTAGCAGATCTACAACCACAGAAGTCTCCTAACATTGTAGCATTAGAATGCATTAAGGCTTCTATGAAAAATATTAATTAGTTTCTAAAAACATTTATGTTCATAATAAAATTGACCACTGGTCTCTGCAGAGTGAAGATCCCAGTGAGGATGGCACATTAGCTGGTTTGCTACTGCAAGCCCAGAACCTGCTGACATGAGACAATTTCATAAGGCCTGAACATGTAATACTTGTAAAAGGTAAGCAAACTCATTGGTTCTATATGTAACAGAATGAAACAACTGTTTTCCACCTAAAAGTCGTTTCCCCCCTCTCCTCAGCAAGAACTAATCTGCATGAGATATTGCTGAAGGTCTCATGCTGAAGCAGACTTCTAAAGTGTTTCTCCTTTCCAGCTCAAGAGAAGAATGAAGACAAAGGACTCTTTCTTTTTAATAAATCAAAGAACTCTATTTTTAATAAGCTAATCAAACAAAGTGTTAGTCAGTAATAAAATGTGAACCAATTTGTGAAATGAAAATATTAATTACTTGATATTATAATCCTACAGAATATAATAAGTAATATAACTTTAAATGTTTCCACTAGAGACTGATAACACGTAAGGTTAAGCCACATGACACATTGCTTTTACTGATCCAATCAGAATCTTCCAGATCTGACGGAGGCGTGGTTTTGGTGGTGCTTGGTAAATCTGTCCTCTTTTGATTTGACCGTAAATCAAAACATCCAAATTATAAAACTATGTTCATGTCATCTTAAACTCCAGTTCAAAGCTTTCTAGAGAAGTTGTCGGAGTGGCCAATCCATAACTTTCCTCTTCAGCCGAAAGAACCAATGACAAGCTGGATAAGATCTGAGCTGTTCCAGCTGCTGCAACGGTTCCTTTCAGAATAAAAGCTGAACCATCACGACCCCGTTTTGGGTCTTGTTAGATGCCAATAAACTGTCGTGACCCGGAAGTATCTCAAGACTGGTTTGAGTCATCAACCGTTGCTTTTTCTACCGGCGTCAGTTCCAGAGAGGGTCATGCTGGACCTCAACATTCCTGATCTAATGGGGACTTCCGAAAGGGTACGTAGGCTGGCAGAATGGTGTGTGTGTTATAAATCTCCAAACCAAAGCTTAGAGCGAAAACATCACCTTCACTCCCAACAGAACTAATCGTTTCTCCGGATTTGCTGGTTCTGAACAACATTCCACACTACACCATTCTCCGTCTGACTTCACCTTAGTTACACCATACATTTAGTGTTTGAAGTTAGTCTAGTTTTAATTTGTTTAGTAATAAATATTTAAACTTTTAAAACTTGACTCTCTTTCTTTTGTCTCTGAGTTAATACGAAGTGGTTACATAATCCCTGCAATAAAAAGTTCCAGTCTTCTGGTTTAAGTTATCCAAAGGTCCATAAGATTGATTTCATATTTCATATGGAATCTCACATTTTATGGTTCATTAAATGATATGTAAATTTAATCGTTACATATTAAATCGACGGACTGTAAAATGCTGTAGAATCATACGATCTCTTAACAGCCTTGTTTGTCGCGGTCACACAGTAGGAGATCTTACTTGAGCTGTCAGAGCTTCTTGAACTTGCCTGAATACCAAAATCACTCTCTCTACTTATTTATTTTTTTGACAGTCATTTATTTTTTCTTCCTTTTTGGAAGATAAACTATAAAGCTGCACTGACGTCAGTTGACAGCTTCAGCTGAAGTCATTTGGAATGCATTTTGAGGCACACTCCAGTCAACTGCGAGAAAATGAATAAATGCATTAAAGAAAACTACTCAAATAATCAACAGAGGCTGTACTACTCTACCTGTTCTTTGGAGAGAATAAAAACACTGACAGGACATATGACAACCTGTGACCAAAGGAAACTTTACAATCGGACTCTTTAAATGGATATAAAAAAACTTTGACACAGTCAAAAATTCCTGTTTCTGCCTTTATAAGGAAGGAAATGGTAGTAGAACTGTCACGTGAAATGAGCTGTTTTTTTCAGTATGTTCAAACCAGTTAGCTGACTTCAACTCGTAAAAATTTCCAGAAAGATTCACCATAAAAAGCTATTTTGCTAAAAGGCCTTTAGCAAACGCTTCTAAGTTACTTTAAACATAATAATAAACACCGAGGGCATCTCTTCTGGTTTTCTCTAGTCTGGTTTCAGCTCAACAGATTAAATAAATATTTAATTGTTTTCCTACATTCCTAACTATATCAAATGGAATAGAACTGTAGCAGCTGTCAGGATTGTTTAGCAAGGAACCATGTTAAAGGAATGCAAGGATTGTCTCCTGCAGCCTGCAAAGATGTAAATGAATCAGTTCAGTCAACACACGCACACTTAGAAAACGGATGCATGCATATGGTGTTGATACATACATCTGCTTTTCTGTTAGTGATAAAAAAACAAATATTCACATTTTTTTAAATAAACTGGTTGAAGTAGATTGGTTTTAAAAGCATCAACTCTTTTACAAATTTCACCAAGGACAAGTTTCTATTCACCAGAAAAGTCTATATTAGTTGTGTTAAATAAGTATTGTCTCCATTATTTCTCCAATGTACTGTACTTAATGCATTTTTTATGCTTTTGTCCCCCCTCTATTCAACCAAGAATGGCTAACAAACTGATGACAAAAAAAATGCACTCCAGTCTTGCAAATGGCATTTTTGGAGAAATTTTACAGAATGTATAATACATAAATTCTAAGCTGAAATACAGTAATAATCAACCAGCTCAACAGATTAAATAAATATTTAATTGTTTTCCTACATTCCTAACTATATCAAATGGAATAGAACTGTAGCAGCTGTCAGGATTGTTTAGCAAGGAACCATGTTAAAGGAATGCGAGGATTGTCTCCTGCAGCCTGCAAAGATGTAAATGAATCAGTTCAGTCAACACACGCACACTTAGAAAACGGATGCATGCATATGGTGTTGATTGTATAACTAAAGCACGCTTTCATTGGTGATAAAGTATTTGTCGATCCTGAAAAAAATTGTGAAAAGCAAAAATAAACACCTGGCATAGAATTAAAGAGGGTTAAAGACAACAATAGAGAGAAAGAACTGGTGCAGGGTTCTGATCTCCTTTGCTTTTTTCTAAAGACGTTAAAGTCAGTAGACCTGGCGTTTCAACATGATCACGTTTAAATGTAATCCTGTTCAGTTCTTCAATGTTCTTGTAATTGAATAACAGTGTTCCCTGAAGTCTACTAAACACAGCGCGTTGTGTTTGGCCAGTCAAGGATTTTCATTGTTGCATCGTCCCCCTAGTGGTTAATGGGCCTTAAATAACCTTTGGAGTTATAGCCCTTGTGAATAGCATAACGTTTCCAAGTACCTAAAACAGTTCCTGCATTTCTGGGATGGTTGCTATGGTGACGGGGCCTTTCAGAGAGCTCATGCGGGGAAGATAGCTTTGGTGTAATAAATTGGGTTATTGTTTGCTGTTAGATCCAAGCTCCATTAATATTGTTTGCCCCTAGTATTAACGCTACCTCCCAGCAAGTGTTACCATCCTGCTATTATTGCATTTACTTTGCCTTGCAAGCAGCAATCCTGTAGTTCCATGCTCATGTTTAGAAAAAGCAGATAATCTAATCAGAACGCAGCCTGCAAGGAGTTATCCGTTTTGGCGGCTCAAGGTGAGAGCTGGCACAGTGTGGCTATTTGAGGAGAATTACATCTTTAAAAAGTTCCACCGCTTCCCCAGAGGGACAGCACTTGAAACAAATGGACTCAAAAACATTACTTTAAAGCTGTAAGAGTAATATCTAGAAAACACTAACTTTTCTTTTTGCAGAGTAAACCAAGATATGTTTGCACATTTACCGTAATTGCTTTTATTAAGGAAAACCGAGGATTTCCAGCTACACATCCTATAGCAAGCACGGAGGCTACCATCAAACAGGACATTTGATCCTTTTTTCTTTTAGATATCGGGGGTAGAATAAAACAATTCATCACTCTAGAATTTCTGTTTTAAGATAAAAGAGTCCAATTGAAAGGGATTGCCTTTGCTCCATTGCCCTGATGGCATGGCTTAAAGGTCTGTTTCAAAACAAAACAATTTCCTCTTGAAATAGGTCACTCAAGCAGAGAGGGTGCCTATATTATATTCAAGGATTACCAAGGAAAAGATATTCACTAAATTTCAATACTAAACTAGGTCATGACAACATTTACCAGGATTAGGAAAATCCAAATGAAATAAAAATGATTGTGATATTTCTCATCTGTTTTGAGATAATCATCTTTATTTTGGGGTATTTATACTCCATTTTACGGCAAAAAGAAAAAACAGAGAAAGATAAATCAAGCGAATGACAATTGTGTTGGAGTACAACCTTTGTAAATTATAAATTCTGCACACCTCCTCCCTTAAGGCACCCTTGCCAGCACATGATGTGAAATATTTCATTTATTTTTCCTGAAAAAGTGTCAGTTTTATGAAGATGAGTCTTAGGAGGATTCATCACTGCACTCCTATTATAAATACAGTTGGTTTCTGGTTTTTGTTCCATTTTGTTCTCCCTCTCTTCTCCCAAACACCCATGTCATTAGATTTAATTCAAATGAGCCATCTGCCAAGTTTTTTTTTACTCACTAACCAAATAATATTTCAGTTGTAGGAGAAATAAATACATTAATAACATTGTGAACGCTAACTCTTTCCACCCACACAAGTACATAGCCTCAAGGACCAAAAGTGGGCATGAATCAAAATCCCTGATGTATAATTCTTCGAATAGAAATTTCACTTCAAAGTCTTATTTCATCCATCCAAGACTCATACGCTCATGTCTGCACCAACACAGTCAGGCCCCTCAGGTACCAGTTTTAGGGTCAATGTGCTGATAAAACCAGCTAATGATGCCTTCAAAGACCACTAGGTCTATGGAGGCTGACCACGGGAGATTCGAATTTTTATTTCAATATTTATAAATATATATGAGAGTATTTATTTATTAATTTAACCCCCCGCACCTTAGCTTAATTCTTTACCCTTTCCATTTAATATTCATCAGTGAAGTCTGTTCGGGCTGTGAGCTGATTTTGTTTTCTCGGCTCTCAGGAGCCTCTGATCAGTCAAGGATCACTAACCATTGTGCGATTGCTTGTGTTGGTGAATACCAGTGTTAATGTGGCTGTTGAGATGAAAATGGAGTGGGAATTAATAAACAAAAACGTTTATTAATAAAGCACAAAGAGGGAAAAATACACAAAAAAGGACATTTTTACTTTTTAACATCAAGACATCTGGAAAAAATGGTTTATTAACTCAAAAGTACTTTATAAAACCTAAATTCAGTAAAGATATTTATTTTGCAGATCTCAGAAAAAAACATCAGACATCTCAGTCCAGAAAAGTGCAGTTCTAGGAACAGGTAAGACGCTGCGCAGAACCCTCAAGCTCCCAGGCCTCTGGTAGAGGACCCGAGCTTGGAAGGATGAGACCATGAACGAAGGGTAAAAATTAGACTTTTTTAAGACATATATAGCGTGTTTCTGCAATATCGTGTGGCAGGCCACATTGATTTTCCCCCTATTTAAAAAGGGGGATCTCAGAGCATCTGAGCACCCCTAGTAAGGTCTATTCAGGGTTCTGGAGTGGAGGGTCCGGCGGATTGTCGAACCTCAGATTCAGGAGGAACAATTTAGTTTTTGTCCTGGCCGTGGAACACTGGACCAGTCCTTTACCCTTGGGGGTTCATGGAGGGTGCATGGAAGTTGGCTCAACCAATCTACATGTGGGTGCTTCATGAGTATGGGATACCAGGCACTCTGATATGGGCTGTTAGGTCCCTGTATGACCGGTGTCAGAGCTTGGTCTGCATTGCTGGCGGTAAGTCGAGCTCGTTCCCTGTGAGAGTTGGCCAAGGCTGCCCTTTGTCACCTCTAGCTTTTGCTGGAGCAGTTTGAAGCAGCTGGAATGAGAATCAGCTCATCTAAATCGACCATGGTCTTGAGTCGGAAAAAGGTAGAATGCCTTCTCCAGGTCAGGGATGAGGTCCTTTCTCAAGTGGAGAAGTTTAAGTATATGGGGTCTTGTTTACGAGTGAGGGAAAGATGGAGCGTGAGATTGATTGGCGGATCGGTGCTGCATCTGCAGTGATGCGGGCGTTGTAGCTGTCTGTTGTGGTGAGAGAGCTCAGGCTAAGCTCTCAATTTACCAGTCAATCTACAACCCTCACCTATGCTCACATGCTTTGGGTAGTGACCAAAAACAAGATCGCGGATACAAGCAGCCAAAATAAGTTTTTTCTGCACAGTGTCTGGGCTCTCCCTTAGAGACCAGGTGAGAAGCTTGGTCACCTGGAAGGGGCTCTGAGTAGACCAGCTGCTCCTCCACGTCAAGAGGAGCCAGTTGAGGAGCCTGGTTGCTAAAGGTGGTGCAACAAAACATTAGTGTGTGACCTGTTATTTGATGGTGACTTTTTTTTTGTCAGGCAATACACACACACACACACACACACACACACACACACACACACACACACACACATACACACACACACACATACACACAGATAATAACACCCCAATGGAGCAGGAATCCTCTCATATAAAGATGAAGTCTAAATCAGAAACAAATCTACTTGTCAATATATGGATTGTTCTCTGATATTCCATCCTTGTTCTAAATGAATAAATAAATATGTTTGTGAGCAAAAGGATGAGCTGCAGCAGTGAGACAAGGATACTGCTCTGCTTTGGACAGCTGATTTGAACTCATTCATTTATTGACTCTCTTTTTGGTTTGCTGATGGACTTCCGTGATAAATGGTGCACTGCTCTTCCCAAGTTGCACAGCATGTCGCTGTTGTGAAGTGACGGAGTTTAAAGGTGCTGAAGTCTCTGACAATGGAGAATCATTTGAGGGGGATGACTGGGCAGAGGGAACGAGGCAGGAGGAGATAATGTGCTCACGCAGCTAAACAGAAAAAACACGTTCTCAAGAAGAGCTTGTTTTTTCCTATTTTCTTTTGTGAAATGGTGGGCTAGATAGTTTTGCAGAGGCTATCCTGTCTTTTAAGTGTTATCTTTCTTCCAAAGGTAGGAGAGACTTTGAAGCACATTTAAATATGCAGGTCTAGAGAAAAAACATCTAAAGAAAGAAGCTACTTATTGCCAGACACATAGATTTCACTAAAAAGAGCTCTTCACAAGTATCTTCATCAGGACGATTGCAGCTCCTGTTCATCCCTTTTTAACTGTAAAGTGATCTGAATTATTCAGTTTAGATCAGGTTTAACCCTGGTGCCAGCTTCTCTATATAGAAGGTGTCGCCAATCCATAATGACACACTTTCCTGGTTTTGTGGCTCCTACATTTATCTGTTTCCACAGCGGTAACTAAATACTTTGGCGGGTCCAATCCTGAACCACTTAATGAGACCAGAGACTAAACAAACTATTTTTTGCCATTACTATCAAGGTACAATTACATTCTTAAGCATAAACAGAAAAGCACATTTAGAACAATCCCATAGGAAGGTTTCAAATGATCGCATTTCCTGTGACAGCAGATGAAGCGCCTTTGCTCCTTTTGTTTTTTTCCCTCACACTTATCAGTTTTGAATTAAATATGAGAAAAAAAAAGTAGTAAACAGAAAAAAAAGTTGAATCATCCCAGCTGTAAATGGCACAGATCCCACGTTGCATCTTAACAGTGAAAAGAGCATATTTGTTGTTCATGTTGTACTGCTGTACTGCGCATTTTGTTGTGACAATAAACTGATGTTCTTTCAGCCGTTAGAATAAAAGTGCATAAAGGTGAAAAATAAGGTCAAACAGGAATATTTCCCTAAAGAGAAAGATTCAAATTCATTGTTTCTTGTTTCTACAACTCCAATTAACAGCTTAGCTACCAATTAGTAAAATCAAACCTTCCTTGACAAATGCCCGTGGGGTTATGTGTGTTAAGAACAAATACTTAGTGCTGAAGAAAGAGAAAAGTAAACCAGAATAGGAAAAGAGTCCTGAATAATTGGGGCAAAGAAGTGAAATATTTCTACATTTTTTTTCTCTTCTTTTTTTAAAATTCTGAACATCTAATTATCTCTAAGTAGAACCAAAGAAGTATAATTTTCAGGTACATTTAAGTTAAATTTTTTACACCTTTTATTTTCTTGACATTTTCATTCCAGTGCACAAGCATGTTTTGACAAGCAATAAATTCCCCTCAGCTAAGACTGTGTTGTGGAACCGTCTTGCCCGCTTGTACCAATTTCTTTTAAATATGACAAAAATCCAAATGTTCCAGATCACTAACTAATTTAAAATGACAACAATGATAACCAAATTGAATGCAAAGTGCTGTTATTTAATAACTATGAGAAGAAAAGCTGTCCAAACCAACCCAGTCCTTAACAAAAAAGTATTTCCTTCTTTTTAGTTCAGTTTCCCCACCGAAACCTGATTACAGCCAGATCTGCAGAGTTAACCCTCTGAAGGCAGGGGTTGCAGATTTGCAACAGTTAAAACCTACCTACCTGGTTACTCCACATACGTATTTTATGAGCATTTTTTAACTCAGAAGTACCCCTGAAGGACTTAGTCTAAACTTATTTTGAGCCTGAGAGGGTTATGGAATCACTTCATAAAGTTGGCTAAAAGATTTCAAAAAGCAACATCATGCCTCATTATAAAGAACGCCAGGACAATAGCTCTAATCAAAATCATACCAAGAGTTCCTTTTTCAACAATACCCTCTCCATGCATCAAACTCGAAAGCACCGCAGAACGCCCGCGAAGTGTACTCTGCAGAAATTAGCCACCTTCATAATGGAACGGTTCCGTTCCACCGGCTGCAAAGTCACGTTTTGGACATGTCCCAGAAGTATAAGAACACTCTGAGTCTATTTTCTACTTGCTATGCTTCCAGAACACATCAAACCGTGTAGTTCAAACACAAGTGTTAAACATCCAGAAACTTTCAAAATAAAAGTTGTGCAGATTTCCAGTTGTTTAACTAATAAAAAAGTGCATCATTTCCTGTGAAACCTCCTGGCCAAGGGAAACGGAAAAGAAAATAAACCACAGATTTTTTTGGATACATGCAGCCATCTTTCTCTTTGCTTGTTATTGTGTGGACTTTTGAAATCACGTGGTGTTGCAATTCTCACCGTGATTTTGTGACCTCGTGGGACCAGCTGTGCGGAACACTTTTGCTCCCGTTTCATGCCTGAAACGTTCCCGATTAGAAGGTAACTTGTGGGAAAAACGCCTCCATTATGTTACACGCCGCTCACGTGTCTGGTGCAAATGGAGACGTAAGAAAGAGCAAATACGGTCAAGGCTAAAACCTTTGCTGACCAAAACTAACATGAAGGCCCTAAATACTCTTGATGAAGACTTTTGGGAAAACTTTCTATGAAGATTTTTTTTCTACAGCTAAATGTGTTTTAGAAAAAGAAAATTACAGCAACTATCAAACACGGTGGTGGTAGTGTGATGGTCTGGGGATGCTTTGCCAGGACCTGAACGACTTTGCTGTAACTCGTGAAACCAAGATTTCTGCCCCCAACCAGAAATTTCTGATGGGAAATATCCAGCCTCTGAGCTTCAAACAGCCATGCATGCTGGAAAACAAGGTGGCTAAAGAAAAATTTCATAGGAGAGTGGAACACAATTTAAGAGCAGTGTGAAAGACTCATTACTAGTTATCACAAATGCCTGATTGCAGTTTTTTGCAACCAGTTATTAAGTTTAGGACGCAATTACTTTTTTTCATTGGGTCAAATTCAGCTGGAGCTTTTTATATTTATTTAGGTTTTTTCTGTTATTGAAAATTGGTTTTTGATCTTAAAAAACTAAAGAAACAGGGCAAATACTTTTTTTTCTCAGCATCGAATATGTACCCTTTTTTTTTACTGCTTGAATTTTTTTCTTCCACAGTTTTTCCCAGCTTCATCTCCACTTAAGTATCCTCTTAGGATAATGAGGTGTGCAGCTGTAATTGGAGGGTGCGGTTGTAAGATATAGCAGGAGTATCAATCTGAACCTACAGGCCGTGCCCAAAGTGAACATGTTTATTAGCACGCCAGGTATAACAAATGACTTAACATGCTTTACTCTTTAATAATCTTTATAAACCTGCAAGACAACCGTAGGAGAGAATCAATTTTTAAAACATGGACAATGAGAATGTGGTATAAAAAGAAGTCCTTAGTTGAGGCGCAGATAAACTTCACAGCTCTGTTTCATAGTGAGATGGCAGATGGGCATTTTATCAGAGTTTTCCACTTAGAAAGGAGGTTGATTCAGGAGCAGTAAAGTCTAATTTCAAAATTTTTATATCTTGTACTTGTGAATAATTGTTAGTGTGTAAAATGTGTTTCAAAATGTGCAGCCGTGAACCTTGAATGGCTACTTTCATTCTCCCCTCAGCACATAGATGAATGTGTAATTCTAAGGCCATCATCGTGCCATTCTGAGCACTTTCATGCGACATCTTCACATTTACATGACTGATTGATGAGTGAACCCTATTATATTTCTAAGTCATTGATTTTCAGGAGTGAACATTGTCAAGTTTATTTCTATCAGTTTTTGATAGAATAAAAAAATATTGTCCAACCTTGGTTATTTTCTGAAGTATTCTCAGAAATTCATTTTCTAACTAAAAGTTATTATCTTTGAACTCCGGCACAGCCACATGTTCCTAATGGGAACGAACAAGAGTGTTTTTAAGCAATGGGGAAGAACAGAACTTTATTAATTTTAAAAATTGATTTCTAATTTTAGGATTAAGCCATATATGACTTTAAAATGTATGGAATCAGCATGTTTGTTAGTCACACATTAAACCATTAAAAAATACAGACCAACTCTTCCTTTTTTTCACTTGAGGACTGGATCCATTTAGAAATATAAAGTCCTAACTCTGTCCCTACTCATTTTTATATTAAAAATATTTCAATTTAATGAACAGATTGCATCAAAGTCTACTAAAAACAAGAGGGTGCAGACTGCAGCTTCTAGCAAAAGGCTGTGTTTTCTGCTACCAAAATAATAATAACAATAATAGAATATCTACAATCCATGCAACTGCCTCATAGAGTGCAAGTGATGGTGCACATAGATGCTCAAGGTTGAATCACCGGACCGGACTGTGAAGAAACGCAAATCCATGATCGTATAAAAGACCCACATGCAGTGCAAAATATAGGGTCATATCGCTGGTTTGTCTTTGTGTTTACTGGTGGATGAACATGTTTTTGTTTCCAAAGTGATTACACATAATATGTATAGTCTAATTCAAGATTAGTGAACTATTTAATCCAGTTCCACGGGGAGAATCCCCTACTGCCAAAAAAATGAATGATTGTCTGATTAAAGTTATTTCCTGATCCCGTCTGATCTTGATTTAACATATGATATTTGTGAATTTTATAGACACATCTTGATGCCAACAGCACGCCTATTTTCCTAAGGTGGCCAAAGGTACTTTAGGATTTGTGTAAAAACAGTGGACTCCATCTGCTCGTCTCCCCAAATTTACATCATCAAACCACACGAGAAGAAACAGCTGTGAGCGTAGCAAGTTTCACATCCTTGTCAAGATGAGAGAAGAAGAATTAAATATGGAGAAACCCACTGTAAATCTGGCCATGTGCTAAGTAGCAGCTACACAAGGGCAGAAGAGATTGTGCGCTGATGTTATAGCACTTTGGGATTTTTTTTAACATTTTAATTACACTTTTTTACAAGCAATTCTATTTCAAATGATGTGACAGACATAGTTCAACACATTGTTTCCTTTCATTTGAAGCACAACAAATGTGTGATTGAGGGCGTAAGGCAAAACAAAACACTAAAAAAATAACTTATAACCCCGTTTACCTACAGAGAACCTATGAGCCGACCAGAGGGGGAGGAGATAAAGATGGATGGGGGTAATTGGGATCTTACTTTACAAACTATTGTCCATTTTAACAGAGCACGTTTTGTCCATGTAAAAAAAAAACATTCCTTTTTCACGCTTTCTCAATCATGAAGAGTCTCTGCGGGACATGGCTTTATATACAGTTATAAATAAATAGATTTCTTCAGATTTTTTCATATGTTTTAATATGTGCTTGCATGTGAGAGTAGTAAAATATTTCCTGAACCACCCTATTTAATGAATTTGTCAGAAAGCAGTGGCTACATGTACACTGACACGTGATTCACTTTTAGAATCAACCCCATTCAAGACGGCTGCTATAAAGCTAATAAACGTTAGCAACCCTGCCACTTTAACAGATATTGGACTCAAAGTTCACAGGGCAGTGGCTGAGGGTCATTTCCAGCACATACTCAAAAGTCTTAACCAATTTCACGAGATCTTGCAATATTGCGTGAGATTACATATATTTTATTTTCAAGACCAGACCAAAACGGCTTTAATCCCATCATTTCTGAACATGAGTGGATCTTAGTTTTAAAGATGACTGGTGAAAGGCATCCCTTTTCCTCAATGAAGTCTAGGCTTTTAAAGGTGCACTGAATAACTATGTTTTAATGATAATTTCTGATTATATTTGGAATTTTTTGTGCAGGTTGAAAATGAAAATAGTCTCCTACGCTTGTCTCCTGCGTTAACTTCTGATATAAAATAGACACCATAGTTGACAGATCTACGTCACATGCTCACTTAACATTCGTGGACTCACCCATCTTGACTCGTGACGGGGAAAGCTGGTGTTGTTTTAGAAACTAGAAAACAGCAGATAATGTCTCGACCAGTAGAAGCTAACCGTTAGCATTGGCAACACCGCCACACAGCAGAACTCCTCCAGGCTTTAGTTATTTGTGGAGATAAAACATCTACATTGCACGTCAGTGGAAGAATTGTGTTGCTGTTATCCAGTCTGAGGCAAGATGTACAAATATCAGGAAATAAGATTCCAAATCCTGCCGTCTGCTGCAGCAGACTTGTCTGTCCTAATGCAATCGTATTTGTTATGCCTCAAGTACGGCTTGCAAGGCCTTCATTCCTGCCAGAGACCACTGCGAATGTATTGATTAAATGAGTTTCCCACACTTTTAATATAAAATTATACTGAATTTGCAGCCTGTGTAAGTCTTATGTTAACGCTGAATATGTATTTTATTGTCCATCCCTGTGTTGCATTCACATAAGTGAATTTGTATCCAAGAACTTAGCCCTTTCACTAATGTTCCTCCTTGTCAGAGACAAAGGAGTTTTAAGACTGGAGAATTTGGCAGCCTCTACCACTTGCAGGCATTATTTCAGCCCATCCATCTAGCTAGGATAATAGAGTGTCCTTGCCTTTCAACGCCTAAAGGAGTGACCAGTTATCACAAGCCACCAGTTCTGTTGTTAATAAAACAGGGAATGGGAGGACCGTGTTGAGGAAGAAGGAGGATAAAAACGTAAGAAGGATAGAGGAAAGTGTAAAGGAGAAACAGGTGCATGTTATTCTGACAGACGCCTAGCAAAGGTGAAGTTGATCACAATCAGCAGCCAGTTGCCAAGCTGGCAGGAGTTCTCTTTTAACATCTTAGCTTTGCTTTCTGTGAAGATAATTTTAGCTCCATCGCATCTCTCTGCAGAACGTGGAGAGGGGCGGAGAAGTGAGGAGGGGGGATGAGAAGAATCAGAGTGAAGAGGTGGGGCAGGCAGTGTTCGGCTGATCTAGCTAATGGCCAATCTGACCTTCATAGAAAGTCAAATGGTAAGAACAGGAAGTAGTGTGTCACACAAGGCCACTGCAGTTTAATCAAGGCTTTTTCCATTATGCCTGACCTCGCTGAGAGTTTGGGCAAGTAGTTAAAATTTCATTGATTGCTCGGTATGTGTGAGGACAACTGGAACCGTGTTGAGTAGGAGGAGAAGGCGAAGGTGTATTTGATTTTTGTGTTTGACTCGATTAATGAAAAAAATAAGATATTTTTAAGATATTAGAAACTATTATTTGTCATCATGAGTCAAGCATTGATTTTCAAGAAGCAAAAAAGACGGAATACAGAAAAATAATGTTTAGAGGAGATATCATTTTAGATTTTAGAACAGAGCAGAACTGGTTTCATAAAAAGTGAAGTTGCCCCAGGACTTTCCACCCCCTTTTTCTCTCCTTTATCACTTCTTCCCGCTCTGCAGTCCACAGCACATTTTCCTGCCGCACCTGATTAAGATATAGTCTCAGGCTAAGGCTCACAATGACAACTGCAGCTCTCCTAGGATCACTGTTTAATCTCACCCCTCGACAGTCGGTGTAAAACCCACAGCGGTTTCCCAAACCAAATAAAAAAAGGTCTTGTTGTGGAATATGACATTTCGGCACATACCCTTACTGTAGTCAAGAATGCACACTCTCTTTCACTGGCTCCTCAGAAAGCTACATGCTTGTTAACAAAGTTGTGCTAAGTGTTTTTCAGAGCCCAAGGAGAGCTTGTAGACTTTGACTTCTGAAATTACAAAACATTTTCTAAATAAAAATGACAAATACAAAAAAAAAAACAGGTGAAAATATGTTTTCTTGAATCTGCTTGGACAAATGTAAGAGTTTTCATGGCACGTGAAAAGAGATGGTAAAACCTTGAGCTGTATTGTGTCTGATGACTGAGATGCTTCTGAGAGGTTTTGTGGCTATTCTGAAAGAGTCTTTTACAGGAGGCCTGCTGCCATCCATCGATGCTAAAACAGCACTCTTAAACGATGCTGAAAGAAGTTCACTTCAACTTTGTTTTGGTCTCATTTTGGATATGAAATAATTAAAATGTCCAAATGTTAAGCACTATTAAATATCTTAAAGAAAACACTAAAACATGAACATGTTTGTTAGAAACATAGGTCATCCTGAGATGTTTCAGAATGCTACAAAGAGCTGAAGCCCATTCACTGCTGTGTACTTCAGAAATTGCATCTCGCAAAGTGGTATTACTGTAGCATTATTGGATACTCCATTTCCAAACCCCCTAAACTCTCATCTCTAATATCAGTTCATAGCTAAACTGGATTTAGCACGAGAGTGTATTTCAAAAGTCTGAAAATTGTCTGCATTAAATGCAGCAGGCATGTATGACGTTTGGCTAATGCGATTCCCCTGTCTGGTCAATAACAGTACATTTCAAACAAATACGTTTAGCCATTGTGTAAACCTTGTAACTGTACGGTACTCAGCGTTACTTTGTTTTCAGCCTCCGCAGTGACACTTCTGAGAATTACTTCTGACGACCGTGCCATCTCTCCAGTGTTTGCTCCGACAGCAGCTTTTTGACTGCCTTCTGTTAACTTTGTTCAAATTTTTCTTCAAACTCATAAATGTCCCTTGTTGCCCTGAACTTGTTGTTTTTTAATTGTTGTTGGTAAAGTTAATTTCAGCACAAACAAAAGTGACAAAAATGAGATCAGCTTGATGAGAAGAAAGTGAGAAAAGGATGCCATAAAGCAAAGAATGCAGTTGAAATGTCCTTTTTTTAATGGAATTAGGGTCAAACTAAAATGTTCATTTTAATTGTTACATGATTCATTCATGCAAATGATAAGTGATATTAAGCATTTTATGCTCATGCTGAAACAAAACGTCCTATAGAAATACTATGTCATATCTAATAAGTTCCCATTTGTTTACATTGGTTTCATCCGTAGCTTCAGTCATCACAAAATATAATGAAATATTTGTGTGTTTCTGAGATTTAACCACTTTTTGCCAATTTTTTTAATGAAAACCAGAACTGTGAAAAAAAGTAAAAATAATTTAAAATCTAATGATTTTTTTAAATGTGTTGTGTCCAGAGGACCTGTTTTTAGGGTGAATTGTAGTTGCCTTGGTGTATCACAAATAGGCATAAAAATATGTTTTGCTCACTTTGTAATTCTTGTGTTATGGCATAATTCCTAAAAAAAAAAAGTTGTGATTTTTGTCTTTATGCACAAAACATGCAGAAACAAAACTTCCTCATATAATATTTCATAAGTCACATTTCTTTATTTCATCCTTGGCCTCAATCCTAACAAAATATATGAAAATATTTAGATGTTTCTGAGATTTATCCTCTTATTTCCCCCTTTATAGCAAAACCAGAAATGTAAACTAATGAAAAATTATTTTTTTTGTGTTATGTCCAGATGTTTTGTGGATGAATTTTCAACACATTGGAGTGTGGCATTTATTTTTATTTGAGCACAGCATTTATTTGTCCCACTATACATGGGGGAAATACACAGTCTAGTGGAAAAAATTAAAGCTTAAAATTAAGTCTGTGACTGGTCTGGGAAGCCTAACAGAATAATTAAAATAATTAAGTAACAGCTAATATTTAGACTTGTTAGAAAGAAATTATTTACATGGGAGTCAATGGCACAAAAAATGACAGAGGAGTGAGAATATTTTACCATTATTTAGCAATATATTAAATGTAGTAAATAAAGAAAATAAACATTAATTCCCCTAACCCTAACCCTGCGCAAAAAAAAAAAAAAGCACTAGGAGCATACAAACCCAGTTGTTTTTCTTAAATTTGCTAATCATTTTTTTTGGCCTTAAAGTTCTGCTTCTACTTGCTTTAAAAACCCATGTTCTCCCCAGATATTGACGATGCAAACACACAACAGTTAATATATTGATCCTTTAGAGTCCAGGGATCAGAAAGTGAAAAACTCCCAATAAATCAATGGGACATGTGCAGGATATGAGGTGACCTTTTGGGTTTGCTAATGTGTTTACCTATCTTGCTGCAGAAACGGCTACTGTTAGGATGGCGTTTGCTTGTTCTTTGCGTGATGTGACTGCCTGATAAACACGACTGTCTCATTGTTTTCCACACATTTCTGATTTTGATGAAAACCATTAACAAAGGAAATGTGTCTGTGTGGCCAAGGACTCCTCAACAATCCGCCCAAGGACTCAGCCGCAACGGAAGGGAATAATTTCCACCAGCTGTGCCTTTTCACGTTAGCTCTTGCCCCTTTCCCGACCACTCCTCCCCACGCAACAACTCCCCGATGCACTCCAAATGACAGAGAAAAGGAAATTATCGAACACCAATACAATAAAGCTGTCTGGTAACTTAATAGGCTGCTGAGTAGGGACACCGTGGCCATCTTAGCGATAATGAGAGTCATCATTCCCTCTTGGGTGAGAAGAAAGGGGGCCCATGTGAGGGAACATGCATTTGCGTGCGCATGCGTGTATTTGTCTTTGAGCTGTTTCAGTCCGGTGAGGCCCAATAAGCAAACAGCTCAGTGCTTCACTAAAGCCACAGAGAAAATCTGCTGAACACGGCTTAGAAGGAATCTTTGAGAAATTCTCTTCATTAAATCAGGCTAAAGTCCAATTGCTGTCTTTGTAAGCTTTAGGGAAATACAAAACATGCATTGTCTCGTTTATCAGATTCAGTCCCTCAACCATTTAGTGCAAGGGAAATTTTTTCTTATGTTAATAAAAAGAAGCTGAGAAAAACTGTGTTAATGCAACTCAATAGGAGTACTGATGTTAAAGGAAAAGCTGCCATGATGTATTTCTGCAGCTGACAAGATGTGTATTAACAGTGGACTTGTACTCTTAAAAATTCATTGTTACATTCAAAAAATGACTTTTCTTCCTTTTGATTTAAATCACCAGCTCATTTTAATAAATCACACAATTTCCAGAACAGCCAACGGAGTTTGATACACGTTAAAGACATTTCTTCGACACTTTGTGAGGTTTCAACATGTTCATCGACTGTGCAGCTGTAGTCCTCCAACACGTGTATTGAAATATTTAATTCAGGAATTCATATTCTCCATATTAGGCTGTACAGAGGCTTTGGCTGCAGAACATGTCAATGTGATTATTCATATTTCGTGTTATCTCTTAGATTTAGTGGAGCGAGGGTGTTAGATCAAAGATGGCTAGGAAAAATGTGTGATGGTATGGCAGGCAGACGTCATAGGGCATTGAGCGTCCATCGTCGTGGTTGTATTAAATAAGAGACAAAGTCACATAAGTCACTTTAAAAAAGCTACACGCCAGCTGCTTCCATGCAGTAAAGTTGTTTCTGCTCACAAAATATATTTAAATTGGAGCTTTTTTCTGCTCTATTACATTTACTGCCCACACAAGAGTGACACAGCGCTGGGTTTGGTGACTTTTACAACAAATTAAGGGTTCAAGAGGCACGCTAAGGAAACTTTGACCTGTTGACTGTGCTGACTGCAGCTACCAGAGTCAAATGTGACTGCACAACACAGCAGTGCGCCTGAGGACACCAAGGGAGTATGGGTAATAGGGACCGCGTTGTGTTTACACCTTTGCCTCGTTAGCTTTTCCCTATTTGCTGATTGTGGACCCATGGGTGCCCAACAAGCATTAAATATTTAATGCACAGAAAACTGAAGGTTCAACGTATGTGAACATTACTGCTTTGTGAAAAATAAATACATACAAGGGTTTTCTCAGCTGGACAATTTATAAAGTTCTCAATGCGATACTAACGTATTGGTAAATGGAAATGTGTGGAAATATTTTATGGTGTGTGTGGTTGATTACGATATCAACATTTTAAAAGTCAACCGCTGATCCTGTTTGTTGTTCTGCAGAGATAACTTACTAATCCAAATCAATATTTTACAACAGATATTTGGCCTGAACAAATGACCTCAAACCCTTGGAGGGAAAAAAAGTGGAATGCATGTTTACTTTCTCTGTAATTAATGCCGACTGCATGCTGAATGGAGACCTCACTAAGAACATGATGGGTCTATGCTGGATCATGGCATTTTTTGTGCTTATTTCTTCTAGCATGGCAGAAAGCTATTTGGAAGCTAACTGTGTGCGTAATGTGGTGGCAGTTTTCATGACATCGTGTCCGCATGCATCAGCATGGCTTAGTCATGAAGCAGAGCTATCCATGCTGAACTCCTGTCTAGGTAAAGACCATCTGCATCATTTTAAGATGATGTGATCTTTTATGAAGAATCCGGTAAAGATAAGTCTCACCCGGGGGACCTGGGCTTTGGAACAATGATGGGTATTTGCCATTTAATAATCATGGGATTGTAGTGCTGTTGAATAGAGTATTAAGACAATGCATAAGATGGTCTTGGTGGTACAGAATGTAGCGAGAGACACACTACTCTGTGTAGCAGATTTATGACTGCCTTCTCACAGAAGAAGGTTTTCAAAATTTGCTGCAATCAATCGACAAATTCAGGTCGTGTAGATCTTTAAAAGTGAAGCTGGTTCTTTATCCAGCTTGAAAGTTGACTAAAACATTTATTGATTCAATACTATTTGAATATAAACATCACTTACTCTTTAGATCACTTTTAGTGAAACTACCATTTGTGATAATTGAAATACAACACATTTACACATAACCAATATTTTTACCATTGTCCCATACTGTGATCCAATTTATCAAAAGATTCGGAAGCTTGCAGCTACACGATGTCATCGCAGCTTCAGTACAGCAAGTGTTTTGGACAGCTACCACTGTGATTGCTAAGCATCGGTAAAAACCTGGACAGCAAATTATCCCTGCTTCATGAACAAGCAAAATAATCTTGGCATTGCACCATGCAACGAAGGCAGATTATGGTTAGAGTCCACACACCCCCTACCCCATGCTGATAAACTGTTGCTGATAACAGAGAGTAAGAAAAACTGACATCATTAGGATTCACCAGTGTGCATGCAAAGCAACACAAGCAAACCTTCTCTAATCCCCTGAAGACTATCAAGCACTGTGTTTCCCAAGCATGGAGGTAATGAGAAAAATACTTATTACTCAAGTAAAAATGGCAAGAATATTAGCATCACATTAGGCCCTGGATTTAATGATGTTCTAAAGACTATATGTCACTGCTACTAGGAGGCAAAACAGACTAACAGAAAAAAGAGGAATGATGGTGTCTCAATGCAGTAGTTCAAAGGAAGGATGTAGAGGCATGGATAAGGACAATTACACTATGTCTAACATACTATGCATGACCTTTCCATGGAAATGCAAAAGTGGTATACGGAATCATTTGAATAAATGGAATGAAACTAATGGCATTAGGTGAAAGTCTAGTGGTGGTTGAGTTAGAAATGGGACCATCAGTACTCACTAAAGGGGTGCAAGGGGTCCAATATTCAGGATTCAGCTCTGCTCGCGGACGAAGGTCCAGATATTCAGGGTTCAGTTCAGTTCGGGCACGAGTTAATGTTCCCTTCATGGAAGATTAAAAAAGGTTTGTTAGCATTGCTTATTTAATTAAAATTTAATATTTAAGGGGAAAATAGACAATTTAAAATGTTCACACCTCCTAAAAAGAGCAATAAAACAATAATTATTAAGAAGTAAAAAAAAAAGTTACATTCATAAAAAGCAAAGAAAAACATTTTTCTACTTTTACCAATTTTTTTACGATTTAGGTAACACATTACAATAAGGGTCCCTTTACTAATGTTACTTGGTGCATTAATAAGCATTAACAAACTATTAAATAAAGTATTAACAACTGCTACATTATTTTTGTTAACATTTAGTAATGCATTACTAAGTAGACACCCCTCCCTAGCCCTTTGCCCTAACTTTAAGGACACTTGATAATTAAAAATATCGGGGACGTTTATACAGAGATACTTTGTTTATGCTTAATAATGCAGTAAGTTATTGTTAATAAGAGACCCTTTTTGTAAGTATTACCATCATTTGATTGTGAATTACAAAATTAAAATGTTTGCAGATATTTCAACAAATATGTCTTTTAAATGAGGTTAACAGGTATTATTTTCCATTTCAATGGCTCCATGTCCCGTGACATGTGCCTGCAGGCCAGTGGAATGGACTGAATCCGCTCGGCCCCGTGAGGTCTATGATATATACTGTAATTATCTGCTGATTCTCATAATGCTTGTGCGTAATGAGGCTATGCTGCATGAAGCCCCTGGCATAAATCACTGTCTTTAACTGACTTCCAGATGACCAACAACAACACAGAGCAGAAACGGAGAGAAAGGAAGAAATAGGTTATCTGAGAAGCACTACTATAAAATGGTGCTTCTTATCAGCAAACACCACATTGTCCGCCAAATTCATTTAAGACTTTTTTTTTCACTAAAAGTAGTCAGCTCACTTGCATTTTTGTTGTTTGTTCATTCTTGTTTATAGCTTGGATACCCGTTCATTACCTGCTAACAGCCTTATTTAGCAAGTCAGCACAGGTGGAGACCTTGTTAAGTCTGTGCTAGTCTCAGCTGTGTTGAATAGCAACATGACAGTCAGCCTGTCAGGCTGTCTGCTTTCCTTGGGGAAAAAAGCTGCTTTCTCACACACACACACACACACACACACACACACACACACACACACACACACACACACACACACACACACACACACACACACACACACACACACACACAAACACACAAACACACAAACACACACACACACAAACACACAAACACACACACACACACACACACACACACACATATGTTTTTTTTTTAAATAAACGCACTTCTATGTAAATGTAGTTATTTATGGGAGCGTAATGTATCATTAAAAGTGCAATGCTGGGTAAAAGGTAAACTCACAAATAGATACACTATTCTTTTATGAGATGTGTGCTCACAAATGCATTAATGCAATATGATGACCATTTTTCTCATTCTGTGACAAATAAGGCACATTTCCTAATTTCATTTGATATGTGGTTTAAATTATTTCTTACTATCACAAAAAAGCATGAAAATGTAGATTTTGGAAAAATAAAGGGTCAAGTTGTGTTTTATTATGCAAAGTTAAAGATGTGGATTACTTGTTTAAGCAATACATTTGCAGAAGTTTCTAATTGAATTGAATGCCTTGCAGGCAAAACTTGGGGCACAACAAGGCCCACGAATCCCTGGCCTAGCAGGACCTAGACCCACGGTATTACCCACAATCCATTGCTGTGGGAGAAAAGGCACAAGTGCCATTTCAGAAAATATGTATTTTCAACTGAAAGTTGTAATTTTAGGATGATTAATTGATGCTCTGAATGTTTTGGACAAAGCAGCAATGAGTGATAATATATTTAAAAAAATTATTTGGTCTTTTGAAAGTTTTTAAATAAAGTTTTTTTTAATAAGTACACCATGCAATGGATTGGCCCTCTGTCCACGGTGTACCCCGCCTGATGCCCCCCACCCCCTTCCCCGCGACCCTACATGGACAAAGAGGGTTCAGACACTGGATGGATGGATAAATAAGTACAACCAGCATCTCGGCATGCATTGCGGTCGATGACACAGTGCTCCTTGTCTCAGTTCAGCAATTATTTGCACACTTGAGTACCACACACTCAAAGCCTAACTGCACACTTCCTCCAAGTGCACTTTACAGAAGACCATGGAGCAGTGCGAGTATTGGGATTGGGCCCAAGTCTGAAATATGAGATTTGGAGTCTTATTTCCTGATATTTAGACCTCTTGCCTCTGATTGGATAAAAGCACTAACTCAGGTTGCTTGGTGACATGGATGTTTTATCTCCACAAATATCAAGCCTAGAGGAGCTTCAGCTGGTTGTTTGAGTTACTAATGCTATCAGTTAGCTTCTGTTGAAAAATATGTTCTCTGCTGATTTTTGGACGCTAAAACGACAACAGCCTTCCACGTCACGAGTCAATATGGGTAAGTCTAATTCACAATGTGACGTAGATCTGTCAGGCTTTTCAAATCCTAGCGTTTCACCATCTATTTTCTATCAGAAGCTAATGCAGGAGATAGGTGTAGGACACTATTTTCAGCCTGCATTAAAAACTCTGAGTAAACAATATTAATCAGAAATTATCATTAAAAATGTTTTTTCAGTGAACCACATATTAGAATGTATTACCCCTCATTTTTCTATTGAATTATTTATTATAAAAATGTATAAAACAACAATCAAGGTACAACTTGACTTCCTTTTGTCAGTCATACTAATATAAATAGTTGTGTTTCCCAGTTTATGTCAGATTCCTGGACAGCTGTTATTCAAACCTCTAACAGGTGGTGATGCATTACCAACAGCAGGTAATAGAACAGGTGATGGAGTATTATTTATAGTGCATTCATTTTACCAATTCATAAACAACAAGACTGAAACTGCCATAATATGTTGCTGCTATTTCCTCAGAAAAAAAAAACAAAACAACTGAGTTTGTGTGGAATTGTATGAGTACCGCTTTAATTGTTGGGTTAAAATCAACGTTCCATTCCAAAAATGTTTTTGGACCATTTGAACAAGAATCTTTTCCCACAACAGTTTCCATCATAAATTCTTCCAATTACTAGAGAAATACAAGGGGAATGGGTGTAACAGGCCTAAGCATTACTCAGAACCTCTGTCTCATTATGTGTCATCTTAATATACTATCCCACTTGTCTGTCACTTTAATTAATGACAGCGGTGTTCCATAAACCGCCCCGAATGTGGGATTATTTATTAGTACCTTGCCATTTATCACTAGTGTGATAAGTGACAGGAGACGGGAAGTGAGAGTTGGCAACATTATAATTGATCATTTTTCACTTCACATTGTCGGAGCGATTGTGGAAAAATCCCTGGTTGGAACTGACAGCATCACATGTTATACTGTCAATGCTGACAACAAAAATAAGTTTCATGAATAAAACAGGTTATTGAGATTTATTGAACGTTGGCAAGAGCATGAGGTTTCAGTAGACTTCCCATTAACAAAGACAAAAAGCCAAATATCTCAGATCAAAACGATGTAAATAAAGATTAACAAATCAATAAAGATTGGGGAGCAAAACAAAATAAGGAGTTTGCTTTTTAGTGGTGTTGATAGTCATCTGGAGTAAAATTGGTTTATTAGTAAAATTGATTTTATTTTAAATTTACTAAATGGATTTTTAGGTTGAATAAACAGATGTTTGCCTAATATTGAATGGATCTTCCTTTTCAAAGTAAAATATCTCTTACTAGTCTAAGGGCCGGGAGTAAGAGAATAAAGTCAAAGGAAAGCTTGTAATTGTCTCAGTGGTTGGAACCAACAATAGATTTGAGTTCTGTGGCTTGTGGTCTCCTTGGACAGAGCTTACTTCAAACTGATACCATCACATCCCATTAGACATGGTTTCTGGGAGGTTTGGTGGCCGGATGAACATCTCAGTGGTAATATTTTTTCAGACTATTCCTCAGCAGGTTTTGTGGTGCCACTAGATGTCTTGAAAGAGGACTCCTATTTAAAGTGGAGTTCCATTGCAACGAGGAAAGATGGTAGAGGAGTGAAGCAAAAAATAACTATGCAAACAGTATAAACAGGTCCAATCCAAAGCCATTTATCCTGCTGAGGGTGTCAGGGTTTTAGTGTCTATCTCCAGCAGTCATTGCATCAAAGGTGGGGTACACCCTAGACCAGGGGTGGACAATACTGGTCTTTGAGGGCTGCTATCCTGAATATTTTAGTTGCTTTCCTACTTTAACACACCTGATTTTAATCAAAAGGAGATTAAAAGCTTCTACATAAGACACCCTGCTGAGCAGATGATTCAACCATTCAATTAAGTGTATTGGAACAGGGAAACAACTAAAACATGCTGGATAGCAGCCGTGGAGTTGCCCACCCCTGCCCTAGACACTAGCAACTATTTACACTTACATTTCATCTTCTTAGCTCTGCAAATCAAACCAAAGTGCAAGTTTTTGGTCTTTACTTATTCACTAATGTAGAAAGTGAAGATACAAACATTACATAAAAAGGCCCCAGCTGAGATGTTCTTACAAAACCAACAAACTTTACCAACTGAAGGCAGATTGATTTCAATCAATTTTGGAGCATATTTTAAAATTTGCTGCTTTCCAAATACATCCATTGCAGTACAATTCAGTCTTAGTAATTCTACAAATCTAGTTTATAAACAGTTCCCTAACTACATGAATATACTCCATGGTAAAAGTGTGAATATCAGTGATTTCACTACATATAGTAGTACTGTATTGAAAAGTATGCCACGCCCCTCTCCTATTGTTGTAGTAAAACTATGTTGAATTCAGAGAGACTTTCGAGCAGTCGGAGGGAGAAGGTTGTAGCAGTAATGATAGCATTTCATTCATGTTTGTTTTATGTGAGATGAAACAGTGTTACACATCAAAGAACATAACCTTTGCTGTGTATGTGGGACTTAGCAAAATCTGTTTGCTGGATAGGCTTTTAAAGAAAACCTAATATCTAAAACAGTTGGGCAGTCCTGGTCTGTGAGTGCTGCTACCCAGCATGTTATTGTTGGTTTCGCGGTCTAACACACCTGATTCCTGGATGAATCACCTGTTCAGCAGCTCATCGGGCTCTGCAGTGGCCTGCTACTCACCAGCAGATTCAGACCAGATGTTTAAGCACAGAAACAACTAGGATTCAATGACCAGGATTGCCCACCCCTGATCTAAACCATTAAGACTATAACATTTAAAACAAATCGTAAAACTAAAACAAAAATTCATGTGAATACATTCCGGCAACAAACAGGAAAACATTCAGTAGAAAGTTTTGGACTCTCACCCTTAGCCTTACTTCATGGGAGACATAAGGAATGGGGAGATCACAGGTGAGAGTGGCATTGAATTGAATGTGGCATCACTTTTACCAGATTATGCTAATATTCCTCTTCTTTTTTTTTGTTTCTCTGTGGTTGCATTATTGTTAAAAATCTTAATATTCTTTGCAAAATAAGAAAATAAAATAAAATCTAAGTAGAGCCTAACCAGAGAATCCTAATGCCATGCATGGTTCATAAATAAAAGGATGGTGTTGCTACATTTGGGAACCTGAAGAAAATTAACTTTAATGACATGTCAAGGTAAGAATAACAATATATCCCGGAAGAGTCTTCCTGGACCCATAAAGCTACTCGGTTGAACTTGTCTTGATACTGTGGGCAGAGAGAAGATGAGTTTCATTCGGGGGATAAAACACACTTTAATTAGCTTTACCATTAGTCTATCCCTGCCAAGCCTTCCCAGTCACAACAGACCTTTAATTCTGTTTAATTACCTTAGAGATACTGCTGTATGTGCTTTTCCTTGACATCACAAGACAACATTCATTTCTCAACAAGTCTTGCGTGCGTGTGTGTACTGCTGAGGGGAGAACATGATGTTTATCTTGTGACTGGTGGCAACACTCGTGGGTGGGGGTGGGGGGGATTACTTTCTGTACAAGAGTTTTTTGAATGACATATTCAAGCAGTTCTTCAATCATTTTCTTCCTGTGTATGTCTCTAATTGCATCAACATGTCAACATGGTCACAAAGATGAACAGAACTAGAAAAATTGCATTTATTGAACAAATGCTGTTTGAATGCTGGATAGCTGAAACTGTAAGCTGAAGCTGCTGAACAGCTGAACTGAAGCTGAAATTAAGCAAAACTGTCCAAATGAGCTGAATGTCTTGAAAGATGTAGAAGCAAAAAGCACCAACAAGTAAATAAAGCACAAAAAGTAAGTGAAGAATAGAGAAAAATAATGCTAAATAGCAAAAAAAAAAAAAAAAAAAAAAAAAAACTTAAATCTGTGAACATTCAATAAAAATCTGGACAGCTAAAATGTCTAAACACATGTTATTTCAGTTTGCCAAGTTTAACAGTTTAATCTTTACATTTAGCTGAACTGTGAAATTAGCAGTTTATGCTAAATTTGGTAACTGGTTGCTGAAGTTGTTGAATAGCTGAAGTAAGCTGAAACTAAGCTAAACTGTCAAATGAGCTGAATGTAGTGAAAGATGTGAAAGCAAAAAGCACCAAGAAGCAAAAAAAAAGCACAAAGAGTAAGTGAAGATTCAAGAAAACTAATCCTAAATAGCAGAAAACTCAAATCTGTGAACACTGTTTAAAGAAATTGGACAGCTAAAATGTCTAAACACCTGTTATTTCAGTAGGACTAGTTTAACAGTTTAATTTTTACATATAGCTGAACTGTGAAATTAGCATCATATGCTGAATTCAGAAACTAATTGCTGAAGCTGAAACTAAGCACAACTGTTAAAATGAGCTGAATGTTATGAAAGATTTAGAAGCAAAAAGCACCAAAATGTAAATAAAGCACAAAAAGTGAAGGACGGAGAAAACAATCCTAAACAGCAGAAAACTGAAATCTGAACATTATTTAAAAATCGGGACAGCAAAAATGTCTAAACACTTGTTGTTTGAGTAGGACTAGTTTAACAGTTTAATTTTTATATTTAGTTGAACTGTGAAATGAGTACCATAAGCCGACTTCAGAATCGGATTGCTGAAGCTGCTGAATAGCTGAAGTGAAGCTGAAACTAAGCTAAACTTTCAAAATGAGCTGAATGTATTTAAAGATTTAGAAGCAAAAATCACCAACAAGTGTAATAAAGCTCAGAATATACGTGAAGAATGGATAAAAAATGCTAAACAGCAGAAAACTTTAATCTTTGAACATTTATTAAAAACTAGAAATTTGAAATGTTAAACAGTTGGCATTTGAATGAGAATAGATTAACAGGTACATTTTTACAATTGGCTGAACTATGAATTTAGAAATATTTGCTGATATCTGAAACTGATAGATTAACATATGTTCAGATTTGATATGGGATGGATGACTGGTTGGATGAATGAATAAACGGATGGATTGTTGGATGGATGTTATATGGTTTATTGGACGGATGGATGGATGGATGGATGGATGATGGATGAGCGGATAGAAGCATGTCTGGATTTATATGTAGACGGATGGATTCCTTAGGCCAAGCCGATCGATTTGATGTCTCACATGCGTGGGTGTGTAATTCCATTTAGCCAGAAAATGATTGACCTCTCTCAACCAATCAGGGAGCTGGGAGGGAGCGGGGCACTTTCCCACATTCTGACGGTCAATCAAATTTAACTTATTTCTAGTTTTAAGTACAAACAGTTCAAAAAGATCAAAAACAGGAGTCTGTTAATGGCTCAATATTCAGCTTTTTATATTCATTCCTATGAGACTTGGTTAAAGTGATT
Organism: Nothobranchius furzeri; assembly: GCF_043380555.1. Classification (NCBI taxonomy): domain Eukaryota; kingdom Metazoa; phylum Chordata; class Actinopteri; order Cyprinodontiformes; family Nothobranchiidae; genus Nothobranchius; species Nothobranchius furzeri. The sequence goes on from NC_091749.1 coordinate 39,815,050, forward strand.
TGTAGTTCCTTGTGTTGCCATGGTAACAGATGACAGGAGTCTGCATTAACAAAACAATGTACAATGTTACATGACTTTTTTCAACTTTGAATAACATTTCTATATAAAAGTATGTTGATACAGTTGTGTCTAAAATGTTGTTAAATGTTGTTGCTAAGCACATTGCCATGGTAACGCAGAACACAATATCAAGTTAATACAAGACTCCTGGGAACAAGCAGGTTGAATTGATGTACCATATGTGTGGGTGCACATTTCCTTTTAGGCAGAAGACGATTGAAAACTCTCAGCCAATGAGAGAGCAGTGAAGGAGGAGGGGGCTGTTCCTGCCTTCTGACTAGTGTTGGATGGATGGATGGTTTGTTGGTTGGTTGTTTGGTTGGTTGGTTGGATGGATGGATGGATTCAAACAGCATTCAAACAATAAAGAAAAACAGGAAAACAATAGTTTGAATGCTTACAGCATTCAAACAATATGAGATTTGATGTAAAATTAAAAGAAAAAGAAAGTGTGTTTCGTGAGTTGGCTAGGAAGGTGGTTACTAAACTGGCAGTGGGAGAGCAAATCCTAGATTGTTCTGAACAGATAATAGACATTGATGTGCACACTCTGCTTATAGTAGTGCGATGAACACTTTTAGCACAGTAAAATCAATCACTGCATCATCAGACTTGTCTGTGGAAATTGCTCACCATCGGTTAATATATTACAGCCATAATCACCCGGCTCTGGCGCTGCTTGCTTGTTCTTAGCAGTCTGCTGACTTACAGTCAGTCAGAGCTTGGGCAATGCAAATGAGCCCATAAAGTGGCCCTATCTGGGGAATTTCCCTCTGGACAACAGAATGAGATCAGCTGAGCAGCGTTGTCTCTTCCTCCACAATACAATCCTTTCTTCATACCAAACAATCAAATTTAGCCGGGAGGCTTTTGTTGTTTGTTTTTCACAATTTGTCTCTCACTTCCCTACACTCCATTACGGAATGGTGGAACCAAAAAAACACAGACTAAATGGAAAGGAAGAATACATAATATAAGTTAGGTAGAAGGGGCAAAGTGTGAGTGCAAGCAGAATCGATGGGAGGAAATGGGAGATGATTAGAAAATTAAAGTACACGGGAGGGTGCTACTAACTTATTCCTATTAAGCTGTAAAGATGGCCTGGAGAGAAAATCTGTGATTATTATTCTTTGATTTGCAAAGCTTTACTCTGATTGGTCATTCCTTTAGTGGCGGCATTAAACTTTATGTTTATGGGTCCCAATATTAAGCCCATTTCCACGCTCCCCATTCCACACTCTAAGTATTGACATTCCATTTAAGTAGATGACAATGAGGAGGGTATTTTATGACAGAAATGTATTGGAAATGAACACAGCAAGCACTGCACTAAAAATATTGCCCAATTACATAGACATCTTTGCATAGTTTCAGAGTAAAGAACATAAGTACAGTGTGTCACTACTTCCTTTTAAAATGAACAAAGAGAAAAAAAATTAATCACATTTCCTAGTAACTCTTTGCAACAAGGGTCTCTATATTAAGGTTACTTTTAAAATAAAGAAACTGTTATTGTTAATGATTAAGTGTCCTTAAAGGGACTTTACAGACTTTTGAATTTTTATGCTCGCGATTGCCCCCTCAGGCCAAAAGCGTAACGGCAGCTTCAATAGTAGGCTCGTGCACGAGGCGCGCATGCTGTACGTGCACAGTCCTTAACGAAAATAACAACAGAGACATTCCTGTGTGTGTGTGTGTGTGTGAGGACAGGAGAACGTGCAGCTAATTAATTTAATAATTTGGTTCTGTACCTTTCTCTTCAGCACAGCCAACAAAGGTTTATGATGGGTCAATCCTCCTGCAGGCTCAGATCATTTCCTTCCCTTGCTTGAAAAATTGTTCCAAAATGAAAGTTGAACCCACATCTTTTTATCAGTGAATTCAATGCCGTTTGGCGAGTCTCAAATAAAAATGTGGGCATCTTACTGTAAAAAAATATACCCTTAATGTAAAAAAGAAACTAAATGAACTATGTCCACATCCAGAATCAAACCAAGGTCCTCTGCATGAGAGTCAGACATCTTACTAGGTGAGCTAAAGCACCAGTGGTGTCTGTGGTATCTGTAATATTTATATCCTTGATGACAGCTGAAACAACTTTCAAAGAACGGTTCGGAGCGAAAATGGCTGTTTTGTTGCTAATTTGCAGGAAATATCTAGAAGAAAGTTCTACAGAAAGTAGCTACGGGTCCTCAGAAATGTAGCTAGCTTTGTCACTAGGCGTTAGGAACAGCGACAAAGTCGCTGAGTTGGCATTGCTTCTCTCTCTGCTGCTAAAGCTACCAATAGCAAATGTTACGGGCTATGCCTGAGTGTGAACGCGCTTGAAGCAGCCTGCTCGACCCGAGCAACTCTCTTTTTCTGTGATTTTACAGAAAAACAGGCAATCACAGTAAAAATACCAGGGCTCATTCTACAGGACCAGGGCATTGCAGGAGAATGTAGGAAGAAGAAATTTATTATTTCTATACATGTTTTGGCTGTCAAACTTTCATAATGTCCCTTTAAAGTTACAATGTGTGGTTTTTAACATTAATCTCTGAAAATATCCATCAAAATGTTGTTGAAAATCAATTCAGTGTTTGGTGGCTTCTTATAACCATAAAATCGGGTCTAAAATACATGAGAGCAGTTCTGTCTCGGTGCGATGCCATATTGAACGCTATGCTTCCTTTTACAGGAGCATGTGATGACAAATCACATTTACCGATTTGTAATAAGCGGTTACAAAACTGTTGCCATTCATAAACGTTGTTGTTATACACATTTACCTCATTTCCTGTGAGGAAAGGGAGTCTGATGTGCTTGTTATTTTGCTGGAGGTTGAATGATCTGACAAAGCACTCGTTTAAAAAATGCACCCCAGTGATTTTTTGCCCTAATTGTCATTCGTTGATAAGGTCTTAGTTGAACACAAAAATACACTTGCTTGCAATAACTTAGGTATGTACTGCCCCCCATCGCCAAGGAAAATACACATAGTCACTTTAGTTTATGTCAAACGGCAAGGGAGGAGTATCTGTTTAGTAATACATTACATAATATGGTTAAGCAGCTGTTAATACATCATTTAATAGTTTATTAATGCTTAATAATGCATTAAGTAATGTTAATAAAGGAACCCTTTTTGTAAAGTGTTACTCATTTCTTTGTATTTCCTCATAGTGGGTAGCCTTTACAAGAAGTGCTCTCAAGTCTGGGATTTTGTGTGTGTGTGTGTGTGTGTGTGTGTGTGTGTGTGTGTGTGTGTGCGTGCACGCGTGCACGCGCATGCGTGCGTGTGTACTGGTTTATACATCAAAGTGAGGACCAAAACGGTGTTTTTACCTGCAAACTGAGGACATTGGTAGTAAAGTGAGGACATGTTGCTGGTCCTCACTTTGGGACAATGTTACAGAGATCTACTGGTTAATTTTAGAGGTATGGTGTGAATTAAGTTTTAGTTAATGTTAGGGTTAGTAGCAGGCTGGTTATGGTTAGAGTTCGGGTTAGGCACAATCCAGTCACTAAAATGAATGGAAGTCATGGTCCTCACAACGAATGCTAGACTAGTGTGTGTGTGCGTGCGTATGTGTGTGTGTGTGTGTGTGTGTGTGTGTGTGTGTGTGTGTGTGTGTGTGTGTGTGTGTGTGTGTGCGTGTGTATGCCCGCAGTGAAAAAAATAGAAAATATGCTTGATATTTGAATTGATTGCACAAGTTTGAACCTGCCTGTGCTCCGTTTAATATCCTGAGACACCTCTTATTGAAAGGGAGGAAAAATGAATGCAATGCCACAAGTTATTCACATGGCTATTCAATGAAGGTGCTTTGTGAACAAATGGAAGACAAATTAGGTTAAAGTCGGGTGACAAGATAAATAAAACCCAGATCAATTAAGCGGTCGAAAAAGACAGCAGTCCGGCACTCTGTCCGGACTGCTGTTACAGTTTAATTCTCGAGCCGCAGAGGAGCATTGATTCTCACTGGCACCCTGTCCTTGTCATTACAGTCAATGCTGAGGCCAGCCCAAACCATTCACAACAGCCGCTAATGGCTTTAAGGAATTCAGCTTTACTTGTGGCAGAATTCTAATAAGCAGATTTTTTTAAATTTGCTGCACGAGGACTAGAAGGCAGAATTGCTGCAGGTCATCTGGAGAACACAGCGAATGCATTAACAAAACAATTCTCTCCCATTACTTGGAATTATCTCTGTTCTACGACGCTGAGTGGAGGATGAGGTGCTGGAGAGGTTAGCTTTTCTGATGAAATAAGTTGAAATGGTAATGATTGTAACCTGACTGAACCAACACAGCAGCTGTGTAAAAAGCTTTTTCACGTACTTTCTAACTAAATAAAAACATCCAAGCATGGTAAGAAAAAAGTTTTTTTTTTTTTTTATCTTTCCCCTCAGTCCTGAATGTCTTCTATAAGCACAACTTTCATCTTTCAAGCATATGACTTCAACTCACTGGGGGTTTGTCTCTGATTCTGGCCTCAAAACCGTGTTATCCGGAGAGTACTCCCTTAGGAACGATGTACAGAAGGAGAGGGAAGTTGTTGCCGAACAGCAGTTTGCTTTGAGATCAGATGGGTTTCTTGTGGTCACTGTGTTGTGTACTTCTCTGACCCTCTTTTTTTTTTCTTTTTTTGCAGACAACAGATTTTTGTCTAACTTCTCTTGAGAGAGCAACACATCCTTTAAAAAAAAAGCAACAGCTGCCGATTTGTTTCCTAGGCGTCCCTTCTTTAATTCTTACACTTAAAATATTTTTTTAAGTGTAACATTCACAAATGCTAAATTCACAAAGCCTTTATAAATCTGTAATTGCTGAGGAGGAATAAAAACACACATTTGAAACACAGCACCAGCTTTTGCATCATGCATGGTGGCAGATAACTTGTGTTTCACTTCCACTCACGATAATAACCACTAGGAACAGCAGGTAAATATTATAATAAGGTCATGACGTGCAGGATTGGTGATGTGAGTAGGTCTTAATAAAGTCACTTTCAACAGTGTGATTGTAATTTTGACAAGGTTCAGCATTAGGGTGTGTGAATGGACCTCATATAAACATTCATTTTTACCCAATCAGCACTTTTTGGTTCCTGTAGTCTTTCTCAATCTGTCTGCCTTTTTCTTTTTTAAAGGTGTGGTTCACTGAAAAAACATTTTTAATGATTACTTCTGATTATAATCAGTCAATCTGAGTTTTTCTTGCAGGCTGAACAGGAAAATAATCTCCTACACCTATCTCCTGCATCAACTTCTGATAGAATATAGACGATGAAACTCTAGGATTTGAAAAGCCTGACAGATCTACATCAAGCGATCACTTGGACTCACCCATACTGGCTTGCAACAGGGAAGGCTATTGTTTTCTTATCATCCAGAATCAGCAGAGAACCTCTTGGCTAGCAGAAGCTAACTGTTAGCATTGGCAACCACACAGCAGAAGCTCCTCCAGGTTTGTATTATTTGGTAAATGGCCTGTATTTGTATAGCACCTTCTTAGGGGTCTGCAACACAACCAGTCATCCACCATTCACACACACATTCACATGCTGGTGGGGATGAACTATGATATTGTTGCCCATGGACACAGCAGCAACATTCTCTGGTCAGAGATTAAACTTTGCGTTGCTGTTAACCCAAAAACCAGTTTCCTTGTCCGGCTGGGATGAGGATCAGCACCTCCAAATCTGAGACCATGGTTCTCGACCGGAAATGGGTGGCTTGCCAACTCCGGGTCAGGAGAGAGGTCCGACCTCAAGTGGAGGAGTTTAAGTATCTCAGGGTCTTGTTCACGAGTGAGTGAGGGTAGGAGGGATCGGGAGATTGACAGGTGGATTGGTTTGGCATCTGCAGTGATGCGGACACTGAGCCGATCTGTCGTGGTGAAGAGGGAGCTGAGCCAGAAAGCCAGGCTCTCGATCTATACGTCCCAATCCTCACCTATGGTCATGAGCTTTGGGTAATGATCGAAAGAACGAGATCGTGGATACAAGCGGCCGAAATGAGTTTCCTCTGTAGGGTGGCCGGGCTCAGCCTTAGAGATAGGGTGAGCAGCTCGGACATTTGGGAGGGACTCGGAGTAGAACCGCTTCTCCTTCGGATCGAAAGGAGTCAGTTGACGTGGTTTGGGCATCTGGTCAGGATGCCTCCTGGACGCCTCCCTGGGGAGGTTTTTCGGGCATGTCTTGCCGGCAGGAGGCCCCCGGGTCGACCCAGGACACGATGGAGAGGTTACATCTCCAATCTGGTCCGGGAATGCCTTGGGGTCCTGCCGGAGGAGCTGGTGGAGGTGGCCAGGAAGAGGACAGTCTGGAGCTCCCTAGTTGGGATGCTGCCCCTGCGACCCGGACCCGGATAAGCGGAGGAAGACGACGACGACGTTGCTGTTAACCAATCTGAGGCGAGATGTCCAAATATCAGTAAATAAGACTCCAAATCCTCCATGTTAAGCTTTCCTCTGATGTGGCAGACTTGTCCGTGCTGATGCAGGTGTTTCTGGGCTTCTTTTGCCCCGAGTACGACTTGCAAAACATTCAATCGTACCAGAGGCTACTGGAAATGAATCAATTAAATTAAATGTTTCCAACATCGTTACAATATAATCTCCCAAATTTTTTTTTTTCATTTCAACTTCACCACTGATCTGGCAAAAAAAAAAACTGTAGAATAAAAACACGGTTGCTATTAATGAATTGAATGAGTATCAGCTAAGTACTGAGGCAAGACATTGCTTTTACCCTCACAATTGCCACCTTCAAACCCTCTCTGCACCACCCTATTAAATTTAAGCATACTAAAGTAGTTGTAGAAATTTAAAGTTGCCTAAAACTACTGTAGCCCCCATCTTTTGTGTGAGTTACAAAGAAATAGGCTCCTGCCTGTCTTACCAAATGAGAAACACAAAAGAGACTGATATTATTCTCTAGCCTCCATTCACTCTCTGCGCTGCATTACTTCCTTCCTGATGGGGATTTTCATGATCCTGGAAAATACAGACTCACAAGATTGAATCCATTTAGCCTTCAGGTAGGGCGAAATGTGAACACAAGCTGAACGACAACTTATCTTTTTCTGTGCCAAGTCGTGGACATTTTTAGCAACACGAGCACAAGAGCAAGGCTCAGAGGATGGCATTGTCAGGTGAAAGTAAATAGCAGCGCTACCTTAGTGCGCAGCTAAAGGGCTTTAAAGTCTAAACTTAGCACTAAACCAAGCTTATAAAGCATTGGCTATGCCGTTGCTGTCTGAATATATAGGCATGCTCATTGATTAATTATCTACTGTTAGCAAACCGCTGATGCCAAAATGTTGTAAAAATTAGCACAAACTATTATTTATTTCTGTTTTTTTACTAGAAGTGTACCCCAAAACAAATCTTATGAAACGTATCAGCAAATGTGCAAGGAGCTTTGTGAGTTTTGAATGATGAACACAATGATACAAATTATATGATAAATTGGTCAAAATGATGGCAAAACATGAAGTAAAAAACAAATAAAAAAACTAAGAGCGATAACAGGGTGATTTAAGTCTACAGTAAAAAATTTCCCTTCCAGGCTTTTTCACACCAACTCGGAGCTCAAGTGGGTTGGGGGTTAATGGCTGAAGGCAGTTTCACTGTAGGCATCGGGTTTTTAAATGCCTACATGTGAAGAAAATGTTATCTTTGGGGCGTTTGTGGTTAAATCAGAAACAGCTACCAACTGAAGCAAATCATTCATTTACTTACGTCAGAATAAATTAAACATGGGCTTTTAAAAGGGTCATATTGAAAGTTTATTAAATGATCATTGCTAGGTTTTGTTCTTGCATTATTTTCTTTTTATTTTTAGGGGGGGGGGGGATTAGTTAACTTTTCAATACAAACATGATCACGGAACACTCATCCCTCCAGTCAGCAATCATCCCTAGGCCACGATCGTCTGACACCAGAACCCACATTGCTGCAGTCAATGGGAGCTAGCTATACACCGGTGGCCAATTTCTACAGCCACGCATCTTCTGTTTACCATGACTTCAAATGGTGTTTTACTTTTTGGGACTTTGGTAATTTGTCTGAAAATTAACGTGGTAGCAGCCGGATGTTTCTCCGTCTCTGATATTATTGAGCGGAGAACCTCTCACACCAGTGGTGTTCTGTTGCTCTCCAGACTCTCTTGGTCAGCTTGCTACTCACACCAAACCCTCTGTCCGGAATCTTGGTGAGACCTTTGACCCAGCTCTCACCCTGGATTCTCATATCAGTTCTCCTGTGCACTCTTTCTTCTTCCATCTCAGGAACATTGCTAAGCCGAGTCCCATACTGGCTCTGTTATTCACACCTTCATCTCCTCACGCTTAAGTCTACTGTAACTCTCTTTTCACGTGTCTGAGCAGAACCTCCCTGAACCGTCTACAGGTGGTTCAGAATGCCTGTGCTCATCTTCTGACCAAGTCCTCCAAACACACCCACATCACCCCGCTTCTCCTCCAGCTTCACTGGCTGCCAGTCAACTTCAGGGTTCATTTCAAGATCCTGGTACTGGTCTATAGGGCCTTACATGGACAAGCACCATCATACATTGGTGATCTTCTCAGTCTCTAAGCCTCCAGCAGGCCCCTGGGCTCCAGTGACCAAAGCCTACTGGTTGTGCAGTGCACCAGGCTTAAGACCAAAGGTGACAGATCATTTGATGCTGTGGTCCCCAGACTCTGGACCTCTCTTCCCCTGAGCCTGAGATCAGTGGTCCCCTTCAAAAAGCAGCTGAAAACTCACTTGTTCAAGCTGGCTTCAGGGTGACCTTTATCATTACCCTTATTCAGCTCTTTCTACCAATTCTGCCTTTCCAGGGTTCCACTGATTTCCCTATGTCCCTTTCCTTAAAGGGGCATTATGGAAGTTTGACAGCCAAAACATGTATAGAAATAATAAATTTCTTCTTCATACATTCTCCTGCAATGCCCTGGTCCTGTAGAATGAGCCCTGGCATTTTTACTGTGATTGCCTGTTTTTCTGTAAAATCACAGAAAAAGAGAGCTGCTCGGGTCGAGCAGGCTGCTTCATGCGCGTTCATGCTCAGGCATAGTCAGTAGCCTTTGCTATCAGTAGATTTAGCAGCAGAGAGCGAGGTAGTGCCAACTCAGCGACTTTGTCACTGTTCCTAACGCCTAGTGACGAACCTAGCTACATTTCTGAGGACCCTTAGCTACTTTCTGTAGAACTTTCTTCTAGATATTTCCTGCAAATTAGCAACAAAATAGCCATTTTCGCTTTGAACCGTTCTTTGGTTTGACGTTGTTTCAGCTGCCATCAAGGATATAAAAGTTACAGATGCCATGAATGTTACTAGAGTATAGCTCACCTTGTAGGATGTCTGACTCCCATGCAGAAGACCTGGGTTTGATTCTGGATGTGAACATAATTTATTTAGAGTTTCTTTTTGATATTAATGGTATATTTTTTTACAGTGAGATGCCCAAATTTTTATTTGAGACTCGCCGAACGGCATTCAATTCACAAATAAAAAAGATGTGGGTTCAACTTTCATTTTGGAACAATTTTTCAAGCAAGGGAAGGGAAGCTCTGTGAAGCTGACGGACTGACCCATCTTAAGCCTTTGTCGGCTGTGCTGAAGAGAAAGGTACAGAACCAAATTATTTAATTAATTAGCTGCACGTTCTCCTGTCCTCTGTCTTCCGGGCCACACACACACACACACACACACACACACACAACCACACACACATGCACACACAGGACTGTCTCTGCTGTTATTTTCGATAAGGAGTGTGCACGTACAGCATGCTCGCCTCGTGTACGAGCCTACTATTGAAGCTGCCGTTACACTTTTGGCCTGAGGGGGCAATCGCGAGCATAAAAATTCAAAAGTCCATAAAGTCCCTTTAAATTTTTTCAAATCACAACTTTTCACTTTTCACAGTTTTGATATATTTTAATAATTTTTTGTAAATTTAAAAAATGTATTTTTGTTTTTGTGAAGTGATTCATGATATTTATCTTGAGAGACACTAAATTAATTATTTTTTCTTCTTCTTTTGCTAAATATGTGAGCGCGTAAAGAATGGATGACCCAGGTAAAGGAGGAAGTTTGGTGTGAGACAGACAACTAGATGGTCCCATTATTGGTTTTGGTCCAGTCTTTAATTCAATATTTGTTTTTTCTTTTTGGATATCCATGTATTTACAGCCATAAATGTTAGAATGTTGTGAGGCATGAAAAAGTGTTTTAGGCTAGCTTTCTTCTGCAGATTTGCTGTTGTAGGTTTAAAATATTTTTGACCTAAAATAATAACATCTCCAGAGATTATATTCAGCTGTTTGAGTGGCAGATTTCATTTTTCCTCAGCATGCTGAGAAATGTTGAGTTTACTTATTAACCATGTCTTGTCCAGTGGTTCCACTGGGAGTGGATTGAAAAGAAAGAAGAAAAGATAAAATAATCTCATGTCAGAATTCTGACTTCTAAATAGTCAGAATTCTGAGATGAGATTCAAAATTCTTTTAAAATCATTTTTCTGTTCTTTTCATTGTCCCTAATGCTTTTCCACATGTTCCACTAAACCTGGTTGCTTAAACATAAAGACTAATGTACATTGTTATGTTAAAAGTAATTGTATATTACTCTTTACATTAAAGCACCTAGGTTTAATGGAGCCAGATGACATTACTTGGTTAAGTAAATTCAACATTGTGTTATTCTTTTCCCTAAATTAGTGCTTTTGCTAGCTGTTTCTGGTTAGTTGATTTATCTGGCAGATGCTTTTATTCAAAGTGACCTACTGAGGATTCAGTTACAAAGCAGTGAATTAACCTAACATCCGTGTTGTTGGCCTGTGGGAGGAAACCGGAGAACCCACAGAAAACCCACACGAGTATGGGGACAACATGCTAACTCCATGCAGCCAGCTCATAGCTAGGTTTTGAACCTGTGTCTATCTGTCTCCGAGATAATAGTACTACCAACTGCGCCCCCACCCTGGGTTCAAACTAGTTCTAGAAAAATGTGTAGCCTTGTAAGTTATAAAATATTTTTCTCAAATGGTTCTGTTGAATGCTGTTACAATATGAATGTACAGACCGTAAAATAGCCTGACTTAAGAAACAATTTTCAATTGATAAAATAGTTTTTGTTACACAAGCTTTTTTCCTACGCCATGGCTTAAAAGGAGTTCTAATAAATTTTATTTCAAGGTCAGCTTGAACCACTAAAGTATTTTTTATTATTCCAGGTTGAGGTTTAGAGATGTATTTGAGTGCAATGTTAAAAATGAGCATTTTGTCCATTTAGACTTTGTTTCTTGACAAATTAAGTTAAATATATTGTATCGCTACATGTATTTCAAAATCTACAACTCTAAATGAAATCCGGACACATTAATTTAATCACTTACATTTATTTTTTGAAAGTATTTTGGGCTACTTCAGAGAATTCTGGCATTTTTGTGCTCCAATAGAAATGAAATCTGACTTTCAGAAAAACTGTATTGCTACACCTGATGTATATGTTTTTCTTCCCGACACCTGTAAAAAGATCTTTATCAAACAGTGAGAATGCGAAGTTTTTGCTGCAAAAACTGCTACTGAAAGCACTTGTTTGATTTTATTGTGTGGTTTCTCTTATCAGAGATTAGTAGTCACAGCTTGGTGCCAAGTAAGAGGCGTAAACCTTTGCGGTTCAGACAAAATCCCCACCATCAGACACTGATAGTCAATTAAAATTTCATCAGCTGGTTGAAATAGAGGTATGGATTTGAGTCTGTCAGCAGGCTGAATGCTTACAGAGAACGTTTATGTTTATTTTAGAAAGTATTACAGCTGACAATGTAGAACAGCGCCCATGTATGTCAGCACTTTTAACAATGGTGAAGCTTGTTCTGCGTGTGGCATTATCAAGACTTTTTTTTCCTCCTTCCTTTTGTTAATATTGATGCATCTAAAATGGTATTAAGCACCAATCTGTCCAGAAGTCAAAACGCTAACACAACCATGTGACTCAAATATGGGAATTGTAATGATTCTCTACCTTAGAATAATTAATAGTGACACCTTACAGTAAAGGATTGTTCTTCAGATATGCACTCTTCTTCTGTCAGATGCATCTATCAACTTGAGATGGAGTGGATCTGATGGATCCAGATGGGAGTCATTTTAGTTCACACTCACCAATCAAAACAGCTAGTCAATATTTATGAGGCAGGGCAGCATGTCTGGTATTGTTTTCACCTCCTGAGTATGTATGTGTGTTTGTGTGGATGTTATTTTGCACAGCAGGACTGCGGCTCTGGTAGACCAACAGAACCATGTCTATCTGTTTTGGGTCTGTTACGTCATTCATATGTGTCTAAACGTATGAATATGTGGTCAGTCCTTTGAATCAAAGTTACTTGTCTATGTGATGATGCTTTCATAAACTGTTAAAATCACATTTGTATTTTCATTCTGCAGAAATTTTCCACCATCAGCACAATGTGGCATTTTAGGAGAATAGAGCATTGTTTTATTTATTTTTACTTTAGAAACGGATCCAGTCCATCCCCAGCAACAAGCTAAAATTACCTTTGTTCAAATGGGCAAACTTTCAAAGCTTGGTACTGCCAAATGCGTTATACTAAATTTATTGTATCAACCGTTATACAACCATCACTTTCATGTTATCGAATTATTTTGGCAGAAATATAAAAAAAGTTCTGGATGCTTCATAAGTTCCTGATTGTGCTGCTATTGGTGACATTTAATCAAATAACCTCAAAATTACATCAAAAGCCATGCATTGCACATTTGACCATTTGTAAAAAATTTAAAATGTGATCTTACATGAATCACTTTATTTTAGACTGGTGCTGTTTGAAGATGGCAGGATTACACTTTGATCTTGGCTGCACTTGCAGGAATAAAATTTCATAGGTGGGGCCATTTGGGGCCAGTGAAAATTTTAGGATGGCACTTAAAATTGGTCCTCGTCATAACTCTGGGAACGTTTAGCCTTTAGTTTTACATTGTGTGATTCTTCATGCTTTGACATTACAATCAAATGTGCTTCCAACACATTTTCTCAAATTTGCAAATCAAAAACATGTCAGAAAAAAAATATTCAGTTCTTTCAACAATTTTTTGTTGAACATTTATTATTCAGTAGTTTAGGACAGCTTATTTTGTTTGTTGCTGTCTTTAAAAAAGCATCCAAAAAAAACTAAATATTGAAATTTATTCTTTTTGAAAATGGTATCAGTAACAAATGTGTTTTACTATTATATGTGTTTTTTACGTATTTACTGTGTTTTACATTTATATCTTTATTAAAGAAGACTAATGTGTGGTTTCCTGGGGAAGGGTTTGGCCACCAGTGGCCATCCCTTCGGGGCACCACTGTGAACTTGGGCTTGTTAAATCATCAGGGGCCTCATTTATCAAGCTCACTTACGCACAAAACAGGGTCGGAAAACTGCGTAAGCAACTTTCCATGCTATCTTTGGGATTTATGAAAGAAAACTTAGTGGAAAAATGTGCGCAACTTTAAGTTGACTAAGGACCGTGCTTACACACATTTTGGACATGGAGAGCACGTGCAGTGCTGCTGCTGAGAAGGATAAAATTATGAAATCCTGCGGCATTATCACTTGTACCAATTTGTTTTCACACACACATGTGCGCACACTCAGACACACACGCGCGCATGTGCGGACACACACACACACAGCCTGAAGCGCAGAATATGGAATGCAGTATATCAGCAGGGGGACAGATTCAGACAGAATGTCATGCGTCTGTGACAGTGTGTGTGTCCTGTCACTGTGACCCGATTGATCATGCACCCTGGCTACTTGTACAGGGGAGATCTCTGTTTGGCTGACTGGTTGGTGTGCATGACTTTCACTTGGGAGTATGGGGATCAAATCCCAAATGGACCATTTTTTTTTATATCCACCACGGATCTCTCTGAAGAATTCACAACATTGACGGCTTCAGCAACGCTGTGCCACTCCGTGGATTTTCTCTTATTTGTTTTGCAAAAGCACTTCCTTTCATTTCTCCACCTCACCCACAAGTACCTCAATTTCTGCTTCTGTGAAATTGCGCTTCCTTGATCTGCCTTGATCTACGGTCACCATGTCATTGGCGGAGCGCTGCAACAGCTGGCTTATGTATATGCATGAGGTCCACAAGGCACTTTGCACTGATTATTGATGGCAGTAAGTGGGCGTGGTGAGGGCGGGATGTGACTAAAATGCAGCTGAGAAACATTCTCGTTAGTCTCCGATTTATGAAGCGTAGATTGCGTGCAGCCAGGGGCGTAACCATCATCTCAAAAGTGAGGGGGGCAAATTTTTTTTCAGAGTTATTTATCATCTTCTCGCATTCAATCTTACATTTCTTAGTAAATAACAAAAAACATTTAATCACTGGTTTAGTTATTAGTGAAGTGGTTCAAAGACAGTAATGATTATTACTATTATTTAATTTTAAAGTTACAGGGCGCCACCTGCTTAGCAGGAACAGTAAAAGCACAATGCTCCTTCAACAACTGGGATGAAATGAAGCCAGGGGAAAGTCACATACCACTCTCTCTGTAATCTAAGAGTTTTATCACTCAACTTTTGACACACGATGGTCTTGGGATCTGGCTGATGTAGCTTTAGAGTGGTCACAGGAAATCCATCCCCTGCTCTATACAGTCTGAAGGCTCTCCCTGACTGTCAGTGCTGCAGCCTGGTCTCTGCCCCGACACATGGCCCTCTTCCTGGGCTAAATATTTAATTACAGAGAAAAATTGTTTAAGTGTTAATGAGAATAATTCTGAAAGATCTTTGAAAACCCTTTCCTAAGGCCTGCCTGGTTTCTTCCATCTCTTACCAAGTTCTAATCTCTCCTTACCTGGAGACCCTCATCACCATCCCTGATGCTGTCCTTTGGTCTGATGTCTCCTCCCTGACTCTGCTCATTCTGTTGTGGCTATATAGGTGAAGGTGGAAATAAAATGTTGGAACAGAGTTAGGATAAGCACCAGTATTATTACTATGGAAATTAACCTCAAATCTCTTGATGCCATTATTCTCAGCCACTTATATTATCTTTTCACCTACAGACTCTCTCTCTCACACACTGCTCTGTCTGTGTGGCCAAAAGACAAATAAATGGAAAATGTGGAAAGCAAAGTGTAACAATAGAACTAGGATGGGTTACAGTTAAAGTGGAAAAAAACGTTTAAGTCCCTTTATGCCATCATTTCTCAGCCACTTACCCTATTCTCGTTTTACCTACAGACCCTCCCTGATTCTCCTGTTTATCGTGACAATATTTTTTTCTTTCAAACATGCGGAAAGTCATGGTGAGCACAAGTTCAGCACAGAAATATAATAGAATTGGGTTTATTCCCAGCAATAACTAACTAGCAAAGGAGAAACACAACATTGTTAACTAACTAACATGATGTTGGCATGTATTAGGCTACCTAGCCATCACTTAGCTAACATTATCTGCACGCAAAAGCATAACTAAACTTACACAGTTTGGTTGGAAAAAACTGCAAAGTTTTTTTTTTTTTTTTTTTTTGCCTTTTGCTGTGTCTGGCTGGTTTGCTGAACATCCTGCTGCTCCTCTGTTCACTCAGCAGCAGCACCTGTCAGAGATCCACTGGCGCTGGACGCTCGCGTTAGCCTAAGGTGCGTTTGAAGACAGCTCGGAAAAATAGGTTTCCGCATTTTAATGGATAAAACGGCTGAAAAAAGTGCGGGGGACAGAGGGCACTGTCACGGGAAGTGATGGGGACATGTCCCACGCGTACCCCGCGTGAATTAGCCCATGCGTGCAGCTGTGCATACTGTTTGATAGATCACAAACCTACTTGGAGTAAGTGGATTTTTTTTTTGCTGATCTTAAGTACGGTCATGGACGTAATTTTCACTTTAGAAGTGGGGGGGGGGGGGGGCGGCACCGGGGGGGGGGGGGGGGTGTTGTATCTTTACAGTATGCTCTAATGGGAAACAGGCTTCAACACAAATGGTTGTTTTCCGCTTGGTCCTAGAGCTCAACCAGTGTCAATTTAATATAGCGTAATATTGTTTTTGGATGGTAAAAAGTGCAGGGGTCAAAAATTGACTTTGGAAAAAGTGGGGGGGACATGTCCCCCCTGTCCCCCCCCCCCCAAAATTACGTCCATGAGTACGGTTTTAGTAAGGGTTCTACGCAATGTTTGATAAATGAGACCCCTGCCCTATAAGGTGTAAGGAAGTTACCTGACATAGTTTGAATAAGTAATCATACTTTTCACATAAAAGTACATTTCAGGATGTCTAGGAAATACCCTAAACTCCCTCTGCAAAAAAATTGTTCCACATAGTCGAAAATATTTCACCTATTTATCAGGTGTAAATGATGAACATTTGAAAAATATATATCTTTAAGAAAAGAATATTTAAAATTGAAACTGTGACATAAATGTGAACAAAGTTTTACATGTTTTTAATGGACCGTCCAACAAAAACTGATTAGATCTGTAGTAAACATAAGTTTGAGAGTACTTATACTTAAACTGATGCAACATACAGCAGCCAAGAGGAGATGTGCCGGAGCTGGATTTGAACAAGAAGAATGAAACAGATTATGCAAGGCGGAATGAGCATAATATTCAATGGCGTTTTCTAATCTTTGAAGCTTCTTTAAACTTTTGAAAGTTGAAAGCAAAACCTTTTTCTCCTATATTGCCACTACATATCTTCTTAAACATTCTCCAAGGTTTGAATGTCAAAATACCTCATTTATCATAATTAAAACTTTTTTCTAGTATCAAAGAAGCATCTGCCAGCCTTATTGCTGTGAACCTTCCTCTCATGAATATGTAAATCAACAATGAACCTGAAAGAATTCTCTGAAAGCTGCGGGCCAAAACCACCCAATGATTAAACACAAAGACATAAGACAGCATATCAGTAGGGATTCAAATAAGTTACCAGTAGGTCCACATGCAATAATCCACAATTAAAAACACAAAGATATCAGATGTTATCTGCTCTGGTCAATCCCTAATGGCAGGGAATTAGATGAAGTCAAGTGTGTCAACAACACTAATGGTCCAGATTATCTCCGGCCTGATGTAGCTCGCAGAAAAAGCTTAAGTCAGCTAACTCACTGGTTTCTGTCAGTGTCACCTTGTTTTACAGCTCGAGAACGCCAGCTGGATTCTGAGAATCTTGACTCGTTCACAGAGAAATGAAAGTGATTTAATGGTCATCAGTGCCGTGGATGCCATAGCAACCCATGATGAGTTTATGATGGTTATTCCTGGAGTAAAGTAGAAACATTATGTGTCATGATTTTATTTGTATAATACAATTTTTGTGGCAAAATTCAGATTTTAATATGTAAAGCATTTTGACAGTTTGATCTTGATATGTATAAATTTATATCCACACGACGAATGCCCTGAATCACTGGTCAGGGAAAATAGCTTGATGTTTAACAGAGATTCGTTTGATATTGCGGTATTGATTCTACTTCAAACTTGAGAAACATTTCTCTTGCCCTCGGGGTAACAAGAGAATAAAAAAGTAAAAGAACTCACAGATCCAAGTTTTCAAGGCCTTTGGGAAGAAATTAAGTTCGGTCGGACTTTAAAAGGGCTGTTAGATGGAATGTTAGATGTGATTTTGCCATCAACCTTTCACTTGTTCCACCATCTGCTATTACAGTAAATTCTAATAGCTGCAGCACTCTTGCTCTCCCTCTGCTCTGAGCCATAAAGCAGTTTCTTTATGAGATCCAGCATATTATCCATGAAATCCAAGCCTAGAGTGCAAAAAAAGGTACTGTAGCACATCTGTCCAAGCTGACAACTTTCTAAGTGCACAACCATAGCATATTACGGTTTATATGTCAGTAAAGTAAATGTGTACTTGTACTTAATCTACCGTTGAAGGGCGACATCAGGGAAAATGTCAAAAATAAATGAATAAATCCTTGAGATTTGAAATAACATAGATACCCTTAAAAAATGTTGCCAATTTACGCCCAGAAACCATCCTGTTAGATCATTGAAATTTCATCAAGGCTTTAAATAGTTCTTGTAATGTTTATGAGACCAGTTGGTTTGCTGTTTCATTTTCTGGTGTTGGTCTATTAAAAAATCACAAAAATCTAAGTTATATATCTCATCTTTCAGACATGAATATGAACAATCTGTGCAGCAGGATGACACAACTTGATTTTTCATCTCTATCATGGATGAAGACCTTAATTCAGTCTAGTTTTTCCCGTAATGAAGACTCGAAGGGGACTTAATTCAGACCCCAATTCCTCAGTAAAGATTTTCAGTAAGATCATTTACTCACACACACACACACACACACACACACACACACACACACACACACACACACACACACACACACACACACATGTATATATATATATATATATATATATATATACTGGATAGTATTTTGATATTTTATGTGTTTTCAAATGTGCACAGACATATTTTTGATGACATTTATTTATTTATTTGTTTGGTTTTTAATTTATCCAATAATCAAATCTCTTAGACATGTCTGCAAAAGCTGTAAAATATTTACATGCGTGTGTGTGTGTGTGCGTGCGTGCATTTGTGTGTGTGTGCGCGTGTGCGTGAGATGCTTTTTTAAAGCAAACTGCACCTTGTATGAGAGGTAAACATTTCACTGTAATGCCTCACCAGTAACAAAAAAGTTATTTAATTAATTATTTCATTCATGTACTTTAAACATTGTATCCTTGATGGTTTAAATGGTTCCTTTGACTATAACGATTTACAGTCTCTTTCCTGTCTTGAAGAGGATTATCCAACTCTTTTTTGTTGAATTTGCTTGCCATACTTTGTGTCACTGAGAGATCTTCACAGTAGGGGTGCTTCTTTCTGTACAACACCTGTCATCCACAGCAACAGGTAGCTTATCTTATATTTAGCAATAGTAATGTTAACACAAGTGCTTTTCAAAACAGCATCTCCTCATTATGGTTTGTGTTCCCCGTGGCTGACGAAGGGATAAAGCCTTTGACCTTTAGGAATTTAGTCAGAAACCTTTCATTTCCCGCTTGTTTTCTTCTCTTTTTGGCATTGTAACAGCAAATGCCAGGGTTTGTTTACTGTGAGCAGTAAAAGCAGTCAAATGCTCTCAAACTTATTTAGAACAATTATTTTTGTACAACACACATTTAACACATTTAATTGATAGAACCGCAAATGGAAGAAAATATTGTAGGTTTAGTTGGTATTCTATAACACCTTCAGTGGCAACATGGCCTCTATGACATCACTGACCCTTCATTTGGAGTTTGATTCTCCACACAACGCTTTGCAAATATATCATGTTGGATTTTTCAGCTTTGATGCAAACAAATAAAAATCACTTGAGTCCTCAAACACTAATTAGAATTTGGATTCATCACTTCCTGTACTGTCTTAGAGTAACATCTAGTAAGCTCTTCACTTCTGTTCAGTTTAATTTTATTTTACTTTATCTTTTTTGAAAACTACATGCAGATTTAACTTACTTGTTTTTTTTAATGCTATCAAGCAATTAAAATGAATTTCTCCAGTTACACTGGATTTCTTTTTCTTTTGAGCCAAAGAGTGTCCCCCACAAACACGCTCTGCACGCTGCATATCTGTTCAGACGGTTTCTTCTAAACCTTCTAATAATCGTAGATCCGCTGTAGTGATCACGGTCTTCCTCCTCAGAGATAGTTAATGCCCAAATCTCTTTCTAACTGGAATCACGTAATTGCCTGTGGTCCATTTGCTCACCAGTGTGTGTGTCCTCTCACTAACTGCAGATTTTAATGAATCACTTTTACAGTGATTACTGCTCCTGCCTATTGGGAGGTCAGGAAGGGAAAGAACTACTCGGACCACCGAGAGACGGCTCAGTCTGTGTGGTCTAAGAATGGGGTGACATGCTTAATCAAAATGTTCCAGCTTATTTTTATTTATTTATTTTTTTGCATTGATAACACTTTCTCTGCTTTGTTACAGCAACCCCCTATCTCTATCTAATAACGGAGATTACTGTCGGTTGCTGTGTATCAGCTTTCTCTATCAGATGGATTTTCCTGTCTTTCATCTCTTCCTGCAGTTAATTTGTTTCCACCTTCCTATAATACGGTTACACAATATCCTCGTCACCCAGAAAACGTCCCAAGGAGGCTGAAATACAGTTAACAGAAGTCATTTAAAATGACACTTTTTATTGTCAAAGTGCAAGGGTAAGAGAAAATGTCACCGAGGGGTGAAATAAAGGCCACAATGCCTGATAAAAAAAGGTAATTTTAACATGTTTTAATCTCATACTGACAAAAACGTTTAAACTTCAAAAAAGCTGGCTGCTTTTTTAATTCAGTGTGGTCAATGTCAGATTTTTGGAATCCTGATTTAAAGAAGAAACATTTCTTCTTTACATTTAAAGCCCAAGTTAAGTTTCGATACACAAAGTAGACAAATGTTTCATAAACTGAAAGTTTCTTGTAACAAACATCTCTTTTAAAAATTAAAAGTGGAATATGGAACACGAACACCAAAGCGACATCTAGCATGTGGAGGTTGTAGTTCAACAATTGAACAAGGTTCCCAGTCATTAAGATACCTGGCTCGCTGCCGATACGTGAAATGTTGTATTTTGGTCCATCTGTTGTAGGCTTCATGTAAACTCACACTGGTTTTAGATCCTTTAAGGTTGCTCCTCTTCTGAGAATAAACAACATCTTCTGGGTTCAGAATCAGCTGCTGGACTTGCTGAGTCCACCGTTTTCCACAGTACCAGCCTCGCTATACAGAGCAGACAGTTTGGCAACCCGGAATGGTGCCCTCTATTGGCTAGTAGATGTAAACATAAACCCAGGGTCATCCCCTTGATCGTATATATATATATATATATATATATATATATATATATATATATATATATATATATATTAGGGTTGTCACGGTAACCGGTGTAGCCGTAAATCCTGGTAAAAAAGTTGACAATAATAATAACCGTCTTGTTTTAAAAAAAACTATATTATCTCTGTGGGTTTACCGTGGCAGCGGTGTAGGCGCGGTGACCCTTACCAGCCACCGTATCATCTGCTGAAGTTGCCGGCGGCACATGTGCGCTTTGTAGTTTACAACCAAAACTTTCTTGAAGCTAAACCTGAAATAATGGCCAAAGGAAGAGACGGCAGCACTCAGGAGGGCATTTTTTATCCCTCAAAGAAGACAAAGTCGGAAGTACGGGCATATTTTAGATATTTGAAGAATGCCGAGGGAGTTTATAGAAGACAGCGATCCTGTTTGCAGCACGTGCAGAAAAAGTGTCTGTGAAAGGCAGCAGCGCTTCAAATCTCATGACACATCTGTGTGACCATCACCCACAACTCTACAGTCAACGCAAGGCAAGCCAACGTTAGCGTTTTAGCTAAAATGCGTGATCCGAGGATTTGGGTTGAGGGAGAATGCAACGAGTCACTATATAAAGCAGCCGCAGCGCCGCTACCTGCATATAAACTGTGTCGCAGACACCCCCATGTTGAAATGACACTATGCATTACGGGGCTCCCAGGGGCAGATAAGAGTTGGTCTCTCTCTGAGAATAATTATGGATTTAACAATGATTACTGCCTGATGACATTTTCCCACATCTGCAAAGATCACTGGAAGGACACAAACCGAGGACATTATTTTACTGATATAGGGTTTATTACTCAAGTATAGGTAAAAAAGTATCTGATTAGAAGGCTACTTGAGTACTGAGTATCATCTGATCTTTTAAAATGATGACATCAAACAAATAAGAATTTATGGGAAAATATTGGTATTTTAAAGACTAAAGGAAAAAAATGTAAACAAATAAACAACATAATTACTAAATACCACATTTTAGGCAAAATTTAAACACAAACTGAGGACAATATTTCCTGACATACAGGGTTTATTTAAATGTGTGAAAATGTAGCACGTTTAAAAAAAATACTGCGATAATACCGAAAACCGTGGTAATTTTGGTCACAATAACCGTGAGGTAAAATTTTCACACCCTAACACACACACACATATATATATATATATATATATATATATATATATATATATATATATATATATATATATATATATATATATATATATATATATATATATATATTATTATTTTTTTTTATTAAAATATGGCCTTTAAAGGAAACACTGTACCTTCATTCTGGACACTTTTAAAAGCCCCATGGAGGTATTATTTTAAAAAAATATATAGCTTGTATTGTTCCATGTTCAGCCTTTAAGTAAACACATCAGGCATGGGAATACATGACTCGAAAAAAAGACACACTTGACTGGTACTGCCTACTGGTTATACAGCACACCAGGCTAAAGACGAAAGGTGACAGATCCTTTGCTGCTGTGGCCCCCAGACTCTGGAACTCTCTTCCCCTGAGCCTGAGATCAGTGGACTCAGTGGTCTCCTTTAAAAAGCAGCTGAAAACTCACTTGTTCAAGCTGGCTTGGTGTGACCTTCACCACCCTCTCCTTATTCTATTTTTATTCTGCCTTTCCCAATGATTTGCCTCTCTCCTTTTCATTTTCTGTCTCCCTTTCCTTGCATTTTTTTATCACACTTTTGATTTTTTCCTCATTTTAAACATATTTTTAATCATTTTTTTAAATCTTTTTCATACTTACATTTTTTTGTTGTTTTTGTGAAACGCTTCGTGATTTTTATCTTGAGAGGCGCTATGTAAAAGATTGTTTTCTGTCTTCTTTTCTTTCTTGACAGGCCACTGTTTGGTATCTGAGCTCAGAAAAAGCAGTATAAAACTGTAAATATTATTCATTCAGCTGGGTGGTAAGAAAGAGAAAAAGTGTTGGATACATTCTTTGTTTTCAGTTAACCTTTGCAAAGGAGCTACTTACTGGACTTAGCAACCCTTGACACAATTCAAGAGAGACACTTGAATGAGAGCTGTGTGTGGGTCGGTGATGCTGAGAGGTGGGCTAAACCACTGTGAAGAACAAAAACACTTTAAAACTCTAAATCTTTTTTCTCTTTTAAATATTTGTATGAATGTGTTTGTTTCATTGAAATAAACTAACTCGTTTGATTTAATTGTTATTTTAAAGATGTGAGATGTATAGTTGCAGCTTCTACTTAAGCTACTCTGTGGATAAAATGTGATACATTTTTATTATTTTGCAGCTCATCTTTCATCTCTTGTCCTCCTTTCACAATCATGATTGGTGCACCTCAAGGCTGTGTGCTCTTTATTGTCTACCTTAACTGTGCCGTATCACTCACACTTCACACTACTGAAATAAAAGCCAGTAACCTGAATTGTAGCGTTAGTGAACAATCTCCCACAAAAACCAAGGTAGTACTTTAAAGACTTCCAAACAATGCACCACAACCACCTTCCTCCACACTAACAAGCACCATGAGGACAGAGCAGCTTTTTCAAACTCCCATGTGGAGATCATTCAGTCACTCACCTGGACATTATAAGCAACTGAACTTCTGCAGTTTCCTTGGTAAGAACAAAATAGAACATGCAGTGTGGCACTGGTTCACTGAAACAACAGCAGGAGAAAGGCCTTAGAGGGTCATGAACACAGCCCAGAGGATTACAAGCTACCCTCAGCTTCCTCAATAAGAGATCTCCTGATTTCTCTGCCTCAGTAGAACTAGTAGTTCCATCCTCAAAGACTTCATCCACCCTGCTCGTCATCTGTTTGACCTGATGCCCCCCGGCCGCTGTTACAGGATGATAAAAGCACACACCTCCAGGGCGAAAACCGGTTTCTTTCCTTGGATAATAAGAACACTCAATAAACAATAATCCACACATTATGTTATAAATAGACACTGAAAGAACTGAAAATGACCAGCCATGTTTTATATGTAGGCATTATGCTTTTGCTCAGTGAACCTAATCAAAAACCTCACCATTAAAAAAAGAGAATTTTCTTTGTTTTGGGAATCGATTTGTTATATTTTAGCATTTGCTTGTTTTTGATCTTTGAAAATGCTCAAGAGTAGACTCTTTAAGCTAAAAACACAAATATGCACACACAGAGCAAATACCTTCACTGGCATCTGCTAGTTGATAAGCACAACTCATTGCCTGAAGCCCAGTCTGTGCAGTGACAAAAAGCATGGCTCACACTGGTGCGAAGCGGAGCCAACTCCACTGATTTACCATGTCTACTTCTCTAATTCACCATGTTCTCCATGTTGGCCAGACAATCCGCGTAGACAGCCTCGAACCAGCCACAATGACAGGGAAGGCAGTGGCATTTGGGGGTCTGCCCAGTGCGTCTCTGGCTATGACACACCTGTCAATCAAATGGAAATACCACAGCATGCAAGCCAGAGAGGGTTCGGGTTGGTGCGGCAGCCAAGAGGAACCGTGTATGTATTTTATTTGTCACCATTATGGCCCAGAACTTGACTCAAATTATAGATACTAGTAGTTAGAACTGAAAGGTCATGGTTATTATTCACTGGAGAAGACCTGGATTTTCTTCTTGGGGAAATTGTTTTCTGTTAAAAATCCAGAAATGTTTATTTTTTTATTCTTTCTTTATCTGATTAGTAGTAATTTTTGTAATTTAGCATTTAAATTTGTGTTACTTTTTTTCTTTATTATCAATATCGATTTTGCACATTCACACATGGAACTAAACGAGATTAAAACTCAGTGCTTTGCATTTATGTTAATGGAAGTGAAAAACCAAAATGATCGTTGATTTAAAGGCACACTGGGCAGTTTGCCTTGCCTTTAGCACCCCCAGTGTCCGTTATAAAATGTCTGTGGTTAAACTGAAAATGAAACTTATCTCCCCACTGTGCTTTCATTTTTTTAACACCTTAATCTAACTGCTGAAATGTCTCCTCAGCCTTCAGTAGTGTCTGCAGGAGTTATTCATCACCAAATGAAACAAATGTGTTCATGATCTAAAACATGCAGGAAATGAGCTCGAAGCAGACTGCAGTGACAGTGCAGGTATGTCAGCTTATTATTATTTTTTTTTTATCCAACAGGTGGAGGCTCGCCAGTCTGAAGTTGCAAGTGCGATATTCTGGCTTCAGAGGGTGTTGGGGTCTGAGTGGCATTTTATCAGCCCTGTAAAGGCTTAATTTTAGCACATACTGACTCAACAAAATGATTTCAGATCATGAAAAATGTGCATAGGATGTCTTTAATATTTTGATGCTTTCATTTAAATACCTTAATACCATTTGTTGCTCAAAGCGTTGGCCTTTTTTGTATTTAACTTTTAAGTGTTGATTTTTCAACCCTTATACTAAATGAAACTTGTTTTTCCCCTCTGACATCAAATTGGAGGATTTGTACACTTATATAAGTCTAATTAGAATACTAACTTTCTTTTTAATTGCCTGTAAAGTTTTTTTTCTTTCTCCACATCAATAAATATTCAGATAGCTGTCTCTGAACTATGGCTTCAAAATATAAAAATATATTTTTGTTACACTAGCTTGCATAAGATTTCATGTCTGTCTCAATCCAGGTATATAAATATTGTATTTTTCATGAACTGTTGATCTCATTGAAATACTTTATTATGACTACTGTTAATGTAATGCCTTCATTCTAGTGTGCAGTCCCTGTCATTCTCTGACTCGAGCACTGATCATATCCATTTATTCAGTCCTCAAAATAAGTTAATTTCATCTTATTTACTCTCTGTATGGTTTATATTTGTTTTCATTGTTTTGTCCTATTTATAAAATAACAAATGATTTGAGAGAAATAATGCTGAATAAAGTTCATGAATAAAGATGAGCAGGACTTAAACAAGCACATTCATTTCTGTGAATATTACTTAATAGTTTTGAACATAATTCATATTAAAGCTGCTTCACATGTCTGTGCATGCATGTTCCCTTTAAAGCTGGTAGACCTCCTAGTCAAGGGTGAAAGCTTTGCTAAATTGACTACACTCACATTTTGAGGAGATTAGCTTGTTGGTCAACCTACCGTTACATGATGACAAAACAAAAACTGTCCATGTGTCCTTCACAGATTGTTTGCTCCAGAGCTCATGCCTGCAGCCTACTGTGGCACTGACTGAATGTGCAGCTGTCTGAGAGGCTGGATGGACTTTTACTACTTAAACCTCCTATAAAAACATAATGCACTTTACAACTGGTAATTCTATACAAACAAAACAAAATTATTGTGTCCTTGCATTTGTGCACAGTGATACCTGCACCTGGTGGCTTGGAAATTGGCATCTTTTTTTAGCTTTGCAAACTAAAGCGAGCAGAGGACAGTGAAACGGTGCCAGCTCTGTATATTGTTGGATACTGTGTGCATAAGCAGGTTTAGAGTCAAAAGGGTTATGGCTGCAAAAGAGGATTTATTTTTGCTACCCAACTTGTTCTCAGAGTCTCCAAATAAAGAACAAAACAGTAAAAATACAGACTTTTTTGTTCTGTCAACAAGTTCCATAACTGTTGTCTGATTCACTCAGTAGAAGAGATGTAAGTAATGGATTGAGACAAACTACCAATAAAGCGACTCTCACACCTTTTTATTTGACGTTTACAAAAATCAACTACTGCAGAAAATGGAAAGTTTCAAGTGTGATAATGTCTAGTCTATTAGTCTATTCATCTTCTATAAGATCTGACTGTGAATGTATGTTTGTTACAACTAGAAACACTACCGTGGTCATGGCAACAAAAAGCTGTTTTTCATTCACAGTACAAAAATCTCACATTTCTTGAAGGCTGAAGGAGATGGGAATATTTACATTTATTAAAATCATAATAAGGGCAGTTGTTGACCACTGCTGTTTGCTAAAAGCAGCAAACTATTGCTGATTTTTATTTATTAGAAACATTAAAAGTGAAATTTGTAAGAATTCTACTGTGAAATAATCACAAAACTGTCTGATGTCTCAATCACGTTGGAAGGAACATGCTTCTTCCTCAGCTGGCTGGGGGACTGTCAGTTCCTCTCTTTTCAAACAAACAAAAGCAGGATGTAGTTACTGTTAACACTCTGAGTTTGTGAGGTTGCTGGGTCTGCATCAAGCTAATGCAGCAGCACAGGGGTTTGTTATTCAACACTAGTGGGCATAAACCTCCTGAATTGTTAACAGAACCAAAGCCAGTAAACAAGAGCAACCCAGAAATTATTTCTTGTAGCCCTAATAAGTTACGGCATCTTTCTGTTTTAATCTTATATCGGGCAAAGCAGGTTAGAGGCTAGCACTGAATTACAAGCAAATAGTCGGCTCTAAAAATATCTCAGGCTACTTTTTCAATTACCAACAACTTCATATTACAGTGAAATGTATGTGTGAAGTGAATAATGAGTCAGTTGTGGCGTTTTCCTTTCTTTAATGAGTCGTTCAGAACTAGAACAGGCAGCTGACAGCAAGATGCCAAATAACACTTCCTATAATACCGGAGACAAACTGCCGTAATAAGTGTATTAAGGGCTATGCATTTATCTATTTATCAACTTGCTGTGTATGTCTCATACTTGCTTGTTATCTAAAATCGTCTGGTGCTGGTCTGAGACTGGCAAAAGCTAAGAAACTCACGTAACAGATGGGAGAGAGTCACTTTTTGTTTGGAAAAATGGACTGCAGTGGCTACATTTGACCACAGGATGTCAGTCTTACAAATGGCACCTTTAATTGAAGACTGATCAACATTGATCTCCACAAGGTGATAGATCAGGTGAAGTTAAGTTCCAATACTCTTGTTTTAAAACATTTTTTATTTAAAAAAATGTGCTGATTAGTAACTTTATAGACATAATGGGGGACCACTATTTTCTCAAATTACACTTTTTTGTTTCTGTTTTAAAGGTAATATTTTGAGTCCTAGAAGAAATAGTTAGTGAGAACACAATAATACTGAAATTTGATCCCTGAAATACAGTTTAGTTTTTTAAATTATATATGAATCATAGTAATAAATATAAAAACTGTTAACACTAAGATCGTCCATCCATCCATTTCCAGCTGCTTATCCAGGGTCGGGTCGCAGGGGCAGTAGCCTAAAGCCTGGTTTATGCTTCTCCGTCAGCTCCGCAAGGGACAGACACGCACGGATTGACGGAAGCGTTTTGCTCTCATACTTCTCCGTCTCCTGGAGAGTGTTGCAAAGCAATTGCCCGGCAGGACAACAGAGGGCTTAGTGCTGTTCTGTGGTATCCTGTCATGTATCGGTCCAAGATCGTGTGTTTATATTGTGTTTTTTGTATATAAGAGACTTTTAACATGGACATATTTGTTTCTCATTCTCCCACCGCTTCATGCGCTCGCCACCTCTAAACTCACGTTTCCTGTCATTTCCGTCCACAAATAAAACGCTTGCTGCGCATCTTTTCACTCCTCCAGTCACGGGAGAATGAAACGTTCATATTTTTAGAGTTTTTTCGCGAGGCATTCTTCAAGCTTCTCCGTGTCTGCCGCTAGTTATCCTCGGCTCTCTTTGCAATGGCGGCGCTGTAAACAACAGCAGCGTCCTGACCAATCACAAGCTTGCATAATCCGTCTCGTTCGACGGATGTTTAAAAAAGTGGGCTCGACTCCGTACGTACTTGCGTGCCTGCCGGAGCCCTACACAAGGACGGATAATGGCGTTGCGTGTCTCCGCACTGACGCAGACGGAGAAGCATAAATCAGGCTTAAGAAGGGAAGCCCAGACTCCCCTCTCCCCTGCCACTTGGGCCAGCTTCTCTGGCGAATCCTAAGGTGTTCCCTGGTAAGCTGAGAGACAGTCCCTCCAGTGTGTCCTGGATCTTCCTTTAGGTCTTCACTCAGCTGGACGTGCTCAGAAAACCTCACCAGGGAGGCATCCAGGAGGCATCCTGACTAGATGCACAAGCCACCTCAGCTGCCTCCTCTAGATAATGGAGGAGCAGCAGATCTACTCCAAGCGCCTCCCGGATGACCGAGCTGAAAGGCTTTCTTAGTGAAAACACATAAGTATAATGGTGTAAATATTAATGTATAAATAAACACAGAGTACACATGTGTGGAATTTTTGCAGTTTAGTGGCAATGCAAATAGGTTTTATTGTGTTCATTATATATTGTTTTCCATTTAAAAGACATAATTTGTGCATTAGAGTGATAAAATCACATTGCTGGCACCTTGGTTCTGGGTTAGAATGAGGGTTTGACATTAAACCAATGACATTAAAGATAATGCCAGAATTTTACTGCAAGAAAATAACCACCATTACAGTTTAGCTGGAAAAGGTCAGAATGAAAATGACTGTTCACTCATTATCGAGCTCCCGAGGCAACTTTTTTATACTGTCACTTAGTAATAAGTGAGTTACCATCATTGACTAGAGTGGGGGTACAGACCTCCAAACAGTCTGTAGGCAGAAGTGGAAATATTCATGTTTTCAGTGTATTCAGAAATCTTATCTTCATCTTTATGTTTTAGGGCGCTGTTTATGTTGTTATGTGTCATGCAGTAAATCAGAGTGGGGTTTTTTGTGTTCCCAGATTCTTTTTGTAGCGTGACGATTTCAGACACACAAACAAAATAAAACTCTTCAAAGTTACGCTGAGCAGGGAGGTCTGCAACACGTGGCTCGTTCAACATTGGAAAATCAGTCTATGGAGTTCAGAACACACTAGCTGATAATGGTAAATGCTACTTTTATACATGCACTGTTTATGTAAGTAGTTTCACTTTACTTTGATTTGTTAAAACCAGTAAAATCTAAAGTAAATGTAATAAACAGTAAAGGTGCACTCTTCTTGTTAATAGGACAGTATTATGGGCTTCCTAAAAGCACTGAAGTATAACCAAAGACAAACCAGTGGTTGTCCATTCCCCTTACCAAGCTCTGATAGTGCTGTTTGTTGCCTTGCTGTGAATATGCTGTTGTAATATTTGCCATCAATAAAAGCTCTCATGTAAAATGTTGCCCTATGTAAAATCAGCAAGAGGCTCAAATGTGTTCAGGAGCAAGAAACAAGCTGGACTTTCTGTGTTTTTTCAGATTAATGCTCAATCACCTTTGTTAAAGACACGTACATGTTCTGTAGGAACACTTAAAATACCTGAAACTGTATTTTGCAATCCAGTTACATTATCCTAAGTGAGGAATCAAATATAATTCAACTTATTCTAATTTCCTGGGGATGTTTAACCTTTTTTAAGTTGTAGGCCTGGACAAATGAGAATCTATACTAATGTTAAAGTAGATATACTTTGTTACAAAAGGTTAGCATGAATAAGGGCTGTATTATTTTTAATCACACATACTTCTGTAATAATTACATGTTTTCAGAGACCGGTTCTTCAAGGCCGGCCACCCATGCACTCTTGACTTTCATTAGTTTGTCGTCAGAGCCAACATGTCCAATGAGGGTGCCAAAACCATCTTTGTCCACACCGTCCTGAGGATCTATGTGAGAATGCTCAGCTTTCAACTCAAGTGCCAGGTACAGGCGCAGAGGGGATCGAGCCTTTTTAATTATGGCCCCTACTCTGTGGAACGATTTGTCGCTTGCTGTAGGTCATCGCTGCAGGTTTTTAAAAGTCGCCTGAAGACTCACTTTTATTGTTTGGCTTTTATGTAATTTTATTCTGTTTTAGTTCTTTTAATTGACTAGTTATTTGTTCATTTATATCTTTTTTATCTTTTGCAAAGGAAGGAAGGCACTATACAAATAATAATTTGATTGAGTGATTGAATTGTACTGGACATTTTAGTTGATCAACTGCTATTCCTGGGCCTTCCCTTTTCTATTAGCACCTGGATAAAAAGCTCACTGAACACACAGAGTCAAAACTGTATGTATCTGTTGTTCTTTCTTTTAACCTCAGAGGAAGTATTTTTCCATCCATCCATTTTCTTTCGCTGAGTTGGGTTGCGGGGGCAGCAGCCTAAGTCGAGATACCCAGACTTCCCTCTCCCCAGCCACTTGGGCCAGCTCTTCCAGGGTAATCCTAAGGCCTTCTCTGGCCAGCCGAGAAACATAGTCCCTCCAACGTGTCCTGGGTCTTCCTTTGGGTCTCCTCCCAGTTGGACATGCCTGGAAAACCTCACCAGAGAGGCGTCCAGGAAGCATCCTAACCCTATGCCCGAGCCACCGTTGCTCCTGATGTGGAGGAGCAGCGGATCTACTCCAAGCTCCTCCCGGATGACCGAGCTTCTCACCCTACACCCTGTGGAGAAAATTCATTTCGGCTGCTTGTATCCATGATCTCCTTCTTTCAGTCGTTACCCAAAGTTTGTGACCATAGGTGAGGGTAGGCATGTAGATTGACCGATAAAACAAGAGCTTTGCCTTCCAGCTCAGCTCTCTCTTCACCACAACAGGTACAACACCCACATCACTGCAGATGCAGCACCAATAGTACTAACACTCCACTTTCAAAGCTGAATTTTTTAAAAAATGCTGGACATTATAAAAAGAGGCCACTCGACCCTATAAATATATTATCAGTGAGTAATATGTATTTTTATTAGCATATACAAACATGAAATTATAAATAAAAAAATGTAGTAAACTGTGTACATATGTGGCACAGCTGCAGTAGTGTAGAAAGTACTCTTTGATGAGGTTCTTGTTTTAATGACAATGTTATTCTCCCTGAATGGAAAAAAAAATGCCCCACGTAATTAATTATTAGTAGGCTGACTGATGAATATAAAATGATGTGTGATTAGGCAACACCGTCCTCCCCCTCTCGGAGCGCCCCACAAACATCCTGCCAATTTCAAATGATATTTATTTATTAATAAAAAAATCTGGCTTTACTCTGTTTATTTGCATACAGCAGAGTCAGTGAGATCTAGAACCATGTGACCACTTGCATATATAATAGGTCTGAATGAACGTGTTCACAGTGGGACACTAATCCAATCACCCAATACTGATGTTACTGTCAGGTATGACCAGGCCTTATGTTTGTTGTGAAGTACTGGCGCCGTGTATGGTTGCAACGTGATGGATGTTGTCAGTAAATCTACACTGAAGGCCCTGGTTCCACAGTCAGTCAGTGCATTTACGTCCCCACCTAAGTCGATCCACGTCGACCTAAAGTGATAAACTGTGAGCTTTTATCCTAGTTTATATGTACATTAGAAATCCAAACTCTTAAATGAAAACTGTTCCACTCCACATGTCAGCATTCTTCCTGTTAGCTTATAGCAACACAAATAGTAAACAAAGACTGGTGGAGAGAGGCAGACGAAGTTAAAACAGGATATGCTCAATGGCTGAAGGAATGAACAACAACGCAGCACCACAGCTTATCTGGTAGGTACTCTGCTGTTTGATGGCGTTACACTTTACTTTGTGGCAACATCATCAGAAGATTATTTGCACAGGCTTGTCACTTATGGAAGGCGAACGTCCAATCGGTCACAGCTCGACTGAGCCGTTTACATGCAGAGAAAGTCGAGTTCCAACTGCATTATCTGGACATTTCAACTCGATTAGAACCAATTTGCCTTCAGCCAGATGCGTTTACATGCCTTTATTTATTTATTTATGTTTATTATTTATTTTATTTTTTATGTCATCAGTCTATTTACGAACGCAATAGTTTGGTTATCTGATGCTCATGTAAAGCACTGACTTTCTTCACAGAGACAACTTTGAATTGTGGGACAATTTCTGGCTTCTTACAACTAATCCAAATACATGCTCAATAATTTATTTAATTCAGCTGTTTTATTTTTCATATAAAAACAATATTTTAATGCAGCTTTTATGCCACCCTAACCTCCTCCTCTCCTTTTTTTCCAGCACACACACTCAATCCTCTACGTCGACTGGCCACCTCAATATGCTGGTAATAAATAGTGTGCGATGATTTGCAGGGAAAGCTTGCGTTGAAAAGTACAGGCTCAGAAAATGAGCGGCTGTGTGAATAATAGGACTTGTCTAATTCTTACAATGCAACAGAAGGATCACAGGCAGTCAGAGCTAAAAATAAGAAGCAGAGTCGTAATGAAATTAAAAAGGCCTGTGACTCTACCCTTTTATTAGAACCAAACAGACTGTTACAAATAGCATTTGAATTAGCATTTAAAACTTCCCATGTGAGAGAGCATTTTAGTGCAAGTGGCATGTGCTGTAGGTACAGGTTGTGTGTGTGTGTGTGTGTGTGTGTGTGTGTGTGTGTGTGTGTGTGTGTGTGTGTGTTTTCAGTGAAAGAGAGCCAACAAAGAATTAAACAACTTTGAAACTTGAATGTGTGCTCTTGCATCATAACTCGTGTGTTACTAGTAACAGTGAGCAACAAAACGTTTTGACTATAATTAGCATGAAATTATGTTGGTTTTTTTTGGTTGTTTGTTTTTTGTATGTATCTGTCAAATTTGGGCTACAGCTAATTTTGAATTTTTAGATATTTTTACATTTTCACCAGCTCGAAAAAGCAGAAAATTTAATTACTTTAGTAAATTCAATGGAATACAAATTAAATATACTTTTAAAGTGTACTAAAATAACAAAATCATGGCAATAGCGCCGAGTTAAAAATATCAAAAGACAAATAAGTATATTTATATATTTGGATAATAATTTCATTATCCTTTTATGTAAAAATGTGATGATGATAGAAATATTTTCATTAAATGCTACAGAAATTTAAGAAAGTAATGAACTTTTGTGCAATCTAAAATAAATGCCATGACATTCTGGAGTTTTGAATGTGCTAAACATGATTGTATTTCTATTTTTATGACTGTGTTTTTAAAAGTCTCTAAAGTTTTCTCACTGCACACATTTCTAATTCATTTGTAAGATGAGAGATGTCAGAAGTTACTTGTTGACACCACAGTCAGTGCTAATGAGGGTATTAATTATTTATAGCTGAGTGTTGCACTTTGAGGACGGTCCCTCAGCACTTGTCTTACAGCCGATGTTGTTTCAAACTCCGACTCCCTGTAGAAATCCAAACCCTCTCACTGCTCTTCTCCAAAAACACAGCTCAAATCAATACCTATTATTATAGACAGTGTTGTTTGAGTGACCAACTTTTATTTTAAAAAAATTCCTTTCGATTTGGGAAATTTGGTAGTTTTTTTAATGTAAAACTACTCAAATCATCAATCCATCCATTTTCAGAACCCGCTTGTCCACGTAGAGTGGCAGGGGTGGGGGGCTGGCTGGTGCCTATCTCCAGCGGTCAATGGGAAATCAGGCGGGGTACACCCTGGACAGAGTGCCAGTCCATCGCAGGGCAACAGAGACACACAGGACAAACAATCATGCACACACACACACACTCACACCTAAGGACAATTTAGACAGACCAATCAACCTAACGGTCATGTTTTTGGACTGTGGGAGGAAGCCAGAGTACCCGGAGAGAACCCACACATGCACAGGGAGAACATGCAAACTCCATGCAGAAAGATCCCAGGCCGGGAGGCGAACCCAGGACCTTCCTGCTACAAGGCAACAGCTCTAACCACTGCGCCACCGCACACAAATCATTTACTTGCTAAAATTCGGTTTGCACAATTTATTAAACTGAACTTTATTTTTTAAATGTATTTTGCTAATCTTTGTTATTTTTTTTAACAAAATATGGATTATAAACAGTGCATGGTTTATAAACTAGAGGAAAAAGATTTCCAGCGAGCTTGTTTTCATTTCCCAAGCTTGCACATTCCACACAGAAGGAAAACATTTCTTGCGAAAGTAATAAGATAATTTATTGTCAGTAATTTTTTCCTCCTCTCTTCCTCTCTCATAGGCTGTGCTTGTGTCAGCGATGCTAAACTGCAGGGCTTCACTTTGTATGCATTTGTGTGTTTCTCTATTTGCGGCATACAAAAATGCACCTTTTGGATTCACTCCCTGAATTAGCACACTAAAAGGGCTCTGCATTTTTTGTTTTCTCAATTCAGTTGCCCAGTTGTACATTATCTAGTTGTTCAGGAGCCATAACTGGAGCTGCTGGGTTGGTAAGTGCAATGAAGCTGCACAGGGTGCAACAAGGCGCACAACATAGGCTGCATGTGAAACCAAAAACAACAACAAAACAGTAGTACAGTCTTATTATATATTGTGTTTACTTGCCCGCATTGATGCACAGCTTGGAACATGTTGCTAAATGCTAACTTGATACTAGCGATCTGCATTTAAGAGAAATAAAGATTTAGGCTTGATGTTGGTTGTTTTTATTTATGTTTCAGTGTTTAAAATGAGACCTGGTAAAGAGAGAAACAGTCCAAGTATCAATATACTTCATGGTGACACTGCAGTTAAACGTCTTCATACAACATTTGCAACATCTGTTACAGACATCATCGGCCCTTGTTGATTTAATGTTGTATTAGGCAACAGGAAACCAACCTGAAGCATACTTTATTGTGCTCTGAAAGAAAAGGTGATTATTTTAACATGTAATGTTTCCCTTGCAGCGGAATCCTGTACACTGAATATACTCTCAGATAGTACACTGGAAATGTTATCATGAATATAGTGAATAAGTTTACAATGTGTACCAGTGTACCTGATATGATCACTGCTTTTGTGGCTATACCATTGTTGTTATAAAATAAAATCTTTGTAATCAAAACAAAAGAAAGCAATACCATAACAGTCAGGAATAAGAATAGAAAACTGTCAAAACTATTTCTATTGGGTTAATAAATAGATTTATTTATAAATAGTGAATTTGAATATTGTTTGGCTTTGTTCTATTAAATTACATCCTTACCTCATCTCGTATCATTTGCATTATGCATTGTAGACTTTCACTGCTTATCTATGTTTCACTGTAAGCATAATGTCAAGATAAAAATTGTGTGGACCAAAGTTCAAAAACCCGCTTATTTGTTGATTTTAAAGTATTTGCTGCATATTTGTGTCTAATGAGCCCAACCTCTCAACTCTAACCCTCGGTTATCTATACTTTGTTTACTCTCCATGTTTGAATTGCTGATGTTAACTTTCATATGATGTCTTCTCTACTGCCAGGATTTAACGCCATGAAAAACACACCGTCGCACTTCTCAATCGATGCTGGGACTAAATAAGCCATCAGGTCACATGTTTTAACGTAATCTACATAGATATAAAATTGCATCGCTGCAATAGACTTTTATTTTGAAAAAGAAATTTGAAGTTTCAAACAAAAACGGTGTGAGATTCCTGTCTAGCCCTATGTTAACTGCAAAAATGTATCCCAGAAGCGGCTGTCGGCAAAAATAGAACCCGATCCTGTCTTTGGCGGCGCTGTGAGCTGCTTTTGGGACGTGCCTGAAAATGTCCACGGCGCAGTTGGTTTGAATCACCCCTATAGACTATAATGGATTCTAGTTGAAGCAGCGTCGTTCTGCAGCCATTTCGCATCGCTGCTGATGCCAGTGTGAAGTTATAAATGTCTTCTATGTGTCACAAATAGATTTGTTACACATAAAACAGGTAGTTCATTGTTATCAGAATCCGTTCTATTCAAAGACTCTTGAGCAGATTTAGCTAATGGCCCCTGAGGTGCACTAGTCAAGTCAAGTACTCTCTATACTGGACTCTTAGTCCAATTCACAGAAGTAAAAAATACATTGTACAGGTAAGATTAAATGAAATGAGCACACTATGACACACTAAAGAGACAAAATAATCACAAGAACAAGAGACAATAACAGTAGTGAGAAAATAAAGTATAAATTATAGTAACTCCCTAATCTAAAAAATAAAAAGACTGTTACACCAGTTTTTCCACATCTTTGACTGGTAGCACTGACACAGGTATTGGTTAGTTTAAATATATATATATATTTTTAGAATAGCCCAGCCTAATTCATAAATAAAATTTCTCAAGACAGCTTGTAGGGTGCTCACCATTGCACTTATAAAAGTCTCACTTGCACTCGTCCATCTAGGCTTCCTTAAGCCTAGAGCACACCGGAGGCAGAAGCGCCCGCGCCGAGGGGCTGAGGATAGGCGCCAGTTCTATCCCAAGTGGCGCGGCTGTTTACAACCTTGTGGAGGACTTTACGACAATGCAGAATGGATTTATAGCACAAACCCACACAGTTTAGATAACTTTAAAGTATTACTGATCTTTAAACATTCTAAAAAATGTCATACTTACCCATTTCAAATGAATTTGAGTCTCACAAAACACGACAGCAAGTCTGATCGTGTAGAATCACTTCCTGCTTTCTGTTCTCAAGTCCTGCGTGATGTTGTGACTATCGCACGACTTTCCAAGAAGCGCTCCGCGGCACGGCGCGGCTGCCACCGGTGTGCCCCAGGTTTAGAATCAAACACAGAGTTTCATTATAGGCAACCTGCAGCCTATCATACTACGTTACTTATAGTTAGTCCATAGGTGGGCCATGTACAGCGGTGTACAATAAGCCTTACACAAGGTTCTCTTTACTTTATCAGAACATTGCCTAAATTTATGAGCGAGTGTATTTCCCTGAGCATATAACTTACGGCACTGCCTATACATGTCATCATCATCTGTCATGTGCTCTGTGATAATATGACCCAGACATTTGACTTTCTTGGTGACGCTAATAACTGAGTTTCACAGATAAAATCTGGAAACTTCATTTGCTTGTCCTCCTTGGCCCGGTAAATCATAACCACACATTTAGCTGCTATATAGTGTTCTACTCCATAGTCAGAGCAGATATTTAGTAACTGCTGCAGACCAGTGGTGCTCAGATTTAGATCTTAGCACTAAAGTGAAACCTTAAGCTGATCTATCTGATCATATGGATGTGGATCATGGATGAAATAGCAGGGATTTCTTTTTTTATTTAAAAAATACTATTAAAAAAACAATATTAACAAACTCACAATGTCAGCTTGAGTGTCAGGGCTGTGATTGGACTAATACGCTATGTGGTTTTCCAAAGTAGTTTCTGTCTGTGCACATTGGCTGCAACACGTCAAATCGTATCAGAAGTACCACAGCGTACAGTGAAGCAGAGCTCAGCAAAAAAACAGCAGAGCAGCACAAACAACACAGATCAAAAGCCCCGCTATCTCAGTGTGACACTCCTAAAAACTGTTGAAACACCTATTCTTACCCAGCCACACACACGCACACACACACACACACACACACACACACACACACACACACACACACACACACACACACACCGATGCAACGATGTGTTCAGGTTTTGTTCCAATCACAAGGCTCTAACTCACAGATGAATAAAGTCTTTTCTCCCATCAACTCTAAGAGAAAATGTCAGGAAAATCCTGAGGGTGCTCAGTAATCAAAAAAATACTCACTTCAACTTTCACCCCCTATAATTACCACGGCAGTACACACCTGCTCTCGTTTGGAGCATTTGGGTACTCAGATCATTTCCTTTATTTTTACCATCATGTGGCACGATTGTGTGGCACGGTGTTAAGCTCCCCGGAGCTTAGGTAATAGTAGGGAGAAGCCACCTTCTTTCCAAAGCAAGACTTGTTTACGCTCATGCAAAATGACAAGCACATGCAAGGAAACTGACAATGTGCAAGTGTAAATTAGGTCCCCAGTCTGCTCTGCATTAATTATGAATTAAGTATAATTGCAGAGGGATTCTCTGAAGTCAATTCATTTGGACTGACTGTAATGTGAATATATTCCTGGCAAACAAGCCCTCTGTTTTAAAGGCTTAAAAGACGAGCTCAGACAAATCACCGTTTCTGTCACAGCTGGTCAAAAACACAACATAAACAATAATTCAAAGGAAAGCTCTACGTACCACTCAAAGTGTCTCATGATGTACTGTAATTTGGACTGCACGATAGCAACTGAATGGGGTTGAAAAGGAATTCTTGCCTGTTTTTGATCATCGACTTTTATTTCATGCTCTAGTTATCTCCTTTTTTATGTGTCTGTGGCGATAACAAAGCCAAATCTAAATTTCATGTGCAGTGTCCTGCCAATTTGGAAGCACTATATTCCAGACTCCATGCAGAGCAGCAAAGAAATGAACCAAAATGATTCACCTCATTTCATAGAGTACAGGCATCCCTTAATTTTCTGTCTCGACTGCTGTCTTGATCAAATTAATAGAGCTTCTCAGGATTCATGCATAGGAATAAAAGAGGAGTACTAATGGCAACCAGATGTCAACAGCTTGTGTAGTTGGCAAACACTGGCATGCTCTTGTGTGCTTTCAATGAAAGTAGGAATCAAAACAAACCAATGTACAGAATACAGAATGTGAGACTTTCTTTAAAATATAGAAGAAACAAAGAGAAAAAAAAATATTTAAAATGAAGAAAGCCACAAAGGCTCAGGGTTTCGGTTGGATCTGTTTTTATGGTAGTAGTATGAGACGTCATGGTGGGAGTTATACATAAAGTATCTCAATGACCTTTCAGTGTACATCCTGACAGTTTGGCTTTAACATTGGTATTTGGATAAAAAGTATCTCTTTGATGCGAGGTGAACAAGTCTGGTTAAGGCCTGTTATCACTTTGCAAAAGATGAGTGGATTACAGGAATTCAGTAGCGAACATGATTTATAAAATATTACTTTCTGTCAGAATCTGCTCCTGTGGCTTCCTGTGTCTCTGGTGTCTCGTCTCCCTCGTTAGTGTTGATTGAACTCACCTGCCCCTTGTTACCTTACCCACCTGTTTTCATGATTATCCTCAAGTATTTAAACCCAGTTGCATGCTTGCCTTTGTCAGGTCCTCGTCTTAACTTCTTGTCATGTCATCCTGCCTGCTATTATTCAAATAAATCAGTATTTATTTATTTATTTATTTATTTATTTATTTATTTATTTATTTTTGTTTGTTTGTGTATTTGTTTGGTAGTTAGTTAGTTAGTTAGTTAGTTTGTTTATTGTAACCTGCAAACCTGCATATGGGTCCTGACAACAACTACGTGAAACTTTGAAACCTTTATCAAAAGCTGTACTTATTATTATGTAAAAGTTTCTTTAAAAATTGTTTTTATTAGCATTATTAGAAATATATATTGTGCCT
The DNA here is from genome assembly GCF_043380555.1 of Nothobranchius furzeri. Taxonomy (NCBI): domain Eukaryota; kingdom Metazoa; phylum Chordata; class Actinopteri; order Cyprinodontiformes; family Nothobranchiidae; genus Nothobranchius; species Nothobranchius furzeri. The sequence continues at coordinate 39,855,043 of NC_091749.1, forward strand.
AAGTGCACATACAATCATGGATAAATTTGAACAAACCCCAACTTTATTCTCAGTGGTCAGTATTTAGTTTGGCATGACATTCTTCCAAGTACATTGAATCCCTGCAAGCATACAACCCTCCATGAAACTGTTTCATTATCTAGAAGTGCAGGTGTCTGGAGGTGAATAGCACTTGTTTGAAATGTAGAGAAGACACAACCCACCCTCCTTGAGATTTTTGGTAAACATTTTAAGAGGTTAAAGATCAAGCTCACTCGTTTTTTCCATCCATATGAAGTGGCCCATAGTATAAATGAATGCCATCCGAGTCACTCTTTTTGGGGAAAAACGGTTTGGCGCTCCTGTTTCAGGAGCTAGAAGTGAGCCCGAGCAGAGTTGAGCAGCAGGTTTTGGAGTCTTATTTCCTGATATTTGGACATCTAATCTCTGATTGGCTAACAGCAACATGACTCTACCAGACTCTACCACTGACTTTGCTTTGCAACATTGATGTTTTATCACCACATATAACAAGCCTGGAGGAGTTGTGCCACATGGTGGAGTTGTTAATGCTAGCAATTAGCTTCTACTTGTCAAACCCTAACCCTAACCCTTCTATCCCCTCTCCTAGACGCTAAAACAGCATTACTGGTCACAAGCCAAGATGAGTGAATCCATGAATGCTAATTTTCAACGTGACACAGAATTAACAGGCCCTTCTAATATGAGCGTTTCTATTTTCTATCATCGACTAAACCAGGAAATAGAAGTAGAAGACTCGTGAAGTTTAGCCAGCATGCTAAACTCAGAATAACAGATCATATTTAAAAATTAACAAGTGGAAAATTTAGTTTTTCTGTGAACTTGCTCCTTTATTTTTGATTAGGGCAGAACCTATATTTATAGTTGATCAATTTATTCAGAAAACATTCAGAAGGTACAGCTCTGAATGCCCCAATCTAACCTCAAGGAAGATAAACGTGTCTTCATTTTTAAAAGATCAGATGTGGGTACAAATAGATCCAAGGCAGATAGCTTATGTATGTATTTATTAATTTATTTATGTATTAATTTTGCACCAAAAATCATGACATGGATAAAAATTTACCCAAGTTTCTAATTTACTGGATGGATGAATTGGAGCCCTGCGATGGACTGGCTGTCTGTCCAGGGTGTACCCCTCCTGATTGCCCATTGACACACCCCCCCCCCCCCCCCCCGCCCCCCCCGCCGCCCCGCCGCGACCCTACATGGACAAGTGGGTTCAGAAAATGGATGGATGGATGGATGAATTGGAGCCATTTGAGCAACAGTCAGCATATAAGTGGGATTTTTAACAGAACATTATTAATGGTAACACAATAATTAGTCACAGTAGTCAAAAGTGGTTTAGAGTGAATGTGATGACACTGTCTTATCATCTTAACATACATAATCACATACACAAAACACAAAGACCTTTTCAGTTTATAAGAGCAAGAAATCTTTAAACTACCTAAAAAGCAAAAACATTAAACTGCCTCCCATCATCATGAATAGATCTATTATCATGACAACAGATATGTCGGACTGTCTATTGAAGAAGACGTGAGTGCACAATTGGGAGAGAGAGGCTAATTTTCACTCAGTGCAGTTATAATGAGCTTGTCATCCTCTTATTCTGTACGGTTACCATTAGAAACCATACCAGCTCTGACAAGAGCTGGAAAGCACAGCAGAACTACATCAGCAGTTCTGTAAAGGCCAAGTAAATATACAAATAATCCCAGGATCCAGATATTTGCTCACCATAAGGGTAATGATGCGTCTCATCTTGGTGCAAGATTCATCGTGACAAATTTCCCCGGCTCTTCGTGTACTCTCTTGTTCTTTGAAAAAGCTAAATTATATCTTCAAATGAGTCATCTTGTACCACATATGAATGAGGAAAAAACATGCCTTCCTGGGTGATAATCCTTCATGCTGTGCACTGTTTTTAAGAGGGGAAAATCTGCCTTTTCCCCGAAGCTACATTTAAGAGTATATGTTTTATCTTTATCCAAAATGTCACATTATTACAATAATTAATTCAGAGTCACGGAGGCATTAACAGATTCATACAGAAGCATACAAAGATCAATCAGGCTATGGGACAAAGTAAAGGAGATGTGATGACAACAGGGGCGACACTAAGATCAGAGGTTTAGGGGTGCTGAGCCCTCCTGGGAAAGATACATTTCACTGTTTTTGTAGGTTTTAACAAAATTTTATTCCCGCGTTTGTGAAAGAAAAGCACCTTCACAGATTCTTCTGTTAGTGTAGAATAATCTTGTCCAGGTTGAAAGAGTTCTAAGTGTTGTAGCGATAATAGGTGCAAATTAACCCTCTCAGGCTCAAAATAAGTTTTGATAAAAGTACGAACAACTAAGTCCTTCAGGGGTACTTCTGAGTCAAAAAATGTTCATGAAATACGTATGTGGAGTATCCAGGTAGGTAGGTTTTAACATGGCAAATCTGCAACGCCTGCCTCCAGAGGGTTAAATATGCACAAGGCATGGAAAAATGTTCCTAATCAGTAACCAGAAATAAGAACCAACTTCAGCTTCGTCTGAGAGACCAACAGATTAATAACTGGCATAAGCAAAATCTTTTTGCAGATTTATTCTGCAATCATTAAACAGTTATTAGTGATTTTCACAACTTCAGAAAACAGTAGAAATTATTCAGAAATATTAAGTAATAAGTGTATCTCTCTTTCTTCCTCTTCTGCAGTTCGGCAGACTTTTGGTGCCTAGACCAATTACAACAATATAAAGAATGCTGTGTGGCAGGCAGAAAGCAATCAATGAATATCTCTTCTGCATTACTGAGAAACACAACAACAGCATGTTCTACTATGGAATATACAAAGTCTTAGATTTTAAATAAATATATGTCAACACTTTTGTAAGGCAAGATGAGCAACAGGTGGGTCAACATTTCCGTCGATTTGAGGTTTTAGGTCGACCAGTATTAAAGTATAGTGTCAAAGTTTGCATTTTTGCCATCAATGCAAATTACTTAATGATAAAAACATTTATTGTTGTGTAGAAGTAAAGATTTGTGCCACATGTCCTGGTTTTAGGCAGGACTTCCCCATGTGCAGAGAGCGCTCAGAGGCCGAGTCTGGCAAAGGCCAGCAGGATCAAACCATTTTGGAGTACTTGGTTTTTATGTTTTACTCATGTGCTACAAAAGCACATACAGTAACAACAATAAATAAATAAATGATATATCTGACATGTTATGGGTGCTGGAATTTAATTTAGGGATGCTTCAAAAATGTGCTAGAAATGGCTATGCATAATGATAATGGTGTGACTAAAAAGTATTGAAGGATGGATTCATGTAATCTGAGTACTATAAGGAGATTTGCTAAGTTACATTTAGTGGATCGCTTCACTAAATCCTCCTGTGATACAAGAGTGAAGTAGCCTGGCGAGCCATCCTATATGTGAATGTATAGTCTGGCCACGGCCCACTGATGGCTCTTGGTCGTGGGGCAGGATCTATGGTTGTCTTTCAAACAGTCGCCACAGGCTATTAAAAAACAAACAACGGGACATACTCACTTCTATGGATGTTAGTCAATGGGACAGCCCGCCATAGATTATTGAAGAAGACGCAAATACAATAATTTTTAAATAAAGTGCTTAATTCCCTCTATCTGCCCTTGACTGAAGGAACACAGTAAAATCGCGCCCACCAAACCGATAAAGTGCTGTGATGGGTCCATTAAGGTTGTCAGTCAACGGGGCAGTTCACCATACTCTGTCAAAGAAGATACAAATACATCTTTTTTCTAAATTGAAGACCTAAGTACCTCTATCTGCTCTTGCCCAAGTCTAAATAGTCTAGAGTTGATGCCAAAGACTTTTTAAACAAGTTGCTGTCATCTTAGTTTTGCTCAGTCACACTATCAATCTGCCCACCAAACAACACTGTCATTGGATGGGCACCAGATCGTCCGCGCCTGCTTAGGTTCCAATAGTACGTGACTAGACTGAAATGCAGAGCAACATCATTTTTCATCAGTAACTGATGGTTTAGATTTCTGGGCTAGGGGTGAAGGTTACTGGATAAGAATTAAATACTTTGTTTTCTTTGTGTGTGTGTGTGTTCTGTCTTCTCAGACCCCCAGTGGTGGATGGCTGCTTATACTGAGCCAGGCTCTGTCGGAGGTTTCTTCTTGTTAAAAGGGAGTTTTCCTCTCCACTGCTGCTACATGCTTGCTTAGTATGAGGATTGCTGTGAAGTTAGTGACTCAAAGTAATCTGCTGGGTTTCCAGTTTAAGGGAAACTTTTAACTAATTGGCTTGATGAACTGAACTCAATTGGAATGCTTACTATGTGGAGGGCCTTGAGACGACTCGTCATAATTGGGCGCTATATAAATGAACTGAACTGAATTAAAGCACCCTCCTGCTGAGATTGAGCAATGACAGCAATTGTGAATCAGATTGGAAGCTTTTGTTGTTCAGATCTTAAATGTTTACACAGTCTTATACCTCAAGGAGCTGCAAAAGCCTTGAGCTTGTTAAAAAAAAGTTCTGCAGCTTTTTTGACAAAGGAGTGAATCACCAGATAATACAAAAGGTAGCGTGAAATGCAATTGGTGACACGTGGACCTGAAGTAGCTCAGCTGAGGTGGCCCGAATATGAGGAGGGTTAGACAAACAGATTGCACATGAATGACAATGAGGCAGAAAATTGGTGAGAGTGGCAACAGACATCAGCAGAAGACCAAGAAGCAATATTGCATGGAGGCTTTAAAATATGCAGGTAGGTTGTGAAGTAGGTTCTCAGCATATGGGCTACTGCTGCTTCCACTCTGATAGGACACCCACATATTGTCCATTCTGCCTCCGTCTGTCTCTTTGTTTGCTCCATTTGCTCATAAAAATAAAAAGAGCGAGCACGGAATGACAGAGTGAGCATTAGAGGTTATGAATTTCCCAGCATCTTTTGCCTCCGCCTTTGACCATCTGCCACTCTGGCAGTAGCCATCCCCTCCTGAGGTTGAACTCTAAATTGGCAGTAAGCTAAGCAGCCACTTATACAGGAAGGTTCAGGTGGGCACAATTAAATAGTTATATACAGAGGTGTGTTGCACACTACGTGAGCGCAGACTGAAAACAAGAGAAGGACGTGTTGAATGCTGCTAAATTGGGCAGCCGAAATGTTTGCGTTCGACAAAACAGCACAAGGAGAGCGGTGTGGAGTGAAAGGAAATTGACAGGCAGATGGTGAATGATGAAAACTGAGAAATAAATTAGAGAACAAAATGAGAAATGCATAGGAAGGAATAAAACACAGGCATAAAAAGGAAGAGGATTGAGGAACACAGATGGAAAATGAACTGAGTGAAGCAGCGGGGAAGAAATGGAGAAGAAAATAAGGAAATAAAGATTAGAGTTCAAAAATAGAGAGAAAAAAGAAAAGGGACTGAGTGGAGGGTCAAAAAAGTCAAAAACAGAGAGGGAGTAAACAGCTTATTCTTTGAGAGAAAACTAAAAACTAAAAATGTGAATGTTCAATTCAAAAACACTTTATTAATCCCAGAGGGAAATTGATTGCGGTAGTTGCTCAGAATAATAATAATAATCAAGTCATCAAAGAGTTATTGTATATTACAATAGCTGTTGGCAGGAAGGATCTCCAGTAGTCGTCAGTGTTGCAGCGAAACTGAAGAAGCCTCTGACTGAAGACACTCTTCCGTTGTCAGACAGTCTTGTGAAGAGAATGCTCAGGGTTGTCCATCATTTCTTTGGTTCTCTGGAGAATCTTTCTTTGCATTATCTCCTCCAGTGGTTCCACAGTCGTCCCCAGAACAGAACCAGCCTTTTCTGTTAGGCTGTTGAGCCTTTTCAGGTCCCTGCTTCTGATGCTGCTACCCCAACAGACGATGGCTGAAGAGATTACACTCTCAACAACAGACTTGTAGAAGATCTGCAGCATCTTGCTACAGACATTGAAGGACTTAAGCGTCCTCAAGAAGTGCAGTCTGCTGTGTCCCTTCTTGTAAACAGCTCAACCACCTCCACTTCTTCTCCCATGATGGAAACAGTGTTTGACTCCACCCTGTTTTTTCTGAAGTCTAAAATCATCTCCTTTGTTTTGTTCACGTTCAAGGTCAGATGATTGTTTCCACACCATGCCACAAAGCTCTCCACCAGCTCTCTGTACTCAGCTTCCTGTCCATCTCTGATACACCCGACAACTGCAGAGTCATCTGAGTATTTCTGTAGTATTTCTGTTTATTCCAGGCAATAGTTGAGGCCCCCACCTGTGTCTTCTGGAGTTTCTGGCAAAGTACATCAGGCTGGATTGTGTTAAATGCACTGGAGAAATCAAAAAACATGACCCTCACAGTGCTGCCTGCTTTGTCCAGATGACAGTGGGTTGGTTGAAGCAGCTGGATGATGGCATCTTCAACTCCAACTCCATGGCGATAAGCAAACTGCAGCGGGTTCTGATATGTTCTAGTTTGCATATTCAGGTGGACCAAAAGGAGTCTCTCCAGGACCTTCATGATGTGGGATGTCAGGGCAACCGGTCTGTAGTCATCATTGACTGATGGGCGAGTTTTCTTTGGAACTGGAACAAGGCAGGATGTCTTCCACAGGACTGGAACCTTCTTCTGGGCCAGGCTGAGGTTGAAGACGTGCTGCAGAATCCCACAGAGCTGCTCTGCACAGGCCTTCGGTACTCTGGGGCTGACACCATCTGGACCTGCAGCCTTGTTCCTGTTCAGTCTCTCCAGCTGCCTCTTCACCTGACTTCTAGAGACAGATAGGTGGGAGGGGGAGGTAAATGGGGCAGCAGCATCTCCTGACTTGGTTGAAGACAGATTTATGGAACCGGAAGAGTCCATGACTGCTTTAGAGGACAAAAGAGCTGGCGTGTGACAGGAAAATGTTGGATCAGAGGAGGATGGGATGTCTGATTGGCTGGGGACAGGCGAGGAGGATGCTGGGTTTGTTCCTGAATTGAACCTATAGAGCTCCGGGAGTTGACGTCACTTCTCCCAGCATGCAACAGTTCAAATCGAAACGGCACCATTTTGGCAGGCAGAAGCCCGCAGCTAGACTATTTGTTGTCATAAATCTCACACGGGAAATATGGTCGATTCCTGTTGTGCCCCAGGATGCCAGAACAGATGGGGACAAGTCAAGGGAATATCCTTCTACAGGATTCCCCAAGATCCGGAGCGCCGCAAACGTTGGATCATTGTAATAAAATGCACTGGTGACCGGGCTTAAATGAAACTGTGGGACCCCGAGAGTAAAGGATTTCACTTATGCAGCAACCACTTCATATCAGGTACTTAAACTAACGTTTCCTCAGCTGTGTATGGTATTTATTTTAAATGCTTTTATTACGATTCTTAGTGGGCTTCCTAAACTTATTTTGGCGTGGCTTTTTCTGTCTTATTACTCATAGCAACAAGTAAACATCACGTAAAACGTTGCCTCGTGAGTTCTGCGTGCTGCCGTTTCCGTGTTTTATGATCACAGCAATTAACCGGCTAAGCTGTATTTAATTTTTAAGTAATGGTTGATCAATTGTCAGATCACACATAAAAAGCACTTTGGATTGCTATTATCTGTCTCACCGAGACAGATCTCAGACAGATCCTGAGACGCTCCTGCCTGACATTTATTTTATTCACGGAAAAAAAATCAAACTAGTGATTTCTCTTGGCGTTCAGTTTATACATTCAAACAGCACAGCACTCTATTTAAACTACTTACGTGTAAATCTGTTATTTGTCCATCCATCCATCCATTTTCATCCGCTTATCCAGAGTCGGGTTGCAGGGGCAGTGGCGTCGAGAGGCCCTGACTTCCCTCTCCCCAGCCGCCGGAGCCAGCTCCTCCGGGGGAATCCCAAGGGGTTCCCCGGCCAGGTCCAGTAAGAAGTCCGCTCCGACAGCTTCTGGCGTTTTTAAAAAGTATCCCAGGGACACGGTAAGTGTCGGAGATGTTTAGTCTATTTAATTTCTGACTATATAAAACGATTTCTTCGGTTTTAAAATGTGAAGTAAACTCCAACAAAGTAAAATCCAAGCTGATCCCGTTCACGTTCATGTGTTTTTTTTTTTTTTACCTTTTTTTCCTGCCAATATGGCGTCTACTAACTGAGAGTCACGTGGGGTTCGGAGCTCTATAGCCCGGTTACTAGTGCGTTTTATTACAATGATCCAACGTTTGCGGCGTTCCGGATCTTGGGAAATCCTGTAGATGGCTCATCCCTTATGTCGTCCGCGTTTGTTCTGCATCCTGGGGCACAACAGGAATCTACCATATTTCCCGTTTGATTGAGTTTCCTGACAATAACAAATAGTCCAGTTGTGGACTTCTGCATGCCAATATGGCGCCATTTCGATTTGAACTGTTGCATGCCGGGAGAAGTGACGTCAACTCCTGGACCTCTATTGAAGAACTTGTTCAGTTCATTGGTTGTGTCCAGGCTGCCATCTGTGCAATCCTTCCTCTGCTTGAAGCCTGTGATCTTCTTCATCCCTGATCAGACATCTCTGATATTGTTCCTCTGTAGTTTGTTCTCCAGCTTCTTCCTGTATGCCTCCTTGCTGTCTCTGATCTTGATCTTCAGTTGCTTCTGTATACTCCTCAATAATTCCCTGTCTCCCTCCTTGAAGGCTATTTTTCTCTCATTTAGCAGATTCTTCAGTTCACTGGTGATCCAGGGTTTGTTATTAGCGAAGCATCTCACTGTTCTGGTGGGTATGCTGTCGTCCACACAGACGTTTATATAGTCAGTGACACATCCAGTCGTGGCATCGATGTCCTCTTCAAATCCTTGGCAGAGAATCATCCAATCTGTGGTCTCAAAACAACCTTGCAGGGCTTCTTCAGCGTCCTGTGACCATTTTCTCACAGTTCTTCTTTTCACAGGTTGCCTCTGAACAAGTGGATTGTATTCTGAGCAGAGAAGAACAAGATCGTGATCTGATTGTCGCAGAGGAGGTCTTGTTTTGGACATGTATGCATTCTTTACATTTGCTTAACACAAATCCAATGTCTTGTTTTCTCTGGTGGAGCAGCTGACAAACTGTTGAAATGTTGGAAATGTAGCAAAGAGCAAGGCATGAATAAAATCACCAGATATAGCCACAAATGCATTGGGGTGCTGGGTTTGTAGCTTAGTCACCACGGAACTGATGGCATCACATGCAATTTTAGCAATGGCTAAAGGTGTAATATAAGTGGTTGCCAAGACAACACTGGTGAACTCTCTTGGCAAATAATATGGGTGACAACTTACTGCCAAGAGTTCAACATCTGGGCTACAGAGACGACATTTCACTGCAACATGACCTGGATGGCACCATCTGTTGTTGACAAGCAATGCCACTCCACCTCCTTTTCTTTTCTCACTCCTCTTCAGATTGCTGTCGTACAGTCAGGAATCCTGGCAGAGAGACGCTGGAATCGGGGATATGGTCTTGCAGCCACGTCTCAGTGAAACACATAACACTGCACTGCCGATACCCTGGCTGAGTCCTTGAAAGGGCTTGGAGTTCATCCATGTTGCTGGTCAGTGATCTCACATTGCCCATTATGATCGATGGAAGAGATGGTTTGAATTTCCTCTTTCTCTGTCTCTATTTTGCTCCCGCTCTGCACACACACATCTTGCGTTTTAGCTCATTTGGGATTTGTGGCTTCAGTTGAGGTATTATTTCAGCCTTTCCAATGTTAATCAGCTGCTCCCTATTGTAAACCAGCTTGTTACCATGGTTACACATCATAACAAATGCTCAAAAAGTGAAAAAAATATAGCAGTGAAAATCCTCTAAGCTTCACAGCACCAGAAACTGAAAAGTTGTGTCCAAAAAATACTGTTTTTCTATAGAAAGTAGAAGAAAAATGTCCAAAAAAAGGTAAAACTTACATATAGTCAACAGAGCTACTCCAACATGCAGCCACCCAGAGCAGCACAGTTCCAGAATGAAGAAAAGCTTGTCTCTGATGTAGCCCGTGGTCTTATCCCTGCACTCAAGCAGGGGCAGAAAATGAATATTGAAAGAGAGAGGGTGGAGGAAGAAAAAAACCTGTACATCAACAAATGTCAGGCCAGTATTAAGTTTGATTCTTAAGCCTTCCTTTTATCTCATGCCATGCTCTCCAGAAACAGAACCACTTGGATAGGAAGTCCACAATGGGACCTCCTATCCTCGTTAATTAGATTTCTCAGGGCTGATTTTTCATATGCAAAACAGCCAGGTAACGCTGAGAGGCGAGACACCTCCAGGGTGATGTTGAGTTTCATTAGTTTCAGTGTGTGGCAACAACAAGCAGATTTACAACTGAACTGCCACCCAAGGATTGGGCATTGGTCCCACAGTCTCACGGTTACCCACAATCCAGTCTGGCAAGCTCTTATTTGCTTTTAGCAAAAACGCATATGGCTCCACACAGAAAAAGAAAACAAGTACTCTAATAATTTTTTCATCACTTTTAAAGTAATCACAGAGCCAAACATTGATCAGAAATCATACAAAGAAAAAGGCTAATAAAAAAGAATGCTGTCGAAACTAAACATATTGATAAAAAATTATTGAGTTCATGACAAATGTTGCTCGTGTAGTGTTTTTGTAACTAGATTGAAGCAGACATTTGCATTTTTGCATGTGCTGGTTGGCCTGGCATCTGCTCTTCTGGAAGTAGGACTGAGAGCTTGTTACAGCAGCCCAACTGTGTGGCCTCCCTTGGCACACAAACACAAATTAGCTGAGGGACGACTACTGTGGCAGAAAGCTTCTGTGCAGACAAAAAACTCTTAATATTCCTTCCAAGTCCATTAAGGCCTCAAGAGATTGGCGAGGATTGATTGTTTGTTCTTGATGTTACCAGGGGCTTCAAGGCCAGATCCTCGTCAAAAATTAGCGATGGCATTTGGAAAAGCCCAAAGAATTGAACCACTAAATACGATCCTGAGCTTTGTTATCATCCTCACAATGAGAAATGAGAGAAGACGACTTCATCTAATTAGTAAATGATTGTTGCCATTTATTTTCAGCTTTAGGGATCGCTAAAAATTGGACTGGTTTTCCAAGTCAGTAGCTTTCACTTATTTTGATGGGGGGGTAGATGTCACCATGTTCCTGGCAGAATATAGAGCTTTTCCTGTCAATTATTCGATTAAGGCAGTGACCTCTGCACACCCCCTTCACACACAAGAAGAAGAGGGAGAAGAAAGGATTCCTTCTTGTGAGTGCTGCCACAGACGCCCAGGTGCAGAATAAAAACCTCCAACTCAACTCGTGTTTGATGTTTTTAATTGAGAGAAAAAATACATTTGATTAGTTGAGTTGTGCATGTAACTTCAGCAATAAAATGATAATGTTTCACTGCATGATTTAATTTGCTGAATAGGTTTCAAAAATATACTCAATCAGCACTTTCTGAGAAAAACATGATGTTTGTGTTGAAGATTAGTTTTACACTAAAGTGGATTACTCTAATTGGAAACTAATTTCTGTAAAACAATTTCTATGTGTAAACCTTTATGTCTTTATGGAACACACTAGAGAAGCAGAATGCTAATTTATGTAACATGGGTTATCTCAAGTCTCCAAGTGAAATGAGGTAGTTTTTATATTAGTTGTGCTATTTAAACAGAGGTATTCTGGGTTAAATCATAAAATGTTTAGTTTTTAGTGTGAAAATATAGATTTTTCCTTTATTTAAAATGAACTTGGAAGTAAATCTGCACCAAGTCAAAAGCAGATGAGACTAAAAAGAACTCTAATGAGCAAAACATAGCAATATAATTGGATCTCGACTTGGGTAAAAAGCACAAGCCACAAACGAAATAAATATAGTTAGATATATAAGCTATAGTTTATGCTTAACAGGGAAAATAAGCAAACAGCTAGTCCAAATGCAGCCAAGAATTTATTGCTGTAAAAAAAAAAGCTCCAATCCCAATTTTATAGCAGTCTATGCAAATGTTATTTTGTAACTCTTTGTTTCATTTTGCAGCCTTGGGTTATTTTGGCAGAAATATTTGAAAACTGTGAAATTTGACTGCTGTGCACAGGAAACTCTAACTATTTGCAAATGGACTAAAGTTATTTGATTTCAGTAATTCACCTTAAATATTCAAAGTGTCACACTCTAATTAGCTTTTTGGGACACAGGTAGTTTGTCCTAAAGGTTTGCTGACTGGCTGTTTCTCCTCTGATATTCATGAGAGGAGAACCTCACACCAGTGATGTTGTTGCAAAATACGTCAGTGTGCAATGAATGGAGGACCCAGGAAAGTGCGTCGATTCAGCCAGACCAACAACTGGATGGTGCAATGGTTATTTTGGTCAGAAACATGTTACTGGTGAAGGTTTTTAGACACATGTGAAAGAACCACCTAATTTAAACCACATTAAATTAAATGGATGGGGGAGCTCCACCTGCTTTATGGCTGTTAGCTGTTGTGCTAGCAGTTAGCACTTTCAGTTTGTCGATCGTCAATAAAAAGCATAAAGTAAGAAGAACAAGAAGCTTGCTGTTTTTGTTGACATCATGACAGATTCTGGAATTAAATTTGGAGGCGAAGCAAAGAGCTAAAATCGGAATGAACATCAGTAAAGCCAACACTAGTTTGAGGGAGCTAAAATAGACTACAAAACCATGGACTGATAGTGCCCTGGCTTTGTTGATTCTGGACTTTTAAGTAATAATATTTTTGTCTAACAATGTGGATCTTTTTACACCATGGTCTATTTTAGTATTAGGTGGCTAATGTTAGTGTTAGCTTGTAGTTTGCGCTAGCTGCCTATAGCATTCTGCAGCGGGGTTGTTTACAACAATTGTAATTCCACATTCAACCAGTAGAGCGGTTCAACAGTTTCAATGGATGAATAGTCAAAAAACTAACAAACATGCATTTGTTTTAATCATGAAAAACCAACATTTGTATAATTTTAGAATGGCCTGAACGGATACATTTAGAATAAAATCATGTTTTGTCAATTCACGTTTTAGGTATGAAAGCAGCTTTCTACTTCTGGTATATCTATGTGTATCTATCATGTAATTCCACCAATAACAGGAGGTGACCAAGCTCAAAACACATAAATAAAACATTGCATCTCTTTGTGTGTGACTATCTGTGTGCAAGTGTGTGAGCTCATGCAAAAAATGACAAGTGACAAACTGGCCTTCAGTTGCACCTGACAACTTGTTTTGTTACACTCTGAACCATCAACAGTCCGCTGTGTATGCCTGAAGGAGTTTTCCTTCCTTAAAAAAATCAGTTTTGCCTATTTGGCATGCTCATTTCCAGTAGAATTCTTTCAAGCACGTTTATCAACTCTGAAGACAAAGCCAAACCCAAGAGTGTAACATTAACAAGAGAATATGTGTATTTAAATAAATTAAGTAACTGATTTTACCTCAAGAAAATCACTCTTGATAATATTTTGTATACAATAACATGTATCAGAGGAAAATAACTCTTTCTACTCACTAATAATGGAACACAAATTCTAAGCACATGATCTTTTTGACAATAAGGTCAATCCGTCCAGTCGGTTGCATTTAAACCCTACTCTCCTGCCCTGGAAATCAACCTTTGGGGCTCTGCCATTAACAAATAGACACACTTCCTACTGTGGTAATGTGGACCAGAACAGAGTAGCCATTGATCTCTTTGGGTGAACTGCTAAAAGCATGGTTGAAGAAGTGTTGAAGGGACAAAGTTCTATAACAACCGAGACAAAACACAGCACACTGACACCCATATTTTCTCCGTTCATGGGGGATTTCATGTGATGTAGAGCCTGGGGTGACCACAATCCAGACTCCGACAATGAAGGAGTTCCATTGTTCTTCAGCAGAGAATGGGCTGGTTTTATGGGACACTGACAAACTCTAAGAAACATGTAGCAGGGGTCACACAGAGATTAAGCCGGAAATGGGGCAATAAGGGCAAATATGTTCCCTCTGTAATGTCCAAAATAGACTATTCACTATGTTTATTACATGGATTCATAGTCACAACTGCTAATTGAATTAAATGTTAGCTTCATTTATGCAAAACGGGTTGAATTTAAGCCATTCTTGTGTTTAGTCAATGTTTGGTTGTCCAGCTGTTACGGCCATATTGAGTTAGGCTGATTCATTTGGTTTAGCCGTTGTGGACGTACTATAAATTGAGGGAAGCCTTAATGAATGTTCAGATGCATTCCATCCAGTTGTTCAAGAGGTATTTTGCTGACAGATAGACAAGTTAATGGTCATGTTTTACAGAAAACTCTTGCAAGAACAATTAGATTTTCATGTATGTGTTGGGAATTACTTTCAGCGACCCATCCTCTACTAGTTTAATATCTGTAAAATAGCCAGTGCCAATTTTGGGTTGGTTGTCTGTGGTGGCCGTCCTACAATGACAATTTCCTGAGAAATGTAATACCTGTTAAGTAAATGAAATGTTTTGCTAACTAACAACACACATGCATGTGCACTGATAAAAAATTGCCTACCTTCTATGAAATAGAATAGAATAGACTTTATTAATCCCACAGTGGGGGGGATCCACTTTCTATGGCAGCACTTACACTTAGAGAAAAGGAAGAAGAAAAATAATATTACAGGCAGTAAGCTAGTTCCGTAACCATCAACCATTAATAACTGAATAAAAGGAAAAGTGGGTTTCCAGAACTACACAGTATAAAGGACACAGAGATACTAATGTACATCTGGAAATGCACAAGTATTGAGCATGTACTGAATCTTGCATTGATGTTATTGTGTAACAGGATAACACCAGTACCAGTTAAACTGAGGATGTTAAAGAAGCCGCGTCCAGTACTTATGGCTACTGAGTTACACTCACCTGGAGTTACCTGGTTGATGCACTTGCTGATCATTTTATCCTAGTGATAGTTTGGTTTGAGTTAACTGTCTGAACGCCAATGTTCTGATGTTCTTTGATGTTTTTAATTGAGATTATTGCATTCGCATACACCTGCCACTGTGGTCAAAAACCATAAGCTCTTCCAGGTTAGCACCTGTCATCAACAGTGAAGCACTTCCTTATATAGAGCTCCGGACGTCACGTGACTCTCAGAGAGTAGACGCCATGTTGGCAGGCAACAAAGGTAAACTAAATGAACGGGATCGGCTTGGATTTTACTTCGTCGGAGTTTACTTCACACTTTAAAACCGAAGAAATCATTTTATATAGTCAGAAATTAAATAGACTAAACATCTCCCACCCTTACCGTGCCCCTGGGATACTTTTTAAAAACGCCAGAAGCTGTCGGAGCGGACTTCTTACCGGACCTGGCCAGGGAACCCCTTGGGATTCCCCCGCAGGAGCTGGCCCAAGTGGCTGGGGAGAGGGAAGTCTAGGCCTCTCGACTTAGGCTACTACCCCCGCAACCCGACTCCGGATAAGCGGATGAAAATGGATGGATGGATGGACAAATAACAGAGATTTACATGTAAGTAGTTTAAATGGAGTCCTGTGCTGTTTGAATGTATAAACTGAACACCAAGAGAAATCACTAGTTTGATTTTTTTCCGTGGATAAAATAAATATGTCAGGCAGGCGCGTCTCAGGATCTGTCTGAGGTCTGTCTCGGTGAGACAGATAATAGCAATCCAAAGTGCTTTTAATGTATGATCTGACAATTGATCAACCATT
The DNA here is from genome assembly GCF_043380555.1 of Nothobranchius furzeri. Lineage (NCBI taxonomy): Eukaryota > Metazoa > Chordata > Actinopteri > Cyprinodontiformes > Nothobranchiidae > Nothobranchius > Nothobranchius furzeri. The sequence continues at coordinate 39,870,715 of NC_091749.1, forward strand.
ACTTAAAAATTAAATACAGCTTAGCCGGTTAATTGCTGTGATCATAAAACACGCAAACGGCAGCACGCAGAACTCACGAGGCAACGTTTTACGTGATGTTTAGGTGTCGCTATGAGTAAAAAGACAGAAAAAAACACGCCAAAATAAGTTTAGGAAGCCCACTAAGAATCGCAATAAAAGCATTTAAAATAAATACCATATACAGTTGAGGAAACGTTGGTTTAAGTACCTGATATGAAGTGGTTGCTGCATTAGCGAAAACCTTTACTCTCAGGATCCCACAGTTTCATTTTAGCCCGGTCACTAGCGTGTTTCATTACAATGATCCAACGTTTGCGGCGCTCCGGATCTTGGGGAATCCTGTAGATGGCTCATTCCTTATGTCGTCTGCGTCTGTTCTGCATCCTGGGGCACAACAGGAATCTACCATATTTCCCGTTTGATTCAGTTTTCTGACAATAACAAATAGTCCAGCTGCCAGCTTCTGCCTGCCAATATGGCGCCGTTTCGATTTGAACTGTTGCATGCCGGGAGAAGTGACGTCAACTCCCGGAGCTCTATAGTATACCCAACTCAAAAAACAACAGCAACCCCATAGGAGCCAAACTAAAACTACACCCATATAAACCCATACAGATAATAAATACATGATTGGCTCCTACAGAAGAGTTATACACTTTTACTGCAGAGAGGATGAATGACCTACTGTTTTAAATCTTGGGTGTCTTACTCTGCCTCTTAAATAACTTCAATATTGCCCTGTACTAGGGATGAGCGAGTACACCACTATCTGTATCTGTATCTGTTCAACCAACTAAATTATCTGTATCTGTACTCGGAATGGGTGTGGCATAAACCGGAAGTGGGCGTGGCTTAACCGGAAGCGGGTGTGGTTTACATCAATATATTATTTTAAGTTTGAAATTGATATGGATTGATCAGAAGTTGATATGTGTGTGGTTTATTTGAAAACTATTTACAGAGCAGCCTCAGAATAGAGATTAAATATTTCTGATCACAATAGTAAAGGAACTATTACAAAACAAGTGTTTCAATAAAATCAGAACATTAATATTTAAGTGCATGGATTAATACATCTGAACTCATGCAGTAGGAACTAGGGAATATGAAATGCTAGAACCAGACACAACTTTATGAATATTTTTTTCATTTTAATTTGATTAAACTGATATTTTTCTTAACGTTCTTGGCATTTTCCCACACAAAGTTAAACAAAACAATGTTGATTGAGGTGTGTGTGTGTGTGTGTGTGTGTGTGTGTGTGTGTGTGTGTGTGTGTGTGTGTGTGTGTGTGTGTGTGTGTGTGTGTGTGTGTGTGTGTGAGAGAGAGAGAGAGAGAGAGAGAGAGAGAGATAGAGAGGGAGAGAGGGAGAGAGGGAGAGAGAGGGAGTTAAAAAAAATAAAAACCCGACCGGAGAGGAGGTAGAGACGCAGCACGTCAGCTCTGTCTTGTCAAATGCACCATGTAAGTTACGAAAAAAGTTACTTTAAATATTCAACCGAAAAAGAGGCGAGCTGAAGAAAATCTAAGGAAAACTGAAGAAACGTGAGCAACAGTGAAGGAATCACAGCGAGATCCGTTACGGTCTGTGTGTGTGCGTGGATGAGCCTGACGGGCTGTGCTCCCGGCCGGCTAGAGAGTTTTGTGTGTAGGGAGGTGCGGGCGCTCTATGTGACTGGCCAATCACAGAGCGTGAAGACAGTCAGTTACCCAATGAGGATTTTCCTTCAGCACGATTACAGATATTTATGGGGTTTACTCGTGTCATGCTCGTATTCGTCAAAAATGCTTAGGCTCATCCCTACCCTGTACTCAACTTTAGTTCATCGCCATTGGTGATAATGAGGTTACCAGTTTGTGCCATGACGACCACAGCAGATACATCAACTGTTTCTCTGGTGCACTTTCTTCAGAGTTTTATTTTACAGTAAAAAATGTGCCCTTCAAGAGAGGCCTTCTCTATTTTTTTGCTTGGCAAATGTTCCCTTCTTTTCTATGTTACTGGAACTCCTTCTGAATGTCAAAGCTGAAGGTAGCCATAAAGCTGTTACATTAAAAAAATAGTTTTCTTGGAAAAGCAGTTGTGGCAGGAAATAGAAAATAAATCTGGGTGCATATATCCATTATCGGGGCACGTTATCGTCAGAGAGAGTCTGCGGAAAGAGTGGAAACCAGCCTGGGTCTCTATGTGAACCACAAGATAGGGGAAACCAATTTTCACCTCCTCGCTACGCATCCCCAACACACTACTTCATTCAGGCCTTGCTAACTCTGCACAACCAGGACAAAATCATTTCATCTAAATAAGCTAGCCAAATGTTTTACACCTCTGCATATTACTGAGAGACGATAAGGTGCTGGTTCACCATTCTGTGCAAGGATTTTTTTTTCCTTTTCGCCTTCCTGTGTGCTACGTGACTCAGAAAAAAACAGAAAAGAGAAGCAGGACTGTAAGCTTCAGTGGATGTAAGGGCCACAGAGACAAAAAAGTGCAAAAACGTAAGACTGAGCGAGTATTTTACAAAATCCTGTTATTTCTTGTGCCCTTGACGATAAAACAGTCAAGTCGTATTTTATGTTTGCGTTGAACATTCCCATGTGCAGCTCCTCCTAAAGCAGATTTATCACAAACCTTATTTGCTCAACTCAACAGACAAAAGCAAGGCACATGGCTTCCACTGTAGCATGCTGATGCCTGGGGCACAAGACGAAGCGTACAATCAATACAAATCTCCAGTAAATACATCGAAGAAGAGTGGGTTGACACACATCCTTCCAGCTGACATACATCCCAGCTTTTTATCTAATTAGCTCTCTGAAGAGTGTAATAGATCCACAAACAACTGTACACACTCTTTGAAAAACAACATAAATACCACCCAGGGTAAGTGTTTGTGTTTGTTGTAAGGAAATCACCAGTCAGATTTAAAGAAATACACAATTAATCTTTTTCATGAAACTAATGTTCTCATTCATCCTCAGATATAATAGTGAGCTAGCTAAAGCTCTCATTGGGGACTAGCCACACCACTGGAGCTTCTGCACACACCTTTAATTCTGAGGCTTGAGAAAACAGTTGACATGTGCCACATGATCGCAAACATTCATTTACATAGTTTAGTGCTTTTACCAACCCTGTTCAGGCTCTGACTGACAACTATATCATAGTTGTGCTGTTCATAGCTGCACTGTGTGCATTGATGGAAATCCTTCAAAGTCCCCACACAATTACCTACCTACATGTCTTCTTGTTTTTATTTATTTATTTTAGTTTCTGTAGGTAATCAACAGACAAGGTCTGGGGAGTATTGTATGACATTAGCAAAATATTACAGTAAACAGAAGCATGAAGAAGTGAAAGAAAATGTTTTTAATACTCTAGGATTTCTTTTGCTCTAAATGCTGAAAGTATTTCGGTGAAAAGTTATTTACACCTAAGCCAACGTTTTACTTTAAAGGGCGCATTTTCATCACACTTGCAGTGCTCTTTAGTACAAATTAATGCCTTGTGAGTTGAGATCTGTGAGAAAAAGCTTTGGCGCTCTTGTTTCAAGAACTACAAATGAGCCAGACAAAAAATGAGCAGAGACTGCAGGGTTTTGGATCTTAATTCCTGATGTGCAGACATCTCATCACTGATTGGCTAACAGAAATGTGATTCTTCCACTGACACCATTTGCTCTGCAATGCAGATATTTTATCTTATTTTATCAATTAAGAAAAGCTTGGAGGAGTTGTGCAATGTTGTGGAATTGCTAATGCTAACTGTTAGCTTCTATAGCTGAGATGCACTCTGCTCTCTCCTAGAAGCTCAATCAACAGCATCCTTACCAATCATCAGAGGCGCATCCAGAAAAATTTTGATAGGAGTGGCCAGACAGGGCCAAAGAAATTTTTGGGGCGGCACACCAAATTGGTCCTTGTGGTAACTCTGGGAGAGTTTAGCCTGTGGCGATGTATTGCATTGCTTCATTTGTTTTTATTTTTTTTTAAAGTGTGTATCCAAAATGTTTATAAAATTTAAGTTAAACATTTCAGTTATTTCAAACGTTATTTTAATTTTTTTTTGTGGAATTCACCTGTTGATGTGTTCATAAAAAATTATGGAGATAAAAACTTTTTTTAAATGGTGAGCAGCAGAAACATATGTATTGTTTTTTTATTTTGATTATTTCTTTACTCATTAATTGTCTTATTTTTATTTTGTTTTACAATTATGTCTTGAAAAAACAAGATCTTTTTTTGTTTGACAGAACACTAATATGATTTATTAACACTGGCTTTTCCTGGGTCCTTGGGGGCGCCATTGCCCGTCATGAGCCAAGATGGGTGAGTCCTCGAATAAAACTGCCTCTATACGTTTACAGTATAAATGTTTTTTCCCTAAACATTTTTTTTTCCAGGAAAGACATAAAAGTCCATCTTTGGTGTGACACATCTACCTGGGAAACCTTTTCCAGTACAACAACAATTTTATCCACTGAGGAATCCCACTGGACACAAAGGGGACCACATGCCTTGCTGCAGGGCACCACAGCGGGGATTTCTCTTCCCAGGTCTAATTCATCCTCCTGGGCTAAGATTTCACCGATCAACCTTTCAGTCAAAAGTTCACATCCGTAACCTTTAGCGTCCCCTGTTTTTGTGCATGCAGCTGTATGCATATGTAATCCTGTCTGTTGGAAGCTGAAGAGAATAAAAAAAAAAAAAAACAACATTTGCCTCGTGCCCCCAGTGGCATGACCAATCCACCTTGGTTCAATAAAGACATACATTACAGTGGATGGGCTTTCCCCTCAGTGCTACATCAGTGCATAACTTACCGCTGTCCTGATGGATACTAGACTGCTCAGGCTGAAAATGAAAACAGTTTTTCTCTTTGTCTGGAGTCAAACACTTTTGGGGATTCATTCTGAGAAATGCAGTCACCTTTTCTCCCTTTTTCTCCCCAATTGGGGAAATGCGAGTGACTGAACTGGTTAAGGAAAAATTACCCTTTAGGGAAAATATTAGTGAAGCTAGACTACACAGTTACTGGAGGGAAACATGACAGCCTGGGCATCATTCCAGAAAATAACAGAAATAATAATAAAAAATGAAGTCAGTTTCAAGTGTCTGATAGAGCTTAATTTTCATTTAGTATTGAGTAGGTGACTAATTAACTTAAGATCTCATCCTGTTTTGGTTATGCTAGAATTGCCTTTTCTTTCTTTATTCCAGAATATTATTGAATTGTTCAATTTATTTCTTTTTAAAAATTTATCAAAATACTAAATTAGTTTATTAATCATCATCAAAGCCTGTGTATCTTTGTTTTTGTTTGTTAGATGTTTAATCCTGTATAAATGAATATTTGTGTATTTAACTGTAAGCTGAAAATTAACTGAAAATCAGAGACGATGATGATAGAGATCTGATTATTAAAAAACGGATACAAAGCCTATCTCTGTCACACAAAAACACATTGACTATAAATTTTGATATCTCTACCTCATAAAGAAATATTTGACATGGGAGGAAATGATGATAAAGTTCAGTAAAAAAAAAGAAGGGTTAGTGTCATGGGACTGTTTTGTTTAATCTATTTGACACAAAGTGAGTCTGTTCGGCATCTCAGTAGACGTAATATTTCTCTAAATTCTGGGCAGATGCATTTTTAAATTTGAGTTTAAAAAAATCAATGGTTTACAAAATAAATAATCTATCCATTTTCCGCTTATCTGAGGTTGGGTGGCGGGAGCAGTAGCCTAAGCAGAGGAGCCCAGACTTCCCTCTCTACAGCCACTTTGGCCAGCTCCTCTGGGGGAATCCCAAGACTGGGTCACCCTTTAAGTCTCCTCCTGGTTGGACGCTCCCGGAAAAAGGAGGCGTCCAAGAGGCATTCTAAAAAGCTGTATGAGCCACCTCAACTGGCTCCTTTTGGAGGAGCAGCGGGTCTACTCCGAGCCCCTCCTAGGTGACCAAGCTTCTCACCCTATCTCTAAGGAAGAGCCCAGCAACACTGTGGAGAAAACTCATTTCAGCTGCTTGTGTCCGATCTCGTTCTTTCGGGCACTACCCAAAGCTCGTTGACCATAGGTAAGGGTAGGAACGACCAGCAAAATTGAGAGCTTTGCCTTCTGGATCAGCTCTCTCTTCACCATGACAGACCGGTAGAACGCCTGAGTCACTGCAGACACAGCACCAATACGCCCATAGATGTCACGCTCCATCTTACCCTCAGTCGTGAACAAGACCCCAAAGTAATTCAACTCCTCCACTTGGGGTAGGACCTCATCATTCTACCCTTTTCCAACTCAAGACCATGGACTTGGGTTTAGAGGAGCTTATTCTCATCCCGGCTGATTCACACTTGGCTGTGAACCGCTCCAACGAAAGTAAGAGATCATGTTCTGATGAAGCCAACAGGACCACCTCATCTGCAAAAAACAGAGACCTGATCCTTAGGCCACCAAAGCGGATCCCCTCAACACCTTGGCTGCACCTAGAAATCCTGTCCATAAAAACTATGAACAGAATCAGTGAGAAAGGGCAGCCTTGGTGGAGTTTACAAAATCTTCTACAACAAGAAATATCTAAATAAATTTTCTCAGCTATTCTACTGATTCCTAACAAAATAAAACATTGATGACACACTTTTTTTCTGTAGTATCAGTATCAGAAATGTGGATACTTTAGAATGAAATAATTTATAATGACAACAACAATAATAATAATAATAATAATAATAATAATAGTATTTAATAGTAATGCTTTTGAAACAGTCACTGACACTCAATATCTGACCTGTCAAAACTATTCTCTCTTTCTCCAAACTGAGCTTAATCAAAGAGCAATCCCAGTACAGGTTAGATACAGATTATCTATCAATCTCTTCTCTTAATCAACATATATTTGAATAAAAATGTCTACACAGAATAACTGGTGCTAGTGAGAATAACGTTGGTGGAGCACCAGAAAATGAATCGCTCTGGTTTCCATACAAACAAAGTTAAAACTGCACGTGACATCATCCTTGTGTTGGCAATTGTTCAAGTGGATGTCTGCTCTGTCGTGTGTACTCAAGTTCACAATGATAAAGAAAATGCAACAACATTGCAAACATGAGGGCTGTAAATCTACTGCAAAGGCTCTATTTCTGTAGACATGCAGGCTTTATGTGAAGCATTCACAGTCTTGAGCAAATCTGGCTGTTTGAGTGGCTCAGTTTCAGTCTTTTGTGAGAAGAGACTTTTGTCTCGCGTCAAGTCTTTTAATTGCTCTGTCATTAAAAAAAAAGGATCCCATGTTTGCATTTTGTCACTTGCATATTAATAGATGAAACTCAATGCAGAGGAGAAGGGACTCACTTTCCAACACTTTTCCATAACCAGATTATGCATGCAAAGATCACATCTGGGAGCATTCTGAACAAAAGCTGGACTGGATATATAATGTGTGCACAAAGAGAAGGAAATAAATCTGCTCCATTTAATTCTGTAAATATTTCAAACCTCTCTGTGTTCCTAAGCTTTAGCTAAATTTGGGAAAGTTGAGAAAACCCAGACAGCATTTTTTCCAGTAAAGTATTAAATTTGTCACTTGAGGTCAGGGTGGGGATTTCAAACTGCAGGCAGCAAACGTGCTCTAAAGTGACCATACACTTGGGATGAAACTTTAAAGCCCATATTTATTTATTTTCCTCTCTTTTTTTCGCCCCACCTGCTCACTCAAATGCGGACTAAGCTCTGCTTGTGGCTTTGAAACTGAGTGGACAGATTAAGCCGAGTTAGGCGTATAGCTGGGCTGGTGAGGCACTTTAAAATCTCCTCTTCCTTCCTCCCCCTCTACCTCCCTGTTTTTCCTCTTTTTCCTTCAACTGAGAAACAATTAAAAAAATAGTAATCACACATTCTCAGCTATGTTTTCTGTAGAGATTACAAATGTAGCATGTCGTATTGGTCAATTTGTACCACAAAGTAAATCATTTATGTTAAAATAGAGTAGATGAAATACCAGTCGTCACCATGTGTGTATTTCAGGTGTTTGTGGTGATGACGATGGTGAAGATGAAGCAAAATAGAGTTACAGTTGCTAACTTGATATTATGGGATGGTATTGAATAAAGCTTTCCTTGTGAAAGGTGTGGAACAATGATTTAATTAATGCATCTGCATTGGTCTCTAGTAGGAATGAATGTTTTGTATGTTGTACTCTGGGTACAAAAGGCCCTGGTGCGCATGTTTCAGGATATAGAAGATTGCCAGATCAGAGGAGACCTTCAAATTACAAGATCTAGAGTCTTACATCCTGATGTTTGGATATCTCCCCTCTGGTTGGCTAACAGCATTGTGAATCTACCACTGACTCTGTTTGCTTTGCAACGTTGATGTTTTGTCTCCACAAATAGCACAAGCCTGGAGGAGTTCTGCTGTGTGATGGAGTTACTAATGCTAATGGTTAGCTTTTACTAGCTGAGATGTTCTCTGCTGTTTTCTGGACGCTAAACCAACAACAGCCTTTCCCGTCATGAATCAAGAAGGGTGAGTCCACGAATGTTAAGCGACAGTGTGACGTAGATCGGTCAGGCTTTTCAAATCCTAAAGTTTCACTGTTTATTTTCTGTCAGAAGCTAATGCAGGAGATATGAGGGTGTAGGAGACTATTTTTATGTTCAGCCTGCATGAAAAACTCAGAGTGGCTGATTATAAGCATATATAAGCATTCAAAATGGTCTGTCAGTGATCCACACCTTTAACACTGTGAATAAGTTAGATTGTAAAAGTCCCACAAAGCAATAAGACAACTTTATATAACTTAAAACAATAAAGCAGGAACACTTTTTTGGCAAGAAATGAATAACTAATCAAATAACTATTAAATAAATTAAACATCTTATTATTGGCTGAATAAGTCATCTTAAAGAAGTCTTCTTGTAGAGTTTCACCCACAGTTCTAATCCTAATAAGATGCAAGAATATATTCATAAATACTTAATATACTTTTAACACAAATGGGTATTTACTATAGTTTTATGATGTAATCAAGTTTATTTGATGTTTAGTTGTTGCTTGGCTCTATTTAAAATGATTACAATAACTTAAACAGCTGTTTTTATTGCCAAGAATGAGTTTTTCTTGGTGTTAGGAACTGTAAATTATTTGGTGCAGGCTTTGTACTCAAGTTGGTCATTAAATACTTTAGGAAGCTGCATTAGACTACAATCCACATTTAGCTCACAGCAATGTCACAAGTTCAAATATATGCGCGCTGCACATAAAAAGTTAAATTCATGCTTTAGACTAATTTTGTGAAGAACTTCAGCAACACTCAGTGATTTTTCAGGTCCTTGGTGGCTATAAAGTGGTCACTTCTTAGTGGTGCTCCAGTTTCCCCTAAAAAGAGGGGGAGTGTTCATAATATAATATTGAAAGTCAATTTAATTGGGTTCTCGTGCTTAAATATTAATAAAAGCAATGTTTTGTTCTTTGCAGTCAGACTGTTTCCCGGTATGTATGATGATACGGCCTCTTTAAAAAAGGCTTCAACTTTAGAGGACACTCGTAACTCTATGGCTGTCAAAACTGAAGTTTTTACTGGCTTTGGGGATGCTTTTCCATATAAAAAAACCTGTCAAGTTTCCTCCCTTTATCTTCTGCTAAAGATACTTTAAGAAATTAACTGTTTTTACTGACAGGAAGGAAAATGTCGGAATAAAGTGTCTGGATTTCACAACATCTGAACCCCTTTTTATTTATGTTCCTGCTAGAGAACAAAGATGAAGAATAAAACCCCCAGCATCGGATGCTTGGAAACATCTGCCAGGTTGATCTCACTGACACTCGCAAATTTAGGTCAGATAGGCTCAACAGTCACTGTGCCAACTAACTGCATGCATGGTATAGAAAAGATTGTGTCATTTTACACTTTAAGAGCCAGCTCATTTAAATGATCACTCACTATGAATGTAATTGTGACTTACAGTTGGCTGCCTGTGTCTCTTTGTGTGCTGCTTTAAAAACAGATCATTCAAACCAGAGAATCTGTTAGCCTCTCAAAATAAACAACTTGGTGATATAATTAGCTGCCGCTCTTGTTTGCGGGTAAATGCTGATTAGAACCGATGCACGAGTGGTAGCCTGGTTTCTACATGCAGCTCAACAGACAACAAACAGACAAATTCAAAACAAGAAAGAAATTATCTCTTTGAAACATTTATTATGAAATTATAAAGGTAGAATAGCACTGTTCAGATAAAGCTTTTTGTAAACAGAAAAAAAACGAGTTGCAGTTTATTTCAGGTTTAATTAATGTAGAACTGGAAATGGAAACAAAAATAGGAAAAAAAAAAAGTAAGGCAAAAAGCAGGCTAAGTAATTAAATTAACTCATTGATATTAATAATAATAAAACAAGTCCATTATTGTTGAACACAGCACATCAGGCAAGATTACCAGGAGTTCAATTCACATGAAACATCATATATACAAGAATTTTTTACATGGATGATTACAGAACAGAGTCTTTGTGAGCGATGAGGCCCAGTGGCAAAAGCAGTCAATGGCAGTCACATTTCAAGTCAAGTGTTAAACAAAAAATAAAATAAATTAGGGTGAGGGAATGGGGGGAGGGAGGGTTGAAGAGGTGAGAAGGGTGGCTGGCCAATGCCATCAAACGTTATTAGTCTGGACACCGGTTAGGGACAGAGTGTGACTGTGTGTCCCTTGACTTAAAGTCCCATTAGTCATTACATCTCTGCATTTGACCCATCCCCCGTGGGGAGCTGCAGCTTTGGCTGTGCTCAGGAACTATTGGTGGTTTGACCCCCCAATCCAACATTTTAAAGCTGAGTGTCAAGCAGGGAGGCATTGGGTCCCATTTTTAAAAGTCTTTGGTATGACCCGACCGGATTTGAATACTGATCTCCCAGTCCCAGGGCGGACACTCATACCACTGGGCTACTGAGAAGGTTAATGATATACTCCTCATAAGACCAGTTCCCTCAAAGGAGAAGAAAGAGTTAAGCCTGGTTTATACAACACGCCATCAATGCGTTGATGCAAAAGCTCTGCGGCAGGCCCTAAGAGGGTGACGCAGACATGCCCAATTTTTTTACATTCCAAAACGTCAAGCATCACCACATTTAAAAAGCGGGTGCTGAAGATATCTAGCGGCAGACACGGAGCAGATGGAAGAGCGAATCACAGAAGAAGTTTAACTCACTGAAAGAGAACAATGAGACGCAGCAGACTTTTAATCTGTGGATGGAAATTACGGAAAACGTGGGTTTGGAGGTGGCGACCGCATGAAGAGGTGGAGGAAAGTGAAGGAAACTTTTGGTCTGTGTTAAAGTCTCTAAAATACATAAACACAATACAAATAAAGAATAGTAAATACACAATCCTGGACCAGAGATGTGATTACAATTGTGGCAGAACCCCTCAGAGGTGTTTTCCTGGTGGGGAATTTTCATCTTCGTCAAAGCGTAGATGGGGAAGTATAAATCAGGCTTTAGGGTACAAGTTGGACACTCTCGTTTGTCACTAACGATCACAATACAAAGGTGAACACACCCGTGTTGGTGAGTTAACATAGCGTGTTATGGCGTTGACCCCAATAAAACCAGGATGAAAGGCTAGGGCTGGAGACGGGGAACAGGGAGAGTGGGTGGAGGGACAAATGAAGGATTGAAAAAGGGGGGAGATGGGACACTAAAGTGGGGGAGGATTCAAACAATGAAGCAGCATCAAAACTTCCATTTTTTTTTACTTTTTTTTTTCTCTTTTGTAGACAAGCAAGCAGTCAAGAAACATTTTCTTCCACCCTCTACTCTTATATTTATGCATGTTTTAGGAGAATTTAAAAAAAGAAGTGTTGATACGTCACTGTGAGTGTTTTAGGCTCAGGTTTTGTCTATTTCTCGTCATGCGGTGTAAGAAAATAGTTGAGGCTGATGTGTCAGCTTGATTGATTGCTTCTGAAAAAAATAGGAAACGTGTCTTTTTTTCAAGATTAGTGAAAACATGGAGATAAATTAAATAATGAAAGCCCCACAAAAGCCACCGTGACTTTTATGTGTTTTATGTTACAGAAGTTAAATGGATGACTATAAGATTAAAGATGGAGAAACAAAACCAGAAAATTCGAACAAAAATGCACACACACACACACACACACACACACACACACACACACACACATACATAGGACTTGTCAATGCTAGGCAACATTTATCACAATGAAAACTGTGTACATGTTTCTAAGAGGTAAGCAGTGCAATGGGAACTTGTTAGTTGTAAGAAATTCTTAAAACAAGAGAAATAAAAGAAAAAGCAAGTATGTAAACAAATAAATAAATCCTGGTAATTTGCCATAGTCTGTGTTCTGGCTATCTTGCTCCATAGTTACAGAAAACAAAAATGACAAATTAAAATTTAAAATAGCTACATATACATAAATAAACCAATATATTAAATCTGCAGCATTTCATTTATTTTTTCTCTACAGGGAACAAATCATATAAATGAACTGCACAGTTCTTCCAGTGCACCATCAGGGAGCTTTGATTTATTTTGTTGTTTTCTGCAGACAAAACGGGATCACCCTTGGGGCAATAATCTTCTCAGATAGTACTACACACATCCACTACCTTGGTATAACCCACCATCCATTTCCTTTCCTTTCCCCGACCTAGACACGGAGTACATGACAAGTTTTTAAAAGGACTACAATGTTCTCTGTGGTGAAGAGCCTTGCAAATCTTCCACTGATGATTTAAAGCTTTGACAGAAACTTCTCTCACGGACTTATTGGCTTATTATCTGAGGGTAGCTACATTTGTTTTGAGGTTATACAACATTTTGAGACAAGACAATGAAAAAGTGGTCAGGATTTTCTCTTAGGAACTTTATAAATCAAGATGGATTGCCGATTTGGTTGATGAATGTAGTATATGTATTGTTTATCCATCCAGGGAGTCTTTTAAAGGCATGTGTGCAACTTTTTTTATATTTTTAAATAATTTTCTTGAGCCAGTGTGTGTTAATGAAATGTCACTTAGACCCCACCACCCCTGGCAGCCAGAATATGGCACTTGCAACTTTTGAGTGCCTGCCTGGTCCCTGTTGTAAAGGGGAGCTGACATGCCTGGCACCACAGTCTGCTTTGAGTACGTTTCCTGCATGTTTTAGATCATGAACACAGCTGATTTGTTTGAGTTAGTGGTGAACCTTACCTGAAGACACTAATGAAGGCTGAGGAGACTTTCCAGCTGTTTGATTAAGGTATTAAAATGCACACCAAATTTCCCTTTTGATTTGACTAACAGACACTAGGAGGTGCCAAAAGCAAGCCAAAACTGCTCTCCCTTTAATTCACACCCCACACAAACCAAGTTTAAACTAATCTGTGTCCTTCTTTTTACTCACTGGAGCTTCTTCATTCATAAAGTATCAGACATACAGTGTAGTGGATCACAAGCAGAGTATCCTGATTAAGTGACAAGATAGCTGGGGAGAAGGATGTATGATCACAGTCGACAACAATCACTGGCCTCTCTCCATCTTCCTTCGACAAACTCTGTGTCAGCACAACCCAGAAGATATAGCAACAGACTTTTCCCCTCAGGTGCAACATTGTCATAGTTCATTAATCTTCTCAAACTTCTCCTGCTGCCATCAGCCCCCGTACGTACTACTAATCCCCTTATTAATGTGGCAAATGAACCTGCACAAGAAGGACGACTCCCCCAAGGCTCCATAATTACAATGGTCTGTATAAACTCCTGTTTGCATAGAATGTCCATTCATTAAACGCACCGACAAGACAACGCCGAGACTACTCAGCCAGGCAGTCACGTTGCACCCTCACAGGCCTTCATAACAACAAACACTTCAATCTGAACACTCCATCTAGTGTAATATTAACAGCCTACTCTGTGTTTGTTGCTTATGCTGTAATATAATTCTGTTTTTACAGTCATGGTCATAACAGGGGGAAATGATACTGTGACTGAGGCAAATTTAGATGGGAAACCCCAGAAAATGGAAATGGTGTAATTTCCAGAGCAAAGGCCTGGATCGCCATGTAGGAAAACACATCACAGCAGTGTGGTAAACACCGATCCAGCGTAAACAGTTTGCTTATTTCAATGTCAAATGTTTCAAATGCATCAAATTACTCACTTGAGGTCAGAATCAGAGTGATTGATTTAATATGAAACTCAAGGGCACTCACTCCACATAATGATCATTAATGTGCACTAATTCACATTATTAATAACGGGTCATTTATATGGACGTTTATGCCTCTAGATTCATATTTCAGAAATCTAAAACAAAGGTTTCCCTGTTGTTTGGAATAAATAGGAATTTTCCTAAATCTGTTTTGGCAAAACTCAGAAATCCGTATCGGCTCTCAAAACCAGAATCAGAGCTTCTCTGCTGCCAACAAACAGTACTGTTGGGCGACTGAAATACAGGTGCTGGCCAGTAAATTAGAATATCATCAAAAGGTTGAAAATATTTCAGTAATTCCATTCAAAACGTGAAACTTGTACATTATATTCATGCAATGCACACAGACCAATGTATTTCCGATGTTTATTACGTTTAATTTTGATATTTATAGGTGTCAACCAATGAAAACATCAAATCTGGTATCTCAGAAAATTAGAATATTCTAAAGGCCAATGAAAAAATGTTTGTTTCTCTAATGTTGGCCAACTGAAAAGAATGAACATGAAAAGAATGTGCATGTATAGCACTCAATACTTAGTCGGGGCTCCTTTTGCCTCAATAACTGCAGTAATGCGGCGTGGCATGGACTCGATCAGTCTGTGGCACTGCTCAGGTGTTATGAGAGCCCAGGTTGCTCTGATAGTCGTCTTCAGCTCCTCTGCATTGTTGGGTCTAGCGTATTGCATCCTCCGCTTCACAATACCCCATAGATTTTCTATGGGGTTAAGGTCAGGCGAGTTTGCTGGCCAATCAAGGACAGGGATACCATGGTCCTTGAACCAGGTGCTGGTGGTTTTGGCACTGTGTGCAGGTGCCAAGTCCTGTTGAAAGGTGAAGTCTGCATCCCCATAAAGTTGGTCAGCAGCAGGAAGCATGAAGTGCTCTAAAACGTCCTGGTAGACGGCTGCATTGACCCTGGATCTCAGGAAACAGAGTGGGCCAACACCGGCAGATGACATGGCACCCCACACCATCACTGACGGTGGAAACTTTACACTGGACCTCATGCAACGTGGATTCTGTGCTTCTCCGCTCTTCCTCCAGACTCTGGGTCCTTGATTTCCAAAGGAAATGCAGAACTTGCTTTCATCAGAAAACATAACTTTGGACCACTCAGCATCAGTCCAGTCCTTTTTGTCCTTGGCCCAGGCGAGACGCTTCTTGCGCTGTTTCATGTTCAAGAGTGGCTTGACACACGGAATGCGACACCTGAATCCCATGTCTTTCATGAGTCTCCTCGTGGTGGTTCTTGAAGCGCTGACTCCAGCTGCAGTCCACTCTTTGTGGATCTCCCCCACATTTTTGAATGGGTTTGTCGTCACAATTCTCTGCAGGGTGCAGTTATCCCTAGAGCTTGTACACTTTTTTCTACCACATTTTTTCCGTCCCTTCGCCTGTCTGTTAATATGCTTGGACACAGAGCTCTGCGAACAGCCAGCTTCTTTAGCAATCACCTTTTGTGTCTTGCCCTCCTTGTGCAAGGTGTCAATGATTGTCTTTTGGACAGCTGTTAAGTCAGAAGTCTTCCCCATGATTGTGGTGCCTTCAAAACAAGACTGAGGGACCTTTTAAAGGCCTTTGCAGGTGTTTTGAGTAAATCAGCTGATTAGAGTGGCAGCAGGTGTCTTCTATATTCAGCCTTTTCAGAATATTCTAATTTTTTGAGATACCAAATTTGGAGTTTTCATTAGTTGTCACTTATGAATATCAAATTTAAATGTAATGAACATTGGAAATACATTGGTCTGTGTGCATTGCATGAATATAATGTACAAGTTTCACGTTTTGAATGGAATTACTGAAATATTTTCAACCTTTTGATGATATTCTAATTTACTGGCCAGCACCTGTAAACGTGTAAACCAGGAGTCTTCAGCTCCTGGCTCTGGGGTCACACATGGCTCTCTGCTGTTTTCTTTTTAAATTATAACTAAAAATAACTGAGAATACTATCTGTTTTCATAACAACAACCAAACTGTTTTTGGGGTTTTTTTGGTCCAATTTTATGCAGAAACAGAATGATTATCCAAGGTGCAAATCAGATCAATCGGTGTGCTCTGGTGTTTTAGCTTGTTCATTAATCCAGCTTCCAGACTGAATTCATTTTATTGAATCAAACACAGAAATCGTACATTTTTCTCAATTTCTAGCAAAATGTTGGGTAGTAGTAAAGTTTAGTTTTGGATGCATTTGCCAGATTTACATTCTATAGAAAATAGATCAAGTTATATTAAATTCATTAAATGTGTCTTTGATAAAGCCTAATAAAAGATTAAGTGACTTTTGATCTAAATTATCTTTGAAGAAACTTTGTAAAACTCCAACAAACTGGTTTCAGTTCATGCTGG
This sequence comes from Nothobranchius furzeri, assembly GCF_043380555.1. Classification (NCBI taxonomy): domain Eukaryota; kingdom Metazoa; phylum Chordata; class Actinopteri; order Cyprinodontiformes; family Nothobranchiidae; genus Nothobranchius; species Nothobranchius furzeri. The sequence goes on from NC_091749.1 coordinate 39,887,301, forward strand.
TCATTTATTTGAAATGTAAGTATATCAATCAATCAAAACTTTATTTATATAGGTTATGCATTTTTGCTTTTGTCATAATGTAAAAACACCAATTAATGACATTTACTTTAATGAGACTAATGGTAGAAATGGCTGTAAAATCTGCAAACCGCTGCTGTAGGCTCATAAACATGAAGGAATGGTAAAAAAAATAAAGAGAATGAAAAGAGGGTGCATATTTAGCTTTTATGCACACAATGTGACTTGTTTTTAAGGTTTCTGGTTTCATGTTCTTTAAATTATTTTCATTTTTTTAACACTGATTGATACACTGTCTGTGATTTCACCAAAACCTCACTCGCCTCAGTCCACTGTATGAAAGAGGCGATAGTGAGCCCTGGATCTGATGTACAGCACATAGATAACACATGGCCACTGGGCTCGTGTGAAGTTATGGAACCACATCTATGTCTCTGCTGACAGGGAGAGAGAACAGGACTGATGGAGATGATTATATTTGGTTTCTCAGATGCCTGTGTCATCTTGTAAAACTAGGACAGTTCTTTTCATATTCTCTTTTTTCCCTTCAGAGTTGTTTACACTAATACGGGTCTCTAGAGAATAAATAATAAGCGAAAGGAAAAAAAAAACGAATCGTAGGCCAGAAATGCTTCTGATGCCATCAGTAAAGTCTGGGGTTGGTATAGAGCTGATTCTGTACGATTCTGGTCTGTGATTGAACCGTTTGCTGTAAACGTCTCCTAATCCTTCCTACACGCTCTACACTCCGTGAAACGACATCGCTGAAGGTCACCCAGTTTCATTCTTGTCTTAATCTCCTCTTTCGATTCATTATTATTGATTGGTGCTGATGTTACATTGTAGCTACTCGTTAGAATAAAAATAATGTTATTCTTAGAGAAAGGGATCCGCTTAAAAGCTAATTTTCTACGTCTCTTGTTTTCCTCTCAGACATCCTCCTTAATTTAATCTCTTAGTTTGTGTTAACTGCATGTGACGATGGATGATTGCTGTTGCATTGTTACTCAAGAGGCCAAGAAATGCTAAATTTCATCATTCTGTTGTTCACCTTTGCGACACTTTACATAGTGCAACGGATTGCAGACTCCTGGCTGCACTTTCACTATATTACATCAACACACATTTTTATTAAATAACAATAATGGCTTTAAATCACATTGAGGCTTTTTCATTATCTATGTGTATATATGAAATCATTTAATATTGCAGTTATCTTTTGTCTCCCGTTTTCCTTTAAAGCACAGCTACTCTGCAGGGAAGATGGTATGATAATCTAATATTACTTTCTGGATATACTGTCTACATAAAGTTTCTCTCAAAGATAATTGGTAATGGTTTAATTTTAGATTTTTTTGAAGAAAAAGCCCATTATTCTGAGTTGTATTGAGGCAAACGCAACTATTAACAGCATCTACTTATCAATTATTTTAAAACGTAGGATGACAAACATGTCAGTGTGAGTAGTGGCAGTGTTAAAATAAAAATTTAATCAGGATGGAACAGTGGCATTAATATTCTCACTTTGACATTGCAGCCTAACAATTGTACTACATGGACAGTATAAACATTTACTGAATTTGTTGGTAGAATCTTTAGAGTCCTCGTGAGCGACAGCAAATAAGATGCAGAAGGTCTTCAGAGGTTTTATGATTCAAATGTGAAAACAGATGTTCATAAAATACCATATCATCAAAAATAACCTCCTGCTCCACTAATAAATATATTTTTAGAGAATACCTGACCAAAATAAAGCACAACCTTGTAGATATGCACCAAAACATCTGCTGGTCATGAAATTGGCCATTATTCAGTATGATCGACTTAAAGGTGGAATATGGAACACCATAGCGACATCTTGTGTGTGAAGGTTGTAGCATCAACAACAGAACAAGGTTTCCAGCTGTCGGAATACCAGGTTTGTAGGTTTCACCTAAACTCTCTCTGGTTTTAGATATTTTATGGGCGCTCCTCTTCTCATTTTCCACAGTGCCAGCCTTGCTGTACAGGGCAGACTGTTTGCCAACCGGCAATGGTGCTCTCTACTGGCTGGTAGATGTAAACATAAACCAAGTGTCGTACCCATCAAAATAAACATTGGATTATTTTTTTTTTATTAAAATTTAGCTTTTAAAGGAAATACTGCACATTTAATCTGCACACCTCTAAATCCTTCATGGAGGTATTTAAAAAAAAGAAAAGAAATATTTATATATTTAATTTAATTTTCTTTTTTATTTATTTTTATTTTTTTTATAAATTGTTCCATATTCAACCTTTAACATATGATCTACCCATCTGAAAATAGAAAACCTGTTACTGTATCTGGCCTGTAAACATACAACGCAAAGCAGCCATCATATTTTTAAAGTTCAGACATTTTTCCCTGTCTGTGGACTCATATTGCTAAATGCTAATTTATGTTAGCAATAAAAAATCTTCCATATTGATGTTCACACTTCCAGAAGTATCTGAAATATAATGTTTTCTATACATTTTGGGTGTATTAGAATTGGTTAAAAAACCTGGGGCAGGTCAGAGTTAGAAAACGGTATCTTACCTCTAAATTAGAATCAGTGCAGCACTAGACCAGGTTTCACAAAGAAAATAAATAAGACTCTTCAGTTGGAAATCTACTAATATTTTTAAGTTGCTAAGGGGTAACCCTAATTAATTTAAAAAGGTTCTCTCTTTTTTTTCTTAACCATGTCTAAAGACGTGTTGTGGTCATAGAAAGAAATGTGGCCATTTCACATGAACTACACGATTGGACAAGTGGGAGCTGGGTTGGGTTTGGAGCCGTTGAATGCATTTTAACACTTGAATGAAAACACAGATCACCTAAATGTTTGCTCAGGTCTAATCCGAAAATCAATAGTAAAACTCATTGCTGAGTTTAATGGTGAAAATCAGAAAAGTTACACAATCCAAAGACTAATTCTAAGTAAACATTTCCAATCAAACGTAAGACTGTGGAGTATCTGAATAGAGAAATCAAGACAACCAAATTAGAAAAAGAAGTAAATTAAATGCATCCATTATGTCTGGTGCCTTAAGCCTGTGGGAGGGCAGTATCGCCATCTGGGCCATTTTCGACGGGTCCATTCTTGGTTCAGCAATGTTATGTCTCTAAATCTGGTTAAGCTACCAATGCATGTACCAAATGACCAAGTGTGTCTATTGGGATTTTTTATTTTCACCGGCACAGATGCATAAAGAGACTAAGCTAAGATCTGATGTGCTTAAATGAGTAAAAGAAGCATTCAGAATTGAGTTTCATACATGAACTAAGGAGTCCAGTCCAGATCTCAATCTCTATTGGAAATCTTTGGGATGCACAAGAGAAGACTTCACACTGCAACTCTGATTCTATCAGAATTAATGAAAGCTTACAAATAAAAAATATACTATATGTAACAACTAACAAAAAAATGTGAGTTTATTATAATTAATCAAAATGTTTTAAAAAACTATTCATAATTTAGACGTGCATAAATGAGCAGGATTTTAGTTTAGTCTAATGTGAACGCATGTCATACACGGTTAAAACTAAAGCCAGTTTTAAAGTAAGTCTGGTTCAATGTGAAACTGAACTGCTCTGAGTGAGACAGAGTGACCACTTCTGTAAAGGCTGCTGCATTCATGCTACCTGAAAAATATCAATAACTACACTGAAAAAAATGATTTTTTCATCTTTTTTTTATTAGTGGCATTATAGAGAACACATTGGCTCTGTTTGTGTGCTTCTTTTAATCATTTGTCAGGCTTATTGATTCCTGTAAATCTTGCTTAGAATTATGGAGTTGTGCTTACAGTATAGTGTCATATCTCATGTGCTCTCCGCTCAAGGGCTGGAGCAACTTACCCCACCCCCAACCCACCAGCCACAGCCACCTACTTTATCGCTTCGTCTCGTGTCTCTCACACATCACCAACCACACACACACACACACACACACACACACACACACACACACATGCCAACGGCGCCTGGTGAATGACGCTGCGCTCAATGCCTCTTTTGACAGCTACTTCTCACACAGAAACACATTAAATGCAACCCCAGATGCAGTGACCCGGAGGTATGCATCGACAGGAGGCGCTCAGTGTCACCCCTGTAATTCTGCTCTCTCTCTCCTTCAAGTAGATCTTATCACTCACATCTCTAACTGCCGTTATCAATCTTCCCTGTGCAGCCACTGCATCATTAGGTGAGAGTATTTTACTAAGAACACTAACATAGGTTTCATTCCTCTCTTCTCCTCCCTTGCATTCCACCGCAGGTTGGCACGGTGCCAGGCTGTGCCATGCAGCGCAACACTGCCACCTAAAGGTTTAGTACCACCACACTCAAGCCTAACCCACTGACAATAGTGTCTTAGCCTCCCTCCCACCCTGCCCCACACACACACTCTCTCTCTCTCTCTTCTGCTTCTCCCTGTATTTGTCCACGTGTGTTCCATTAGATTAAAACTGTGTGTTGTGTAGCAATGCTTTATTAGCAGAAAAATTAATAAGGCTTTGATAAAAAGCAGCATGGATTACATTGAAATTTGAGGCTCATTATTGGCTAATCCTTTTTGAATTGGATGTGTATCAAGTTCCAGACGGGCTTTACTCAGTTCGCTAGTGTGATTTGAGCGAGGCATTTAATTCAAGCTTAGATGATGAGGCAAAGCCTACAGTGACATTCACAACACCACTGTAGCAGACTAATTATTGACTGTTGTTGTGGCAGCAGGTGTTGAAAAGGTTACTAAATCCTCTGTGATTTACCAGAAACAGCAAAAATAAAACAAACAAACCAAAAACAAGCACACAAAACATGAACACGTTTTTATGACGAAAGGTGAAGAGTACTTTTTTTGTTTTTGTTTGCAGCACTTTTTTTTAAAGATGTTTACGGTTATCTGAGTAGATAGGTAAGAAAAAAATGTTTCTTTCACAATGAACATTGAGACACTTATTGTTTTTCGGTACATTTGTTCTAAACTGAGTGCTAAAGAGGAAAAAGTAAGGCAAGGCAATCACTCTCCCATTTGCATTTGGTAAATATGAATTCAATACTTTTATGATAAAACATGTTATTGATGATTATCATTCCCAAATTACACTTGATTGTTGAGTCAGTGATCGGCTCCATTAATAAGCAATAGTTCAAGGTACTTTTTTATTTTATTTTTGTTCTCAATTTTTCTTTGTAAAACAGTGAAATCTGTTGAAGCTGGAAGTCTCCAGTACTTTTTTCTGTTTCTTCAGACTAACTTTTAGTGAGTCTCTAATCTAGACTGGCACTTTAGCACTGTGGAACAGGGCAGTTATAGGCAGTACTTATAGACCAGTAAAAGTGCTCCTTTACCTGCTGTCTGGTGTGCATGGGTCCCTTGGTTTTGAACCCTCCCTGGGAGCTGCTCTCTGAGGCACTGAAGTGGTCGGAGCTTGTGGAGGATCTCTTGGAAAGGGTGTCACAGCCCCCGACAAATGTGTTATCCAACGGGAGTTCCTGAATGACATGGTGCTTCTTGACTGAGACAGGTGTGTCAGCCTTGAGATGGAAGGCCGACTGCGGCGAGGCAGACTTGTAGTGCCGAGCCAGGTCTGGACTGCTGGGTTTGAAGGTTGTGGTGGGTGTGGCATTCCAATCAAATCGTCCAATCCCTTGCTCCTCCAGTTCGGTCGGCAGGCTGATGGTTCCGTTGATTGGCTCGTGGGCAGGATCATCCGGTTTGTTCCCCTCGATGGTGACAAAGTTGAGCAAGGAGCTTTTGGGGGACTTCCTTTTCTTGCGCTTTTTCTTCTTGTTCTGCTTGTTTTCGGTGTTGGGTGACATCCACTCAGCTCCCTGTTTTTTCCTCTGTGCAGCTTTGAACCTGGAAGCGTGGCGACATCGCAGCAGCACAGTCACAAAGATGACAATAATCACCACTAAGGCGCCAGTGACAAAGGCTATCATTATGGTTAGATAGTCACCACTTTGATAAGTTTCACTACTTTCACCAATGTTTCTGTCTATCGGGGTCTCCATCGTACGTCGGATGAGATCATAAATAAGTGTTGAGTTGGCCACAGTGTCATTGACGTACAGAAAAACCAGTACAAGCGTATGGAGTGATTTAGGATATCCCAGGTCACTTATATTGACTACTAATCTGTGTAAGCCTATGTCACTTACTGCAGGTTTTTCCTCCAGGGTGATATTTCCAGTGACGGGGTCAATCCTGAACAAACCCTTGTTATTCCCACTTACAATTGTGTATTTCAGTTCTGCGTTCATTCCTGTGTCTCCGTCAACTGCAAACACCTCTGCTACCACAGATCCCGGGATGGAAGACAGGGGAACGAGTTTGAACGATGTGTTGGAGGGGGGATAGATGACAATGGGGGTGTTGTCGTTGACATCAATGACATTGATGGTCACCTTTGCAGCTGAGGAGCAAGGAGGTCTGCCGCTGTCCACAGCTCTAACGTCAAAGGTATAGGAGCTCTGTTGCTCCCTGTCAAATGAAACATTGGATTTTATCACCCCAGAGTATGGATCCAGTATAAAATTTTCATTGTCATTCCAGATAGAAAGAGAAACAGCAGCATTTTCTCCTGCATCTGAGTCTGTCACTGTAATCACCCCCACAGTGCTGTACTTAGGCAGATTCTCTGACACAAAGAACTGAAAGTGGTTATGCGTGAACTTAGGATTGTTATCATTTTCATCCAGCACAGTTACAATTACAGCCGCTTGCGTCTGCAAAGGGGGAGTCCCATTATCTCTTGCCGTTACAGTGAAGAGAAACCTATCTTGATCCTCTCTGTCGAAAACCCTGGATGCAGTTAGGACCCCAGTTTTGCGGTCCAGATCAAAGAACGATGCATTTGGTCCTAGCTGATACACTATCTCTGCATTCTTCCCACTGTCCTCGTCTGTGGCGCTTAGAGTGGTGAGGAACAGGTCCCGTTTGTTGTTTTCCATGACCGCCAGCTCAATGACTGGCTGTGTAAAAATAGGTGGGTTGTCATTCTCATCCTCCAGTCTCACTCTCACCAAGGCTGTCTGATTCAAGCTTGGCTTTCCGGAGTCTGAAGCAACAATTTTAAAGTTGTATTCCTTTGTTCCTTCATAGTCAAGCAGTGCAGATGTTTCCAACAGATACTGGTTGTCATACACAGCTTTCAGGTGGAACGGTACATCCTTCTCTATGAAACAAATGACCTTGCCATTGATGTCAGTGTCTTTGTCTGACACTGTGATGAGGGCTATCTTGGTGTTGATGGGATCCTTCTCGGAGAGGAAAACAGTCCCATTTATGGGACTGATGATGTATCTCAGGTCAATATTGGGTGGATTGTCGTTGACATCAGTAACATTTATGGTGACAGTAGCTCTGGCTGGACTCGAGCTGCCATCGCTGGCTAAAACAGAGAGCTTATGAATAGCTGTCTCCTCCCTGTCTAGAGGTTTCTGCACTGTAATCAGGCCAGATGTTGTGTTTAATGCAAATAGTCTTTTTGTAGCAGGAGACACCTGAGTCCCAAACACATAATGTATTTCTGCATTTGCCCCTATGTCTGCATCTGTGGCTTGGAGCTGCACAACAGACGTGCCAGTGGCAGAGTTTTCTGGTATATGGACCTCTATCTGACTCTCTTTAAACACTGGCTTGTTGTCATTGACATCTGTGACAGTAACCTGAAGGATGGCTGTACTGGATTTCTGTGGGATGCCACCATCCTCTACTTTAATCTTCATCACATACGTATCCTTCTGCTCTCTGTCCAGATTCTGCTGCACAATGAGCTGGGGCCACTTCTCCCCCTCAGGCGTCTCCACAATGTCTAAGCCGAAGGCACTTTGCCCATTGATCAGCTCGTATTTGTGGACACTGTTGGAGCCGGTGTCTGGGTCAGTGGCAGAAGGAATAGCAAAGCGGCTGTTAATGAGGGTGTTCTCTGGGATGGAGATGTTGATCACAGGGGATGGGAACATGGGAGCATTATCATTTGTGTCTCTGACAATTATTTTGATCTTAATCAGCCTGAAATAATCATTAGGCAGGATGACGACTTCAATTTCAAAGGAGCATTCGCTGTCCTCAAACGACGGGCCGGGGCATAACTTCTCTCTGTCGATTCGGTTTGATGTTGTGGATATCTCTCCAGTGTTGCTCACCACACGCACTAGTGGGTTATCTCCCGCTTTGGAGACAAGCCGGTACACTAGATTAGCACTTGCTCCAGTGGCAGCATTTGTATGGGTAATGTTAAGGTCCTTTGGTATATTTCCAATAAGAAAATTTTCTTGCAATTCCTCCCTGATGGGGTAGATAAGTTCTTGGGCTATTGAAGGATCAAGCCATATGCAGGCAAGCAGAGCACCCAACAGGTAATAGTCTTTTAGATCCATGATAATGTTAATCTGTCTTCAGCCTTCACAGCTCAATGTTTTCTCTCTATGCAATGTTGTTACAGGCAGTCAATCCTTGCATGTGATGGCAGGAATCTTCCACAAACACACCTATGAATACATAACAAAGTTCTTAAGTGATAATACTTCAGCATGAACAGTATTTACAATTATTCCATGAAATATGAACATAAATACAATAAACGATCGATTGGCCTCATCTTGTGCAATTTATCGTTATATGTATTCACAAGTCATATTAATGTATAGATTCAAACACAAAAAATCAGCAAAGAGTAAATTCTAACACTATTTTATGCTCACCAAGAAATTTCTACCCCTGAGGCCAATCATCTTCCCAACACGTTACACAGACTTAGTCATTTGTCACTTAAATTGCCAAAATTAAAGAGCTTAAGCTGCCTGTGTGGGCTCCTAAACGAATGAGTGCGCATGAATGAAGCCTGCAAAGTATGAGCTCTGTCAGATGTTGAATTCAGTGGGCTTCTGAGACCCATTCTTATCCTACATACCCAAATCCGATGGTGCAAAGAAGACAAAACTGGAGTGTGTCAGCTCATAGTCTTCTCATCCAGTGTCTGATGATGAATGGGAGTTTATTCTGGTGAAGGAGAGGAAAAAAGAGAGGAGCGAGATCCTTCTTCTCCGTTGATCTGCCTTTGGAAAACAAAAAATAAATAAATAAATTGGCCCCGCGTGAGTAATCAGACAGAGGAACAGGTTTGGTGGGAGAGCTGCCGAGCGCACAAACTGGGGTAAAATTCAGGCTGCACTGCTTGTGTCGCAGTTCCTTCCTCCCAGTTTAACTTCAGGACTGAACCGACTGAACGACCTGCGCGGTGATCCGGCAGACACAGCAAGGTGCTCACTGCTTTCTGTTGTTTTCCATTAGAACTGGTCCAGGAGAGGGGGGAATGAATGCACGTCCCGAGGAAACCGGCGTTTCTCTTCTTTCCCACTCGTTCCTCCTCCGTTTATCCCCGGTTACCTGTGAAGGTGAAGGTACCGCCGCGGTGAACGCAAGAGGAGACGCTCGTGTCCCGTCATGATCTAACTTCACGGAGCTCCATCAGAAATCTCCACAAGGTTAAAAAATAAAAACAAATAGATGGTGAGGATATTTATTTTTAACAGCAACAACAAAACGTCTCTATTGATCCCTCTTGGGAAAGATGAGCCTACGTTAAAAAAAAAACGTCCAGCGTTGGAGCGACGCTCCGAGAGTGTGTGCCGCTTATCCTCGCACTCTCACTCCCAGAGCAGAATATCTTGCACTAACTCTTTGTAAACCCATAGGAGGGGTGGTGAAGTATACCACTCCAACGCCCCCATCCTCCGCCGACCCTCGTCATTGGACACCTCCCAGTTCTTTCATTTGCGTCTCCCGCGCGAGCATCAACGGGATTGGTTAGGACTCACGTCACTCAACGAGATCCTGAGGGTCGTCGGTGGTGAGATGCTCTGTGAAGATGCTGCAGGCTGCAGAGAGACGCTAAACCAAAAGCCCGGGGCTGAAGGGGGATGATGATGATGATGATGACGGTTGAGATGATGAAGGTGGTGCTGCTGTCAATACATGCTATGATTTAAATAAAAACAATGGTTATAATAAAACGATTAAAATGTGTTTTGTGCTATAAAAGCAACCATTGTCTCTGAGGGGAAGCATCAAACTTGGTAAGGCTGTTTTCCGGTAGGCTTCAATAACTTGTCATAAAACGCAACATAAAAAAGCTGCTTAAAAAAATACTTTCTGAATACGCCACAGAAGTACAGCCGTGAATTCTGACTTACAATATGAAACAGATGATTACAATAAAAGCCCTGTGTGAGAGTCTCTGAAAACTACTCTCTAGACAGAGAATCTGTTGTCTAAGCATCTTCGCTCGAGCAGCATATTCACGTTTGGTGCATCACACTTAGCGCCCTGCAGCCACTCGTCAGCATTTGTCCCTTAGAAATAACCTTGACAGTTATCCCAGCCATCAAAACGATTAGAGGTTACGGGTGATTTGCACTTTTTCTTTAAAGTTTACCACCTGGTGTGTAATTAGTGAGGGTCTGAGGATGCTAGCATGTGTTTGGGCCTGAATCTTCCTCGACAAGTTTCAAAAGAGCAGCAAGATGATGTATTAAACACAAAGTGAGCTATCTAGAAAACATCAGATTGAATAAAATGTAAATATGAGTAAGTGATGGATACACAGTCATTTAATATCTTCTGCCTCCTTATGGTTACTTGATTTGAGTTGTGTGTAGATAACTCAGCTGAAGCCACAGTGCTGCTGCTGAGGAAAGCGAGATGTTGATCTGAACCGCTGAGTAGGCTGTCACGGTGAACACTGCCATCTTGAGGCGGACCTTCACAAATGCCTTAATCCTGCTTTGAGCTGCAAATCTCACATAACCTCACCGTTCTGAATCCAGATTTCGGTTAAAGCTCTCCTGCACCCATGAGAGGGACCTGCATAACAGATTACACAGCGAGGGACTGCAACGTGTGAAAGGGTAGAAAACAAAAGTGAGAATAAGCACGGGTGTTGGTAAATGGGGATGGAAGTGATGCAAAAGGACACGGGAGCCACACTGCTGAGGTGAGAACTAGGCTGCAAATGTCTCCAGAGAGCGTGGCTTAGTGCCCGGTCAGCCGTCCATTAGCACAACCAACCTAGTGGCCTGACCTTTCTGCCTCTGGATTCAGCCATCAGTGTCCTTAGCTGAGAAGGAGCAGCTAAAGGAGGGATCTGTCACTTCAGCTTAAAGTCTGACACCCTGATGTAGAGAGAAAAGTGACAACATAACTGTCTGCAGCGGTGAAACACTGTCTTGCTCCGGTGGCCAGCTGGAGTCATTAGTAACTCATCACCTGCTCTTACTCTCTCGCTGGGAGTGTGAGTACATCTGTCTTGGGTTTTTCTGCATAACAAGAAATATAACCGACTAAGTAGAAATTTCCCAACCTTGCCAGGTCTCTAAGGTGTTTCTGTGTGTTAGCAGAAGGATAATTGCGCAGTAATTGGGACCGCAGAACAGAAAGCACACTTTGAACAGCAGAAATCAGCCCATCTCCTGATCACCAGCTCTATCAGAATTATACCGTCTGTGTTACAAGTTATAAAAAATCTTACCTGTTTTCTCTCTACAGGGGACTTGGGTGTCACATGACCCTTAGTCTCACAAACCAGAAGGGGCTAAAATAAGCAACTGCATAGCTCCGTCGTCTAGATTTATCCTTTCTGTACGTTGTCTTCTTACTATGTCAGTTTGAACTGACTACAGCTAATATTTCCATAAGTCAAGTTACTGACAAGTGCTGAAAAATGTAGGATGTTAATATATGCAGCAGGTCTTGTGCTGCACCACTCACCACCTCCCATGGAAGGGAGAGCCTAAGGGAAGTGTCTGTACCTAAGGCCATATGATTCCCCACATTCCAGGCGCAGTCAATCGCACGTTTCACCTTGGTTTGATTCTCATGCTGACTTATTGACTTGTCCAAGCTGTTGAATGGGCCTCATGGATAACACAAGGAACAAATATGTTCATCTTTCATGTCCATTAAAGCACAAAGTCAAACAAGTCGTCCATGTTTTTTCTTGCTAAAACAAGGTCTCTCTGATTTTGTTTCCTTAAGCACCGTAACAAACATGACGAGCCAAAGTGTACAGAGGAGATGGAGTGGCAGAACACAGCAGGATTTGGCATCTTATTTCCTGATGTTTGAACATCACTTCTCAGATTGGAAAACAGCAATGCGACTCTACGACTGACTCTGTTTGCTCTGCGACATGGATGTTTTATCTCCACAGATAACACAAGCCTGGAGGAGCTTCTGCCGTGTTGTTGAGATACTAATGCTAATGTTTAGCTTCTTCTTGCTGAGATGTTCTTTGCTGATTACTGGACACTAAACCAACAACAGCCTTCCCCGTCATGAGACTAGATGGGTTAGTCCATGAATTTTAAGTGACAGTGTGATGTAGATCTGTCAGGCTTTGTAAATGCTAGCATTTCACCGTCTTTTTTCTATCAGAAGCTAATGCAGGAGATAGGTGTAAGAGTCTATTTTCATGTTCAGCCTACATACAAAAAATATATAAACATTAAAAAATAGTTTCCACTTCATTAAAATAAATCACGGAGAAGACAACACATATTCAACAGATTTAAAGGGACTTTACGGAGTTTTGAATTTTTATGCTCGCGATTGCCCCCTCAGGCCAAAAGCGTAACGGCAGCTTCAATAGTAGGCTCGTGCACGAGGTGCACATGCTGTACGTGCACACTCCTTGACAAAAACAACAGCTGAGACAGTCCCTTGTGTGTGTGTGTGGCCCGGGGAACAGAGGACAGGAGAAAGCGCGGCTTATTAATTAAATAATTTGGTTCTGTACCTTTCTCTTCAGTTCAGCCGACAAAGGTTTAAGATGGGTCAGTCCTCCTGCACGCTCAGACAATTCCCTTCCCTTTCTTGAAAAATTGTTCCAAAATGAAAGTTGAACCCACATCTTTTTTATCTGTGAATGCAATGCCGTTCGGCGAGTCTCAAATAAAAATTTGGTCATCTTACTGTAAAAAATATACCATTAATGTAAAAAAGAATCTCTTCATAAATTATGTTCACATCCAGAATCAAACCCAGGTCTACTGCACAAAAGTCCAACGTTTTACTAGGCGAGCTAGAGAGCCTGTAACGTTTTTGGTATCTATAACATTTATATCCTGATGACAGCTGAAACAACGTTCAAAGAACGGTTCGGAGGGCTATGCCTGAGCGTGAACGTGCATGAAGCAGCCTGCTCGACCCGAGCAGCTCTCTTTTTCTGTGATTTTACAGAAAAACAGGCAATCACAGTCAAAATGCCAGGGCTCATTCTACAGGACCAGGGTATTGCAGGAGAATGTATGAAGAAGAAATGTATTATTTCTATACATGTTTTGGCTGTCAAACTTCCATAATGCCCCTTTAAACATGGGTAAAAGCAGCACATTGGTGAGCTGTTCAAATCCACTAAAATCAACTATCAGGAATAGGAATAGAATGATGAGACAAGAACACACAATTAAATACAATTAAAGTCCCATAGTTGTCACACACACACACACACACACTGGTGTGTGTGGTGCAAATTGTCCACTTCATTTTACCCATCCCTGTGGGGAGTGGGGAGCTGCAGACACGGTTGCACTCAGGAACTATGTGGTATTTACCCCCCAATCCAACCCCTTAAAGCTGACTGTCAAGCAGGGAGGTATTGGGGCGCATTTGTAAAGACTTTGTCATGACCCGACTGGGATTTGAACTCCGATCTCCCAGTCCCAGGGTGGACACTCAAACACTAGGCCACTGAGCAGGTTTAATAAAATCAATCAATGAACCAAAATGCAAGTAAAATCAACATCTCATCTCGTGTTAAAAGCCAAGACAAAAACATGGGTTTTCATTGTGGGTTTAAAAGCTGACATGATGGAGGACTGCACTGACTTCCAGTTATTTAAAAAACTATAGAAATGCAGGAAAATCATTCAGACCTTTGGGATCTTCTCATGATGAAACTCTTCTAAAGGATCTTTTGGTCAGGAGAAGAAAAACTTGCAGAGAAGTCAGACAAAAGCAAAAATCTTCTCTCTGCACCAGTTAAGCTCATGGAGGTTTCCCTCGACTGAAGCTCGCTGCTGTGGAAAAACAATAATTAGAGACAGTTTCAGAGAGTTTGAACTCCTTGACTCCCAATGTTTCTTTATCCACAATGTAAGTAAAATAAAATAACAATAATAATAATAATAATTTAAATAAAATATTAAAAGTGATCTATGGGCTGTAATTATCCAGAACCATTGCAATATCAGAAGTGATTGAACAGCAAACTAAACAACACAATACCATTAATACATTTTTACATTTCTTCTCCTTTTCCCACCACAGTTCCTGTAATCAGCTGACTCAGAGCAAAACATCAGTTAGGCTATTATCACTTGAGCTGAATCCTACTGCTTGTTATACTGTACCACCTGTCAGCTAGGCAAATGTGCTCTCAAAATTGGACTTGTGCAATGATTACATCTTTTGAGTTACTTAACTGATTGCCAGAATTACGTCTGTACGTACTATACCTTCTATGTTTTCAGTCAAATATATATATAAAGAATTACTTTGCATTCAAATGCTGCATTATGCATAGTTGTTCTTTGATTTGAATTTATATATATATATACATATATATATATATATATATATATATATATATATATATATAGGAGTTACTTTAATAAAGTTTTTGGAAACGCAAGTTTGGAATCGCAGCTGATGTTTGTTAAGAGCACGTCACGCCGGCCCGACTCAGCCTCCCAAGTGGCTTTTAGTTTGCCTCTGAAGTTGTGGAAATATATACTCTTCAGATTAATAAGAATTAATAAACTAGTAAATAAAGTTTTAACAACCTTTTACCCATATTATGTAACGCACTAAGCAGACCCTCCTGACCCTTTGTCCTAACCTTAAGGGCGCTTAATAGTTAACAATAACAGTAATGTTAATAAGGGATCCTTTGTTTATTGATGCTTAATATTGCAATAAGTAATATTAATAAAAAAACTTATTGTGAAGTGTTACAGAATCTTGTGTCTCTTAAATTAACATGTCAGCAAAAAGGTTGAAGAGTTTAAGGCCAGTATGAATGTAAAAACTCATTTAATGTAGTTTATACAAACATCTTCAAGTTGATAGAGTATTCCTACCTACTGACAACCCATTTTGAATATATTTTTGATGCCGTCAGCACATCATTAATGTTTTAGAAATAAAAATTTACAGTATTTTCAAAAGTATTCTGACACTGATTGACACCTTGTTTGATCAAAAAGGATAAGCTGGAAGGATAAGCTTTTCAAGATGCCACAAAAACGCTACATACCCCCTATAGAAGTATAGTAGTAGTTTCCTCTGTCAATATAGCCTCACTCTGACTATAACTTGCTCTTTTCCTTGAGTTTTGACACATCCAGGTATTTTTTCATCTCTCTGACACATTTGAATCACATATCACTTTGCAGCCTGTGCACTGTAAAAGGTCAGGCATTTACACCTTTTACTTTTTTCTTACTTGTTTGAAAGGCAGAAGCCGACCTGTGTGAGCTGAAATGGATCCTGGTCAGAGACGGCTGATGTCGAGCAAGATCTTCCTCTGCTTAATACAGCAAAAGCAGTTTTGAGTGATGAGTGGAGCCATGTAAATGAGCAAGGCGTTCAGTGTGCTCTCCAACACCGGTAGGACTGTACATCTTGTCAAACTGAGGTGGATACATTGGATCATGTTGAGTTTCAGCTGCTCTTCATTCTGTCACACCCTGTCCTGTCTCCCTGTTTGGTTCATCCTTGTGTCTCGTTAATTACTCCCACCTGCCTCTCGTTTTCCCAATCACCTTAGCTCCCGGTCCTCCTGTATTTAACCCCTTCTGTTCTGTGTCTTGTGTCGGTTCATTGTTTCATTGTCCAGCGTGGGTTCCAATAAATCTGTGTTAAAGAATCCTACCTGTCTGCCTGCTTCCTCCCCGGTCTGGATCCTCACCTCTTCTCCGCTCCACTCAGCAGCGCATCTGACAGAATGAACCGACCGGTAAAGGATCCAGCGGAGAGATTCTTCCGTGGGAGTACCTGCTCCAGTGGCTTACCCCGACCCACCGGCCGGCTTCTCCCTCTCCAGGCCTAGCTCCGCCTCGCCGCTGCCGGCGTCCCCGACCGTCAGCCTCGGCGATCCTTGCCGCCTTTCCACAACCGGACGGGGGTTTGGATGGGTAGACGCTCCTGGATCGCTCTGGCTTCGAGGGCATGAGGCTGGCTGTCTGTTCCCCCGGAGTGGGTCCACGGCATGGGGAGAGACGCCGGACTCCACCACGATCCGGTGTCTCGGGACGGAGCAGTGAGTTCGCCTCTGCCCCGGCCTGGCCCGGCAGTTTGGACATGCCCCCGGCCAGGTCAGCAGTCCCGTCACCAGTCCAATCGGTGCCCCCGTCGTCTGCAGGTGGAGGAGCAGCACCCACAGCCCAGCTGATGGAGCTTCAGGCGGAGCTTGGCCGGATCCGCCAGCTCGTCAGCCATCAGGAGTCTCACCTGGACACTTTTTCATCCTCAGACCGCCAGGAGAGGGCCTCCGTCCAGCCGGCAGCTCCCTCATCTCGGAGCCAGAAGTGCAAGCCCGGGGTCCACCCAGCGGAGCTCGCCGGTCTCCGGGCTGAGATGGCCCAGCTCCATCGGACCCTCAGCCTCCAGGAGCATCAGCTGGATGGTCTGTCCTCCCTGCTCACAGTTTCCAGCACCACCAGTTCTCTCATGTCCAGTTCCAGCGGTGGTCCCGGAGGTCGCACCGCATCCTGTCCAGCTTGTCCAGGCAGCTCCTCCCACAGCAGCTCTGCCTCTGGCCCAGAAGCTGACGGTACCGGCCCGGAGGCTGACGGATCGGGCCCGGAAGCAGGCGGTCCCGGCCCGGAAGCAGGCGGTCTCGGCCCAGAAGCTGACGGAACCAGCCCAGAAGCTGACGGTACCGGCCCAGAAGCTGACGGGTCGGGTCCAGAAGCAGAGGGTACCGGCCCAGAAGCAGACGCCCCCGGACAAGAAGCAGACAGTTCCGGTCCAGAGGCCGGCGGTCCAGAGGTCGACGGTCCAGAAATCGAAGGACCAGAAGTCAACGCCCCCGGACCAGAAGTCGATGGTGGTCGACGCCCAGTTCTGTCCTGTGGTCGACGCCCCTTCCAGTTCGGAAGTCGACACCTCCTCGTGTTCTGAAGTCGACACCTCCTCATGTTCTGAAGTCGACACCTCCTTGTGTTCTGAAGTCGACACCTCCTCGTGTTCTGAAGTCGACACCTCCTCGTGTTCTGAAGTCGACGTCTCTTCTGAAGTCTCCTCTGAAGTTGTCGTCTCCTCTGAAGTCGACGTCTCTTCTGAAGTCTCCTCTGAAGTCGTCCCCACTGAAGTCGACGTGCCTGAGGTCGACGTCTCCTCTGAAGTCGACGTCTCCTCTGAAGTGGTCTCCTCTGAAGTCGACGTCTCGTCTGAAGTTGTCTCCTCTGAAGTTGACGTCTCCTCTGAAGTCGTCTCTGAAGTCGACTTCTGAAGTCGTCTCTGAAGTTGTCGCCTCTGAAGTCGTCTGGTCTGAAGTCGCCTCTGAAGTCGTCTCGTCTGAAGTCGCCTTATCCACTCCAGAGGTCGACGCTCGTTCCACTCCAGAGGTCGACGCTCGTTTCACTCTAGAGGTCGACACTCCCTCTGGTCCGACGTCTCCGGTTCCAATGGTGGTTCTGAAGGTCGCTCCGGTCCAGCCCGTCCAAGGGACTATGTCCCCGGCCCAACCTGCAGAGACTATGTCCCTGGCCCAGCCTGCAGAGCTCCTCTGCCGCAGACGCAGGCCTCCTAGGGCCCGTCGCCTCCTCGTCTGCTGCAGGCGCAGGCCTCCTAGGGCCCGTCGCCTCCTCGTCTGCCGCAGGCGCAGGCCTCCTAGGGCCCGTCACCTCCTCGTCTGCCGCAGGCGCCGGCCCCTAAGGGCCCGTTGCCTCCTCCTCTGTCCCAGGCGCAGGCCCCCGGACTCTGCTGGTCCCTGCCGTCTCTCCATCGGTCCCTCGGTTCCTCTGGGTCCCCCTCCTCCCGCCCTGCTCCTTGTTCCTGTGAGCGTCTAGAATCCGCCCTTTTGGGGGGGGGGTCACACCCTGTCCTGTCTCCCTGTTTGGTTCATCCTTGTGTCTCGTTAATTACTCCCACCCTCCTCTCGTTTTCCCAATCACCTTAGCTCCCGGTCCTCCTGTATTTAAACCCCTTCTGTTGTGTGTCTTGTGTCGGTTCATTGTTTCATTGTCCAGCTTGCATTCCAATAAATCTGTGTTAAAGAATCCTACCTGTCTGCCTGCTTCCTCCCCGGTCTGGATCCTCACCTCTTCTCCGCTCCACTCAGCAGCGCGTCTGACACATTCATTGGTTGCTGTTTCCACAGGTAGAAGTCAAATGGTAATCAAGGACCTATAGAAGGATTGTGGGTTGGGTTTTCTGGGCCTTTTAACCATTTATCATTATTTCCTATGGTTAGGCATTGAGAATTGTTTTGAACCAGGACTAATTTTCAGTTTTTCCTAGAGCCATTTTTCTTTCTTCAATCTGATTTTTGAAATCCAGCCTGTCGACAGGAAGAACTCGTCAAAACCAACAAAGAAAATCTGCCAGAAGCGTTTATGTTACCGTGTTCTAACAATGGCCAACCCTAGTTTTTCCATTAAGCTTGTTTATGTTATTTCTAAACTTTGTGTGAATACTTTCATGAAGTTCATATAAATATATATTTTAGACTGACTTAGTTGAGGACAGCTGTCATTTCTGTTATGTGATTTCTCCCTTTAGATTCTCATTTGCATGATCAAGCCTTCCATGCCATTTGTTTGTTATTTTGGCCTTGGCACTCCCTGAAGTTTAAACACCTTTTCTGTGTTTTGAAAAAAGAAACATTAACGTAAAAAAATAAAGAAAAATAAAGTCAATCCATCTCCTTGTTCTCCATCTGGATTTCAGTTTGTCCTTTTTATCTCCTAGACTTGTCTACGAACACAACATAATTGGGGGAGTGTCCGGTATATTATCCTTTGATATACCCACACAATTCACCCCTGAATATTTGAAGTTTTCTCTGATATATTTGGTTTGTTTTTAAGAGGGTTTAAAAAAGAGTTCGATTTGCAAAGACTGTCATAAAATCATGTCTCTGTTAACTCCACTTTGCAATTTCCCTTCTCCTGTTGAGTGGTAACTGGTTGACATACAAAATATAAATGTTTCACTCTACAAATTAGCTTTGAAGTCTCTGCTTCTACTAATAAGATTAGCATTTTCAATAACTTTTTCTCCATTCCTCTGAGGTTTGTTATCATGCTTGGAATGTAATGATGTGGAATTTCTGAAACAAGCGTGTGCCAAATGTGATGTATGTGAAGACATTTCATACGGAGGGCAGCTGCAGACTTGGAGTCACCATGTATTTCAAAAAATGTCATGATCTAGCTCAGACCATAATGTACACTAAGCTAATTTAGTTCTAGTTGTGACCTAATTATGACTTTGGCAGTGAAGACAACTTGTGAAGAAAGGAGATGGCAAGAGAAAGTCCACATGTACACCAAGGCTCTAATGTGTCATTTTAAAGGTCAGGTCTTACAAAGAGGTGGCTAATTAGTAACTAGTGCAAATGACTCATTACATGTAATTGTGAAATTGAAAATATCAAAGACCTTCTGTCTTAAATGGTTGTGCATATATGGAACTCACAGTCTGTGTTAATCAAACCAGTACAGTAAAAATGAGACCAGAAGCTCTTGTGCAAGATCACACTGTAGGTGTGCAGCCATTGTTACAGCAACACTCCTATGTAAAATACAACCACTATTAGTTTAATCAGTGCTCTACAACTGAGAGTGAATCATCCCTCAGAAGAAGGTGACATAGATGATTTTTTTTTTCTAATTTTAATGAGTCTAATGTAGCAGGAATGCTGATAAGTGACAACAATTTGGGAAGTTCTTGAATTATTTTTTATTTGCAGTAATGATTTATTTCCATTTAGTTTCTATTTTCTAAAGTATGTAAATTTACCCTTTGACATTATGGTCAATGTCAAAATTTTATTATCTCATATAGCGATGTGTATTGGTGAAATTCTGGCGATACGTTACGTATCACGATACATGGGAGACCATACGATATATCAAGATATATTGTGATCCATTCAGCCAGATCATATAAGCAATTTTATTAGACTGAATTTATTGTATGAAAATTCAATAAACAGTCAAAACCAATACGTAGCGTGTTTAACATGAGGTTTCTGAACAATAATAGAGGGATTTATATTTCAGTGGTGGAAACAAAGCCCATTGCACACTGCTGCCAACTAGTGGTCCGCATTTGATTTGCACCAAAAGAAAAGAAAATACACAAATGTTTGCATGTAAATTCTTCCAAAAATTTGGCTTTTGAATGTCTATATAATATCGCAGGGAAAAAACATGATATATTGCTTTATTGATATTTTCTTACATCCTAAATCTCATTATATAGTTAACATGTTATTTTACATTTAAATTTTAACTCCAATTTCCCCAAATATTAAAGTATATAATAAATAAATAGCTGTATTGTTATTATATTTTCTATATCACTGCTTCTGCTAATTGTATGAACTTGCTCCATATAAGCCATAATACAATCACATTAGGGCAAATGCTCATGTAATAAAACACCTTCAATATTTGTATTCATTTTCTAGACGTTAAACAGACAATATTTTTCATTGTCAAACAATAAATAATGTAGGTAGATTTACATTAATGAAATGTTTTATATTTACATATACCGTAAATCCTCTAATACAGGCCCGGGCCTGTATTTGACTCAAGCTCATCAAGCTCCAGGCCTTTATTGGAAGGAGGGCCAGTATTAGAGGCAGGCCTCTATTTCTATTTGAGCAAAATGAACTAATGGTTCACTGGAGTTTTTGACAATTAAAATTGCGCCCACATTTTCAAAGTTAAACACATTTCTTTTAACAACGGTAGTTTCTGCTTCAGCCCTCCCCCCTCCCCCTGCGCAGCGGCTGCAAACTCACTGATGCGCCTGCAGCCTCTCGGAGTTCCTGCTGCTCTAAACATTAAAATAATTATTTCATTTTCTGGTCCTCACTTCTGATTACCTTCAATGGTGTCTGTTTGTTGCAACCACCAGGTACAAAAACTAACTTGTTTTTATTTGACTATTTTTCTGTCCTGCCTGTTTATTATCTTCCTGCATCTCCTCTCAATCCTAAAGAGAAACTGCTACCTGGGTTCATATATATTCACCTTATGAGTTACCTTTGAACTGCAGTTCTAAAAGAGCTACCGACCGCAAAAACAGTGGAGCGCTCCCTGCTTGGCGGCCGTATCATACAGTCCGAGCAATAAACGCGGAAGTTAGATCCAAACACCCGTTGTGTGGGAGAAGCATCGAAATGAACTGTTTAATCTGCCCATCATTTGTGTTGAGAGATCAGCAGTGTTTGGATCAACAAAGGGCGACTACTTTGACAGAAGAAACTTTATTTATGGCTTATTTTTGTGCATTTAAAGTTCAGCCGCCATTGATAGTTGTTAAAAGTTGTTAAACCTGTGCATATGAAACAAAAAACGCCTTTTGTTTATCGATTTATTGTGAAAAAAGGAAGTTGTGCTTGCTCCTTTTCCTGTTGGGCAGTTGTGATTTCTGTCCATTGACTGCGGAGGTGCTCCGGCGAAAATAGGATCGATTCTATTTTTGCCGGACGCCGGAACAGAGGGCGGCGCGTGGCGCCGCACTGCCGGAGCACGGCCGCAGTAGTAGAATTGCTCTGACTGACTACAACGGGACCGATTTTGCTCCGGCGTTTGTGTCGGAGCGGAGCGGAGCGGAGGTAGTGGAATTTGCGTCGGAGGACAAGGTGATGCGCGCAGCGTCCCGCTCCACAGCATGCAGCAAAACGCATCAGGCGCAAATAAAAGACAGAAAACATTAAAGGAAATGAACTGACATGAACGATCGTGTGTTAAATTAGTTTTTGAGGTGGCGACACCTGATTGTGGCCGTGCTCAGGAGGCAGATCTACCGACCGCGAAAACAGCGGAGCTCTCCCTGCTTGGCGGCCGCATCAGTGATCTGTGAGTCGGAGGACAAGGTGATGTGCCCCGCTCCACAGCAGCGAAACACATCAGGCGCAAATAAAAGACAGAAAACATTAAAGGAAATGAACCGACATGAACGATCGCGTGTCAGTACCTATGCTCTGACACAGTGCGGTGCCCCCCTGAGCGCAGGAGCTTGTCACCTGCTGACAGCAGGCTGCTGTCTTTTCCGAGGGCTGCATCTTGCCGGTCATTATCACGTGACAGCGACTAGTCGACGACAGGCATAAAAAGTCACTATAGTGAAGTCGACTAGTTCATACAACCCCTGCTACTGCTCCCCAGAGTGTTCTGCAGCATAATCAGCATGTTCTCTTTGAACTTGATAGTGTAATGACCTGGCTGGGGTTGTAAGCCAGGTGCATTCTGGGTATTGTGTTATATGTGTTTCCTATCATTCTGCTAGTTCCTATGTGCTGATTTGCGTGTTGTGTGAGTGTTATGTAAGCCACAGGGAAGGTGATATGTGTTCTGTGGAGTGGGTTGAATTAGCATGGTTAACTGACACCATGACTCTGTGTGGTAAGAGCATGATAGAGGATCGGTGTCTGTAGCGTTACAAAGCTTTGAAGAAAAAGTCTAATAAAGGTCTGTGTGAACCTCTACTGCCTCCTGCTGGTTGATTTGGGGACTATAACCCAGCCGCTGAGACGCTCATAGTTGCTTGTTACTACATTCCACCTGGCCACAATAAGAAACCGGCCATTATTCACCTCCGCTGACTCCGACACCGGCCAAAATTGGAGACTCGGCCTTTAAATGAATACCGGCCTGTATTAGAAGATTTACGGTATTTCAGTCTAAGTGGCAGAAAATTGTTGTTTTTCCCGTGTGTCACACGGCATGTTAACACATACCAGTTATTTACTTTAGCTGTAGAACTGTCAGGGTGATTCTCCTCATTATTTTAGGGGAGACAAAAGCTTCTAGGATTCTAATCACTGCCCATAGTGAGAAGATATCTTCAAACAGCAACGTGCAATTTCTGTTTAACAAAAGAGTCAGAGAAAAGAAAATGTCACTCTCCCTCTTGGTCATTTTTCCCAAAGCACAGATTCAACTGAGAAAAAACAGTCATATGTTGTTGTTGCTCACTGTGTATGGTGTGATGGCTGACGCGGGAGCTGCCAATAATCATTTCTGCATGGTGAGTGCACCAAAACAGAATTGCATGACTGACAACTTCAAGGGCATTTTGAGGCTAATTCCTGTCTGTTCATAAATTCACCCGGTTCTTCCAGTTGGGAGCGGTTTAAAATGTGGAAACATTTTTGATCTTAAAGATTTTATTAGATTATAAATAGCAATGAGCTGTTCTAATCCAGCACTAGCGCTACACACTGTGGCAACGTTCTAGAACATTTTTTTTAGATTCTCTTTTTATTTCATCTTTGTATGAAATTCCAAGATTAATGTGAGTTCTCTTGGGGTTTTTCATAAACAAGACTGTGATTGGATGTTGTTTCGTGTATTTGTGTTTAAAACGCAATTGAGATTAAAGAGTAGATAAAAAATGTGATTATTTATTTAAATTAATCATCTATTTATTAATCCTGTAAAAAACGCAATTAAGATTAAAACCTAGATAAAAAATGGGATTTAAAAAAAATTATCATCTATTTATTCATCCTTACATCATCAATCAATCAATCCAACATCCTGAAACCCATCCATGCATTAATCCATTCAGTCATATATAGATATATATATAAAGCTGCCTTGCCTTATGTCATCAATCCATCCATCATCCAGAAACCCATCCATCCAGTAATCACAGGTGCACAATGAAGCACTTCACTTTCTTTCATTTCACATATTTCATCTGCAACCTGGGAACTCTAGTGAATCTGCTGGGATTTACAGGAAACATTTGCAAATGACTTTACTCTATAAGTAACTGAAGATCACTTTCTGTTGCTTCTTTTAAAACCTATCAAGTGCACATGCCAGCACGAGTTAAATCAAAGCACAACTGTTACCCCCTTTCCACTAAACATCCCATGAAACTCACAAGCTGTGTTTCTGACGTAATCAGAATTTCTAGAGAAGATGAGTTATTTTCAAACGCACTTATATTACGCCAAAGCATTCCTAAAGTAACTTGCCAAATAAATTAGTACTAGAGTAAGGAAATAACCCTCTCAAGTTCTCAAGAGATCTTAAAGAAATCAACTGGTGTGCTAACATTCTTGGATTTTAGCCTTGGTCTTCATTGGACTGGTTCTTGAGCACCTAGAATGGATTTGTAAAAATACTTCAGCCCTGCATTGGTATGTCTCACCAATGAATTTGACAGAAAACATGAGGTTAAAAATCAAATCAATTCACAGACACGCATCTCTTCATCTCTGTTTACTTAAATCATTTACAAATATTATAGTATTATTTCAACCATTAGTGCGTGTCACACTTTTTCACCAGCTATATATTTTTCCTTATTAGCCGTGGTTATAATGCAGTTAACATGTTAAATATGTGTGTCTATTATCACCAACCTTCATGAAAGGTGTTAATAGTAGACGTTGTCTATAAATACCATTGTATGTAATTAATTTCATGCATCAAGGCTTCAGGGCTTTCTTTGCTCTAATTTGAAATTTAAGAACTTAACAAGTTTAGTAGCAGGACAAGAGCCTTGTGGTTAATAAGAACCAGAGTTTTTACTAAAGCTCTGACGCCTCTTCTGGGGTTAAACAGTGTGTGTGCAATAAGTCCAGTATTAGGCTGTTCCAGTGACCCTGACGTGTATTTAAACCGTTGCCAGTTTTTGCCTGTGGTGCAGAAACAAAATAAAATTTGGAAAATTTCCTCTTTGGGGCACAATGTGGACTTAAATTGAATGAACATCAGGAGTTGTAGTTTATTGCTTTTAAATTAGGGATTGAAAAGCGAACAAAACTCATTCCTTATGAAAGTCTATCAGAGCTTTATCTATTCATAGTGGATTTAGATCCTTGAGGCCTTTATCTTTTTTCTACTGAGAAGAAAAAGGCTTTATACATAAACTTTCACAGTAAAATGTTTCTCTGGATGCAGAAGTTTTGTTTTTTTCCTATGATGGTTGTGTTTCAGTGCAGTCAGATGGCCAGAGGCTGAATGAGTCAAGATTAGTTTGTTTGTATTTTGTAAAACTCCTACTGTACGTGATATCACACCAAACTAAATGTCTTCTTGTAGCTCATTCACTGGATGGATTCCTTCTAATATGCAAATCATGCTGCTTTTTTAATGACCTTTGCCCAGTCACTTTTAAAAAGTGTCTTTTTGGTGACTAACCTCATAACTGCTAAAACTGATTATGAAACAATAAAAATGGAGGTTTAAAGTTCATTGACCATGCTTTCTAAGGAAGAATTGTTCACTCAGGGTCAGGAGGAGCTGGTGCTAGTCTCCAGTGGCCATCAGGCTAGCTGCATGGTTTCACCTGGATGGGTCACCAGTCCATCACAGGGCCACATAATGAGAGAAAAATATGTACACACACATTCACACCTTATATTAGTTAGTTCACCTAATCTAACCAAGGAATTCATGTAAAGATATTTTTATTGGTTTTCAAAACTTTGAATAGGTTGTCGCCACCTTACTTGGTGGTCTTACTACGGCCACATGCCCCTGCTCAGACGCTCCAGAACCTTCTGCTGCTGCCAGTCCCTAGGTCACTGTGGGAAAAGGGAGGAGGTAGAGCCTTCTCAGTGGTAGGTCTGAATCTTTGGAATAAGCTTCCTCCTCTGTGGTAGTTTTAAAAAAAAGGATGAAAACTTACTTTTATGATTCGGCGTTTTCCTCTGGTTCATAGTTTTTATTTGTTCTTATCATGTAAGTCATGGTACTTTTTTTTTGGGGGGGGGGGGGCTCTCTGTCGGTTTTATCTGGTATCAGTTTGATTATGTATGTGAAGTGCTTTGGTGTCTTATTTTATGTCTGTATGATACTAAACAAATAATGACTGAGTTAAGTTGAGTATTTTACGTGGTGGTGTTTTTTCAGTCTATTGGGTGTCACCTGGGTAGCCTGAGCCTTCTAGGCTTATCAGCCAAAAAGAGGTTTACGCTCCTCAGATCAGCATCTACTGGTGGTCCCACAATCAAGGTTTCAAACCGTGGCGGGACCAAAGCTCTAGAATGGTCTGCTGCAGGAAATGTGCTCCATTATTTCAATTCCTAATCAGTTTATTTAAATAGCACCAAATCACGACAAGAGTCGTCTCAAGGCCCTTCACAAAGCAAACATTCCAATACAGTTCAGTTCATTAAACCAATCAGTAAAAGGTTTCCTCTATGTGGAACCCAGCAGACTGGCTACTGTCTTTACAGCAATCCTCATACTAAGCAAGCATGCAGCGACAGTGGAGAGGAAAACTCCAGAGGATCCTGGCTCAGTATAAGCAGCCATCCGCCACGACTCACTGGGGATCAAGAAGACAGATCTCTCTCTCTCTCTCTCTCTCTCTCTCTCTCTCTCTCTCTCTCTCTCTCTCTCTCTCTCTCTCTCTCTCTCTCTCTCTCTCTCTCTCTCTCTCTCTCTCTCTCTCTCTCTCTCTCTCTCTCTCTGATCGTTTAAGGCCAACTCCTCTTGTTCAGGTTGGCTTTTCACTGCTGAGAAATGATGTCACTGTGGTGATAACTTGATTTTGATTTGTTGTTTTTAGGTTTCTACCAAACTATGGTTTTATTGTTGTTCAGTGCCTTGTGCAATTTTGGGTTGATTGGTTGGTTAATAAATTACAGATAATTGAGCTTTTACAGAAATATGCAAAACAGTACACTTAGGCCTAAATTCCCACAGCAGCTAAAAGTAGCCCAGATCTGACCTTTCTGCCCATTTACAGTATTTGTTGAAGCCTGACCAGCACTAATCCAGTGTTTTAAAACAGAGGTCTAAAACTGCAAACATGTCTGTTTTTTTGTTTTGTCTTTGTCAATCAACCTCTGTCTGATCATTGCTGTTGCAATTCATCCAGCGTTTATGTGATAGAAAATGGCACAATACAGTTGCAAAGGAGGCAGGAAGCAGCAAGAGGATCCATGTATAGAATCCATATTAATTTCTGTACGTCACATCTTGTGGGTCACTTTGGTGCTGCTGACTTTATATTTCTAACAATGAAACCTCACATAAGTAAGTAAATAAATGATTAGCTTAATACATGGTTGAGCTCCGCAGTCCAAATTAGTTTGTTGTTAGTTCATTTAACGTAACTACCCCATGAGGACAATAATGCTTGAACAACATAATTCTAAACACAGAAGAAATATTTTGTTGTCTAAAAGGTGTAGCTGTTGTCTTTTGGGAATACTGTCATGTGTAATTTCCTGGTTTGGCTGCTTTTAGTTTTTCTAATGGAGAATATCTTGCCCTTGGTCTTGTTCTCCCCCTTTTTTCTTCATTCATTTGTTACAGTTAACTCTGTCACACACCTGACTCTAGTCAGAGACAGCCACACGTGTCTGATTTCTTCTGTTATTTGCAGAATCATCATTGTTTTGCCTGAAACCCCACCATAGATTCCACCTTTTCCTTTGTTTAAAGGGTCTCGGCATCTGATTTTTCAGCACTTTACTCTTTATTTTAAAAAGATTTAACTAAAAATAAAGTATCTGTAATATTCCAGTGCCTAATTGCCTTCATCCTCCTTGCTGAGTTTTTATTTATTTGTTTAATTTGTTTTGGCTTTCTTCATCCGTGGATTTGTTATTTATTCATTTTCAGTTTGTCCGAATTTGATTTAGATTTTTTTTTGTCTCACACCCAAAGAGCTAAAGAGCTTTGTGAGTTCAATCAAACAAAAATCTACATTTCACAGCTGTTTATCTGTTTAGAGCTCCCCCCCCCCCCCTCTTTGTCTGCGTGAGGTTTTGGTCACATGGATGAAAGTGCAAATTGGCATAAAACTTTTGTGATATTTCCATGCGGTTATCAGCGTGTTTTCATCTCTGATTACTAACAGAAATTTTAAAATTATTATCAGGAATTTACTTTGTGTTTTGTGTGATAATGTAGCAGTTTTGTAATAAAAAGTGAAGAACTAAGAATTAGCAGTGATGAAATTAAAAAGGGGGAATGAGAGAAGGTGTATGTGGGTGTGCACTTTTATTTCCCAGTTGTTGTAGCAGTTGTTGTTGTGAATAAACAACAACTGTCTCTGAGGGTGTTGGTTTGCATCCCACACTTTTAAAATGCTTTCCATAAATGCATTGTTAATTATTCTGTTCTGCTCCGGGTTGACTGAACCTGCGGACGGCACGGATTTTAGTTTCACTTCATGCACTATAGCAAACGAGACTTAACAGGAAGTTAGAAAGTTACTAAAATCATCACCTTTGGAACAACTTAAGCCATTTGATTATTTTTATGAAGTTTCAGTCTGCTCCACAGAAGTGGACTAAAATGCCAGCTGACAGATTATCAATGCCACCCAGCTGTGTTTCAGTCCTGACAGCAGAGTGACAGTTTTTGCAAGTTTTCCAGTTACCGTCAAACATTCATCTCTCAAATTCAGATTATTTTAAAGCTGGCACGCAACCTGAAAATAAATCAATCACTTCATCTCATTCAGCATCTGTACTGATCAACTGAGCCATAACTGGAGTTTGAAACCTATTTGCCATTGCATTATAGAATAGAATAGAATAGAATAGAATAGAATAGAATTTATTGATCCAACAGTGGAGAAATTCACTTGTTAAAGTGACAGTGTGTATTTTTCCTGGCGACAGGGGGCAGTAGATGCCTAAATCGTTGCAAGCAAGCAGTATTTTTGTGTTGGAGTAAGACCTTACCAACAGATGCCCATTAGGGTCAGAAAGTCCTGGGGAGTGCAAACTTTAGCAAAAATAACGAGCACATCAGACTTCCTTTCATCACTGGCAACACGTGAAAAGTTAAATGTGTAAAGCAACATTTAAGAATGTTGAAAGTTTTGTTACTGTTTGTTACAAATAAGTAAATGCATTTTGTCCTCATGGGCTCCCGTAGAAGGAAATATGGCAACTAATATGGCTTCGCCCAAAGACTTAGACCCAGTCCTATGTATTTTACACCTGATTTTTATGGTTATATGTTACGAAGCCACCAATATTTTTCAACAGCTGGGAATCATTTAATTTATTTTCAACAACATTTCGATGGATATTTCCAGAAAGTGTTGGTTAAAAACTACACATTGTCTCTTGAAGGCAGCACATACACTTAGAGAATAAGAAAAATTAATACAGGTAAATACACAAAGACAGTAGGCTATTATTGTAACCTTCAGCAATAAAATTATACATAAACTAGAACATTTTATGCTGTTATAATTACAGGGAGAGTAGGCAGTTTGGGCTTGATTTTGGCACCGCCTAGTGACAGCTGAATAGAGCCAAAAGCAACACTTATCTCCTCGCTGTGTGCTCATCTTTTTTAACACCTTAACTCATTTGCTGCCAATTGCATTTTTTAACAGGGCGGGCGTGGGAACGAGCCCACGCAACGTGAGAATAAACATCACGTCTCAAAAGCTGATCTTCATATGCATATGTCACACATCATGTGATCAGGAAGCAGAAAATCCATGAATTAGGAGATCGTTTTGAGACTCTGCTGTGAAAAAGGCTAGCCGCTAGCCGGAAAAGCTTCTACCGCTGAATTTGACAACGAATTGTGAAAGAATGGACAATGCTAGAAACACTAATTCTTCCTGATATGAGAAGTGACTCTTTCTTTTGGTAGTTTTGGTGTTTATATGATCATGGAGCACAATGTTCTGTGACTTTTCAATAAACAGTAAAAACACTCAAAAACGCTGTCAGCCAGGGGCTTTCTGATCAGAAAACGGCTGGCAGTGAATGAGTTCATCTAACACATGAAATGCCTCCTCAGCCTTATTTAGCATCTGCAGGAGCGGTCCATCACTAAATAAAACAAGTCAACTGTGTTCATGATCTAAAACATGCAGGAAACTTGCTGAAACCAGACTGCAGTGCCATTTATGTCAGCTCAATTTTTTTCTATGTCCAACAGACCGGACCGGCACTCTGAAGTTGCAAATGCAATATTCTGGCAACAGGGGGCGACAGGGGCTGGGTGGCCTTTCAATAACCATGTAAAGAGTTGTTTTAGCACATACTGGCTCAAGAAAATTATTTAAAACGCGAAAAAAGTTGGAAAGTATCCCTTTAATATGAGACTCCAGGTGTTTTGGATGCTGTATAATGACCTTTTTGTTTTCTGCTCCAGAATAAAGACAAAACACACAAACTGTTTGTATTTAATAAACAGAATGAACTGCTTTGGTAGATTATGCTGATGCTACACATCCACAGTACTTTGTTTGGGGCAAATTGGGATTATCAAATTCAAATTTACATTTCTTTGTCTTTTATATTCTTATCTCCTTCCTTTATATTACTCGTGGTTAATGTTTTGAAAAGTCTTTGAATTGGATGTTTGGGAAATTACAAGTGACAAAGCTAACGACGTTGTAAAAAATAACTGCACCTCCACTAACAAAGAGAAAAATCGGTTACAAGATTGAGCAACATGGAAGTACTTTAGTTTAAGCAAATAACCTCGGTGAGAATCTAATCCAGATCATTTTTGGCCGCTTTCCCCTTTTATTAACTAAACATTAGCATTGCTACAGATTAATACCTTATCGATTAACTAAAACACTATCAAACTAATTATTTCACATCAACAATTTAATGACAAAGAAAATGATTGTCTGGTCTGGGCTGTGTGTGTTTGTGTGTGTGTTTGTGTTTTGTGTTGTGTTGTGTATTTTTTGAGTGTTGATTCACCTGTATGGTCACTTTTGAGATTGTTTCCTGCATTAGACTATGCAGTAATGAACTTCCTTCTTGAGGTTGCAGAGGTAATCAGGACTTTAATGCCTCCTGGAAGCATTTCCATCTGGGTGTTATGTGTTTTTGCACTATCCAATTACAATGTAATCACCTCAGGCCTGCTGATGACAGTTGCTAAACAACATAAAGAGGTCAGAGAGATAACCCTGATTTTTGACATCACTGGCAAGCTCAATACCATCCCAACACCCCATCTTGTCGCTGTTTATTTAAGAATAGAAAGTCCTAGCTTTTTTGTTTAATTGTTCAAATGTTGTTTTAAGTGCTCTTGGTTCTCTAGCTAAGCAGAACCATGTCGGAAAAATACAGACAATGATGATGAGCTTCAGTGTCATACTATTTTGGGCTTTAAATGATTGATTTGAGTCAGTTATTTAGCCAAGGTGGAGTGATTATGCAATACATTTTTTAACTGAGTTTTAGAAGCAACAATTGGGTGCATATATTTGAATTTATTGGGGGTATTCTCCTTTCAATACAAATTCAAATATAAACTTATATTCACATGCAGTGCTGGAGCTTCTAATATGTCTTTTAAAGTTGCAATGGCAGATTTGGAAAACAAATTAGCTAAAGGGAGTCTGATGTGTTTGTCGTTTTGCTGGAGATTGCGCTCCCAGGGATTTTTGACCCTAATGGTCAACTGTTGTTAAGGACTTGCTTACAATGCTTTAGGTATGTACTGCCCCCTATCGCCAGGGAAAAATCACACCATCACTTTAAAATCATAACATAGTTGAGACTTGGACGCAATGTAGTGTTTTATCTGAACTGTTGATGAACACACAGCAAAACGGGTTTGCTGAACGAGTAAAGCAAGCAGACATCAATAAAGTCTTCCCAAAGCCAACACCTCAATGTTGTAGAAATATTTTTAATATTGAATAAAATTAGAGTTAAAAAGCTGGACTCTTGTCAGGAAACCAAACAATTTAAGTGCACCCTCGTGTTGCTGCCAAAGAAAAGTGAGCAAATATCCAGACATATTTTTCCATTATGAGGGGTATTGGCTGCAAATACATTGTTCAGTGAACAACTTGCTAAAGGACATTTGACTACATATTAGTGGCAGTCTGTATGCAAATGATTTTACAACGGTTTTTGAAAGCCTGTTCATTCCATTTCCATATCAGTATAAATCCCCTTGTAAATAAACTGCTGCTAACCAGACCCTTGTGCCTCCTTGATCATTTCCCATGTATGGGAGACTAAACTGTGTGGCTCTGTGTCTATTGTATTTCAGATCTCCCTGCCCCAAATTTAATTTGAATTGTTCAATACCAGGTCAAACATCTTGAGCGAATAAACATGACACACCATGAAATTAGAGTTTTGTTGGAAAAGGCTGGGTATACTTCGATACAAATTTCTTATTACAGACATGTTTGCACACTGAACCATGTTGTGGCTGACTGGTCTGCTGTAATACTGAGAGGAAAAACAAACCCCCCTTTTATCTTCCTGTGCATAACATGTTTAGGACTGCAGAAATATCACCGTAAATTGTTATCGTCTTATTTTCAAAGATACTATATTAATCCCAGAGGGAAATTAGTTATTTTGGTTTGCCTTTGGCAGTTAAGACATGCATACTTAATATTCTTATTGTTATATCTAAGATTATTTTAAATTGTCACATACTTGAATAAATTAAATTGAACAGACCTTACTTTAAACCACACTTCAGGTGTTTTCATGTAATTTCTTGCACCAAAATAAAACATGAATATATATAGAATGTATGGGTCATTTTCTTGAGAAAATAGCGTAGCAAATGTTGATGTTTTTGCAAGTTTAGCGTTGAAAATCCAAGTTCACCTGCCCACTCCAAAGGTAAGGGCTGTTTTTATGGAAACACAATGAGCTGTTGTTTCACACATCCAACATTGCTGCTGTAACTATTGTGCTTGGCGAACACTTTGGATGTGGCTCTTTACAGCAGCGGGGAGAAGGTGTGAAGAGCCAGTTTGTGTAAGTGCCTTGGAAATTGACCAATCAACTTGTGTATGCCAGTTTATTGCTTCAGATTCACAGGACTTCTCTACAAAACTGCACAGGCAAACTTATCCTAAAACGTTCTTCTTGCTCAATGTCACATCTAAAATACCAACATGGTTGTTCACTACTAGCACTCATTGTGTGTACCATTAGTGTAACTCTGTACTTCACAGTGTGTTTACTGATGGAACAGATTCACTGATGGAAATTCAACAATAAGTGATAATCTGTGATAAACTAATAAAAATGCACCCTGCTATATTCAGTCCCCCTTTTTTGTCAGGAGTGATAACTACCACCGAAATCAAAAAACCGCTTGTAGCAGCAGTGAAAAGTCTAATACACTCCATGGTTCAGGTATGTTGCTATGCAGAAATGAATGGCTGTACAGTGGCACACTCTAAAGCAGTCTGTTTGTTTTGGATAGCGCTAAGATGTGCAGCTGCATAAGTAAACATGATTCACAAAAGGCTGCTGCTTCACATTCTTGTGCCTCACATGGGTAACTGAAAAGTACTTTGTCAGCTGAAGGCTTCAGATATGCTGACTAATTATAAAATGCATATTTGCATTGCCTAGATTCTATTTTTTATTTGTTTGATGATGTCAACTTGTGGATTTCTCAAAAGCCACAATCAGTGATTGATGAGATTTTCCTTTTTTCTGTAACAAACAGCACATTAGTGAATGACGCAAGGTTAAACATTTAATAATGATTACATGTGACTTATTTATATTACAACAATTATTGGTCAACTCATCATTCTAACGGAGCAATAATGCAGCAATTGACCAACATGTCTGCTGCTTCATTCCACAGTCAATCATGTTAGTAAATCTCTACACTGGTTAAACTACAGAATCAATTTCAATGTGCTTCTACTAGTTTATAAATCACTCAATGTCATGTTGGGTGAGAGTTTCCTGACCCACGACAAGCAGAATCATCACAAGAAACCGGCAAGTAAGTAAAACGTTCTTTATTATTTAATGAGAGGAACGGGAACAGACGACGTGCAGGCTGGCAGCAAGACTCCAGGAGAGGATTCTGAGGAGGGAGACAGAGTGAGCATATGGAGGGAAGGACGGAGGATATTAGGAGTGGAGCTTACTGATAGCAGATAGTGATGAGGGCCTCAGGAAGGGCTAGGTCAGGTCCGGGTGAGCAGGAAGGCTCCAGGAGGAGAAGGAACTGTTGAACCAGAGAGGAGGTAGGAGCGGAGGCTTGGCGAGGGCAGGTGAGCGGCTGAGAGCGGGCGGCCAGGGGAGGAGACAGCGTGATCTGAAGTACATGAATCCGAGCTGGTATGGAGATAGTGGAGTGTGGAGTGAGAACCTGGAGCAGAGCAGGGAAGAGTAGTCAGGGTCTTTTCTGGTCGACAGGAAATCCAGCAAATATTTTACAAGATCTGATAAACAAACTGGAACTAGAAAAAAGAGGCTCAAAACAGGTCAAAGGCTAGAGCTACCCAAAACTGAGCAATCATCTGGCGAAGTGAAGTGTCACACTGCTCCTTAAATCCCCTGGACCGTGATGACAGGATTAGCTGCAGCTGGTGGCTCTCAGACACGCCCACCTGAAACAATGCTCAGAGAAAACAGGTTACATGCAGGAGGCTCACCCCGGACCGTGACACTCAATGGCACAGGGCCAAAATATATGTCAGATCTCCTGTCTGTGTATACGCCCAGCAGGGTTCTGAGAACCTTAGTAAGCAGTCAGCTGGTAGAACCCCAGGTCAGAACCCAACCTAGGTCTCCTTCCTTTCCGGTCTGGTCATGGGTCCCTGGAAAAATAAAAAAATCAATGCAAGTCAATGGGGCTAAAAGAGCTGTTTCCTAATACACTTTGCCTTATGCCCTGAATTGCACACATGCAGTAATTCATTTTGAATGAAAAGTAATGATGTGTGTTTCGACCACGCCTGTCATGTACTTTGAGATTTATTAGCTTGTAAAAGTTCATAATTAGCATGACTTCAAATCAGACGTCGGTACGTCACATATATGACGTCACCACAGAATCTCCTCTCCCCTAGCATAGCTGCTACTTACCACATGGCCAGGTTGATGATGGTTCATTCCTCCCGAAGGACTTAAAGTTGGCTGAACTTACAGCCATTTTTCTTCTGCTCTTCTCTGTGTCTGGTTTGATATGTGAAATCCATGGTAAATTGGAAAATAGCTGTTTTAGTCCCATTGAGTTGCATTCATTTTCTCGTAGATGGAGTAGAAGGTAGATGGGCGTGGCTTAGACTCCTTACAAACAGATGGAGACAACTTTCCTATGACCTCAAATGTGCCCCAACTTTAGTAAATTTTAAATCAAAATTGAAAACGTTCATGTATTCATCAGCCTATAAATAGGTTTTTATTCTGCACCTTTGGCATTGTAACTGCTCAACCCTTAACTTTGTCCTTTTTCTATTCTTAAATCTGAAATTCATTTGTGTTTATTTTATGTGTGCTGGCACGTGATTTTAATGTTTGTCATATTCTTGCTAATGGAAAGCACATTGATTTGCCTCTGTGTATGAAATGTGCTATATAAATACAGCTGTCTTGCCGTGGCTAAAATTGAACCAAAGAATAATAGCACTCTGGATTCTGACAATGTCCTCTGAAAAAGTTAAATTAGGATCCACAGTAGTTTTATTACATACTTTGAAAAAACAAGTTAAAACATGGCTCGCCATGTGAGGAGTGAAAAAGTTCAGTTTGGGCAAACCTCCAGTCATCACTCCAACAACAAAAGCCCTTTGTGCTTCAAGCCCTTTCCAAAGTCATCCTGTGGGAGGGTGATACCAGAACGCAAGTGTTTTCAGAAATGTGGAAAAAAATCTAACACCTATTTTTTTGCACATTTTGTTCGTGAACATTTTCACAAGTTTGAGGAAGTAATATTACACATTCTGTCGGTGTTCTTATTTATTTATTTGAGATGTATTTTGCCTCCGCTTGGTTTCTGTCCATTGTTGTCCAGCTGAGGGATTTATTGTCTGGCAACTGGCCCCTCCCCCACAGATGTAACCCCTCCCACCATGCTTTATTATTGAGTCTCATCATGCATAAGGGGCTCTGTGTGTGTGTGTGTGTGTGTGTGTGTGTGTGTGTGTGTGTGTGTGTGTGTGTGTGTGTGTGTGTGTGTGTGTGTGTGTGTGTGTGTGTGTGTGTGTGTGTGTGTGTGTGTGTGTGTGTGTGTGTGTGTGTGTGTGTGTGTGTGTTACACAGTAGACTAGTATAGATCATGTTTGAATTTGGCCCTCTTTTATGTTGATTTTATCTCACAGTTTTCATTGGTTCACTTTTTCCCTTGTTTTACACATTTGTCTTCTACTAGAATGTTTCACCTTTTTTGTAATTTGTAATCTGTAATTTGAATTGCTTTTATTTTCTGATTTATTCACTTTCTTTAACTTTGTACTGTACCATTTTCAGCGCCTTGGGCTTCCTGACAGGGTTGCGGAAGGCGCTTTATAAATAAAGCTTTGATTTGATTTGATTTGATCATACTGTTTAGTTATGTAGTGTTAGTTTTGCTGCAGTACGTCCAACACGGACTGTATTGATTGATTGCCAGAAGTCTTACAATGAAGCAAACTTGAAAAGCCTTCAATGGTTTCTGAAATGTCAAGATAAAACTTGCTTTCATTCCTAGTTTTTGGTTTGTTTGAAAGAACCTGAACTACTGTCCAAGACAATTCTTTTCTTTTAGTTCCTCCTTTAGAAGTTCTTTACTAAAGAATTACCGCAGAATTCCCCCCACCTGATCAGACAAAAATTTTTAAGGAAACCACATATAGAACCAAAACCAAAGAAAGGTTGGTATTGTAACACTTTGGGACACTTGTTTTATTCCAAAGCAGGCAATTAGACTCCAGTGAAAAGTTGCGTCATTTTGCGTCATTTTAACAACCACGCCCCTCCACCGCGTCTCCGCACGGCCCAAAATTTCCGCAACATGCACCTCGGAAATTTTCTAACCACGCAGACGGTCAGACGCGGAAAAACATGGCGGACTGGCAAGAACTTGTTGTGGCGGAGGTTCGTAAATCTAGGCATTTGCACGATTCAGCTCTCAAAGCTCACCATGTTGTAAGTAATTGTTGGCGAGAAATAGCACGCACATTCGGAAAAGACGAGGAAGCTGTGAAAAAATGCTGGAAAAACATCAGGGACCGATATGTGAAGGCAAGGAAGGGGAACAAAAGGAAAAGCTGTGATCCTGGTGGAAACCACAACACTCCACCAATTCTACAAGAGCTGAGTTGGCTCTCAACTTTCATAAAACATCGAGCAACAGAGACCAACGTGACATCAGCCGTGGTAAGTAAAGTTATTTTTCTGTGAAGGTCTAAGAAATGTGTCTGATCACATGATTCATAGACTTAATATTTTTTCTGTTAATGTTGAATAACAAACAGCTTCTATAAAATAAGTATATGTTAATTTTATTTTATTTACTTTAAAGGTTGAGGGGGAATCACAATCAGAGGCAGATCTCCTCCAGTCTGATTCCCCAC